>NC_067139.1:36231704-36831704 GCF_903995435.1 Acomys russatus
AGAGATCATTCTCTAGGGTCCCAGGATTGAAGGTTCTCTACCAGGTAAGGCTGTGAATAAGCAGGCAAAAGATCTACTATTAGGGATATTGTGTTACACATGTTAGAGTGTATAGACAGAAGACCTGGACCCTGATGAATTGTAACCAAGGAGAATTTCAAAATCCCCACACATTGCTGGCCCACCAAGGACACTGATGCCTTGCTTTCACTGATGAGGACAGGCTCAGCAACTTACACTTGACAGTATAATACGAAATAAAACAAAAATACTCAACATCCTCATCTTAGTTAGGGTTTCATTGCTATAAAGAGTCACCATGACCAAGGCAGCTATTATAAGAAAGCATTTAAATGGGGTTGGCATACAGTTTCAGAGGTTTAGTGCATTATCATCATGGCACGAAGCACAGCAGCACGCAGACATACATGATACTGAAGAAGTAGCTGAGAATTCTATGTCTTGATCTGAAGGCAGCCAGGAGGAGCCTGTTACACCCTGGGCATAACTTGAGCACTAGGAGACCTCAAAGCCCACCCCCACAGTGACACACTTCCTCCAACAAGGCCACACATACCCACAACAAGGCCATACCTCCCAAGTGCCACTCCCCTTGAGCCAGGCATGCAAAACACACAAGTCTATGGGGGCCACGCTTATTCAAACCACCACATTCCTCTTTCCTAAACATTATGAAATCTATAACCACCATCCTCCTGGCTGTCTAGTGTCCCTAATGGACAACGTAGCATCAGAATTTAAGCCTCCTAGTGAGTTGTAACTTGGCACCCACTCACCAATCTCTCCATTGATAATAATTAATTAACCTCATTTTAAGTATATACAAGCTGAGGCTCCAAAGCTAACTTGTCTTGCATCTCACTGACAGTAAGGGAGACAAGATGTTTTCAGTTTCGAAAGTATCTTTGGTTTTTTGCTCATAAATTATGTTTTAAAATGTTTACAATAAGCTGGGCATGATAGCACATGCCTGAAATCCCAGAACTCAGGAGGCAGAGACAGGGTTTGAGGCCACCCTGGTCTACAAAGCAAGCCCAGGGCAGCCAAAGCTACACATAGAAATCTTGTCTTGAAAAAAAAAAAAAAAAGATTTACTATATATTTAAAAGCAGAAGTGATAAAAAGCCATTGAGCTTTATGAAGTAGAATGTTACAAATTAAGGTTAAGGTTTCAGAGCCAGCACAAACCTATAATCTTCCCTGGGATACATTCCAAAGCATCGAAAATTAAAAAGCAAAAAGAAAATAAAAGACAAACAAGAAAAAAATCATGGTAAAGTTTCGGAGTCTAGAGACTACCCTCTCCTTAACTCTCTCTCACTGTATGTCCCTCTTCCTTCCCTAGGAAATCCTTAATATAACTTTTATGTTGATTTTTCTCTAGGCATACCAATATATGCAATATTCTTTTCTTGAATGTTTAAAACTTTAGCACAACTGTTACCTGTTCTGTACATGTTCCTTTACAATATGGTTTCTCACTTAAAATTAAGACTTTGAAATTCTCCCAAGTAACTAGAGCTCTTTTGCATCTTCTGTGATCTTCCCACAAGACCCTCCCTTCAAGGACATTTGCTCCAATAGGAGCATAGATACCATATCTGGTGGTGAGATAAGTATCAGGGTTGGGAAGCCCCAAGATAAACCAACTTAGCTAAGATCAATTGAACCCATGGAAGGAGCATCCTATGCACAGCAGGACACAAGTGCTCACACATCCACAGAAGGAACATCCTATGCACAGCTGGACACAGCTGCTCAGACATCCACAGAAGGACCATCCTATGCACAGCAGGACACAGAGTACTCACACATCCACAGAAGGAGCATCCTATAGACAGCAGGACACAGAGTGCTCAGATATCCACAGAAGGACCATCCTATGCACAGCTGGACACAGGTGCTCAGACATCCACAGAAGGAGCATGCTATGCACAGCTGGACACAGAGTGCTCACACATCCACAAGGAGCATCCTATGCACAGCTGGGCACAGGTGCTCAGACATCCATAGAAGGAGCATCCTATACACAGCAGGACACAGAGTGCTCAGACATCCACAGAAGGAGCATCCTATGCATAGCAGGACACAGAGTGCTCAGACATCCACAGAAGGACCATCCTATACACAGCTGGACAGAGTGCTCAGAAAGTGTTTGGTGGGTTAACTCACAAATACTAAGAAAACACAAGAGTTTCAGATGTTTCCAGATAGTGTGTTTATGACCTTGTCATAATAAAAGAAAAGGCATCAGAATTTATTGCCAAAGGCATAGCAAATATTAAGACCTTGAAATAAATATGCCATCTCCCTTCCTTGGGTCATGTGCAATATTTAAATAAACACCCTGAAAATAAAATATGGGCCCTTCAGAAGGATCCCAGAGTTGAGGTAGTGGGTCAAACAAACAGAAAGGTCTCTCTGGAGTGAATCTATCTGCCAGTCACCTCTGCTCCATCCTTGACCAAACATCAAAACCCCACATAGCTGCAGGGTGCGCCCCTATCTTTGGAACCTGCAGGTTGGGGCTTCTACTAGAACACAATCCCCCATCAGTTCTCACTTTCCTGTCTCAGCACTAAGGACAGCTCCCAGGCTTGCCAGACCTCTGCTGCTGAGGTCCCAAGAACTTGTGCCAGGTCCAAGAGGCAAAGGAAGGAGCTGTAAGACCTCTTCCCTGCTAGCCTGCTTAATGCAGGCTTCTCGCTGCAACTGGTGCTAGCTGTAGAGCAGTTTTTAGGAGTTCTCCACCAGAAAAACATGAAAACTTGAATGTCAACTCTATTGAACAGTTAATATTTTAAATTCTCAAAACCAGTTAATGTAGGAGGGCCATGTTTTTCCTGAAGGAGAGTGAGGTTTAAAGTAAACATATGAATTATACATCTTCTTGGGGGTGAGTGAGATGCAAGAATAACCTTGTTGCTTTAGAGATGATTTTAACCTATGCTTACTTATATACATAGCTTGTGCTGAGGTCAATTGTGCCCCCGCCCCCCCCCATCCCTGCCGCACCTCAATCTTTTTCCCACTTCCCCTTGCCCTCTGCAGACCTTTTCCGTGCTGATCTGACATAAAAGTGTCTGGATACCAACACTTACTTCTGCCCAGCATGAGCACAAGACAGTGTCTGCAGAGGATTAGTGACTTCTGCAAAGCCACAGGACAGTAAGTCACACCCTTGTCACTGCTGGCTCCTTCTTCAGTTTCACAAGAGCCAAGGTCACATGATCTGGCGTTCCCATTTATAGCAGTCAACAGAAGCTTGGTTTATACAATGCACCAAAGAACCCCAAATGCTTCCCTCCGCCTTGAGCCCCATCAAAGCCCCATCTCCAGTTCCTACAATCATTTTGAGAACTGCCTAATACCAAGTGCATGAAGCAATCAAAGGCACCAGATTCTATGGCTTGCTGACTTTTGCTTGAGGATGCAGAGTTTCAAAGTCAGTGGGAAGTCAGTCCTGGCTTGTTTTTTGCTTGGCCTTCCCTACATGCAGCCCCAGGAGGCCCCGGGAATTGCTAAAGGGACTGAGGCTGAGATTTCACTTCACTAAGACAACTATAGCCAAGTGACAAAGGGTTCAGCAAGCTCAGCATTTAGGTTGAGCCCAAGAACGACAGGGAGCTCCCTCAAGAGCCTGAGGGTGAGGGGAGAAAGAGAAAGGCAGGGGAGCCTTTTAAGGACCTTGAACAAGAAAGAGGAAGGGCTAGGAGAGATATCATTGTGTTTGTAATAAAAAAATCTACGATGTGTATAGATCTCCACACTTAGCCCAAGCTTATTAAGCAATATATATTCGCTGAAGAAAAATAAGAAAAATTAGTGTTAGGTCCAGAAGAAAGTCAAGGCAATGACTAATGGCTAACTGAGGTGTCTATTAACCATATCAAAGTGAGGCTCTTTCAGCCTGGACCAAGTCCTGGCTTCTCTCAGCACTACACACACACACACACACACACACACACACACACACCATCTACCCTAAACCTCTCCACCCCTGAGATTTGCTTCCCTTCAGCTTCTCTTCATCCTCTATAACTCAGCCATTTTGGCTACGCTCTCTTGACTCTTCCCTTGGTCCTTCTCTTGCTTCTTCTCCCTCTTCTGGTCCCCTCTCTTGTCCCCTTCTCCTCACTCTCTCTCATTCTCCCTCCCTTACTCACTCCCTAATTCTCTCTTCTCATGGCCTGTTCTGGTCTGCTGGCCATGTTCAGTCTGGACTCCTCCAGATGCCTCTGGCTGTTCTCTCCCTCATATCCACAGTAAACTTTCTCTTCAACCATGCTTAGAAGAGGTCATGTTTCTCATTTTCATCCAATTAGATGATGCAGATACGTCAACTTTGAGCACATCACTCTAAATTTCCTGCAAGAGTATTAAGAAAAGATTTTAGATTTGGGTGGTAGGTGCCCATGCCATTAATACCAGAACTGGGGAGGCAGAGGTAGGCAGCCTCTGAGAGTTCAAGGCCAGCTTGGTCTACAGAGCTAGTTCCAGAACGGAGAAAACCTGTATCAGAAAGAAAAAAGATTTTAGAATAAACTTAAACATGGTCGAGAGTTGTATTTACCCAAGAGCTGTGGGCATAGGCTTCTTAAGAGCTAGTCCCATTTAGATGACAACAATAGGTGTGTTGTGTGTGTGTATGTGTGAATATACATGCATCTACACATAGATATATACATATATGTGTGTGTGTAAACACACATATATGATCTGTTTTAGAGAGGAGTGTGCAAACTCTTTTCTGTGCATACACACATTGTGCTCTGATGGTGCTTGCTCACTTCACCTTACATCTTTATGCACTTGATATCAGAATCCCCACATTTCATGTATTGGAATGCTGATAGCAGAGGAAAGCAGACCTCAGAGCTTCCTCCAAGAACTACCTGTGTGACATTGGGCAGCTCACGTAACCTCTCTGAGCTGCAATTTGTCAGTGGCCTTTGTAAAGGAAAACTACCATACAAGAGAGGATGTGGGGTGTGTGTGTGTGTGGTGTGTGTGTGTGTGTGTGTGTGTGGTGTTTGTGTGAATATACATGCATCTACACATAGATATATACATATATGTGTGTGTGTTGTAAACACACACATATGAGCTGTTTTAGAGAGGAGCGTGCAAACTCTTTTCTGTGCATACACACATTGTGCTCTGATGGTGCTTGCTCACTTCACCTTACATCTTTATGCACTTGATATCAGAATCCCCACATTCACGTATTGGAATGCTGATAGCAGAGGAAAGCAGACCTCAGAGCTTCCTCCAAGAACTACCTGTGTGACATTGGGCAGCTCACGTAACCACTCTGAGCTTCAGTTTGTCAGTGGCCTTGTAAAGGAAACTACCATACAAGAGAGGATGTGGTGTGTGTGTGTGTGTGTGTGTGTGTGTGTGTGTGGTGTGTGTGTGTGTTGAGATACAGTTGTGGGTGTGGGGAGGGAGTGTGGTGCATATAACATACACATATAGAGTTCTCAGAAGTTTATTTTCTAAATGAATTAAGTATATTCTTTTTTGGTTTTATGTCACAACAAAAACCTTGGCAAATTTTCAAGTCCAGCCTCCTTTCCCCCAGAAATACCATTATAATCCTGTAGCCAAAGCTTACAATGATCTCTTCTACAGGTGTGTCCTATTTCCCAAAGCCTAATTACCAGATCCCTGGCTCCTGAGCTCTGGCTGTGCCAAAAGCGGTCAAGTTCCAGTGGTGTGGGTGAACCACTTCCTGCCTAATTTCAGGAGCTGCCAAGGGCTGGGGAAATGGAAAAGAATTGTGAGATTCTAGAAAACCAGAGGCTGAGAGCAACTGAGAGCTAAAATCTAGGTCAATTGGTTCACTTTATAAATGGGGAAACTGAGGCCCAGAGGTGAGCATTTCTTTACCATTGGTAATTTGGGGATTTTGTTCATGGAGTGAGTATGTTCCTTTGCTCAGGCTCACAGAGATCTGGAGTAAGGAAATAAATGGAAAGAGAGAGTAGAGGAGAGAGAGAGAGAGAGAGAGAGAGAGAGAGAGAGAGAGAGAGAGAGAGAGAAACAACGGAGAGCCCCAGACTCCCAGGCATTTCTTGTCTTCAGTGCCACATCCACACTTCAGGGGATCCAGGAAGTCTCTTGGTGAAGGGCTCTGTTTCTTTCTCCCTTTACTGTCCTGGATGGTGTGAAGCAGTGGAGACATGATGCTGGACAGAGACCCAGCCTGGTCCTCTCGAAAAAAGAAAGAAAAAAAGAAACAGAAAAAACCCTTCACCATTTTCTGCAATGACAGCACGAGCTCTTGAGTGTCTGAAACTTCGACCCTGTAGAAATTGCACATGAAGACACTGTAGAGTCCAGGGTTTCCCTAATTAGAAATGGCTGTTCCTGTAATCCCCTCCCCCTTCCCGCACCCTACCCCAAAAACACCTGAACTCTTGTAATAATGACCAGGACAGCCCAGTGCTGAGATAAAACCCTGGAACAAAGATGTCTGGTCAGCATTTGCCTCTTCCTTCACCTTTCTGGAGATACCACAGATAGCAAGGCTATCAAGAAGGCCAGGCCAGACAAGTCCCAGAGCTGGCAGAGCAGCACCATGCACTCGGGACATAATCCACGCCCTGCACATGCGCACTAATTCAGCTTAGGTGGAGCCACGACTCACCTCCCACTCGCAAGAAACGGGAAGCAAAGTTCAGAATGGTCGTGAGAGGAGTAAGCTGAAGTTCAAGTGCATACCTGAGACACCCAATGCTAGACCCATGTGTCATGATTTCTGCATGACACAAAGTTAAAGCCCCTAAACCAGTCAGTCATCTTCTCTAACCCTCACACTGAGTGATGCCAGGGATGGGAGCCACTACCAGCAGGGCTGCCCGCCACCAGAGCCAGAGCCCGCTTTCCCCGGCATTCGCATCAGCTAGTCTGCGTGCCTGCCAGAGGCATAAATATCACTGCAGCCCCTTCACTCACTCGCACTGACTCCAACCTGCCAGAAGACGTGGGGTGTTGTCAAGCGAGCCACAGATTCCAAAACTTCTGTTTCCTCTGCTCAGAATCCAACGTTGTCAGTCCCAGGCACTTTGCTTTTTGTTTTCGTTTTGAAAGTGACAGAATTGCTTTTCTGTAATGAAATGGCGGCCACCGGCGCAGGTCCTGGGTAGCGAGAAGCCAAGGAGAAATCCCCAATCGGCCTGTCTGGAGCCATGGCTGAGTGTAGTCAAGGTGCACTGTGGGCCACAAACACCAGGGCTTGGATGTACTGAGTTCATCTCTCTCTCTCTGCTTGCTGGAGTGTCCCAAAGACCTTCTGACAGTGATATCTTAGGGACACTTTACTGCTGAGATGGCCACTCTCAATGTCCTTCTTCAATATCATATATATGATGTATATAGATTGTGTGTGTGTGTGTGTGTGTGTGTGTGTGTGTGTGTGTGTGTGTGTGTGTGTACAGGTCAGAGGAAAACTCAGTAGAGCAGGGTCTCACTTTCCACCCCGTGGGTTCCAGAGATAGAACTAAAGTCGCCAGGCTTGGCGACAAGCTCCTTTACCCCGCTGAGCCACCTTTCCCACCCCCCTATCACTCTTTCAGAGGCCAGAAGTTGGATCAGACTGACCTGTTTTGTCATTCCAGCTCGCTGGTTTAGAGAAATTGTATTTTGTTTAGCAAGCTCCAAATATAAGTATTATGACATCATGTTTAAAATTTTTAAGTAGTAATTTAATTAATTTTTTCATGGGTGTCTTGTTGCAATTTTTCTTTTTTTTTCCTTTTATTAATTTATTCTATTACATCTCAATGTTTATCCCATCCCTTGTATCCTCCCATTCTCCTCCCTCCCTCCCATTTTCCCCTTACTCCCCTCCCTTATAACTGTGACTGAGGGGGACTTCCTCCCCCTTTATATGCTCATAGGGTATCAAGTCTCTAGAAACCTACAAGAAGAACATTATGATAGGCAGATTTGGGCCCAGGGGTCCTGCTCAAACTATGGCTCCAGCCAAGGACAATACAAGCCGTAAACTTCAAACCCCTACCCAGATCTAGCCAATGGACAGGACATTCTCCACAGTTGAGTGGGGAGTGGGGTCTGACTTTCACACGTACTCTGGTGCCTCATATTTGACCACGTCCCCTGGATGGGAAGACCTGGTGGCACTCAGAGGAAGGATAACAGGCTACCAAGAAGAGACTTGTTGCAATTTTCAACAAGGGCTGCATCCACTCATGCCATTAGCCTCAGGACATAGGTGCGCCAATTTTATCACAAACTTGATCAGCAATGGGAGTTCATATTTTTTTTCCCTTTTACTTATCTAAACTCTATAATGTGATCATTGTTTTCTTGAATTTATTTGACAAAAGTATGAAAATTCTCTCACCATAGCAGTTCTTTCCTTATTTGGGGTCTCAATACTCATTGCCTTCCTGTCCCTGGACTTCAAAAGATTAGTGGAGTCTGAGTAGCCACGGCTGAGCAGAGCTTAACAATGAAACTTGCCCCCATGATCATAGGCCGTGTCTGGCTGTGTTTGTATGGACTGGATTCCTCGCCCATGCTTAGCACTCTGTGCCTCTGGCAGCTAGTTTCTGTCCTAAACACTCTCCTCGCTCCATGAGTTCCCTGTGATTTCTGCAACAAGCTCTGTGCCTCTTACATGGCACCTCACCTTGAATAGGTGTCACATCCATGTGGGTTTCCCTGCATCTGCCACAGCGGCTCTATGCCCCTAGTCAGCCCCAGAAGATAATCCAGAGGGCTGGGCTGGCACTACTGCAGTATCTCTGTCTCTTTGCATGGGCAGGGCTGAGCATCTGAGGTCCTCAGGCTGAGTCTTGGCTCTGCTATCCATTTCCTGGGAGACTCTTGGACTCCTCACAATCTCAGACTCTCTCTCTCCACCTCTGGAGTACACCAGAACACACTGCAAACTCCTGGGGCTTTCAGGAGGACAAAAGCAGCAATGCCAGGGGCTTAGGATGGGGATGGTCCTGGCTTTGGATGGAACCTTGGCACAGGGTGTGGAGTAGGAGTCAGAGGAGCAGAGTAGATGAGTCCTGTGTGTTATTCTTTCAGTCTTTGCTAATTTCAACCCAGTTCTTTCTTACTGCTTTCTGCATACTGTCATAAGGTCTGGCTTGATCCTGGTTGCCTAAAACTGTAAGTTGTACTCTACAGTTATTGTTTCAGTTTGTTGTGGTTTTATCTATTTGTTGTGGTGTGGTGGGAGGGTACATGTGGAGACCTCTCCTTCTGCCCTGTGGGGCCTGGGAATCCAAACTCAGGTTAGTATGCTTGGCAGGAGTACCCACTTACTTGTAGCAGTTTTTCAGACTGCTCTCTGAATTCTTCAATGATTTGCTCGTTGCTTGAGTGTATTGCTGAGTGTCCAAGTATTTATGCACTTTCAAGCATTTCCCTTGCTACTGGTTTTTAATACCATCCGTTGCGATCTAAAATGATGTGTGGTCTCTTCACTTTCTCTGTTAAGACTTTCTTCATGCCTAGATTGCCTTTTATTTTAAATAAGGTTATGTGGGCTGAGAGGAGTGAGAACTCTGCATCTGTTGGCTAGAATATTCTGTAGATTATGTGAAATACATTTGGCCTATGGTAAGAGACTCTGAAGGTTATTGGTTCTTTTTAGTGTGGCTGAGATATCTAAAGATCACAAAGTGATATGAACAGATTCTTTATGCCCATCAGTGTTTGTTTGATGACATTTGAGGCCTCCATTATTCATTCATGCATATATATTTACAGTTGATAGGACTTGATGGATTGTCCCCTTTATTAGCATATACCGTCTTTATCTTTTCTGACCAATTTCACTTTGAAGTCCACTTTAGCAGAAATCACAAAAGCTATACCTGTTTGCTGTTGATAGGTTGCTCCCATCTTTGACTCTTCTTGGTCTTTGGCTGTCGTTGTCAGGGAGATGTGTTTCTTGGAAACAACAGATTATTGGAAGTGTTTTTTAGTTGAGTCAGCTATTTTGCATTTCTCTGCTGGAGAACTGATGCCACTTACATTTACAATTATTATTGGAGAATGTTTGTTAAGCCCCATTAGTTTAATGTCTCTTTCCTTTAGTTGGTCTTTTTTTTTTCTTCCTTTTCTCTTCTCTCTCTCTCTCCTCTCCTCTCCTTCTCTCTCTCTCTCCTCTCTCTCTCTCTCTCTCTCTCTCTCTCTCTCTCTCTTTCTCTCTCTCTTCTTGTTAGTATCAGGGCTTTGATGTTTTAGTGTATAGACATGATCAATTTCATCATCCTTTACCAATCAGAGAATAGGATCATTTGACTCATTCTTTCCTCCAATGGCCTCAGAGAGAGCCAGATTGCAAACTAGCTGTTAAGCCACATTCATCTAGATGGTCCTTGTACTGACAACATGGTTGTAACAGAGCATTTCTCCAGCACATACATGTTCACAAACTGCAGGCATTGTTCTGCCTGTCAAGGCTGAACTTGCTTCACCCAAGTCCAGCCCAAGTGACTTTAAAAAAAAAAATTCATGTACACATGATTTATTTATAAGAATAAGGCATATTATTGTGGAGAAGGAAATGAGCATTTCATTTCTGTTACAAATGAATAAATAGAGACATCAATTAATATAGCCTCCTGTCATTAATCACAAGGTACTGGCATTGCATGAATTAACCCACTGATTCATCGCAAAGCAGTTACAGTTATTTCCACTGTATAAATATATAAACCGATCCAGAGATGAAAGAAAATGTGCCTGAGGTCCCAGGTGAAATCTTAGACATGAGGCTTGACTGGGAAATTTCAACTCCAGATCTCAGAGTTCTCACCATCATGATAAAGCATAGTTTTCAGTTAATGGAATGCATTATCTCTCAGGTAGAAATCTTAGTTCTCCTTAGTGGGCAGTACCCCTCATCACCCTCTCTTTACCATCAGGGTGAACCATGGAGTAAGATGACTGGGCAGATCTTCCAGTTACACTGAGTTCTAGCAGTCCATAAAACCACCGGACATGGTGGTTCTCAGCAATGCCCATACAGTACAAATGCATAGGAAAGCTTAAGAAAAAAATACATGTTTTCCTTGGCTTAACCCCAGGAGTTCTGGTTTAATTGATCTGGCATGTGCTCTGGCTATTAAGAGTTTGAAGTTTGAAGTTTCTAAATTACTCTAGCATGCAGCCAGGGCTCCAGCAAGATACAACATGCAACCCACTCTCTCCCCATCCCATCCCATCCCCTAGAAACTTCTAGCTGGATTCCGGTAGACATCCTGCCCTTCTTGTCTAACCCTGACAACCTTGGAGACATTGGGGAGGATGTCTCAGGCCCTATCTCCAGTTTCTGTTTCAGTAAGTCTGGATGGAGCCTGAGAAGTCCAATCTCTGACACTGCAGGTGATGCTGTGGTACCCTGGAGCATCCTTGAGACCACCCTCTTGGAGTCCAACTATTCCTTTGTCTTTGCCCTGTGTGGGCACAGCGTTCACTTAACAGCTCTGGACACCACCTTCCGGTTTCTCTCCTGAGGGAATCAGTCCTTCCCTCCACTTCCCAGGTACTCTGTTACTACCTCTCTAGATGTCTGAATCTTATCACAAAAGAAACTTTTTTCTTATTAAGACTGTTCTCCTTCACTGGGTCACATGGAGAGAGCTTCCAGTCCACTCTTACCCACAAGTCCCCGACCTAAAGTTTGACTGTCTTAGCTTCTCCTTCATCCCTAAATCTACATAATGCATGCCACAAAACACCTTACACATCCATCCATCAGCAACAGTCTCCTTTTTAGAGACAGGAAATATGACCTATAGTTGGTAGAGCATTGTTATCATGGACAAGGAGTTTCATTTGTATCCTGCATCACTGTTTATCAATTTATCATAGTAACTCCTTAATGGATTTACAGTGAACTGTGAGTTAATGTGCATATCTTTGAATTGCTCTAGGCATGTGGTAAATTCTAGAAACGATAAATGACCATGATTAATAGACCAGTGATGGCTGGAAAAACCACATAACTTTTTATAGACCCCACTTATTTGTCCAACATCACAGTGCTTGTGAGTGACAAGAGCAGGTGTGCCTGGCTTCAAAAGCCTTCATTTAGTCCCATCCCCCAAAGGAATTGAGTGTGGCATGTCAGTCACAGTTACAAGAGATTGAAAGTCAACATAGAGATGCTTACAATGGTGCTGGTGTCCACAGCCCTGCCTGCCCCCCCCCATACACACTAAATTCAAGGTGTGTAGGCACTAGGGCAGTAATAGATTGTGTGTGCCATATAGTAAGGTGTAGTGTAGGGAGCTCTAGATCTCATACCACAGTTAAATGCAGACACAGGTGTTGTAGGTGGTTTTTCCTCCCAATCCCAACCCCCCAGAATAATGACTCATGAGACTCAAATATATTTACAAATTCCTAGGCCATATAGCTATGCTCTTCACTGACTAACTCATAGCTTAAGATAACCCAGTTCTTCTAATCTGCATTGAGCCACTTGGCTGGCTAACTAGGTTCAGGTACCATGTGTTTTGTCCTCCTCACAACTTGCCAGCTGAATCTCCCACACCTGCCTCTCTCCCAGAATCCTTTCTGCCTCCAGGATGCTCGACTTCCTATTTCCTGCTTAAGGTATAGGCCATCAAATTTATTATTGGCAGATTCCACATCCATACAATACAAAAGATATTCCATCTACACATGGGTGTACAGAAAAGTATATAGATGTCACACTATATGGAATAAAGTAGCCCCCACAGAATTCTAGATTTTGCCACTGAATTCAGACCAGAGCTCAGTAAATGTTTGTATAAAGAATCGGCTGAGAGGTATTTAGACTTTGTGGCTATACTGTTACATGGATGTGGCTGTTAAGTCAAGGCCTGCCATGTTGCATAACCCTTTCCACTGCAGACATCTGAGGATCTGGGATTCCAACAGAAAGCACTGAGCTGAGGCCATCATTTGAATCATACTGTTGCCTACAAAGTCTCCTTGTGCTCACTCTTCTCTACATCTGTGATTCTCAGAAACTCCGGAAACAATTGTGCAAAATCTTCCCAAAACAAGGATCCAAAGAGGACTTATTAAAGATTCATGGGGAGTTAACATAAGAGAAACAAGGGGGCTGGTAGCCAGTTGACAAGGAAACATGTGATCTCTATCTTGTCTACAAGGTAATGAGAGTAGCTAAGGTTGTACATGTAACTTCTGAAGATCCCCGGTGTCTGTCACCATGCAAGTGATTTTTATTTTGCATAAAATTAACTGGCACTTCAGCATTGTCTTACCCCCAGGAAAAGATCATTTGCAGCACACTTATAATCCAGCCTGAGATGTGTGTAGCATAACTGTCAGTAATTATGTTCACGTTGCTCTGATTTTTCTCAGAATCTTTCCCCTTTCACAAAGCTCTATTTTATGGCCAGGGAAGAATAGAGAAGTGATGCAAAGCTCGGAAATTCATTGAAGGTAAATACCAGTTCCATAAGAAAATCATTGTTTTGACCAGGACCAGAGGGGCATGACTGGATTCAGCCATTGAAACAAAGAAGTTGATTTTTAAAATAAAAAGAGAGGAGAAATAGGAGGTGGGTTGAGCATGGCACATGTCTTGGGACGCATGTGTTGCCCCTGAAAGGTGCATGGTGGTATCTGCAGAGGCTGCCAATCCAGGGGAAAATCCTGTTGGAGTCATGGGGTTAGATAAACATAAACTCAGCTCTGCCTGTATACACTCGACCTTAAGTCTCAGCTTCCACAACTGTACAATGGGAAAATACTAGACTGGAGAGATGGTTCAGTCATTAAAGGCCAGGTTTACAACTACAAAAGGAAGATGATGTTCCACCGTAGCTTCCCATGGGGCTTTAGACCAGTTCTAGGTGCAGTGTGGAGGCTCATGCCTTTGATCTTGGCACTCAGAAGGCAGAGGCTGATAGATCTCTTTCAGTTGGAGACCAACTTGCTTTACACAGTCAGTTCCAAGTGAGCTAGGGCTACACAGGGAGACCCTCTCTTTTAAAAAAAAAAAATGTGTGTTGGGGGGAATAAAAGGCCAGTTCCTAGCACAGATCCATAACTCCTTTTTTAAAAACCTCATTTCAACAAATGTCTAGTGAGTACTTACAACGTGCCAGATGCTTAGCCAGGTGGAAGGATCCGCAGATAAATGAGATACAAATGCACTCTTGACTTTACAAGGCTTCTTGCAGCAAGTTGAAGTAAGAGACAGGAAGCACACAAACGAAAATATCACCACAAACATTAAGCTGACATAAAAACAGCAGCATAGGACACTGTCTTAGTTAGGTTTTCCATTGTTGTGAAGAGACACCATGACCATGGCAACTCTTACAAAAGGGAAACATCACTGGGACTGGCTAACAGTCATTATCATCACAGTGAGAAGCATGGCAGCATGCAGGCAGACATGGGGCTGGAGAAGGAGCTGAGAGTGCAACGTCTTGATCCACAGACAGCAGCGGGATACTGTGTGCCTCACTAGGTGCAGCACACCTCAAAGTCTGCCCCCACAGTGACACACTTCCTCCAACAAAGCCATACCGCCTAGTAGCACCACTCCCCGCGTGCCAAACATTCAAGCACGTGAGTGTTTTGGGGGGCCATACCTATTCAAACCACCACAGACCCTGTGAGAGAGTGAGTACTCAGAGGAGGCTCACTGAGTAGCTCAAGCCAGGCCTGTAGAGTGAGAAGAAGTTAGGAACCTGGCATCCATGAGTTTCCAGGATACGGGTCTGACAAGTGCTTAGACTGTGAGCCAGGAGGCTGCTGGGCATCCCAGAGCCTGAGAGTCAGCCCTGTGACTGGGGAGCTTTATGCCCCTTCTATGGCTTTAGCCAGTACTCAGAAAACAGGATTTTTCTTTAGTCTTCATGTAGCTCTGCTCCATGTGAGCTGTAACTTGTGAATAATTTATGTCTATTTCCATTATAATCAACAACTGCCCTGCATGGTCCCAGGACAAGACAGAAACTTAGCTTAGCTCTTAGGAAGTAGCTGAGCATGTACTGGTCCCCTCCCCCACGCTTTGTTCTTTCCACATGGCTCCCTGCTCCAACACCAGTAGACCCAGCCAAACTCCACTGCCCATCCTGCCTTGCTGGCAGCCATTCCTGTACTCCAAGCCCCTGTCTTACTGTTCTCCTTGGGAGGGTGGCCTCTCCTTTTGCTCCTTTACCTTACGCTTACATAGCAAATGCTGGGGACACTGTCTCCACCTTCTTGGATCCACTGTCACTCTTTAACTGGAAAATCCGGCCTTTAGGTTTCAACTCAAGTGGCATCTTCACAAGGATGGCTTCCCCTATCTATGGATACCAGATGACAGTCCTAAGTGAATGTGTATTGTTGGCATAAATCTATCTATGTTGTGGTAGTTTAAGTAAGAATGGATCTCATAGGCTCATGTATTTGAGTGCTTAGTCACCAGAGAATAGAACCCTTGAAAGGATTGGAAGGATGAAGGGGTGTGGCCTCATTGGCATAATTGTCACTCAGGGTGGGATTTGTGGTTACAAAAGCCCCTGCCAATGCCAGTGTCTTTGTCTCTCCCCCTACTTATGGATCAGGATATATCTCTCAGGTACTCCTCCAGCACTATGCCTGCCTGCTACCATGCTCTCTGGCATGATGACCATAGACTAAGCCTCTGAATCTGTAAACAAGCCCCCAGTTAAATGCTTTCTTTCATAAGAATTGTCTCAGGCATGGTGTCCCTTCACAGCAACAGAACAGTGACTAAGACACGTCCCAAGGACACTAATGCCCTGCACCCCTGGGAATGGCAAGGCCCTTCCCTATCTTGATTAGCTAGATTGCCTCCCCATTCGGTTGTGTATAGTAAACATGCTGAGTGTCCAGGCTGATGGTGCATTTCCATCAGAGCACATGGTCTACCCAATTCCAAATTTCCTATCATGCCCTTATTCTCTGTCACCCTCAGTCAGGTCAACCCCAAAGCCATCCAACTTGCAATTTCTTGACCATCCTCATTACTGGGAACCTCATATTTGTGTCTCATTCTCTCCAAATTCATATTTGAAACCCTAACCTGATGGAATGTGATTGGGTCATAGGAGTGAAGGTCTCATATTTCAATTTCAATTATTTCTTCTTCTTCTTCTTCTTCTTCTTCTTCTTCTTCTTCTTCTTCTTCTTCTTCTTCTTCTTCTTCTTCTTCGTCTTTTCTCTCTCTCTCTCTCTCTCTCTCTCTCTCTCTCTCTCTCATTTCCTCTCACCTTTGTATCTCCTTTATCCCTTAAAAATCTAGCATAAAGATATTGAATCTTATTTAATCGTGTTTGTTGTTGCTGTGACAAAACACCTGATAAAAGCGATTTAAAGGAAATGCTTTGTCCCACAGCTTGGAGGGAAGCAGCAGTGTGAGGCAGATCACTACATTTTTATGTGCCATCAGGAAGAGGAGAGAGATGGTCCCTGGCTGTCTCCTTCACTTTCCCCATTTTATTCAGCCTGGCACTCCAGTCCATGGGCGGTGCTGCCTGCGTTCAGGGTGGGTTTTTTAATCTCACTTAAGCCTCTCTGATGGACGTGATCAGAAATGTGTTCACTAGGTGATTCCAAATCCATCCAACTCAACAAGCAGTATTAGCTACCACAAGTCCCATCTCCCCTTGCCCGTTTGACACCTACACACATCTTTTTTGACATAAAATTCTACCTATGGTCCTTAAAGTCTCATGACCATATCATAACATGGAATATATTTAGTTCATTTGAAATGGGCCCCCACAAATCTTAACTATTCTGACATTGTTCTATGGCTGATGAGATGATCCTGTGGTTTCTGTTTTGAATCACTGTGCTTGATAACATTTATTACTTCACTTATGTTGAAGCATCCCTGCATCTCTGGAATGCAGCCACCTCCGTGATAATGAGTAATTTTTTTTTTATGAGCCATCTCTCTTTAGTGCCTGCAGTTTCCCTCTCCCAGTAATTAGCAGTGACCGACTGTGAGTAACCCTGACTCCTGGGAAACAAACTAAAAGTTGCTAATTTGTTTCCTTGAGGATAAAAAAAAAACAAAAAACAAATGTTACCTTGCTTTTCTTTACTCATTTCTAAGTGGGCTGAATTGGGAACAAGATGGCAAGCCATATTCCGAAGCACAGAACAGAATCAGTGCACTAAGGATGACAAAGCAACAACAAAGAAGCCGGAACACTGGGCCAACATCCACCAGAACCACTTCCTAGCTCAGAGTCTGGCTGGGGAAGGAGTCTCCCATGAATTCTACAGTTGCAAACTGAACCAACTGAGCATCCAAAATATTTGAAAAGAAAACGTGGGTAGCTCTTCCTTGCCATTACTTCTCAATAAGTACAACAGCTATTTACAGTGTTCACACCATAGTGGATGTGACATATAATACAGAGATGGTGTAACACACAGGAGGATGACCTTAGGTTATGTGCAAAACTTCACCAATTTTATAAGGGAACTTCAGCATCCATTGATTCTAACACCCACAGGGACCAATCCCCTGAATCACTGAGATGGCTATATTGAAGTATAGCACTAGAATTCGACTCTCTGTTGCTGCAAGTGAACCTACATCTTCATTTATAGTCACTTGACGCTCTGGGTGAGATCAGGGCAACTTCTCAAAGATTTCTTGAACTAACTCTTTCCTGACTCTGAAGGTCAACTGAAGAGGTATACAATACAGAGAGAAGAGCACGCTTAAGGCCACAGAGACATGAGGATGCCAAATGCATTGGATGTCACAGTGTAAGCATAAGAGCTCTCACCTGTCGTGGGTAGAGAGGGGAGGATTCTACATGGAGAGCAGGTAAAACACCAGTCCACCTGCTCAGGATGATTTGGGACTAGGAAGAGGCGGCTTCAACCAGACCCATTTTCTGCCAGCTACCTTGAAATTTCAACAATAAAGGCCAGTTTAGACCATCTGAACTTCTGTGATACTAGAAGATAAAGAAAAAAGGCATGTGCGTGCAGAAATCCATTGTCACGGTGCTTCCTGCAAGAGTGTGGAACTGAGCAAGGCCTGGGGCTAGACAGTCTTCGGAGGCAGAGATGGGGAGGGGGGGCTTGTTCCAGTTTGATCAAACCTGGGCAGAAAGGCTCAGCGCTTATCCATGGTCTCTTCTACTTTCTTACTGTAAATGCACTGGCTTGTCTCAGTTGCCTGGGGCAAGTTGTCATCATTAAGTGTCTGGGTTTGGAATCAAAAGTGTTTAAATTCTGAACAAGGCAGAGTAAAAAAATACCTTTGCGGGGAAATAAGTACATACTGGATATTATGGGGAGTAAGTTTGCCTCCCACCCCAAGTTCTCCTCCCCCCGCTTTTCAACCACTGTACCCAAGAATGCAACTGCATTTGGAGAGTAAGAGGGAATTAAGAAAAAAGCCCATGAGCATGCAGCCTATCACGATCCGATCGGTATCACAGGAAGAGGAAATGTATCAATCCCCAGGACTGCACAGAAAAAGGAAGAGGGCTCATGGGTAGACATCCAAAACACTATCAGGGCCACTCAGGGACCCACAGGGAAGATAGCCATCTACAAGCCAAAGAGGCAGACTTCAAAAGGAATCACTGCAGTCAAACTCCTGAGTCTTGGACTTCTGGCATTCAGAGCGTTAAGCTGGGACACTTGCGCTGTCTAGGAAGGTGGAGTTTGTGCCTAGTTTGTCACAGGTAGCTCACTCAGCAAGTCAAGTCTCACTCAGGTCAGACACACACAGGATGCTGGCTGAACCACATCATTTTATCCTCTGAGCTGTTTCCTCATCTCAAAGCTGGAAGAAGAGTGTCAGTCTCTTGGCCCTTGAGGGCACACTAAGGAGTGGTGACCAATACCTGGGTAACTTGTTTGTGCTCTTGTCTATTTTACCCATGAGGAAATCCTCCACCACCGCTGCCATGCCTTTTCTACACTGCCAGCACTTACAGAGGAATGTATGTGGTGAGTGAGCTACAATCTTCTAAAACAAATGGAGGGTGGGGGAGCTACACTGTGGTGTGTGTGTGTGTGTGTGTGTGTGTGTGTGTGTGTGTGTGTGTGTGTGTACATGCTCAGAAATAGAAATCCTAACAGTGCCTAGGGCTTCCCATGGATTATTCATCCTCATGACAAATGAGGGCCCATTCCTTTGGCTAAGAGAACATTTTTGCCTGACTCCAAGGCCCCTTGGGAAGTGATGTGACAAGACGCAGACGTCTGTGTCCAGCACCGCTGATGGAAGACATTCTTTAAGAAAGTGGCATTTGTCACTGGACACACATCCTCCTCCTCCAGTTCTTCTGCTGTCTGTGCTCATTGACTGGAATTTGTAAAATGTGACCCTCCTGCTGGAAACAGAGGTCCAGCCTGTGCCATTCACCCAGAGCGGATGCAGAAAGAGACTGTGCCTTCACGTTTCTGGCACCGTGCGTACCATGATTCCAAGTGCTTTTGACATGTCTTGGGT
Source organism: Acomys russatus (assembly GCF_903995435.1). Classification (NCBI taxonomy): domain Eukaryota; kingdom Metazoa; phylum Chordata; class Mammalia; order Rodentia; family Muridae; genus Acomys; species Acomys russatus. The sequence continues at coordinate 36,251,191 of NC_067139.1, forward strand.
CTTCTTACCACTAAGGCCTTGTCACTTTTCCAGATAGATTTTGCTTCACACACTCCCAAAACAGGAATTTTCCTGACTTTGCTTTGGGAGATTTTCTAATTTGAGAAGAATTTTTCTCCTCCTCTATCTTCACCCTGAATTTCCTATGCATCTGGTGATGTATTCTAGCTCTTTAAAACTCTCATTTTAACATTATTATTGGCTCAGCCATGAGTGTGTGTGTGTGTGTGTGTGTGTGTGTGTGTGTGTGTAGTAGGGAGGGAGTGTATTACAATGGTTTACAGGTTGTCATCCAGCTAGTCCAACAATGGCTATCTACCAACCCAATGGAAGGTCCAAAAATCCAGTAGTTGCTCAGTCCACTCACCTGCTCTTCAGTCTGTACTGGAATCCTAAAGAAGTAGGCTTCAATGCCAGTCAAAGGATGGCCTTGCTAGCAAGAGTGACAGCCAACAGGCAAAGAGCAAGAGCTTCCTTCTTCCACGTCCTTTGCACGGCTGGCGTTAGAAAGTGTGGCCCATATTAAAGTTGGGTCTTCATACTTCAAATGATTTATATAAGAAAAACAGTCTTACACAGGTAAACCCAGCCGTCATCTAATTCCAGATGTAGTCAAGATGACACCAAGAATAGGCATCACAAAGCTCAATGTCTGGCATACAAAGTGCTGCAGAATCTTGTGGTTTGAATGGGTCTCTCAAAACTTCATGTGCTGAAACCTTAATCTTCAAATTCCTCTAATGTTCGTAGTAACTGGAGACAGAGTCTTTGGCAGGTGATTAGGACTAGGTGATGTCTTGAGGTCCGGGCTTCTGTGATAGCATTGGTAGGTGAATTCTAAAAGGAAGAATTCCCAAGGTAGGAAGCTGGCCCTGCCTCACCATGTGGTGCCTTCTATTACACAATGGGGCGGCGCTATGGGCAGCGCTGGGCCCTAAGGAGATGAACTTTCCAGCCAATCAAACTTGTGTTCTTTGCATATATCTAGTCTCAGGCTTTTTATTATACAACAAAAAAGGTCCCTAAGGAAGGAGGAACTCCATCTGCTTGTGAGGGCAAACAGGCTTCCCAGGGGAGGGGACACTGAGCGAGAGCTGGAAGATGATTCACCGGGCAGAAGGAAAAAGAACTGTAGCCAGAGTGCAGCTTGGCCCAGGATGGACGGTGTGGTGCCTCCAGATAAGCTCAGAAGTCTGGAAAGTTGCACTGCAGGAACCTTCAACAGCAGGTGAGACAAGCCTAAAATCCTAGCAGAATGCTGTAGTAAGTGAAAGCCAGTGCCTTACAAATGTGTTTGGATTTCATTAAAGGTGATGGAGTCGTGGGTGCAGTGTGTCGGTGGCAAAGGGCCTTGGAAAAGCAAAGATCGTGTACAGAAGAGAATGTTGGTGGCCGTGCCTATACTGTTTCCTTAGAACTCCATCTTCCATGCTTGTTGTCCTTACCTGGATGTTGGTCTCCTTTTTGGGGGGAGGAGGAAACAGCATAAATTGTAAAACAGGTGATTGATTCTCCTCCTCACCCGCTCCCAGACCCTTCTTCTGGGATTCTAGGGGCTATGGGAGCTCCGTGGGGCTGGTCTGGGATTCTAGGGGCTATGGGTGACCCCTAAGGCTGGTCTGGGATTCTAGGAGCCATGGGTGACCCCTAAGGCTGGTCTGGGATTCTAGGGACTGTGGGTGGCCCCTCGGGCTGGTCTGGGATTCTAGGGGCTATGGGTGCCTCCTGGGGCTGGTCTGGGATTCTAGGGCTATGGGTGCCTCTGGGGCTGGTCTGGGATTCTAGGGGCTATGGGTGCCTCCTGGGGCTGGTCTGGGATTCTAGGGGCTATGGGTGACCCCTGGGACTGGTCTGGGATTCTAGGGGCTATGGTGACCCTGGGGCTGATCTGGGATTCTAGGGGCTATGGGTGACCCCTGGGACTGGTCTGGGATTCTAGGGGCTATGGGTGACCCCTGGGACTGATCTGGGATTCTAGGGGCTATGGATGACCCCTGGGGCTGATCTGGGATTCTAGGGGCTATGGGTGCCTCCTGGGGCTGGTCTGGGATTCTAGGGGCTATGGGTGCCTCCTGGGGCTGGTCCTTGCTAGAGTGTGGTGGCTCTTCAAGGACTATTCCTGGCCATATTCATGTTCATCGATCCCTCCAGAGAAACATTTAAATGGGATAAAAGGGTCTTAAAAGGGGAAGTCTTGTTTCTCTAAAACACTGTACCTAAGGCTTAAAAATTAAGGCAGTCAAGACAGAAATGACAGTGCCATATCATCACAGTGTCTGTTGCCTGCTGCAGAAGCAGGAAGGCTGGCCTCTGTGGCTCTGGAGAACTGAGATAACACACATCAGAGCCTTGGTGATACTGGAAATAATCTCATCAAAGATGTCATGACTGCACAGCATTTTCCTCGCTCCAGGCATCAAGAGCTTTGTTTATAAAGGCTAGAGATTTTGCATCTTGCTGACATGCCAAAGAAATGCCGGCTTTTGAAAGAGATTGGGTTTTGAAGCACGTTTTGTTTCCTAGGGCTAACATGTTCATCATATCTAAAAGCATAAGGCAAATCAGAAGACAAAATACAATCTTTTATATCTTGCCCAGTGCCGAAGGACCATTTATATGTACAGATAGCTTCCACCTGTGTCCTGTGGAGACATATTTCTTATAAAAGTTGTCACTTGGGAACACAATATCATGAGGGAGGGAGGTGTTGGTAACAAACATCTTTCGCCAAACAACATTTCTGTTTGCTTTCTGTTATTGTAACAAAAACACTGAACAAAAACAACTTGGGAGAGTAAAGGATTTATTTCATCTTACACTTCCTGGTAACAGTTTGGTTATTGTTAATGTTTGGATCTTTGCTAGAATCTGCTGTAATCCCACCCATTTTATCTCTGATTTTATTACTTTGACTCTTCTTTTTCTTTTGGTTATTTTGATTAAAGGCTTATCAGTCTTCTTTAACCTTAAAGAACCAATTCCTTGTTGCATCAATTCTTTGTATTCTTTTCATTTCTCTTGTATTAATTTTTGCTTTGCTCTTAATGATGTTTTTACTTCTGTTGACTTGGGGGTCTAGATTTTTTTTTTCCCAGAGCACTGGGTACATCATTAAGTTGTTTACCTGAGATCTCTTTGGTTTCCTGATGTAGGAACTTAGACCTACAATCTTCTCCTAGAACTGCTTTCTTTGTATTCCTAAGCTTTGGTATGCTATGTTTTCATCTTCATTCAAGTCCAGGAATGCTTTTATTTCCTTCTGGATTTCATCAAGGATTGCTCATTGTTCAATAGTGTGTTGTTCAACCTTCGTGAGTTTGTGTTATTCTGGAGTTCCTCTTGTTATTGATTTATAGTCTTGTTACATTGTGATCAGAGAACATAAGGAATTATTTCAGTTTCTCTATTTTTACTAAGACTTCCTTTGTGCCGAAATTAATTATCTATTTTAGAGAAAGTTCCATGGGCTGCTGTGGAAAAAAAAATGAGTGTTCTGCAGTACTTGGATGGAATGTTCTATAGATGCATACTAGGTGCAATTGATATAGGATGTCATTTAATTCAGATATTTCTCTTCTTAGTTATCTACCCTGCATAGATAGAGTGGGTAAATCTGAACCCTAAAGTCATGAGTTATTAAAAAAATATCCAATGCCAGGTATGGTATGCTAACCTACAGGTTGTTGTGTAGGGAATCCCCAAAGTTCCCCCAAAACAATATGGGTTTTTGACATTGCTGTTGGTGGCCCACCAGAACCAGACAGTAAGATGCTATTGTTGAAGACATCATACACTTTGGATGAAGGATATAGAGAAATCATGCTGTAACTGAGCTGGAAGATTGCTCTTGCTGGATAGCTTCCATGGTAATGGAAGTTATTATGGAGGTCACTGAGGACAAGGCAAGGGTCTTAACGCAGCTATAGATGTTACATACTGCGATACCATTCTGCCATGCAAGGGGTGCTGCAATGCTGTAGTGGCATGTGTGACATAACTACATTCTGATTGGATCTGAAGCCTACTCAGCAGGAAGAGGTTCATTCCTGGCATTACTGATCTGGTCAAAGGTCCACAGTTTCTCTGTTTTTACTCAGACTTCCTTTGTGCCAAAATAATCTATTACAGAAAAAAATTCCATGGGCTGCTGCAGAGGTCATTGATCCTAACAGGGATCCTACTATTTCTGTTTTGAAACATGGGCATGTTGTTAAGCCATCCCCTACATATTTATGTTTATATTTACAGATTAGAGCTGCCCTCAGCCTTGTCAGAAGTTAATGCGAAAACTCATGGCTGGTCAAAATGCTGAGAATAAATGACTACTAAATGCTCAGAACTCAATAAATAACCATATCACCCTTTCCAAGATTCAAAGATCATCAAAGATGAGAGGGTAGAATGAATGTAAAATCTTAGGCATGAAGAGATGGCCAGGAAGTGCTGTCTTCTGGGTACAGTGTATCTATCCACTTATGAGCTAACAGCATCCGTGGTTACCTATACAGAACCTATCTAAGGTAGAGTCCCCCGGCATTCAGTCATGGATGGAAAAATGGCTTATGGATGTCATATCCTCCCTGGACAACCATTATGAATGGTGCCTTCAATGAGATAGGCACTGGTGAGTGAGTTACCCATGCTCCAGTGGATAGCTCCACACCCACGCCCATGTAGGCTGTGCTGGTTCAACTCAATGGTTCCAAAAACAAAAAAACATAAGGTGGGAGAGAGATGGGTGAGGGCTTGGGATGGGTAAGGACTTGATGAAGAGTGGTAGAAGAGGGTGCTATGCTGTCAGCAGAATGTGTTATTTACATGTATAAAAAAAGACAATAAATCAAACAATTTTTTAAACTTTGGGAGAAAGCAGAAATGATCAACTCAGTAGGATCGGCAGATAGCATTGAGGAAAGCCTGCTCCTCATTTAAAAAAGGGAAATAAATAAGAGACCCAGAAACCCATATTCATATAATGAAAAAAATCGAGAAAAAGTAGAAGAAAGATTATCATTAAAATATACTTTAGAAAATCCTCAGATAGACAGGAGAACACAAATTCAAAGAACCCATCCCAAAGCCAGCACAGTGGATGAAAATAGCCTAACACCAAGGCATAGAATTGTGAGATATCAGAGCACTAGCAGGGGAAATCACATCTAGGAGAAAATTGTCACATCTAAGACATCTTGGATTGCTGTGTGCAAGCTAGGAAGCAATAGTAAGCACCTTAGCATTCGGAAGGGGAAAAAAAAATCCTGTGGAGGATTCTGGAGACAGCCAAGTTGCTAATGAGGCAGGAATATAGATTTAGGATATTTTCAGCACCACCATGCCCCCTTTCTGAGGAGACTGGTTGAAAGTGAGCTGTGCTTGAAAGGCATGGCAAGCAGAGAAACAAGAAGGCAGGGACCAGGAAATAGAAGCAGCATGAAGAAAGTCTTCAGTGACAGCTAAAGATGGAGGGGGTGTACCATGTACCCCTGAGCAATGCTGGACTACAATGGAAGAGGCCACACTCCAGGGAGATCGATTCAGGAAGCCTGAGCATGACTTGGTGACAGCAAACATTTTCAGTGACTGCCTAAGCTGGCACAGTGTTTAAATTTAAGGTACAGAGGGCTAAACTGACAAAGAAGTCAATAGAAAACAATTACCTCTTAGAACTCTTGACTGGATATTACATCATTGAGCCAGGAAGAAAAATTACAAAGTCAGGCCGTATACAGATTTTATTGACGTGGGTTGAAAGAAAAAATGGGAATATGGAAATGTATTCATTACAAATAAGTGGCATACATCCAAAACTAATAATAGTGAACGGAGTATACACCTATTATCCCAAAGCTGATGAGACTGAAGTGAGAACATTATGACTTAAAAGCCAATCTGTGGGCCAGGCATGGTGGCACATTCCTTTGATCTCAGCACTCTGGAGGCACAGCAGGCTGACTTCTGAGTTCAAGGCCAGCCTGGTGTACATGACATCCAGATCAGCCAAGGCTGCATAACAAAATCTTGTCAATAAATAAAATAAAGGCTAGTATAGGCTAAATATAAATTCTAGACCAGCTTTAGCCTTATAGAAAAATCTTGTCTTAAGAAAGAAAGTAAGAGAGGAGAGGGAGGGAGGAGGAGGGAAGGAGAGAGGAAGGGTTTGATAAAATAGAAAGCAAGACACAACACAGGAGTTATGTGTTCAAAAATAGAAATAATTGTGTTCTATTAAAAAAAAGATTAAACTAGGGTAGACGGATAGGATGTCTTTATACAGCTCGGGCTGGCCTCAAACTAACAAACATCTTGTCTCAGTCTCAAGAATGCTGGGATTACAGGTGTTTGCCTCCTTAGCTGCCTCAGAATTAACACCCTCATTTTAAAACACAAAGAAGACCACATTGCACAAGGAAAGATGTATTCTGTTCTATGAGATAACATAATGCCACTGCAAGGTCAAAAACAAAAGGTTTTAAAACAAGCCAATCCAGTCAAATAATAAGAAAGAACAGAGAGGAAAATTTTGCCTGGTAAAGGCCTAATATAAATATCCAGCCTTTGCCAGCTGTAAGATTCTGTTCCCACATGCCTCCTGCTATAGTGTGAAAGTAGCTAGAGACAATAGTAAATGAAAGTGTATGGCTGTATTCCAGTAAAGCTACTCAAAACCCAGCCATGCAGCTCACGGGTGCTGGGTCGGTGTCTCTGGATCCAGTTAGCCCCTTACCTCCCTTTGGCCTTGCATCTGCTTTGGTCCTCTTTGCCTGCTCACCATGGGAAGAAAGCCTCCCCCCACCCCCCTATCACACAATCTTAATATTTCAAGTCCTTGTGCAAGGTCCTCATCGGGCTCACATCCTGGTTTCATGAAGATATCTGCTTGGGTGTCAATCTCCTAAAAGAAATCCCCAGGTCACCTGATCTAATGCAACCCCCATGTCCTATACTGCTCACCTCTGATTTATCATTTCTGAAGTGCACACTGTGTGCTGGAGTGTGGCGTGCTGAAGACCACCTTCCCTGCTTAGTGTGTGCACACTGGGAGCAAGAGCTCTGTCCATGGACTCCCAGCTGCATCTTCTGAACCTGGACCACTGCCTAAGAGACGCCACTCAAGCTCAGGAAACATCTGTTGAGTCAGTCGAGGCACAGGTGAGTTAAGGACTCTTAATGTGATTCCAGCCATGAGGGAACCTCACCTTCCCTTTTAGTCTAGAGGAAAGAATGTTATTTCGTGGTCAGTCTGGCTTTCCATCTGTGGCAGCCTGAGAATAAACAGAAAGAGAACAGTTGCATGGTTTGTAGCTGAGAGATATAGATGCAAAGTCCCACGCCTAATCAAAGAGCTATTACAATTGATACCTACTGGGAAAGGGGTCTCAGTCTTGTCTAATGGAGAGTCACTGGGTATACCAACCACACTTCAGGGCAGGCCGGATGCCCAGGAACCATTGGCCAAAACAAAACAAACTCCATTTTGTGTGTGTGTGTGTGTGTGTGTGTGTGTGTGTGTGTGTGTGTGTAAGAGGCTTTTTGTTTTGTCTTCTTCTGTTTTGGCACCTTTGTTTCTTACTGAATTTTGTTTGTTTTGATTTTCTTTTATTGCCCTTGGTTTTTGAAGGGGTATTGGGTAGGGGATAGGGGATATCTGGAAGGAACTGTGGGAGAGGAAAACATGATCAAAATATACTGTATTAAAATATTTTAAATTTTCAAAATTTATTTTAAAAAGAAATGAAGGAGAAAGGGAGGGAGAGAAAAGGAAGGAGGGGATTCTTCTTGTACCTTAAATGACAAATGCCACAAAACCCCTCTCACAGACACACTGAAGTCCTGTGGATTACAGAGGCAAAATAAGCTGCTGTCATTTTTTTTTTTAATTTGTGTTTTTTGAAAGATGGCTTCACGTTTTCACAGAATCTCATATCATCAAAAGCCAAAAGCCTGTACCACCTTCAGGAGATTCAGCCTTCTCTCCCCAGAGAGGAGCAGCCTCAGAGATGAAAGAGTCTTGAAGGTCACAGGGCATGAGTGAAATCACTGACCAGCACTCACACCCACACTCGCACCCACCCCATATTCACCCTACTCCACATCTACCCCACATCCACCCCACCCCACATCTACCCTACCTCCACCCTCACCCATTCCCCACCCATTTTCCCCAACTCTCACACACCCCAACCCACACACACACATCACCCATACCCCCATACTCACCCCGACTCTCACCCCCCACCCACCCCACACCCCTTGCTCCCATCCTCATTCATTCCCCACCCATATCCTCCCACTCTCACACAACCCAACCCACACACACATCAGCCATACCCCCCATACTCACACCCACCCCACATCCCCTGCCCCACCCTCATTTATTCCCCACCTATATCCCCCCAATTCTCACCACCACTCACCCACTCCCACCCACACCCACACCACCATCCCACACCCCATGCCCCTCCCACTTCCACTCACATCCTCATCTCACACCCCCATCCAGAACCAACCCCCCCACCCACCCTCCCTCACTCCCTCCTCCCTCACCTATCCCACCATCATCTCTCTTAGTTATAAATAACCAGAGAATGAATATACTCCCCACGTCTTTAGGGGAAAAGTCCCCATTGCAGCTGAAATCACTTTTATCTTTGAAGCAGAAAATATTGGCTTTGGAGTCTAATTAGCTAATCCTTGGTATCGGGCTTCAGAATTTCCATCTCTCCGACTTCGGTATCTAAGGGCTAATGTTAAGCAAGGAGAGACTTTCATCTGCTTTCAAGCCATTTTCCTCTGATTTGCAGTATTTGAAGAAGAAAGTGTGTGTTCATCTTACTCCCATTCTCCAGCCCCCACCCCATCCTTCCCAAGCCGGAAGAGGCTGAGGAAGGAAACAAAGTTACTCAGAGCAACAATTTACTCTGTTGTGGAGTTAGCTCACACAGCCTCATTAATCCCTATCACAGCTCTTTGAGGGCATCTATTCCCATTTTCTAGATTTAAAGACAGGTTAGAAGAACTAAGTTGCTCTCTCTCTCTCTCTCTCTCTCTCTCTCTCTCTCTCTCTCTCTCTCTCTCTCTCCTTCAAAGTCAGGGAAGTCACACAAACACAGAACTCAGAGTCAGACAGATTCGGATTTACATTTCATCCCCTGGCCCCTATTTCATCCCCTAGGCAAATCACACTCTCCCTGGGGCCTTTGGGGCTGTAGTTGTTCCATTAGACACCTGTGACAACACAAGTGCCCTGTACCTAAACTGTCCATGCAGACACCATGAGCCACATGTGTTGTGCAGCTCTTGACATGTGGCAGATGCATGTATGATCTGACTCTTGTGTTTATTTGATTTCCACATGCAGAGTCGTATGTGTGGCCATTACATTGCATTACGTTGCACTATATTACGTTACATTAGTGGGTGCCATTTTTCATGCATGCACTTTGCATAGAAAAGTCTTAGACCCAGGCAAGAGAGACCCTCTTGCAGGCCACATACCTGAGGGGACTTACACAGCTGTCCTCTGGTCATAGGCCTCCCCATGGTAGGGAGTTTGCATGATAGCCTGGCTCACACTTCTTTTCTGCTTCTGTCTGTCTTGTGTTCTGGGTATTATGACCTTGGACTCCTGACTAGACAGCCCAAGTCCATTTCCCGGACCACCGGCATCTCTTGCCTAGTTCTGTACAAGGTGGCATGCTCCTGTGCTATGCACTGGACACAAATGCCATCTAAGGAGTGGCCATTCAAGGGAAGAAGAAGCAGAATAGGCCCGTAGGCTTCTGTGTCCATGTGGAGGTGCACAGGGCCCTAGAGGGACAAATGGAGTCAAATCTGGGAAGTGTGGAGTGTAGAGAGCACACCAGGTCCGAGCTTTTCCTAACATACCAATTACCACCGTTAGGGAATGTGGTTGTTTGAATGGCAAATGACCCCTAGTCTTGGGCATTTGAACGATTGGTCCACGGTTGGTGGCACTGCGTGGGCAGGTAGTACATCCTTCCTGGAAGAAGTATGACACTGTTTTGCTCTGTGTTTTAAGCTTGCCATTAAAGATACAGGCTTCCTTTTCCTGTCCCTGCCACCATGCCTGCTCCCTATTCCTGTGCCCCTCACCATGGACTTCTATGTCTCCGGAACCATAAACCAAACCCTCCCTTCCTTAAATTTCCCTGATCATGGTGTTTTGTCACAGAAACAGAAACTAACGCAGGGGATTCCCCGAGCGCATTGCCATTACTTCCCCTTCCGCTGAAGTTTTAGACCTTAGTTTACAACTCTCGCCACCATGATCAGCCAGAGAACACAAGTGCACCATCCTCATCCAGTTTCCAGTTTCCAGTTATTGTGGCTGCTATTACGTGCCACAGGAAAATAGAGCTGTGAAAGTTGCTACATACCTGTGGTCCAAAGATTATATTTTACAGACCTGTCTTCCAGGGGTGGGGGGTGGGGCAGAGTGGGGCTATCTCTAGATTCACAATTGCATCTACCCCTGTTCACCTTCTTTGTCATCACTTGCATCTGTGAGCAAATATTTTTCAATTTCTAACAACTTATTTGCTTGTCTGCATGCTTGTGGACATGCACCTGCCCCAACTCAGGAGTGAACATCTGAGGGCAACTTGCTGAAGTCAGATCTCTCCTCCCATCATGTGCGATCCTGGAATGAAACACAGACCATAAGCTTGATGGAAAGAACCTTGGCCCATCAAGCTGTCTTCACAGCCAGGTCAGCAGCTGTTTCTTAGATGCACACAGTAAGGGTAAGGTTAGAAACAAGATGCCTCATTGACACATTGAGAATGCACTGAGAACTGTATCAACTTCCACTGAACCAGATACCAATGCATCAGACTTTGTTGGTGTTGGTGTAGCTTTGGTGTGAGTCAAGAGAAGCCAAAGGATTGGAAACCCTGACTGGAAGTACCAGAGGATGCTCCTAAGTTATATGCAAACACAACACTGTTGTATATGAGGAACCTCAGCTGTGGACTTTGATGTCCACAAGGGACCCCTCTAGCCAATGGAAAACTATTAGAAAGGTAACTTTGAGCTTTGTGTTTTAAACCGTGAACACATTTCCCATTGGATTGCTATACATGGTTTTATTTTGTTAATTCATTTTTTGCTTATTTATAAAATTCAAATCATTAAATTGATTTTTACTTCTAATTAATAATTCATTAAATCAATAAAATGACATGGTACGGTATTACATTGAAATACATACAGAAATAGCAGTCATAGGCTGAACTTTCTCTCGGCTCAGAGCTACGATTCTGAGTTAGGAGTCTTCTTCCTTCCCTCCATCAGACTGTGAGAGTTCTGGTTGTCTTCTCTGACAATGATAACTTAGGGATAAAGGGATTTATTTTAGCTCAGTGCTCCAGGTCACTGTCCATCATTGCTGGAAAACCACATCGGGAGAGCCTCTGGCTGGCTGGACACATTGTGTACATAAAGAAGCAGCAAGAAAGCAATTAATGAACTCATGCTAGAGCTCAGCTCATCACCTCCACTCATACAGCCCAAGAGCCCCTGCCTAGGGAATGGTGCTGCCCACAGGGGCCACTCTCCTCCGACAGGTGTGCCATGGGCCAACCTGATCTAGACAGCTCCTCACTGAGAGTCCCCGCCCAGGTGATCCCAGGTTTGGTCAAGCTGACAAGACCAGCCTTCAGTCTTAACATTTCTTTCTTTACTTAGGTTGTTGGGAAACTCAGAACAAGCTTGGCATAAATTTAAAAACAACTAGCTTGTGCAAGGTACTAAATTTTTGTGCCCACTCCCTTCCACCCACCCCCTCCCCCCCCCCCCCCCCCCCCCGCCAGCTTCTTGCATTCTTGTGCTGAAATCCTAACCTCCACATACTATTGTGCTGGTGTGATGGTGGGGTCTTCAGGAAGTCACTTTGGTCAGGAGGCTGGAGTCCTCATGAATGAGATTCATGTCCTTACACTAGGGCCCCCAGGACTCTCTTATCTTCTTTTTGTCATGTGAGGATACAACAAGGAGTAAGCCAGGAAAACTCATCATGGAGCCATGTGGTATCGTGATCTTACACTTCTGTCTCCAGGCAGTGAGAACCTTCTGTAGTTACGAGCGGCTCAGCCTGTGGTGCTTTTTGATAGCATTCCAAACTGGCAAAGACACAGTCTGAGGTTTCTTTTCCAAGCTTGCTTTCTATTTCCTACAACTAGGTCCTTTCTCTATCAATATTTCCTGTTTCCTCCTATTGGGTCCCTTTTTTGTTTGCTTGTTTCATAAATATTTACTTACCAAATGAAGTGTACGAGATGACGATATGACTTACATAAACATTCATGACGGTCAGCACCATCCACACACATTTCTCCCCAGTTCTTTAGCATATGATATGGCTTCTTCTGGAGACAAAACAAAACTCAGTAATTTGGGAGAGATTTCATAATGGAAAGGCTGTGATGCATGCACACTAATATCATAAATTAATTACTTGAGCTAAACTTTCAATATACTTATGTTGGTGCGTAACAGCAGAAGAATGGATGAAAACAAACCACTTTTTGTTTTTAAATTCCTTTTTAATAAATTTACTTTTAATAAATTGGGTTAAATCTAAAATCTAGATAACTTTACCTCTTACTTTCAGTTTCAGTAAACTGTAAGCCAAGATTGTTGAATCTATATTGTGAATCTATAGTGGAGTGGGATAGATCCTTACCCATGTTCACACAAGGACAGATAAGAAAAGTCACAGGGCTGGGGAGATGGCTTAGTGGTCAAGAGCCCTAGCTAGCTGCTCTTTCAGAAGACTGAATTACCAGCACCCACATGACAGCTCACAACCATCTGTAACTCCAGTTTCAAAGGATCTGACACCTTCTTTTGGCCTCCAGAGGCACTGAGAACATGTGTGGGGCACAGACATATTCACAGGCAAAATATCCATGGACGTGTTTTCTTTTTTTAATTTAAACAAACACCTCACATCTCTTCCATAAGGTGAGCCCTTCCTTGAACAGGCAGCAGGTCACATGCTGTACTCCAGAGGTACTAAACTCACAGCTGCTAAGATGTCCTGATGCGGGGAGCCATCCTGGCACATCCCGTGACTGCGACCTGTCACTTTTCTCTCCTATGACTGCAGATGCCTGGCAGCCCCTCCCTTCTGCCCTCTCAGACTCTCCGAACTGGATGCTCACAAGACTGACTGGACCCCTCTGCCCCACTTTTTCCCCCCTGAGATTTGACACCGATACCATTTTCCATATCTGAGCATCAGCAGGTGCCTCTCTCTCTCCCTGTCCCACCTGCGTGACTCCATGCTCCTCTCTAGTCATAGTCTGGAGCCTGGTGTCCTCACACTCCAAGATAAACAAATTCCCAAAATGTATAACCTTAGAAGAGGAGGCAAAACAGTGTCTCAGCAATTCCCCTGATTTTGCCTTCCCTCCTCATCTTTCCACAGAACTCACAGGAAATGAGGTGGGTTGGGAGGTGGGGCGAAAGACAATGTCTCAAACTGCACAACACAACCCAAAATCTAAGCATTCTACATCCTTGCAAGGACATAAGAATTGGAACAGAACAGATGGAAGAAACTGAAACCCTGCCCCCACCACCTCTAAGCTGGGTTCTCAGAGCTGCTTTCTTGCACAACAAATTTATGTGGTAATATTAATCTCCCAGAACTTTAGAGAAGACTCGGGTAATATGTATAAATCACCTGGCATACACCAGGCATTAACCGGCATTCTAGCACCTAGCTCCCATCCGTACTAAGCTACAGAAGCGGGCTGTGTCAAACAGGACAGAGTATTCCCCACACTCAAGAGGGCATGCTTCCAGCTACAGGGGGAACTGATTTGACACAAAGCCATTACCAGAACTCACAAACATTACTGGATATTCCCCAGGTGCTCATAAGCTGTGGCAAATCTTTCACCCTTGAGTTTGTCAAAGCACATCTAGCAGCAGTTTTACATTTTCAGCTTATAAACCCCCCTGGGATAACGAGTCGCACCCATTAGTCATAGTCCGTAGTCACCTTTTCGCTAACAGTAAAGGTCAGGGAGCCAGGGTGAGGGGAAGGAGGTCAAAGGCTGTGCCAGATGTGGGTTGAATTCGCTACTTTCTACCTGTGAGGTCATGAGTAAGCAGCTTGCCTGCATGTTCTTTTTTTTTTTTTTTTTTTTTTTTAAGATTTATTTATTTAAGTATACAGTGTTTCACCTTCATATATGCCTGCACGCCAGAAGAGGGCACCAGATCTCACTATAGATGGTTGGGAGCCACCATGTGGTTGCTGGGGATTGAACTCAGGATCTTTGGAAGAACAGGCAGTGCTCTTAACCCAGCCTGCATGTTCTTCAACTTCCTGAAAAGTAGAGATGGTGGTACCCAAGTCGATTGTTTGTTCCTGAGCCTCAGAACCTTTGGGCCACATTTGCTTTCATGAGATTGCTTTTATCTATGCATCCATATCGATTACCTGTTCATACTGGCCCTGATATTCTGGCTTTCTTATTCTCTACCTAAAGGCCCTCCCCTCCCACCCAATAGCTGCATGATGGTCCACATTGCTGAACATGCTACCTTTGCTTTCCTGAATCCTAACTCTCCATCTTTCTCCTCCTGGCAGCTGATGAGATTTACAGCTTGCCTGTCCTATTGTTTTCCCTCAAACTCTGATATAATTGTCCTTGAGCTTTCTCCTGGGTCTGTTTCTAAATTCTTTTATTGATAAAACTAAGAACCCAAAGAACTGAGCTCATTCTCTTCCCATGTGACCTGACAAGGCAGTCCTGCCAGAGGGAAATGATCAAAAATCAGGCAACAGAGTCCATGTCAGAGACAGACCCACATGAAGCCTGAGCTGCCCATTGGCTACATCTATGTTAAGGACCTAAGTCCAATCCATTCATGGTCCTTGGTTGGTGCTTCAGACTCCACAAAACTCCCTGGGCCCTTGTTAATTGGTTCTGTTGGTCTTCTTGTGGAGCTCATATCACCTCTGGATCCTTTTGTCCTTTCATCAACTTTCCCACTAGACTCCCTATGCTTTGCCCAATTTTTGGCTGTGAGCCTCAGCATCTGTTCAGAACCGCAGCATGGTGCAGCCTTTCAGAAAACAACTCTGCTAGGCTCCTGTCTGCAAGCATAGAAGAGTATCATTAATAGTGTCAGGGGTTGGCTCTCTTCCGTGGCATGGGTCTTGGGTTGGTCCAGGCTTTGGTTGGACATTGCCTCAATCTCTGTTCTATCTTTATCCCTGCACATCTTGTAGACAGGGTGAATTTTGGGTAGACGTTTTCGTGTGTGGGTTGGTGTTCTCCTCCCTCCACTAGGAGTCCTGTCTAGTTAGAGGGTGTCCTCTTCAGTCTCCATGGGCTCTTAGCTAGAGGCCCCTTCATATCCTCCCAGATCCCCATCATGACTTAGGTTAAGATCAACTTCCTAATAACCATGATATGGCCTAAAGGTTGTAAAGTTGTCCAATGCTTTTAGTGCATCTAGTTTGAAATTTCTGTGTGGGAATCTCTATCTCAAACAAAACACCAATTACCTTTATGCTTCAACTGAAACTGAGATAGTCTCATTTAAAAGGCCTAATATAGACCCATAGAAAAATTAGGCAAACATAATACTGAGTATGTATTCAACCACCTTTGTGGAAGATATTGTGGTTAAATGTTTAGGGTTAGAAGATTCTTTTAGTGAATGTTGGCAAATTTGATAAACTAACCATCATTTCTAAACCTCTTTTCATCAGGAACATATCTAAAACAGACAATACTAGGTTGGTGAATTCATGAAGGTCCAATGTGTTTCTAAAGATATTTTTATTTCCTACCCTTAAAACAATTGCATGATTGCCAAGTAATGGTGGCACATACCTTTAATTTAAGCCTTTTTGAGACAAAGTCAGGTGGATTTAAGGCCAGCCTGGGCTACAGAGTGAGTTCCAGAACACCCAGGGCTCCACAAAGAAACCCGTCTCAAAACAAACAAACAAAAATGAATGCATGCTCATTGTATGAAAGGAAAGGAAAGTCTATCATGGATTCATAAAGAGAAAAGAGAATGCTATGTTGCATTTTTAAAAAATATGTTCAATCTAAATCTAAGTTTTTGGTGTCCAAGAAGAGTATGGAATGCAGAAGAAATTGTATTAGGAGATTCTTCCCTTCTCCTGTGTTATGCGACCATTTTCGGTACTGTATACCCAAGAAACCCATGGCAGAGCCTGGTTTTTAATAAATAGTAGCCATTCTGATCCCCTTCCTCCCTGTGTGTACAGATGCCTCTGAGCAGCACCAGTCTTCTATCACCTATTCGAAACCACTGTTCTTGGTGAATCATTGGCAATCTCTCCCACACATGGTCATGGTTGCTACTGTCGTTGTCATCATTGTCATTGGTGGCAGTGGTGGCGGCAGCAGTGTTGTTGTCTTCATCATGGTTGTCATCATCATCATCATCAAGTGGTCTTCCAACGGAGGTCTTCAGAGGTCTCCTTATTAAAGATGTCTACCATCCTGTCACCTCAATGACTTGTTCTGTCTTTGTCAATTACAGGCTCAGATTTTTAGAAGAACTCCTTGGTCAGTTTTCTGCAGTTATAACTGAATACCACATAGATAACAGTTCAGGAGCACGGTACCAGCAACTACCTGGCATCTGATTCTTTATAGTGCTGCATGGCACAGTGTGAAGTGCATAGCACAGTGAGACCGAGCAGCTAAGCCAGGAAGAAGCTTCTGTTTTAACAAAGCTGCTCCTGTTATAACCCACCAATCACGAGTAGATAAGTCCACCCTGGAGACCCAAACCCCTTCACACAATATGCCTGCTCCCACTTGGAAATGCAAATTCTGCCTGAATTTTGATGAGTACATTCAAGCCATAGTGTGTTGACATGAGTGCATGTGTGTGGTAACCATGCTACATGTGTGCATGTGTGTACATGCTACAGCGTGTGTGTGGTAATCAGAGGACAACTTATAGCACTCCTTCTACCACTGACTCCAGGTATTAAAATCAGGTCAGCTGACTTGCATGGAAGCATTTTTATCTACTGAGCCATGTTACCAGTCCAAAGTCCCATCCTCTGTAAATGAATAAATTATAATAATGTATAATAATTTAAATATATTTATGAAATAAATAGTATTTAATTTTAATTGCTTTGTTTAAATAAAATAAAATTAATCTATTTAATTTGTTATTATGTTATATATCAAATGTATATAATAAATTAAAGTTATATGTACATATATAGATATATAACTAATTGGTAAAACAAATTCTTTTGTGAAAAATGTAATAGCTCCCCCCAAAATGCCTTTATATAAATAGGTACAAAATGTGGCAGTCAACTAAAAAAAAAAAAAACCAACAAATAAAACACATTAAACAGCTTTGTTCTCAAAGTTCAAAATGAAAATTCAGATTTTCACCTATTAAGTTAGTGGTAGAGAATTTCACTTCTGGGAAGGTGAATCCAATTCTCTTGTCCTTATTCCTTTTGGTAAATACTTCTAAGACTTTTAATGGTACACGTCACGAGGCAGTGAGGATCGAGGCAGGTGGGCTAGAACCCTTGGTGCCCGTGGAATATCACTGAGGCAAATTCTCTGGGCTGTCCTTTCGGTTCACATAACCCAAGCTCCATTCAGGTTGAGCTCCCTAATCCAGAAATCCAAACGGCAACATCTAAAACATATTGAGTGATGGTTTGATGAATGAAGGATGAAAACATGGCACATAACACAATGGGATTTATTCACATGTGAAGGAAAGCAAAATTATAAAATGCCCAGGTGAGTGGGTGAAAATGGAAAAAACAGAGTGAGAGGGCTGGAGAGATGGCTCAGAGGTTAAACGCACTGTCTGCTTTTCCAAAGGTCCTGAGTTCAATTCCCAACAATCACATGGTGGCTCAGAACCATCTATAATAAGATCTGGTGCCCCCTTCTGGTATGTAGGTGTACATGCAGACAGAACCCTGTATACATAATAAATAAACAAATCTTTAAAAAAAAAAAAAAAACAGAGAGAGTGAGGCAGCCCAAGCACAGAAGGGCAAAAAGCTGCACATTCTCCCTCAGATGTGCCTCTAGCTTTGACTCTCTAATTGTGCGTGTTCAGTGTGTGTGTGTGTGTGTGTGTGTGTGTCCGCGCGCGGTTGGTTTGGGGGTGGAGCTAGCCAAAGCAAAAAGGACATGAACGGCCACATGGAAACCTACTATCTTGCAAGCAAGCTAAAAAGTATAATCTTTAAGGAGACTTGAAAGGGAAATATTCTACATGGCTAACAAAAACTCCTTTTTGAAGCCATGGGTTATTAAACAAATCCCTCCTCCTACCCCCCCCCCCGAGTGCCAGGCACACAACAGCATCTTATGAGGTATTGGTATAGGAGGTTCCAGAGCCACCCAAAACAATATAAACTTTTGTCCTTCTTCTTGGTTGCCCGCTAAAACTAGATAATAAGATCTTTACTTCTGAAGCTCTTACTGCTGTGGTTGCATGGTAGGAAAATCAAGATGGAACCTTCCTCCAACTAGCTAACTTTCATGGTGCTCAGAAGTTCTCTATGCAAACTCTTGGGTTGGGAAAAGACATGAGTGGTCTTCCCAGCTGAGAGCTCTTTGAACTCTGATAGCCACCTTCCAAGCCAGAGAGCCCACTTGTGTGATAGTGGCATAGATTCCTATGGGGGTGACCAATGGCTCTCTGGCTGGACTGGAGACTCACTCCCCAGGAGGCAATCTGTGCCCAGTGCTGTAAAACTATTCAAAAGTTCTTCATGGCAGAGGACAAAGGTCCTAGGTAGAGACTTAAGTGTGTTATTTAGCTAAATTTACATCTCATAGACTGTCTTTTGGCCATATGTTCTTGTATTCATCAGCACTCTCTGTCCTCAGACGTCATTGGAGAAGCCTTTCTTTCCAGTGAATGCTGGTAAATGTAGATATTTCATGGCTGCTCTGGGTGTTGAAAATAAGTGACAGTTTGATTGCTCAGTTCCAAACAACGTATTTATACCATCCTCTCTAAGGCCCAGGGACCACTGCAGAAGATGAGACAAAGACTATAAGAGCCAAAGGAAAGGAAAAGGAGCCGTAAAATGTCTGACCCAGAATACCTGGCTGTCGGCCACATTCTGCCGCTCTGCCATAGGACATTCTTAGTTTTGGGGAAAGAGTTGGTACGGGGAGGGGACTTGACAATAATGAGATTGGATTTCTTCTGAAGACTGAAAATTCCCAAACTTGACAAAAATAAAAAGTAAATAAATAGCATAAATATCCCTCCAAGCCTCCTGTGTACGCATGAAGTGTAACCACCCAGCCTCCTATGATTTTCTGCGGCTATGCTTTCCTGCCTTTGCCATGATGGACTCTGTCCCTGTAGAGTTATAATAACAAATAGCCCCTCCCCCTTTTTTTCAGGATGTCTTACCACAGCAATGAAAAGCAGCTAACAGAGAAGTCCGTATCAGGAAAGCAGAGCTGACAGCTGTGACAAGCCTGGTCATGTAACCATTTTGTGAAAAGTTTGAAACTTTGGGCTGGAAACGTCACTGAGAGCTTAACGGGCCATACCTTTGAGGCTTAGCAATCAGTGGTCCTGACAGAACTATGAAAAGTGAGGTCCAGCTTATGAAGTTTCAGAAGAAAGAAGGATCTGGGTGTCCATGAACACCGTGGTGGGGAACAGAGTGGCAGCCAGGCATGGTGCTGGACAAGTGGCTGAGAGCTCACATCTGGTCCTTAAGTTGCAGGCAGAGAGAGACAGACTGGCATGGGCTTTCAAAACCTCAAGGCCCACCCCAGTGACACACCTCCTCCAACAAGGCCACGCCTCTTCATCTTCCCAAACAGTTCCAATGGAAGCCCGTTCTCATTCAAACCACCTTACTGGGAAAAGGTTTGTTTGTTTGTTTTTGTTTGCATAGTACTATGTTTAGACTACATCCTGATGATCAGTACAAGGCTGAATTTAAAAGCAATGGACAAATTTCATCAACAGGGGACATGTGAAGACAAGATAACACTGAGGCTGAGGCATGCTCATTACTCTCATGCTGGTCTACAATGAAAAGCGGCAACAGTAGGGGTGGAAGGAAATTTTTAAAAATGAAGCTTGGGTCGGAAGGAAATTTTAAAAAGCAAAGCTTGGAGCACAGTGTAGCACCAGGAAGCTTAAGATTGCAGTCAGGCTGTGTGCTGAAAAGAAGGCTGTAATTATGAGAGCTCGGTGCCACTGAGAGAAGCCTCTGGGTCTCCGTAGGATCCGTAGGAAAGGGGCCATGAAGGAAAGGCCTCAGTCAGCGAGGGCTCCAACTCGCAAAGGAATGGACTTAAGGGCTTTTCTGCCCCCTAGAAAGCGATTACCCAGGGAAATATGCCACCAGTTTCAGCTACTGCGACTGTGGTCCAAGGAGAAACTGAATCAAGCTCAAGCTGTCAGCAGAACTTAGCAATGTCATCCCCTTGGTACAGTTTTCAAGGCGAAAAGACACAAGAGTGAAGTGTCTGGGGCTGAATGGCTTCGGGACTGGCCTA
The DNA here is from genome assembly GCF_903995435.1 of Acomys russatus. NCBI lineage: Eukaryota > Metazoa > Chordata > Mammalia > Rodentia > Muridae > Acomys > Acomys russatus. The sequence goes on from NC_067139.1 coordinate 36,271,746, forward strand.
ACTAGATGAGGGAGAATGAAGAAAAGACAAGCAATCGAGTGTACAGAAAAGCTGGTACCGTGTGCTCTGATGGAGACACACTAGCAGCCTGGAAATGCAACATGTTTATTACGTATGACAAATGTGGTGTGGGTGTATTTATTGCACACAGCTGAACAGAGACACGTGTTTATTTATGACAGACAACTGAATGAGGAGGGTTAGCTAATCCTACAGCAATCTCTGTAGGACAGCACTCTCATGCTACCATCACCTGAGAGGGGGAAGCGGTGCGTTCATGCTCTCTGCATACAGTGTCAGCATCTGTACTTGAACCAAGGGTAGGCCTTGCCACTCCCATAGACATGACTTAGTTACTGGGGTCCTTCGTATGGCTGACCTTGTGCCAATAATATGTATTTCCTCGGAACTTTTTCTGCTCCCCACATTGAGGGGGCCATAACTTCTTCCTCCATGACTTCAAAAGACAAGAAATGTGTACTGTGTTCAGAGCCCCCGCCTGGAGGCCTTAAGAGGCCACTGTGTAAAGCCGTGAAGGTGAAACCCAAGACACAGCGGAGATTCTAAAATATTGAGGAGTCCAGAATTGTGAGACATCTGCTAAGGAGAGTTGTGTAGGGGAAGTAGAACACTCCAAAAACAAAAACAAAAAAAACAAAACAAAAAAACCAACAACAACAACAACAACAAAACCCAGATGTTTGCTGCAGATAGCAAAGCTGGAGGAGACCCAGACACCAGACATGATGCTGAAGGATTTGAGGTTACACTGCTGAGTCTTGGTCTTACATTGGCCCAATGTTTCCTCACTTTCCCTCTACCTGGGTATTTTAGTTACCTTGTTGGGTTCTTGTATCTACCACCCTTCCCCTCCCCAATCCTTTCCACTCCCTCCCCCATCACTAGGTAGGAGAGAAAAGGGTTAGAGGGGAAAGGGGACATAGATCTCTTTAGACTAATTCTTGCTGATTAGGGGCAATGAGTTCCTTGGGGCAAACTTGATCTTCGCCAACAGGATATCCAACTTCCTGTACGTGTCTCTCTGAGCACAACCACTTGACAAACAGCGGCAAGCCACAACAGGAGGCAGAGCAGCAGCCGCCTCTTTGGAGCACCTCCGGCTCCTCTTGGGACTCTGGCATTTATAAGAGTCCCCAGAATTCCAAATGTAAGCTGATTTCAGCTGGCAAAAAATCAATCACATCCCTCCTAGAGCATAAGCCAATCATAGTTAGTGGCTGTGGACAGTGTGAAGCAGCCCCATATCCCACACCTGGGATTAAACACAAAAACATATTCACACAACTTAACTGGGTGTTTAAAGAACCCAAAATCCTCATTGCAGTGTCCCTGTTCCTCCAGGAATGAGCATTTATATTCTGTGCCACTGTGTGTTGGAAGTGTGGACTTTAGCTTTTGATTTTACAAAGGAAGGGGAGGTCACAGTCACAAACTTTCCCTGAGTCTCAGAAGAGACGTTGAACTTTTGAGTAGTGTTGAGACTGTTAAAGACCATGCAGACTTTTAAAGTTGAACTAAGTGCATTTTTAATCTTGAGGTTGCCATGAGCCTAAGAAGAGTAGTTACAGAATGTGATGGCTTCAGTGAAAATGCCCCACAGCCTCATCATGCACTTGAACACTTGGTCCCCCAGATGGTGCACTGTTGGGAGAAGGTATAGAATTATTAGGAGGTAGAGCTTTACTGAAAGAAGCACATCACTGGAGGGGGGCTTTAAGGTTTTACACACTAGCCCCATTTCCTCTCTCTCTTTCTCTCTCTCTCAATGGTGTACCTATGTGGTGTGTGTGGTGTGCGTTTGTGACATGGTATGTGTGTGATATGTGTGTGTGATATATGGTGTGTGTGTGTGATATATGGTGTGTGTGTGTGGGATGTGTGTGTGTGTGTGTGTGTGTGAGTATGTGTGTGTGTGTGTGTGTGGTATGTGGTGTATGTATTGTGTGTCCTGTACTCAAATGAAACATTACCAGCCAGCTTCCTGCCCCGTCATGTTTTCCCTGCATGTCACCATGCCTGCATGTTGCCATGCTTTCTTTGCTTTTCCTGCCACATTTTCCCTGCATGTTGCCATGCTGTCTCTGCCACAATGGACTCTATCCCTCTTAAATCATAAGCCTCAATAAAGGGTTTTTTTTTTCCAGAAAACAAAAACAAGTAAGAAAAAAAGAGCCTAAATCTAACTAACTCATGACAAAACCCATCCTATCTGGCTTCTGAAAACTGAAGCCTAGGCTGTAAAGGCGCTGCAGTATCTACTGGGGACATGTGGAATGGCAGTGTTCTCATCAGGAATCTGAAAACACTTGCCACTACTGTCAGATCTGAATTATCAGCCAATGAGCATGTTCTTCAAAAACTAAGAAAGATTAAGGCATTTTCAGATTTTAAAAAAACTCAAAAATAAAGATATAAACTACTCATGAGTTGGAAAACTCAAGACACAGAAGTACCAGTTCTTAAACTGATATCCAAGTTTTATGTGTCAAAATTATATCGTTAATGACATCTTTGGTCTAAAGTGCATGTGGAAAAGCAAGAAATAGGATTAAAGTAAAAAAAAAAAACTGGATTATATGAAATAATTCTATAAGAGAATAAAGTATGCAACCTTGTTCTACCTGGGTTATAATTTTATCATCCTATGTAGGTATTGAAATTAGGAAAGTGCTATTGGTAGAATAAACACGCCCAAATAAATAGCCAAGAAATAGCCCCATGCATGCGCACCCATACATAGCTGATTTTGACAGTGGAACAGGATACTTGGTAAGAGGATGAGCAAAAGCATGAATAGATGCTGCACAGAGCAGCCTTGCACCATTTTTCTATTCACAGTCATATTTCTACCTGACATCGGACTAGACATGCATGTTCTGCCAGGCGTGCTGGCATGGAGTTTTGCACTGTGCCATTGTTCTCTGGCATCCATTGGTTTATTGATTCCAAACCCCCCTGGGGATACCCAAATCAGTCGTTGAAATTAAATGGTGCAGTGTTTGCAATGGAAACTAGGCAGCCCTGGGTGCCTTAGATCATCCCTCGATTACAGCAATATAAATGCTGTGCAAAGCACTGTTGTGCTGCACTGTTTTGTGGAAAAGCAACCAAAACAAGCCTCTGCTTTCAGTACAGGTGCCATTCATTTAAATGTGTATTTCTTGTGTGTGGTTAGTTGGTTGAATCTCTTTATAGGCAGCTGATACAGGGAAATGGGCGTGCTCTTATCATGACGCAAGGAATAGAATGGGAGATTTCTCCTGAACCACTCCGTTTAGCCCACGAGCCAATTGCTCTATGGTAGGCAGGCTGCTACCCACTGGGTCATTGTCCCTCACCCTCCCTGGGGTGCTTTCTAGCACTCTGTGTTCCCATGCTCCCACCAATAGAGCTGTCTGCTTACCAAGAATGAGTTATATTCGTTCCCAAGCCTGAGAAGGCTCCTTGAACTGTTTTTCTAATTATGTAATTAAAATAAACATTATGAAAACCAATTAAATAGAAGTGGGATAAATAAAGAGAGTTGCTGTTTCAATGAAAAGTAAATTAAGGGCTTTGGAAGGGGGCAAAAAAAAAAAAAGCAAATCACTCGTGTAAAATTATAGGTGTTGAATTGGGTGTGGGTGGGCCAACAGTGAGAGCTTCAGAGGGGGTAGGGATATAAAAATTCGAGATGATTTTATAAGGCTAACTCTTCTAAAGGAACTATCCCTTTCATAGAATCCCAAACTGGAAATTTAGAACAGCAGCTGCTAGTCAGTTCTTATGCAAGAAACAGCACAAAACTCCCAACAAGACACACGGCTGTCTTGGCCCTATACCAAAAGATCACTAGCATCATATTTATGCAGACATTGTTGGAATAAAATGTTTACCATGGCTGCATAGTTCCCAATTCCTCATCTTAATCCACCACAATTCTCAACTACAGATGTTCCGTAATACCCACAGAGGATTGGTTCCAGAAGCCCCCACCCCGTCCACCCACCCCGCCATGGATACCAAAATCCACAGATGATCAAAAGTTCCTCACATAAAATGGTGTAGTATTTGCATATCACCCACACACTCCCCCAAATGCTTCAGGTTATCTCTAGATTGCTTCTGATGCCTGATGTAAAGAGAGAGCTGTACAGATTCTTGTTTACTGTGTTACTGAGGCTATAGTGGGGAGAGGAGTGTCTGTACTTTTCAGTGTCTTTGATCCCCCATTGTTTAGATGTATGGACACAGAGCCTGTGACTGTGGGGAGTGCTGACCCCCAGCAAGGGTTTCTCACACACACACACACACACACACACACACACACACACACACACACACACACACACAAAACTGAAGGTGCACAATATGAAACACCCTAAGAGTCTGACCTTTTTGCCCAACTATTCCACCTTGGGAAATGTCAACTAGGAAAATTGTTTCAAAACCTAAGAAGAGAAACACGTATGACGACAAAGAATTTATACAATGAAATGGGGCTTATTGTTCAACAATCGCAGTGTCTTTGTTTTCTTTAAAAGATGTTTTTACCTCTGCCCTACTGTGTACAGTTTTGACCCTACTGTGTATCTAGGCCTATAGTCTTCATCTCCTCTGGCATATGTCTTCTCTCTTGAAATTTTGGTGTTTTGTGAAATGCCTGTGCAAGGACAGGAAAGCAATCTGAGGCTGACTTACCTCAGTAACATCGATGCCTGTCAGGTTGCCCCTGGCATTCAGACCCTATGATGAGCAAGCCCTGGCCTTCCTGTCATTCTTCAAGCCCTTTCAAGGTTTGTGAGCATTTCTCTAGCATCCATGATGCCTAAACCACACAGCACTGCTCTCTGTTAACTCACCCTACCTGATTCAGCTTGGAAAAGTAGCAAAACACAGCAATGACTCCGTAGTCAAAGAACTGGGAAATACCCAAGTAAATTATACTTTATCTACTCAAAGAAATATCATGTTGTTGTTTAAAAATTACAGTTATTAGGACGTATGATGAAATAGAAGTGTCAATAATATCTATAAAAATAAGTCAGGGTACAAGATTTTATTCACAGCATGATTACAACTGTGTAAAACATAGACAGAAAAATTGGAAAATCATAGCCATTGTGTTGAGACTACATAGCTTTTGGCTTTTGAGATTTTAAATGCTTTTCTAATTAGCTAAATTCTGTTTTTAAATGGAGACATTAACTTTTGTGTTTGTAGAGTTTTTTCAAAGAGAAAAAAAGAAGTCAGTTATGGTCCCATTTCTCTTGCTTTCAGTCTGTCGCATGGAGTCCATGCAGCGGCACAGGCCTTTCTGTCATTAACACATGATTGAAGAGCCATAGGTCAAGTTCTTGTATGACTGGAATATGCTAAGCACAGTTCAGGGAGTTGCCAGTGAGGCAGTCTTGTGAGGTTGATGCCATGGCTTCCAGTTGTCAAGGAAACACACTGAAGATCAGAGTCTATGTGGTGCCTCTGCAGTCTGCAGAACCTGTAACAAGAGTAGGGAGCTGGGGCACAGGCAGGCTCAACAGACTTGGTGTATGCTGTATGGTCAACAGCACAATCGGCTGACCCATTCTGCTAGTCTGTATCTTTTGACTACAAAATTGAGTCCATTCATACACAGTTGTTACTGACAGGAGTGTATTGATTCCTATCATTTTGTTGATTTTATAGTGTTTGGTGTTTTCTTTGTCCTCCTTTGCCCAACAACTGCCATCGTACCCTTTTTGTTCCTGTCACTTCTCAGTTATTTAACCTTCTCTTCAGACCAAAGTATTTCTTCCATATTCCTCAGTAGAGCTGGCTTGGTGGTTATAAATGCCTATCGCCTGCCTTTGTCATGGGAAGGTCTTCTCTCGCCTTCAATTATAACAAATACTTTTGTTGACTATAGTGGTCTGGGTTGGCTGCTGTGATCTTCAGAACTTGACATACACCCTTCCAAGCCCTCCTGGCTTTGAAAGTTTCCTTTGATAAGTCAGCTATTTTTCTAATGGGCCTGCCTTTATCTGTCACTTGATCCTTCCTAATCTTTCTTGTTCTGTATAGTTAGTGTTTTGACTATCATAGGACATGGTGAGTTTTCTCCTGTTCTTATGTACATGGTGTTTGGTGTGCCTCATGTACCTAGACCATGGGTATCGCTTTGCCTAGGTTTGGGGAATGTTTTTCTATGTTTATTAGAAATATTTTCAATGTCTTTGTCATGGAATTATTACTATTATATTATTACTATTACTGTTATTATTAGTCAGACACCCACTGCTCTCATCACAGCTGACTGGAAGGCAGTTGCTGTTTTTCTGGCTTGTGTTTTCATTGGATGAAGGACTCATTGGGATGAGAAGCAGGCTACCTATCAATTGATTCCAGGACCTAACAGTATTTGGCATACACAGGCATGTGGTGTGAGAAGAGCAGGCGATGGAGGACCAGGGTGGGAGGAAAGTGAGCTGTGCATCCTCTTTATCCATGGGAGGTACATGTTAGGGCTCTCAGTGGATGCCTAAAACAACATGTAGTACTGAAATACGTATGCTATGTTTCTTACCATATATGCATACCTATAATGAAGCTTAATATATGGGTTTGTATATAATAACTGATAATAAATTTGAACAATTATAAAGATTAAAAAAAGTGAAGTGAATGTGGATTCTTTGCTCTTGCTCCCTGCTCTTCTTCCTGTGATGACGTAAGGTGGTTCAATGCCTGTGTGACAAGATGAGGTGAGGGAGATAGCATTGGCATCGACGTAGTGTTAGGCTACTACTTGAAACGTTACTTCAGTACAACACTGGGATACCAGATCAGTTGATGTAATAATCCAGGTGGCTGCAAAGGGGAGTACTGTGGGTACTCTGGACAATGGGAAATTTGCTACTTGGGCAGGATAGCTTAGAACAGTGAGATGTTTTATTGCATCAGTCACAACAGGACACAATTTGAAACTTACTAATCCTTTTTATTTCCTGAAGTTTCAATTTAGTATAGGCTAGTGTTCGTTTGAAATAACTGAAACCATGAAAAGGTATCCTGCAGACATGAGGTCACTACTTGACTTTGGGGTATAACTATAAACTTCACATGCATTAATCTATGATACCTTAAAATACACATACATGTGTAACAGAATTAATATATGAAAAGTGTCAAATACATTTATACAGGACTGTGAGTAGCACGAGCTGTGTGTATGTGTGCTCTACTTTTTAAATTATTTCTTTATTTCTGAGATTGTATCATTACCCTCTTCCCTTTGCTCCCTCCAACCCCTCCCATATGCCCTTTTGCTCTCTTTAACATTCATAGCCTCCTGTTCCATTAATTTATGTTTTATACATATATGAACATGTATATACATAGATATTCCTAAATTCATAAATGGAAGCATTTTTATTCATTGCTACATTTTTAAATGGCAAATGAATGTAAATTTATGCCACTGCTTTCTTTACATCATCTGACATGGCTATGTGCTTTCCCTTTATGCAGCTAGCGCAGTGGATACATCAGTTAGGCTGTTGAAGGAGCCTTCCATCATGGTGAGGATGCCAACTCCATCATGGTATGTTGCTCATTTCGGTTGTTTTATTCTTCCTGACTTAAGGACGTTTTCTCTTGTCTTATTTTGTTTTGTTTTCATGTTGGATTCCCTGATTATGCTTTCAAGCTATGAGATTTGTTCTTCTGTTTCAAATCTTGTTCTTATGATGCTAAACATGGGGACTGCTGCCAATACTTCTCTTAGACTTGTATTAAGATTTTCCTAGTGGACAAACCTGTGTTCGGAGTTTATATCTTTTCCTGGAGTGCACAGAAAGAAACTCTATCCATGGTTTACAAAAATGAAGTTTTTTATATGCTGATTTGTCTGCCTTATCAATTAATCATGTGATTTGACCTTCCATTGTCAGAGTGAACTGAATTAAAGCCCGTACTAGCCCTGTGCTTGTGTTCTGTGTCTGTTTCACTCTCCAGGTAAATATTGTCCGTCTCCATTGATTGGTGCTGATACTTTGCACAGCTATAATGGAGAATACACCATATTTTCATTTTTCACTTTCAGCTTAGTATAATCTTCAATTTTACATAGGGGTTATGAACATCGTGGTATGTGTCTTCACTTGTGACCCTTGTGTGTTCACTTTTTCACTAACAAGTGAGTAACATGTTTTCTGCTGCTGCTGTTACAAGTTCAAAGCCATGACAACTCAAATACAGCTTTTGGTTCTGAAGGCTAGACTCTGAAAATGGCTTTCATGAGGCTAAAACCAATCTCTGGCAGGCCTGTATTCCCTGTGGTGGTTCTGGGGGACCGATGCCAATAGTGATCCCCAAAAAATGCACAGTCCCCAAGACCACAATCCTGACTGTCAGGTAAAAAGCTCTGAAGTCTAAAATCCTGGCGATGACAACTCCAAAGTTTACAAATCTCAAATGTTAAGAAACAAAATCCCTAAGACCAAAGTCTCAGGCAGAAGGGAGAGTACACAAGCTGGACACAATGCCGTGTTCTGGAGAAAGACTTGGGTTTTGATAAGACAACAGCAAAATGTAAGTTAAGTAGGAGCTGTATGTAGGCGAGTGGCAGAGCCTTGCATCCCATTCCCAACAACAAACAAACAAACAAAAAGCATTTCTCTGCATGTCCTCTAGCTGATGGTATGCTGGGAACTTTTAGAATGCAGTTAGAAATTACATCGCCTTAAGAAATTGGCAGTCGCAAGTTTTCCTACATGGATCATGACCTCACCAGCCATGGGTAATAGAATGTTTACAGCAATTGGCATGAGTTCTCTTCTTTTTAAGGGCCTTAAGTCAAGTTAGATGGCTGTTGGTTACCTCCCAGGACATAAGTGCCACTCACTACTGCACCTTTAGAGCCATCTTGCCTTTCTAGTCATCGTTCTGATCATGTCAGCTGGGTAAGACTATTAATAGTTTTTCTCCCTTGGAGGTTTGAATAGCTTCTTCCAGGTCTGTGAGAACTAGTCCTTGGGAAAGAGGCTTCCGGGCCAGTCCCGGCTGGCTTCCTTCAATCCCTCTGTCCAAAGTGTACGTACGAAGACAATGAGGTTACTGAGTAGCTCAAAAGTCACCGTGTGCACAGTGGAGTAAGAGAGCACCTGGTGACGCTGTTGTTCTAGAACCATGATTATTTCTGCCAAATTGGTGATCCATGTATGAATGGCCTAAGGAGAGGGGGACTTTCATATGCCCAAATCAACACAGAAGCATGGCACAGGAGTGAGGCAACCATAGCAAGGAGTATTCTTAAGCATGGATGTCAAAATGTGCAGTGCCATGTGAACATACTCCTTAAGGAGAACCACGGCCTCAACAACAAACACACACACACACACACACACACACACACACACACACACAGCAAGTGTTCTCCCAGATGGGAGCCCTTAAACTGCAGTTAATGGGTGCGCATTCCCAGGGGCTCCTCCACACAGCAGGTCTAGTGCCAGATAGACTTTCAGATGTCAAGTGATTTTTTAAAGTTCCTTTGTTTCTGTTTCTGTTTCTTTCTTAGCAATTTTCTTTAGCCTTTTAAACTGCCGGAATTATTTTGTGCAATTTTCTGTGCTGTGTATTTCATCTTCGCATCATTTTCAATTTATACTAGAGGTATAAACTGTGCAAAGACTTCTAATTTGTTTTATGTGCATTTATAGATGTGACTCTGTGACAGTGCATTTTCACAACATTTCTTGTGTGTGTGCAAACACTTCCAAGCTTCCCTGGAAAAAACAAACATCCTCTTTGTATTTTTGCATTTGTGGAGGATAAGTTTCTCTATATCTTAGCTCTTTGGACAACCATACATACTGGTGGTTACTTTTAGATTTTGGTCAATCATATCAAAAGATAGAATACTTCTTATGGTTCTAGATGATCACAGCTACAAACTATCCACCACAATATCTGGGATTTTTGCTTATTTCTTTGTGAGTACAGTTAATGTTCTCAAAGTTGTTACACCTATGTAACTTCTAAGTGAGAATACTGGAAGGAGTACTTTGGAACGAAAAGGTTAACTACACTCATGATGTCATGGACAATAAATAGACTTCTTTGGTGAACTGCTCTAGAATTGTTTAAGAAAACAGCACAAAAACAAAGCAGTGACAGGAGTAGATGCACATTGTTCAATAATAATAACTCAAAGTTAATGGCCTCTAATCCCCAATAAAGTGACACAGAGTAGCATATTGGATTGAAAAATAGGCCCATCTCTTTGCTACCTCTGAGAAACACATCTCACTGTCAATGATAGATATAACTCAAGAATAAAAGGATGAAAAAAATATGTTCCATGCAAATTGAACCAAGGAACCATCAGGCATAGTTATTCTAATATCTGACAAAATAAACTTCAAACCAAACAAATCAAGAAAAGTGATACTTCATTTCATTCTCATTAAAGGACAAGTCCAGGAAGATATTAAATTCCAAATTTTTATTCACCAAACATAGATGCACCCAATTTCATAAAAGAAATACAATTAGATCTAAAACCACAGATTAATTCCAACATAGTGACAGTGTATGACTTGAATACACAATTCTCACCAAAAGACAGGTCATCCAGACAAAAACCAAACAGAGAAGTGCTGCAGCTAAACAACATCATTAACTTAAGTGGACCTAACAGATGTCTACAGAACGTTCCACCCAAACACTAAAGGACACGCATTCATCTCAGCAGCCTATGGAACCGTCTCCAGAATCAACTACATATTAGAATATAAATCAAGAGTCAACATATATAGGAAAACTGTAGCCACATCCTACATTCTAGCTGGCCTCAATGGATAAAGCTGGATATCAACAGATATAGAAACTACAGAAAGTACATAAACCCAAGGAAGCTAACCAACACACTACTGAACAGTAATTGTGTCAAGAAAAAAAATAAAAGAGAATGGTTTAAAATCCCTATAACTGAATGAAGATGAAAATGTAACATCAAAAACCTATTTGACCATTTCAATACTGAGTGAGTTAACCCAGAAGCAGAAAGACTTAAATGGTATATATACTCACTTATAACTGGACGCTAGCCCAAGAGGCATATCACGTGAAAGTCTTCACTTACCAGGAGATTGGGATAATTGTGAGGACATCCTATTGGGAGTCCAGGTGAGAGAAGCATGGAAGAATGGAGAAATAGAAGGTCCAGAAGGTCCTAGAAACCTACAAGAAGAACATCATGATGGATGGATCTGGGCCCAGGGGTTCTGCTCAAGCCACTGCACCAAGCAAGGACAATACTGGCAGTAAATATCGAACCCCTTCTCAGATCTAGCCAATGAACAAGACACTCTCCACAGTTGAGTGGAGAGTGGGGACTGACTCAGACATGAGCTCTGGTGCCCCATATTTGATCACCTCCCCTTGGTGGGGAGGCCTGGTGGCACTCAAAGAAAGAATAGGAAAGCTACCAAGATGAGACTTGCTAGCCTATGACCACATAGGGGAGGGGAATAGGGTGAAAGCGAGAGGGAGGGAGGAACAGAGGATACAAGGGATGGGATAACAATTTAGATGTAATTTGAATAAATTAATTAAATAAAAAAATACTTTAAAATCTATTTGACACAAAGAAGATAGTCCAAGAAGGAAGTCCATCGCACTGTGCTCCTATGAGGGGGGCGTGAGAGAGCTCTCTAATTAATAACTTGGTGCACCTGAAAGTCTTTGAAAGGCAACAACAGCTAAAAGCAGTAAATGAGAAGAGGTAATCAAAAGCATGGCTGAAATTAATGGATTAGAAGCAGAAACAAAAAGGAATCAGTGAAATGAAGAGTTGGTTCTCTGAGAAGACAAACAAGATTCCAAACTTTTAGACAATTTAACCAAAAGAAAGAGCAAGAAGACCAATATTAAATTATAAACAAAAAGGGAAATGTTAGCCATGTGTTAGTGGCACATGCCTTTAGTCCTGAGGCAGAGGCAGGTGGATCTCTGAGCTTGAGGCCAGTCTGGTCTAAAGGCTACACAGAGAAACCCTGTCTCAAGAAACAAACCAAAAACAAAAGGAAATTTTATAACAGACTCTGAGGGAGTTCAGAAAAGCATATATACATTAAAAATCTACATTTGACTATACTGATAAATCTAAAAGAAATACATAAATTTCTAGATGTGTATGACCTACCACAGTTAAAACTGGTTCAAGATGAAGTGAATAATTTAAACAGACCCATTGCAATAAATAATAGAAAAGCAGTAACTTAAAATACCCCAACTTTTAAAAAGCCCAGGGTCAGATGAATTCAAAACAGAATTCTACCAAACCATCAGATCACACATCAAACACATCAAATTATTCTGTAAAATAGAAAAAGAGGGAATGCTTCCAAATTTTTTCTGCAAAACTGGTATTGTTATAATACCAAAACCAGATAAAGACTTAAAGGAAATGAAAATTAGCTCCACACCTAAAAGAAAACATGGACTATTTAACAAAAGACTCAGCCAAGGGAGAGCACCAACCATTGTCTCCATCCAGCAGTAAAGCTCACAAGCCACAATGGGCAACACCACCAGATGTCCCCTAAGGGTGCGATAGTGGCATTTGTTATCTTTCTTGGTGGTAGCCGAAAATTTTCCTAATTGAACATAAGGCCCCTCAGTAAGAGGGAATCCATGCCTGGTACTATGCCTACCCCATTACCTGTGGCTGGTGAGGTCATGAACCTTAGAGGAGAGCCATCTACTGCCATTTTCCTGAACCAGCATAATTTCTACGTGCATTACTCATCCTTACTACCACAGCTAAGTGTAGCTATCACACTTCATCAAAGAAGCTTCATTTTGCAGCATAAGTAAACCATTGTAGCAATCAATGTCAATGTGCAGGAAACAAATGACAGTGAGGTCTCCAAACATAACTGCTATATCTACAATGCAAGTCCTACAATTGAGACTGAGGGAAAATTGTATAATATAGAAAGGAAGGTGTTAAGAGCCAAAGGACCAACATACCTGCTGGGAAACCGTGTTTTCTATATATGACAAGGGAGCTACAGCTATGACATATCAAAATTTTAGCTGCTTTGTATTTCTTGTGCTTTTTCTTTGGCTTGTTTGTTTGTTTGTTTTCTCCTATTCTTGTTTGTTTGTTTTTATTTATCCTTTTAAAATATTTTAGGTGCTTGTTTTTATTCTAATGTGTGTGTGTGTGTGTGAGAGAGAGAGAGAGAGAGAGAGAAAGAGAGAGAGAGAGAGAGAGAGAGAGAGAGAGAGAGAGAGAGAGAGAGAGAGAGAGAGAGAGAGAGAGAGAGAGAGAGAGAGAGAGAGAGAGAGAGAGAGAGGAGAGAGAGAGAGAGAGAGAGAATGGATTTGGGTGAGTGAAGAAGACCTAGGAGAAGTTGGGGAGAAGAAAAACATATCAGGATACATTGTATGGAAAAATCTATTTTCCATTTTAAATTTTTTAAAAAGAAGAGAAAAATATCATTGCCTAAACAAGACTGATTGACATGCTAATGTGGACTAGAGAAATTCCACAAGGCTTTACCCATAAATGAAGAGCTACAAGCAACTGATGACTATTGAAAGAGAGAGAATTAGTATTCTCTAGGGGACATCTCCCTGACAGGTTATCTAGTCCTGAGCGTCCAACCCTAACATTTGCATAGAAGAGCAACACCCAAAGAATTCAGTAGGCTGAGTGTGAGGGAGTGTGTAGGTGTGAATGTGGGTGTGGGTGTATGTGCTCACACATGCACGCATGCTCACATACAGTAATTTTTTTACTAATAAACATAGACACAAAAATTCTCAATAAAGAGGTTGCAAGTGAAATTCGAGAGCTCATAAAAAATATCATCCACAATAATCAAGTTGGCTTCATCTTGGAGACTTAGGGATAGATTGCCCAGCATGCAGTAAAAGTAACCCATAGCATAGCCTCAAGGACAAACACAAGATAACAGTCTCATTAGATACAGAAAAGACCTTTGACAAAGTTCAACACCCCTTCACAATACACGTCCTAGAGAAGCTATGACTACGGGGGACATGCTTCAGTGCAATCAAGGCAATACACAGCGTGCTCACAGCCAGCGTTACACTAAATAAAGAAAAACTCAAATTGTTGTCAGTAGCAAGCCAAGGATGTCCGCTCCTGTGCAATATAGTGCTTGGAGTCTTAGCTTGAGCAATAAAGCAGGAGAAAATAAAGGTGATACAGATAGGAAAGAAAGGCTCCAGAGCATCCTTATCTATGTTGCATGCATAAAAGACCCTGAAGACTCCACCAGAAAATTCCTGCCGCTCATTAACAACACAGTCAGCAAAGTCTCGGGGTATGAAATTAACAAACAAAAACCAACAACCGTCTACATACCAATAACAGACTGAGAAAGGAATTGGGGAATTTCATTCACAATAGTTTCCAAATCTTGATGAAATAAATCTAATCAGGGAAGTAAAGGACCCATGCAGCAAAAAAAATGTCAAGGCACTGAAGAAAAGACACCAGAAGATGGGCAGACTTCGTTGGCGCAAGATTCTGTAACATTAATACTGGGAAAACAGCCATCCTAGCAAAAGCAATCAACAGATTCAGCACCGTCTCCATCAAAATTCCAATGTAATTCTTCACAGAAATTGAAAAAAAAAATCATCTTAACCTCGATCTCGCCTGCAACCCTTATCATGGACTCTAACACCCAGCTCTCAAGTGACTAGAGTACACTCAGCTCCATGAGGGAGGGTGGGTGTGCACTGTTTCCCTACCACAGTTACCTCACAGTATTTTGATCTCAGTTCTGATGCATATTTGTATTTTCTTCACTTCAGAGTTGGTCTGTGTTTTGTTTCCTATAATACTTCTGATGTTTATAAGGGTTTGTATTTCATCCTGATGGCTGACTTAAAACAGTTTAAAGTAGTGTTTGATCTTTTTCTTTTCAAAGCCATGTCAAGTTTTGGCTAATATCGTCTTTGTGTTTATATTTGCATATATTTAACTACGTGGGTCAGATTACCACCTTGAACTCTTCATCCCGGGGGGCCATATAGTTTCCCTCCCTCCTGGTTGATGAGCTGGGTTGTGTGAACTCATTTGGCCACAGAAATCCTAGCAGTGGGATGTAAGAAGCCAGAGGCGTGCTTTTGCTTGCCTTCGTCCCGTATGCCCATGGCCTGTGCTGTCAGGAGACTTTCCTCCGTGTATAGCCACAGCCCTTGTGCCTGGGTCCAGAAGTAATGAAGGTGTGTATCTTAATTAACAGTCAACTGCAGATGGTCTGCGACCTGGGGCAAAGCAGCCCGACTGACGACAGATGGGTCAGAGTAAGAGGGAGTGCTCTGAGTTTGGCTGTTGCACAGCCACAGCCAGTCGCTATTTTTGTCTTCTCACTTTCAGCCAGTTCTAAATATATTTTTACACCCAGCTATGACATGAAAGAAACACTTCTTTTCCCCTGTTTTCCTTACATGATCCTCTCCTGTTCTTCATAAGTTTCATCATGTCTGTGTTTCTACATCATGTTGCACTTACAGCCATTGATGCCAACTCGATCATCACATTATTATCAGTCTTCAGCAAACAGAGCTGTCTAATGCTCACCAGGAGTCCTGGCAGACAGCTTCTTTAATGCCTTAGTTGGCTAAGGTTTGCTGTTTGTGTTTTTCCTATAAGGGGGCTCAAGAAACAGACTCTTCAGCTCTTGTGTCTTTGAACTTGTATTTCTGCAGCATTTCTATGTAAGGAGATTCTTGTTTGGGGCGTTCTTTTTTTTTTTTTTTTTTTTTTTTTTTTTTTTTTTTTTTTTTTGACTATTTATAAAAATCATTGGTTTGTGTTCATTTACCTTCAATGTTGTTTAGCTGTTATCTATTGTCACCTGAAATTGAATGCCCCTGAGAAATCTAAAGTCAGCCAAAGGACAAATGAAACAAGTTCCCACGTGTGAGAAAGTACCAGGAGTCTTTGCATGTGACGTGCACGGCCTCCCTAGGCACACCTCACTGCTTATCAGCACAGGTCTTTCTTACACAAAAGATGTATTTGGAGTGGTAGGTGGGGTCACCTGTTACTTTAGGAAGGTGGTTTTGATGGTTTGTTTCTTTTTATTTGCTTGTTTGATATGTTCTTTTCAGCCTCCAAGTATGCGTGCTCTCTAATGCAGACCCTGTAGACGGCAGGAAATTGCTCTGCCATTGCACCACAACCCTGGCCCAGCTCATGCATATTTGGTCTGTTTCTAGAGCATCACGAGCTAATCTTTTTTGTTTGGTTGGTTTTTCTTTTTTGTTTGTTTGTTTTTCGAGACAGGGTTTCTCTGTGTAGCTTTGGCTGTCCTGGACTCGATTTGTAGACCAGGCTGGCCTCGAACTCACAGCGATCGGCCTGCCTCTGCCTCTGAGTGCTGGGATTAAAGGCGTGTGCCACATGGCTTTCATGATCTAACCTTTAATCTGATGGCCCTTTATTTACATTTTATTCTCTCAATCTTCCCATCCCAATCTCTATGGACTTCTTGGACTTCTTAGTGTGTTTTGTGGCACTTATTAACATTTTTCCCTTTCCATTTTTATTTGTAGAATGGTTTGGTTTATTTTTCTCTTTTCCTCTGGCTTTCGACACACCTTTTTCTGTCTTCTGCCTTGCAGCCTCATTTCTGAGTGGCTTCATATTGGATGTTCATGGGTGTTGATGGTTCCTTACATAGTCTGGGATACAATGTCCATTTGTGATTCTGATCTGTCCCAAGCCAATTTTAATACTAAGTGTTCTTCATTGATTAAAAAAAAAAAAAAAAAAAAAAAAAAAATCTGCTGCTTCTCTCCCTTTTTTTTTTTTTTTTTTTTTTTAATCTCTATAATTTCTTTGGAAAACGAGTGTTTTTCCATTGTCTATTATGTAAAACATTCCATTTCCGCCACAGCCCATATGCGGTGGTTCTCTGAGTCAAGTGTCTTATAAAATTGCTGTAGGTGGAGGGGCCAGGGTCAGACTGTTTAAGCTGACTCACAGATTGTCTTTTTACTTGCTAAAATTTAGACCATTGCTTCTATAAGTGGACAGTCTTAACGTGCTTCCCCATGAGATCTGGTATGAGTGGTAGTTTGTATCTCTATCCTTCTTCACCTGCTGTAGTGTGTCATGCATCCATATCCTTACCATGGTATACTGGGTGATCAGTGACTGTAGTACCCTAATTCTTGACATTAGAGTCAATCATGCAACTTCCTTCCCCTTATGAGCTATAAGTGGGCATTGCCGTGATCAGGGGCATGCTCTGCGCTTACACTGGTCAGCTTACTCTCTTGAGTCTTGGTTTTCATCATCATGAGAACATGTCTTGAACAGCCATCGCTTTAAAGAAGTTTACAGCCACCCTCAGTCTGGAGTCTAAACAAATTTACAACAGCCTAGACAGGTCAACCCCAGCCACCCAGCAGGCACAGAAGCAAGAAATGTTATTGAGTTGATTGAGCTTGCAGATGTTTGTTACATAGCAAGAACTGACAGATACATTGAGAGTCCTCACTTGGCAATCTAACCAAGTCTGGGGTGGGGGAAACTTTATCTATCATTCAGCATACCCTATTTTCTTATTCTCTTTCTAATCAAAGGACATGGTGATTTCCCTCCGGACTCAACATCTTACTGAATTCTCACTGCTTCTGGCTGCTTCCTTTCACATAGTTTCTGTGTTGAGGGTCCTTACAAAATACTCCTCTATCCATCTCCTAGCTTCACTGAAGAAGCTCTCTTCATTGCTTTGAGTGGCTACAAAACAGAAGGGTTGAATATTACCTATTTTCAAATGGATATTTGCCTTCCTTCTAGAAAAAAAAAAAAGGTAGTACAGAGACTCAAAACAGCATGGGCTTTGAAATCAGACAAACTTGGATCAAATTCTGGTCTAGCACCAAGTTGTGTGAATTTGAAAGGCTTGCTTTGATCTCTCTGAGCTTCGGTGTGTTCCGACCGTTTATAAAGATCTAGCAACATTTGTCTCAAAGAATCATAGGAAAGAACATCTTAAGAAAATTGGTGTGAAAATATGAACAGCTTCCAACAGTGCAAATAATGATTAGAACACCATGTGCTAATGCTCTCATTGCGCTGTTGGTGACGGTCAGGGAACAAAATGTCTAGGAGGAGGGTTTGAAGTGCGCAGGTGAGGAGGTGAGAAAGGCTCAGAGTGTGTCTCCCAGTCTGAAATCTGCTCTGGAGAGTGACAGTCACTGATTCTTTCCAAAGCTCAGAAGGTGACTTCGTTTCTAACACTCCGTCCCCCTTCTCTGCCCTTGCATTTTCTTCCCTCACAGCTTCCCACAGCCTTGGTTCTAAGGAGGGAGCAGGTGGCTCAAGTCAAGGCAGTGAGTACCACCCCATGGCCTGCGCATGCCCACGGGTTTGCTGATGAGGGAATGGCTCAAAAGCACCAGTAGGATTGTAGATGTCCACAAGCAGGTTCAGGAAAGCAAGAATTTAATCTTCTAAGATGCCTAAGAGCAACCATCCGCATCACACCCCAGAAGATTTTGGCAATCATCTCACAGCTAACAAGAAAGGGGAATGGTCTTAGCATGGGGCTGCCAGAGCAGAGAGGGAAACGCCCGATGCTTGAAGATCCCTGAGCAGCTCTGTCAAAGCAACAATGAGATCCTCCAGCCTGGTCACTGTGCAGCTGTGTAAGCCAATTAGCCTGTTGCTTAAGACACTTATGGCCAGCCTGGCTAGCCTCCGTGGCCATGTCCAGACCAGGGAGAGACTTCATTCCCTTCCCCCAGTGAAAGTAGACAGAACTGAGGAACGACACTCAACGCTGTTCTCTGGCCTCCACACATGTGCACCCATGTAACACACACACACACACACACGCACACACGCACTGCAACATTTGTGTTCCTTCATCTAATCCTCACAGTACCCTGTGAAGAAAGGACCACTGCCTCTTTAAGCGAAGAGTGAAACTGAAACACAGCCACTTGAGCTGTTCACTTGTTGATGAAAGGAGTGGTGAACTCAACAGTCAAACTTAGATTCTCTGACTCCAAAGGGGAGTACGTAGACACTAGGCAGACCTGTCTCAAAAATACATTTGCTGAGCATCATCTGTAAGTCAGTCAGTCACCAGAGGTTCCGAAGACCCAACCAGTGGCTGCACCTAGGCTAGTGACAGGAGTAAACACAGAAGTGAGGCCGCACAGCAGGAACATGCCGGAACTTTGCCTGGCTAACCAAGACTGAACTTACCAGCTACGTATCCAGAATCCTGTCAGTTCTGTCCACAGGGGACAGGCCACCATCGTCATTACAAAGTATCTACTGGATTGGGGCAGAAAAAGCCCTTGTCCTGAAAGCCCAGCGCAGCAGGGCTGTGCTGTGAGTTTTGTGTATTTGAGAGAACGCATGCTCTCTGGAACCAGCCATCTGAACGCAAACCCCACGCCTGCCTTTCTTGCTGGAGGTCTTCATCAAGCCTCCCAGACTCTCAGGATCTGTTTTTCTCTTGCAACTGAGAGCCTTAACAGCACCTACCTCCTTGGAGTGTGGCAAGGTTCTGTGGGTAAATAGCTTAACACAATCCCTGGCATTCAGAGCTTTCTTTCCCTGTAGATAAAAGATAATTGTAATTATTATCTTTTTTTAAAACCCTCTCTTGCCCCATGTAAAATAAGGGTTCTCACCTCCCAGAGTGGCAGCACTAAATGATTCCTGGTGGGGACATGGTTGGGAGAGTTGGACATAGTCAGTGTGACTGAGGGCAGCTAATGTTCTCTCTAATCCCCTCCCTCGCCTCCTGTAAAGCTATGTGCCAACACTCAAAGTTCATATTCAGGTGAATAATGCAGGAAGAATGCCAAAAGCCCCACAACTGTAGCCCAAGACAGTCAGGCTGCTGCTGACAACCAGAAACACACAACAGCCTGGCTGTGTCCAGTTCTGCTTTTGACACTGAGGTCCATCTGTCAGTCCAGCTGTCCACCCATCTAGTCATCTGTCCACTTGCTCACTCATTCACCCACTCAACAGCAAATATTTTCCTTTCTTAATGATAACACACTGGCTGCAAGAGGTCGTAACAGGGCTTAGAACAAATGTGCCGCCTTTAGCTTTGCAATCCAGAACACATTTATCACTCACATCCGTCCCCAAAGAGAAAATAAATTAGTCCTGAGACATTTTTCAATTTCCGAAGCAAAAGATTTGCTGTTTGTGAAGCTGATGTAGCCAACTTCACTAGTTTAATATGCAAATATTTTTCTTAGAATTTCAGCACATCAGCTTCAATGTCCCATTCAACTTCCTATGGTCTAAATGTTGTTATTCTTCCCCAAGGTTCCTGCCTTGGACGTGACCGGATGACTGTTGCTCATGAAATCAGTGTCCTGATAAGAAAGTCCCTTCCCTCTCCTGCCACATGAG
The DNA here is from genome assembly GCF_903995435.1 of Acomys russatus. Lineage (NCBI taxonomy): Eukaryota > Metazoa > Chordata > Mammalia > Rodentia > Muridae > Acomys > Acomys russatus. The sequence goes on from NC_067139.1 coordinate 36,292,171, forward strand.
TACATAACAGAAAGTGCTGTGAACCAGAAAGTGAGTTCCCACCAGACCCACACCTCCTGCTCTGTACCATGCACTTCCCAGCCTCCTGCTCATGAGACGTAAGTTTCCCTTTACTTATCTAGTATATATTTTACTTTAGTAGCCCAAATGGGCCGACATACTATCCATCAAGAGAATGTCTTTCTTTCATCACAGGGTGGCCCTATGTATCTGCAGGGTGTCCATCCAGTCTAAGGAAGCGGAGGAGGTAGGCACCATCAAAAGATTACAAACACAAATAATTCTTCTTGGCCCATCTGCTAGCATAGGCAACCAGGTATCTAGCTTTCATGGTAGATGAGGCCACGCTGCGTGTCTTCGAGGGTCATCATATTAAGACTGCATCTACCTGACATGGGCATCTCTATTGCTGGTCCTGTATTAGTCTCTCTGTATGCAGAATAAGGAAAGAAATACTCTTCCTAAGTGTTCCTAAGGGTTGAAGTAGCTGCATCAGACCTCTACCTTCCATCACTTGGGACCCAACTCCTTCAACATCCAGTGCCACACTTCCATGAGTCAGTTACAATCTGAAGTCTGTGTTAAGAAGAATTCAACTAGCAGTCCATGGATGCTGCCTGGAACTCCCTCCTCTAAACTCCTGGGTAGCTTTTACAAAGAAGTTGGTAGGTCACAGCATCAGCTTTAGTGGTGCCTCACAGACAGAGAGGATCATCCCACCTACAGAGCCTCAGCTTGGCCCCTCACCTCATCCTTAGCTGGTGCAGAGGAAAGTCTGCTCTTTCCCAGGCCTCTGTCCCACCTGCCTCCCGATCCCTGGATTATTTACAGTCAGAATGCCCACACTCTTACTCTGTACGTGCCTGGAGACTGATGATGGCAATTTTCCTGCTACACGGGACACATCACAGTAGATTACCATGTTCTAATTTTATACTGCATTATTTTCTGGGACCCTGAATCATTATTTTGAGATACAGAGGTAGAAGAGGGAACCCATGGGATGTAAGCACATTTTGAAAACATATTCTAGGCACTTTGTTTTTAAAAAATGGTTTCCAAAGTGTGCAGCATTATGCTTGACTGAATAAAGGCACCAGTAAGGACCTTCCCTGTACCTCACACAACTTCATTCTCCTTGAGTCTAAAACTTCTAATTGCCCTTGACTTCCAATGTCACAGTCTCTAGCCCATTCCCCATTACTAATCCTCCCCGCTTGGTTCCTCCTACATCCCTTTTGTTCGCTCTAAAGATGGCTTTTCTTTTCACCTGTTTAAGTCTTGCTGCCTCCTACACTGATGAATTCAGCTAGACTGAAAAAGAGGGCCCTTCCTCCATAAAACCCCAATTAATCAATCATCCAAGACTGAGCAATTTGGTGCGATGGTATTTAGTGGGAAGAGCAACTCCATTGCTGTCAGCTCTGGGATGTGACATTAACAGCAGAAAGACCTAAGAGAAGTAATTTTACCTTTCTGTATCTCAGTTTTCTCACTCATTGTACCTTAATCTTTAAGACTGGAAAGAACAAAAACTACCCCAGAGAAATCTCTGGGCAAAGCCTGACGGCCAGGTGAGCATCAACATAAATTAAAGGTGCCTGTTCATACCCGTTAGCATAGCTTTAGGTCTCAAATACCCACAAGAATAACAAAACAAGAAAGTAATACACGGGTTGTCAACACAGAGAACGCCACCACAAATGGAAGCAGACCCACACAAAGGACATTCAAACTGTCCACTTTCCAAGCTTTCCAGCTAACTATGGCAGGTATTCAGTGCTGGCCACAAGAGGACAAGGCAGAGATGGTAGACCACACAACCCTGAACTCCATCTGCATAAGACAGACAGCTCACCCTACAAGCTGTTTCTGGAAAAGCTAGCATTTGCACAGCCATCACTGCCCAGCCGTCGCATGCAGGTGCATCATCTTTATGCTCAAGGAGTGGCCCATGTGCAATGCTGTGGTCTGACATTGTGTACAGTTGCTAAAACACTGTGAGGAATGCTTGAGTCTTGGGACTAAATTCAACCTTGAAAGCAGTATGGTCACACAGCAGCCTTTCCTGGTATTTTCCCTTTGGTGGAGACATGCCACTCCCAGCACATCCAGGATGCTGCTCGTAGGGGACCAAAGGGACAGATGGACATTACAGGGTTCAGCTCCCTGGCCCCATTCAACACCATAGGACTTGACCTATTGTTCTATCTGGCTGAGGAACAGATCATGGAGCCAAGCGAAGTGCACTGTGTCACATGTAGAGATTTGACCTTGATAATAAGAAAGTCACTTGAAAGATATGAACTACCAAGGTCACATGAAGACAAAGAGAAAACCCGCATATTGCTATATCTGTTTTAAAATAAAAACGAGTAGCTAAGGGGCTGGGAAGGTGGCTCAGTGTCATCAGTGCGTGCCTGGAAGACTCTGCATTAAATCCCCAGCACTGCAAACAAGTAGACAAAACCTCCTGAAAAAGAACGCTCAGGGTCCACATGTGGTCCACAGATGAACTAGCAAACATTTCAGAAGGAACAGTGCCAGTTCAGAAAGCCAAAGCAGAGGCAACACTGATTACAAGGCCAGTCTTATCTAATGTGAAAACCAGAAAAGGGCATCCTGAAGATAAGGAGACCAAGAGAACATCTCAAAGAAAGGAAACGTGGCCACCTGCTCCTCACAAACACAGATGCAAAAGTCCTCAGACTATTAGCCAATCAAATCCAACATGATAGAAAAATTTTACATGACAACCACACAGGATTTGTCGTTCAAAAATCACCCAGCTGGAGCATGCCATGTCAACAGCAAGATAAGAAAAAAACTGATGGTAATAATAGCAGGTGATTGCTAAACTCATTTTATGAAATCTACCAGATATGTATGACTTGGATAAACTTAGCGAGTGAGGAACGGTTTGAGAACTCATCAACTTGGTAGAACTGAGACTGTGAACAAAAGTCATGCAACCACCATCATTAAGTGGTTCCCGAGCAGATGGATCCCCTTGGAGTAGAGAAAGGAATTCTTTCTCACCACTCATGTTCCACATGCTCTCGGAAATCATTAGCTGGTTCAGTTAAGTCCAGAGCAGCAAATGCAAGGTGCACAATTTGCAAAGTAAGACATGAAATTGTCTCTCTTTATAGATGATGTGACAGTCTCTTAAACACATGAGCTGGGGAAGTGGCTAGGAGTGTCAGATGAAGACCTGAGTTCAGTAAAAAAAAAAAAAAATGGGTCTTGGCTGTGTGTACATCTGTAACAGAGGCTTTGTGGAAGACAGAGACAGGAGGATGGCCAGGGCACAAGCCCAGCTCCGGGTTCAGAGAGAGACCATATCTCAAGGAACAGGGCTGCCATCGTCCTTCCCTCGCCTCTACATATGAGCATGCATCAGCATACAGCACGGATGCACGCCACTTATGCACAAATAAAGAAAGAAACATATACATACACACATGCATTCAAAGGACAGGGAAAAATAACTTAGGCATTCCAACTTTTAAGATGTGAATTTTCTCAGCTTGATCTGTACACTTAATGTAATCAAAATCAAAGGCACAGCAAAGAACAAAAAATTGTAGACACCATCAAAGGTATTCTGTTGTCTACATGGAAACAAGAGACCGAGAAGAACAAAACTAATTTGAAAAAGCGAAGTTGAAGGACCTGCATGACCTACTTTCCAGATTACTCTAAGGACCACATGACACAGTGAGAAATAGACACAATTCAGGGGACAGGACGAGAGAAGCAGAGACAGACTCACACCAGTCATCAGTGCAGTCAGTTGACGTGGGCACAAGGGCAATTTGCTTCGTTTTGTTTGTGCTTTTGTTGTAATTTTTGAATTTTTATTTGTATTTTATGTATATGAGTGGTTTGCCTGCATCTGTGCAGCACGTGTATACAGTGCCTTTAGAGGCCAGTAGAGGACATCAGACCTTTAGGACTGGAGTTATTGATGGTCATGAACCACCTTCAAGGGTGCTGGGAATTGGACCCTGGCCCTCTAAAAAAGCAACCATGGCTCTTAACCACTGAGCCATCTCTCCAGACCTCTTTGTTTTCTGAAATATGGTGCTGGAACCATGCATGGGTGTACAGATATAAAAACAATCTAGAGCCAAGTCTTACAATGTACATAGAACTTAGAATGGTTATCTACCTACCTATGTGTGAAATATAAAGCTATAAAACCATCTAGAACAAAATATGGAAGATGTATATACCATTGGCTTTGATGATGAGTTTTAAATGCAATGCTATTCCCCACCCCCCATGTCATGAAGGAAACATTAATGAGCTTGGGTTGGGTAGATAACTAAGTCAGTAAAGTATATGCCATGCACACATAAGGACTTGAGTTCAAATCTCGAGCATTTACAAAGAAATCTTGATATGGCAGCTCATCTCTGTAATCACAGTACTGGTGAGATGGAGACAAAACACAGGAGCTTGCTGGCCAGGCACTCTAGCCAAATTGGCAAACTCCAGATCAATGAAAGACACTGTAACAAATGGGGAGGGCTACTGGAAAGATGGCTCAGAGGTTAAGAGCATCGTCTGTTCTTCCAGAAGTCCTAAGTTCAATTCCCAGAAACTACATGGTGGCTCACAACCACCTACAATGAGACCTGGTGTCATCTCCTGGCATGCAGGTACACATGTGGGTAAAACACTGTATAAATATCAAAGAAATATTTTTTTTAAAGGAAGGCCTCATGTAAGCACACATGCCCACACATATATGCACACTACATATAAATGTGTTCACACAGAGATGGGAAATAATAAATTGGGGTTTATCAAAAAATGTTTTAAAAAATTTCAGGTCAGTGAAAGACACTGGCAGTGGATGAAAAAAAAAATGAACGACAATCTGAAAGAATATATGTGGAACACACACCTAATGTTGTACTCAAACCGAACAGTGAAGTTCGGAAGAAGAAAATAACCTGCTTCTTAAAAAGCAAATGAGGAGTCTGGAGAGATAGCTCAAATGTTAGGAGCACTGGCTGTTCTTCCAAAGGTTCTGAGTTCAATTCCCAGCAACCACATGGTGGTTCACAACCATCTATAATGAGATCTGATGCCCTCTTCTGGCCTGCTGGCTCCCATGCAGGCAGAATACTGTATAAATAATAAATAAATTAAAAAACAAGGGGGCCGGAGAGAATCCAGCAGTTGCATTTGTCGATCTTGCAGAGGGACCCAGTTTTAGCTCCCAGAGCCCACATGGTAGCTTAAAACCATCAAAAACTCCAGCTCTAAATCAGATGCTCTCTTCTGACCTTGTGGCCGTCACACATACACATAGTGCTCAGACCTACCCACAAGCAAAACATTCATGACCATAAAGTAAAATAAACCGGTCTAAAAAAAAGAAGAAGAAGAAGAAGAAAAATTAGAAGCACAAATGATCCAGACTGATAATTCAGCAAAGAAGATACACTGAGGACACATATGCAGGTGGGAGATGGCTACACTGCTACTAAGCAGGAGATAAACAGCAATGGATTGTACTGCACAGCTTTTAGGATGACTGAGAGAGAAAAACGGCTGATACCCATTGCTGCTGGGGGTGTGGAGAAACCTTCCTTCACCAATGGTGGAAATGAAGAATGGCACTGCCACTTTGCAAGGCATTTGGGCAGATTTTTCACAAAGCCGAACTTTCTTACACAATGCTGTCCCATGTCACCCATCTGGCTTGAAACATGAGAACCCCACATGTAAACAGTTATAGTCATTGTTTTTCATTGTCACCAAAACTAAGAAGCATCCAGGCTGCCTGGGCGCTTCAATAGATGAATGTTCTACATCACGAAACAGTGCTGAGCAAGAGACGAGCACAGGGAAGCCACGCCAAACAACGGTGAATCGTGAACACATCAGATAAGTGAAAGAAACTAGTCTGAAAACTACACGGAGAGCAGGTCTACTCATGTGACAATAGGAAAAAAGCTGAACTGTAAAGAGTAAATGCATTTGTGGTCCCCAGAGAGAAAGGTTAAACAGGCAAAGTATAGATGGCATCTTGCATGCATGCCTATGTACTAGTTGTTTGCCTGGTCATTGAATTCCCTGAACCTAGATTTACAGATGTCTGTGGGTGCCACGTAGGTGATGGGGTTTGAACTCTGGTCCTCTGGAGAAGCAGACAGTGTGGGCCCAGCCACTCAGCAATCCCTCCAGCCCTACAGGCTGTAATTTTAGGACTGTGAAGCCTTCTGCATGATATGGTAATGCTAGACACACAACATGATATGATTCCTTTGACAGCTCCTGAGAAGAGTGTGCCTTAATGTGTGGAGTTTTTTAAGACATTGTCATTTTAAATGTCAGGGAGCCCAAGATGGAGTTTAGCTGTATTACAAATGTCTGGAACAACTTTGTGAAGAGGAAATCTGATGTAACTATGAAAATGACGAAATCTGTAAGACTAAAAGCAAATGGAATCACCATAAGCCCACTGCATAAACACGTGACAAAGGGGGGCCCCACTGTGGTATCGGCTAATGACTGAATGCTGGGGTTGAACAGTGAACACTCAGTAAATTGATGGAAGATGGTAGAGACCAGGCTCTTCCCTTTTGGAAGGGTAGTGACAAATGAGCAAGGGGAGGGGTAAGGATGGCCTATGTGGTGATGGATTCAAGCTGGAGACGTCAAGAAAAAAATACAAATTTAACTGAACACACCTATAAATGTTTAGTTAGAATCTTTACAAGCCTCAAATCTTCCCCTCCCCCATCAGTCCTCTCTTCCTCCATCAGTCCTCCCTTCCTACATCAGTCCTCCCTTCCTATGTCAGTCCTCCCTTCCTACATCAGTTCCCTCTCTTCTTCCGTCAGTTCTCCCCTCCTGTATCACTCCTCCCCTCCTCCATCAGTCCTCCCCTCCTCTCCCCCATCAGTCCTCTCTTCCTCCATCAGTCCTCCCCTCCTCTATCACTCCTCCCCTCCTCCATCAGTCCTCCCTTCTTCCATTATCCTCTCCCTCCACCATCCCTGAGTGCTCTGCTGAATTTGGAAGCTCTGCCAGCCACATGTCTGTGGTTTAATAACCATCAAGGTGAGCCGAGAAAAGTCAAGCTGACAGCCCACACTTCCTACCCCTTGACGTGACAGTGGAGGAAATCTGGGTCGAGATCAGGAGAGTGTGGCCTTTGTCCCCAGAAGCAGGAAGCCTCATATGAACTGATCTGTGAGGAGAGGACCCCAAAGACCTCCCACACAGCATGTATCTGAAATAATTCATCACCTCTCTTTATAATTAACCATTAACTAGTCTGTTTCCTGTTGCTACAACAAAATATTTGAGGCTGGGTACTTTTAAAAAATAAGTTTATTTAGTTCATAAAAATCTAAGACTATCTGCTTGGCCTCTTTAAAGGGCTTTGTGGCCAAGGATAGCATGCTCAAGCAGTGTCACATGACACATAGGAAGGGGGAAAAAAATAAAAATTTCAGCAATCAGAGTCACAGTTCTCATTTTGAAAGCGCACTCTGGTGAGAGCTGACTGACGTCACACCAGAACTACATTAATGCCTTCTGATAGCCCACATTCAAAGACCAAGCCCCTCCCACTAACCCTCCTCTTAAAGACCCTACCGTCTCTCAACACCACCACACTGATGACCATTTCACTCAATTCATATCCAAACCGTTTTCTCCCCCAATTCATCTCAGGCCCATGTGCTTTTAACTCCTCTTAGAATCTTGTAGGTTATAGAATCTGGTACTTCACACTTAAATGTTTCCCTCTTAGGACAAAAGACCAGACAAGGAAGCGCCTGACACTTCCTTTCTGTTAGCTTAATTGGTTTTAATATCCAAGCCAGGGACTTTTTACTTGAAACCCTTCATTGCTACTACTCTCTAGAGATATCAAAAATGAGTCTATGGGGACATTTGATAAAAAAGCATGTTGCTAAAGCATTTGCTATTTGTATCAGTGATAAGAAAAATTAAATCTGAAAAATGTCCCCAAATGTCAGATATAGGAGCAAACACTGGGGTGTTTTCCAACTTCAGACCAACAGGCATCAGTTTGCTTCGCTGTAATGGCTGGCTTTAACTGTCAACCTGCTACACCCTAGAACTGAGAAATTGTCTACATCTGGTTGGCCTGCAGGAGATTTCCATAAGTGAGAAGGCCCATTCGGAGTGTGGACAGAACCATATTGTAGTCTGGGCCCTGGACCAAACAATGGAGAAAACAAGCCAAGTACAGGCAAGCACACTGTCTCTCTGCTCTTAATTGTGGCTATGACTGGTGACTCCTGGGGATGTGTGACCTGCCAGCCTTGCACCTACCACCATACCTTCTCCATCACGGTAGAACTACAAGCCAGGACAGACCTTTCTCCATTAAGTTACTTTGGTCTGATATTTTATCCCAGCAACAAGCAATGACACCAAGAAAGTCAGCACTGCTCCCTGAGTAACAGCACTGTATGCATTTAAAGGATTGCTGCCTAACTAGAACACCAGAGAGAGCTGCCAGGGGAAGCTGTGAGGAGTCTCCTGTGGTGCATAATAACACTTAAGCTCCCAGAACTGGGAGAGAATTTTTGCTGTAGCTTATTCAAGACCAAGGTCCTGGAATTCCCCCAGGGCCCTGAGCTTTAAGCAGTATACAAATGCTTCATCCCTGAGTGGGGAGATGCGTAAGCACTAGAATAAGACAAAAGAACTACAAATTAAAACAAAGAACCCTTTTACAAGCATTACTTAAAAGTCTGTCTTGTGGCTGTATAAGCGTACATATACATGTGCTTAAATGGACCATGGACTATTTTAATGTGTTCGATCTGAGTACACTAGGGCATACTAAGAAACCAGGGAGACTTACTGAGCTCTTACAGATAGAGAGGCTCTGAGAAGAGTCATTTGTCAGGCCTAAGGACTTCAGATCAGCAATCACTGATGCCCCCCAGCCTGAGGTTACTAGGAACCCTGCCAGGGATGTTCCCCACCAGGGATGATCCCTATCAGCGATGCTTCCCACCAGCGATGCTCCCCGCCAGAGATGCTCCCCTCCAGGGTTGTTCCCCACCAGGGATGCTCCCCACCAGGGATGCTCCCCACCAGGGATGCTCCCCACCAGCGATGCTCCCCGCCAGAGATGCTCCCCTCCAGGGTTGTTCCCCACCAGGGATGTTCCCCACCAGGGATGCTCCCCACTAGGGATGTTTTCCAAAAGCTAAACTGAGAAAGTGCTTTAATCTTGTTTTCTAAGTGAGATGCAGTTGATGAACAAAATAATCACACACACACACACACACACACACACACACACGGGCTCCCATATTATCTCAGTTTTTTAAAAAAACTTTTCATTTAGAAAGTAAGATGTGCGATGACAAACCTATTCTCGGGGTGGGGGTGGGGGAGCAGAGAATAAAGAATAGTGCTGGGCAGGCCTGGTTTCTCCTCTGCCCTGGGTGGATGAGCACCCGAACCAGCCTGATTCAGTATCACATCAGCATCAGCACCAGCTTCAGCATCAGAACCCACACCAGCACCAGCATCAGCTTCAGCACTACATCAGCACCTGCACCAGCACTAGAACCAGCACCAGCACCACATTAGCATCAGCATCAGCATCAGAATCAGCTTCAGCACCAACACCAGCATCAGCACCACATTAGCACCAGTACCAGCACCAGCATCAGCATTAGCACCAGTACCACATCAACATCAGCACCAGTATCACATCAGCATCAGCACCACATCAGCACCATCAGCATCACATCATCAACATGAGCATGAGCATCAGCTCCAGCATTACCACCCACACCACCACCATCAGCATCAGCATCAGCATCAAAGCTGGTGCTGTGGTTCCATTCAGAGATCCTCACAAAGTCCACAGTCATCAGGAGCATCCCTGATCCTGTGTTCTTTTATTTATTTATCTATTTATTTTTATTTATTTATTTATTTATTTATTTATTTATTTAGGTTTGGTTTGGTTTTTCAAGACAAGGTTTCTCTGTATAGCCTTGGCTGTCCTGGATTCACTTGTAGACCAGGCTGGCCTCGAACTCATAGAGATCCACCTGCCTCTGCCTCCCAACTGCTGAGATTACAGGTGTGTGCCCTAAAGGAGAGATTAGGATCCCAAGTGTGGGATGGTGAATGGTCTTGTGAGAACAAGTGAGGTTAATCCACTAGAAGACAAACCACCTTGTGAGGGAGCTTGATTGTTGCCAGCTGAAAAGATCCCATGAACAGACTCTGGGAGGAGATATATAAATGAGCCCAAAATTGGAGGTGGGGCCTTTGGAGACTTGGGATAGTTTTGGCTGTTCATCGCTCCACTTCAAGACGCTCCTAGAAAGAACCACTCGAGGGAAGGCTTCGGGGCTCCGGGTTCCTGCTGAGGTTCCTGGTTCTGGTTACTCCAGGTTCCAGCAGAAGAAATTCTGCTGATTATGCCAGGAGAATCGTTCCTTAGAACTGATATCCTTACAGTTTTGTTATTGTATTCTTTAATCCTGTTTTCCTATTGTTTGGTTAGTCAAGTTATAAGGGACCTATGCTCGGTTAATAAGTTCGTAATAAAATATATTGGTTAAGAAAATTGAGCCTACAACACCTGGCAACCCTGCCTTCTTTAACATGCCTAAGCCGCACTCCCTGCCTCAACCTCCCAGTGCCCTACCCATCCCCGTTCCTCCCCCATGCCATGCTTCCCACCCACAAAGCAAGCACAACTAGCTCTCCTCTTGCCTAGAACTCAGATCAGCAATGTTGCTTTTTCTTGCTTTAATTATAGGTGTGATAGGCATAAACAAAAGCTTATTATAAAAGCCAAGAAATATACAGAGTACAGTGTGAAGTCCATCTCCTCTCTGACCTTTGCTGAGGCTTTCTTCCCTCCCCAGAGATCCAGCCAAGGACACAGTCCTATGTGCAGCCCACACTTAGATGGATGAACCTCTGCTGCCTGAAAGCAAATAATCTATTTGCTTCACTTATTTATATAGATTGTTTATTAAGGTGAAAAGCACTCTTTTATATCTTGTTTTATCTATTATATAAAAACGTACTTCCAGAACTGGAGAGATGGCTCAGTGGTTAAGAGTGCAGACTGGCCTTCCAGAGGACCTGAGTTTAGTTCCTAGAACACACAGAGAGCTTACAATCATCTATAACTCCAGTTGCAGGGGCTCCATTGTCATCTTCTGGAGTCCCTGGGCACTGCATGCACATTGTGCATACATAGAAAATCAGGCACACACACATACACATAAACAAAAAATAAAAATTTTAAATGCTTCTTATACCTTCCAAGCTAAAAACATTAATGCATTGTCTACATCATCTTGGAATATGCCTTCTCGCCACTCAGTAGGCCATGGAAGTCTCCTAACATGCCAGTGCACCTGACTCCCCCTCCTTTGGTACCCCTGGGCTCTGATGGCTCAGAGGCCTTAGAAACTACTTCATGGTCAAGGTTACTCTGACTTCCCATTTCTTCTTCCACTTCTCTCCTAGAGCACAGAGACTCTATAGACTTGCCCTTTCTGTCTGAAGCCTGGGTCCTCAGCTTTCAACCATTAAACTCCTCTCACATGAAAACTTTAGTCTGTCAGCACACCCAGCTTTCCCACACACCGTGGCCCTCCATTTCCACAACAGAGAATCATTGTCAAACCACCGTCTGTTCTGTGGGTCAGATATGCTCTCTAAACCTACGGAGTTGCAGTCTCCAAAAACATTTACTGTTCCTCTAAAACTCCTCTACTGTTTGTTGTGTTTAAGTGCATAATTGTCCCCCACAGTCTCATGTTTGAACATGTGGTTCCCAGCATACTATACACACACATCATGTGTTTAATGGCAACTAATGAGAAAAGAGGCCATGAATTTCAAAGAGAGCGAGAAGGGGTGTGTGTGACCGTTTGTGGTGGGGGGAGGAAAGGAAAGGAAAATGATACAATTGTAACATAATCTCAGAAGCCAAATTTTTTAAAAGGAAGAACTTCTGAAAGAAGTGGGTCACTAGAGACTGGCTTGAGGTTTTATAGCTCAGCCTACTTCCTGCTCACTCTCTGCTTCCTGAGCATGGTTACAATGTGACCAGCCTCTCCTGTCATGGTGGAATGTATCCCCAAACTGTAAGCCAAGTTAACCTTTTTTCTTCTTAAATTGCTTCTTTCCAGGTATTTGGTCACAGTGACTAATATCCCTACTTGCCCCTCTTCGATAGACAAAAAAAAAAAAAAGGTTATATATGGTTCTGAAAAAAATGCTGAGCTAAGGGATGATCACATAGTGTTACTGCATTCCTGTAAAGTATGTGTGCTTTATCCTCTCGTGACTTTGCCTGTTTCTGCTTATTCCAGTGAACCTTTATAGGCCAGAAAGAAGACTCTTCCTCAGACTTCTACAGCATCCTGCAGTTAGCTAGCTCCTGTATCACTGACTCCTGAGAGAACCAGCAGGATGTGCTCTGCACTCGGGGGAGAGGTTGGAACAGGCAGACTTCAGAAACTAGAATCACTGAGTCAAACTGTGTATATACTTTAGAGTTTGCTAAGTCCTGTAAAACCCCTCTCTCTATTATAGTGCTGTGACCAGGAAAGGAAAGTGTCTGTGTCCTATCCTCAACTGGAGATTCCACTACTGGATGAAGCCTCACTCAAATGAGACGTTACAATAAGTTGCATGCTACCAAGGGCAAGCAAGGGAGTGTTGGCTTTGACATTGATGCCACTGGATGCTTTCTGAAAATGCCGTTTTGCTTTTGCATTGACAGTACTGAAACCAAGCTTTTTAAACAAGCTAAAGCCACCACTTTATTGCCCCTGGTCCCCTCTAAAAGTAAGTCCTCTTTAATCTTCTTATGTCAGTCAAAAACAGTCTGTTTATAGCTAGCCTACTATGAGGTCAGCAAAATCCACAGATGTTTTTCACAATTATGGGTGAGCACCCCCTTACCCCCAGTTTAATAGCTAACAGCAGTGTGCATTGAAAAAGCATCTCAGAAATGGGACTGACCATTATCTTAATTACACTCAACCTGTCTGTAATGCTGAATACATTTGACCTAAAAACTCAGTCTCCACACAGCATGGATATGACTAGACAATCCAGGAATGCTCTTGTGACATTTGGTGGGCATTTCCTCCATCTCCTATGTAAAAGCCTGCATCATTGTCTGGGCACATACACATGAGAGCTATCACTTGCTACTTAAGTACTGTTTCAAACACATCCTTCACTTCTGCCAGCAAAGATGACCCTGCAATTAAAAAAAAAACCAAACTGCATGTATGAGCATCTACCACACCCTTTCTACAAAGATATTGACCCACTGATGAATCTAAAATTCATTTGTCACCTACTGTGTGGACAGATGTCCTGGCCACTAAGAGTGTTTTGTTTCAAGGATGCACGGTGCCATCCAAGGTCTCCCAAGCTCACGGGAGAAACAGAAAGCAGTCAGCATGGAGGCTGGTCCTACAAGGAGCTGCAGGATTCAGGGAGAAGCACAGGAAGACTGAAACCATGGGGAGTATCGTGCAGATGTGGATGATGACGAGAAAGAAATGGCAAGGGCTGTCACCTAAGAGCAACACCCAGGTGAATATGTCAAGTGTGAGGAAACATCCTGTGCACAGCACGTGAGTATCTGGTGTATTCTTCAGGTGTACTTACATGGGGCTTTGCAGAAAGTGAGACCATCTCAGCACAATGTGTTTGACAGTCCATGGACCAAATCTTCGTCTCTGCATCATGTCCCCTATCCAGAGCGCTGGCTCAGCATCCTTTCCCTAGCCCCATAGGGACACCATTCTATACCGTCCTTCTCCTTGTCCATTTCTACCATCCATCCCTGTGGCCTGCTCCTGATGCTGCTCACTTCCCAGCCCTAGGCCCAGTCCCCACGCCCTCCATTAGTGCTGCCTCCTCCACCCCTCATCTCCCTTCCTCTCCTCCCCATTCTCCTTTCCCCATTATAGAGCATCCCTGAGCATGAGGCAGGTTAAAAAAAAAAAAAAAATGCTTGCTGAGATGGAGTCAATATGTCTGAGCAAGCTGGCGTGCAAACGGCTCAACTGTGACCAGGTCACCTCTGGATGTCCTTGAACTGCACCAAGTCATGGTTCTTGAAATTTTGACGTCTTAAAGATCTGCGTGTCTTTAACTTTGTGCACCGCTCAAAGGCACTTACTTCTTCTTATTGCTCACCAGGCCCTTTCAAAACCCAACCCCTTGGGCTCTGCTCTACTGGGTAGAGCTTGGATCTGGGTGAGGGGATGGAAGCATATGGGATTAAGTTGATGTTCCATCTACTTTTTTTTTAAACAATGACATTATTTTATTCTGTATGTGCCTGATGAATTGTCCCAGAATAAAAGGTCTTTTTAAATACACCAACTTGAAGTGATTTAGAACAGGTTTTGAGAATTACTTAACCAACTAGGACTAGTTTCTGATAAAGAGAACAGGTTCCTGGTTAAAAAAAAGAATCATTTTCCAGCTGTGTGACCTTGAGCTCACCATGTGCCTGCCCTCTCTGGGTGTTGATGGTGGTGTTAACAGTGCCCTCTGAAGGACGGATGTGAGAATCGGCTGAGGCCCTAAAGCAGTGGTTCTCAACCTTCCTAATGCTGTGGCCCTTTAGTACAGTTCATGTTGTGGGGATTCCCCCCCCCCCCCCCCCGAACCATAAAACTATTTTTGTTGCTGCTTCATAACTGCAATTTTGATACTGTTATGATTGTGATGTTAATATCTGTTTTCTGATTATCTTAGGTGACCCCTGTGAAGGGTCATTGGACCCTTCCAAGGGGGTTATGACCCACAGGTTGACAACCGCTGGTGGGACTTGGTGCTGAAGTCACCATTACTGAAGCTCCACACAGTGGCCCTACTGAACTGACGTCACCTGGAAGAAACCCTTTTCTTTCTCCTTGCATCACACTTTCAGCGCTGGTTTATTTGCATGTCCCCTTTTGCCCAGTATGAAGCTCCTTAGAGGCTGGGATAAAATCTGATTTGTTTCCACTCCCTGGCGTCCAGCATAGCATGGAATCTGCTCGTACGCAATGTTCTTACAAGGTTACTAACTGAAAACTATATCAAATTGTGTTTTTACACACACGCACGCACACACACACACACACACACACACTACATAAACAGCCATATGTTTATGTGGCTGGCTCTGTGATGTATATGTCTGTATATATACGGAAGTTTTTCCTGTAATATACTTGTATAATTACCTCTGTACAGCCATTACAGACTTCAGGGAACTATAGCTCAAGCATCAAATGAAGAACGTATCCAAACACATTAGAGAGAACACAGAAGTCTTATGAAAATATATCAAAAGTACAAATATATCAAACGCATCTCCAGGGGACACCGAGAGAGAATTCAGATAGTAAAGCACTTGCTGTGAAAATAAAAGGACCTGAATTTGAACCCAACTAATGACATAAAAAGTCAGGCATAGTGGCGTGGGTTATAATTCCAATAAGGGGGAGGCAGATCCGGAACAATTCCTGGGACTCACCGACCAGCCAGCCTAGGCACCATTGAGAGCCTTTATCTTTTAAAAAATAATAATAATTAAGGTAGACAGCTCCTGAGAAACAACCCAAGGTTGACCTCTGGCCTCCATATACACATACATGCACGCAAATAAACACTTACAAATAAATAAAGACATTTGAACAATAAAACTATGGGGGGGGGGCTGTGAAGATGGTTGAGTTAGCACAGTGCCTGGAGCATGAACATGGTAAACTGAGACCAGATCTTCAGAACCCCTGTTAAAAAATCCAAGTGTAGGCACTGGAGAGATGACTCAAAGGTCAAGAGCACTGACTCCTCTTCCAGAAGTCCTGAGTTCAATTCCCAGCAACTACATGGTGGTTCACAACCATCTATAATGTGATCCAACGCCCTCTTCTGACCTGCAGGTGTACATGTGGGCAGAGCACTGTATATATAATAATAAATAAATAAATCATTTTTAAAAAATCCAAGTGTAGTTGCACATCTATGACATCTAGTACAGTTGGCATGGAGACAGGTGGACCCCAGAGCTCATTGTTCAGTGGAAAGGACTGAGGAAGACACTTGACATTGACCTATGGCCTCCATATGCAGGAACACATGTAGACACACACAACGGCTTCAACATTTCCTGTTTCAGCTCATCCATCCATCCATCCATCCATCCATCCATCCGTTCAGTAGAGATTTGATGAGCACCTCCTGGAAGCCACACATCCTGAATACTTAAAAACAGACACAGAGGGCTGGAGAGGTGACTTAGTGATTAAGAGCACTGGCTGCTTTTCCAGAGGACCCAGGTTCAGTTCCCAGCACCCACGTGGCAGCTCATAAGTGTCTGTAACTCCAGCTCCAGGGAATCCAATGCCATCTCTGTGACAAGCCAGGGACAGAAGTGTGCACAGACCTACATGCAGAATATATATATATATATATATATATATATATATATATAGAGAGAGAGAGAGAGAGAGAGAGAGAGAGAGAGAGATTTTTTTAAAGAAATAGGAGCATGGAAGAAAACAGTTGTGGGACAATTTCCTTTATTAGTGTCACACTCTCTGGCGATGCATGACCTCAGAACAATAATGAAGGAAACTGTCCCAACTCAATCTGACAGTAATGCATGAGACAGTCCACAACGGTGTGACAGTAATAGAGGAGACTGTACCACAACAGTGTGATAATAATGGAGGACACTGTCCCACAACAGTGTGACAGTAATGGAGGAGACAGTCCATAGCGGTGTGACAGTAAGAGGAGACTGTACCACAACAGTGTGATTATAATGGAGGACACTGTCCCACAACAGTGTGACAGTAATGGAGGAGACAGTCCACAGCAGTGTGACAGTAAGAGGAGACTGTCCCACAACAGTGTGATAATAATGGAGGACACTGTCCCACAACAGTGTGACAGTAATGGAGGAGACAGTCCACAGCAGTGTGACAGTAAGAGGAGACTGTCCCACAACAGTGTGATAATAATGGAGGACACTGTCCCACAACAGTGTGACAGTAATGGAGGAGACAGTTCCACAGCGGTGTGACAAAAGGAAAGAAGAGGTTAAAGGGAGCCGCTGGCGGTTTCACCTAACATAACCTCAGTGGGTAAGTCATGGTGCACAGTCACCTGGCAGCAGGGAAGGGTGTCCTGGCAGAATGAGCAGTGTGTGCAAGGTATAAACGCAGGAAAGGACTCCAGGCACTGCACAAAGGTGGAAATGCCTGTGGCAAGACATGAGGCTGCAGAGTCCACCAGGCTAACTTTAGGCTAGATCATGAAGGTCTTTGAATGAGCTTGTGTGTTTGTTTGTTTACTAAGAAAATAATTGGGAGCCATTAAAGAATCCTGTGAGTATAAGAGAGTTCTGTTTGTATTTTTAAAATATCTTTCTGAGATGCAAATTTAAATTGCTTTATGATTTAGTTGCACCCCAGTCAGAATGGTTACCGTTTAAAAACAAAACAATTGCTGGTGATGCTTGGGAGCCAGGGTCCCTTTTTCACTATGGGTCAGAGTGTAAACTGGTGCAGCATTATGGAAATCGGTATGAAAGTTTCTCAGAAAACTAAAAGTGGGACTACTGTGTAACCCAATTGCACCACTCCTGGACACACACCCAAAGAACTCGAATATCTACCACAAAGACACTTGCACATCCATGCTTACTGCTGCACTGTTCATAATAGGTAGGAAATGGACCCAGCCTAGACAGACAAGTGGGTAAGGAAAATGCGCTGTACATACACAATGAAATCTGACCAGTCCTAAAGAAAAAGTGAAATCATGACATTTGCACAAAAGTGGATGGAACTGCAATTATCATGTCTAGAAAGCCAGACTTGGAAGACAACCACCATGTTTCTTCTCATAGGCAGAGCCAAGATTTCAAATTTCAATTTATATATGTGACTATATTCTGTTGGAGACAGAGGTCCCGTCCATGAAACTACAAAGAGGACAATGAGAAGAGGGAAAAAAAATCTTAGATGGGGCATAACACACGTGCCAGGAAAACAGGAAGGGGGGCCACCACAGGAAAGGAAGGAGTGATAGGGGAAGTGGGAAAGAAAGAGTACTGGGAACAAAGGATTAGCCACCAAAAAAAAAGTGAGACACCATAATGAAATTCATTACTATGTTAATGAAATTATCTTTCTTTTAAGGTTTCTAACAGCTAAGAGACTCTACCAGGCCAAACCTGTCACAGTCAAGGCTTGCCCATACCGGAGCTAGCATCTCATAATTTTCCAACCAGAGTGAATCCAAGGAATTCCTCCATCTGGTCACTCCAACTACATCCTTGTTGAAGAGATGAAGACTTACTTACAGGTGATGTAAATAATGGGTCCATTTGTTTAGATGAAATAAAACATCCTGCCCTGTGGCCATGTCTCCCTGGGTCCCTTTGCCCTCTGCCTCTTTACTATGATCTCTGTTCCCAGGAATGTGCAAGGCGCCCTCAGTTCAAGCCCTTCTCAGTGGCTGAAGACATGTACAAATGTCGGGTGCTGATGGCGACTCATTTGCAGCCTCGAGAAACATTCTAGCTGGTTCCATACATCTTTCTCGTAGCGATTGGAGGCTTAAGCCCTTTTAAATTAGGGACTAATCCTGGGCTTCTAATACCATTTAAATTACAAGTCCCAAATCTTGAACAGCCTACGGTCCAAATGTTGCTGCCTTAAATCTGTGCATCCCATGAACATTAATGTGACAGAAGGCCAGGCAGAGAAACCTTAGCAGGACATTTGTGCTGTCGCGCGCTGTGCCCTCAGTCCTCCGGCAAACAAACAGGTTGCCTTATTCCTGAGGATATTCTCTAAGATAAGGAGATTTGATGGATTAAAATGTTGTGGGCAGATTCGATCATCATGTAGTGGCAGCTTAAGGCAATTTCCTTAACCAGGAAGACACAAAATGTCACTTGTTTCTGGAAGAGCCAAGAGCTAACAGCAGACACTGGTGTCTGGGAGAATCCCAAACCACATGTATGCTGAAAATTAGCTACATTCGATTTAAAAATATCTAATGCATAGCAGATCCATTAACACTAAAGGTCAGTATTACAAAGCCAGTATCCCAGGCGCCTGCACACTGCTTCCCTTCAGCCCTCAGACGACCCGCACAGGGAACCTCATTGCACAAAAGGGCAGACGGGATCAGAGAGGTAACTATACCTATTGATGTCCACCCTTATTGAAAGGGGACCTTGTACTCTCTGCATTCCCAGACCCTAACTGTGGACTAGCTCTGAGCAGAGAGGTTGGGATAGGATGTGGAAATAGGAAGAGATGCTGGTGCATGCCTGGGCTGAGGTCACACTGGGTCCCCGGAGAAAATGAAGAGCTCCGGCCTGGTGCTAGGCTGAGCCTTCACTAAAGCAACCTACGCAGAGGCTCCACCTTTCCCACTGATGGGCATGTTCAAGTAGGACTCACAGTAATACTTGCTTAGGTCCCAGAAGGAGCCAGTGGCGGGCCTGAGGGGTCTTCTGGTTCATCCACAGGCCTGGGGCTCAGGCTTCCTTCCTTTGTTGTTGCTATGTGTGCATTTAATAAAGGCAACTTTTTCCATGAAGAAGAAAGAGAAACCCTGAAACTGTGCCCGTCTCAGAGAAGTGTCTCAAACATATTGGACCTGATTTCAACTCATCACTAGAGTTAAGAATTAAAATGTGAGTCTTACCACAATTTTGCTTCTTATACTTTTATGAACTAACATTGTTTAGGTGGCCTCAATCAATCCAGAATTGGAGTAAGCCTAAAGCACAGTCTTGTTCAAGGTGTGCAGAAATTTATAATCATTTAAAACCACTGCTAATTGCGCTATCAGAGGGATGCCCTTGTGCCAGTTGTCAGAGGCTCCGCGGCGACCGGCTTGCCTGCTCACTGTAGCCTGTGCCTGAGCCTCTGCCTTGAACATGAAGCTGCTCCTCCAGGAGCAAAGGCATCCAGAAGCCATGAGGTACGAAGAAAACACACAGGATTTCCCTGTGCACGTTCCAGATGTGTTCGGTGAATGCCAGGGCCTGGGAGAAGCAAGCGGGGACGCTCCAGAGACACCATCTGTGGTGTGAGACCCCAGATAACAAACTTAATCCTTAGTTTCTACCTCGCCAGCTGCTGAACCCTCCTCCTTCTCTGGGATACGGGGGAGTAGCACTGGCGAAATCCACGAGTGCACCTGCTCAGCATTACGGTGATCCCAGAGCCACAGCCCCTGCATTCTTTAGAATAGATCATTTCTAGTTACATTTCGAAGTAACCACCCACTTGCATGCATAGTGGTTGCTGTCAGCCATGAGGCCACAACTACCCAGAGGGAGAAAATCTTTTCTAAAATACTTACTCCATTTACAAACAATCTCTTGAAAAGAAAGAGCTTAAAAATGAGAACATTTTTAAAAATCTGAAAAATTGAGAAGCAGAATTAATTCTTCAAGTGAACAAAGGTTTCTTTTCAGAAGGCAATTAAAATATAATGAAAGTATGCAGGCAATGTTTTCCACTTAAATATTCAAAAGCAACTGAGGGCATATACTAGAGAGATTCCCGTCTTAAAGGGGGAAGGCATATCTGAAGATGACCTTGTTTTCTTAGCTGTCAACCCGAAACGGTCTAGCTTTGAAGATGGGTTTAACAAATGCAACACAGCTCCACTGGGTTTTATTTGGATTCACAAAATAATTTTATTGTATGTAAGAAAGCATACAAGTGGCAGAGCTGAGAAAACATTCAAAGTACGTGACCCAGACCCGGATGCAGGAGACACACTGTCAGCAGGTTGCTCATCTTCTTGTCAGTCCCACCCACACGTTGCCAACTGCTTCTCAAGAACACTTTGTAAACATTTCAAATAAATAAATAAATAAATAAATAAAGACTGTTGCAATGGCCCCACATGAGGGGACCTGATGGTAGTTTTTGCAGTCCAGGCTATGACGTAAAAACTAAGTTCGAAACCACAGAGGGGGAAACGGCATTTGTGACCAGTGATGGCTTTGAGGTGCTCAGCACACACAGGAAAAGGGTGCTTTTGTTCCTCCCACCAACAGAAGTGGTGTTGTGATGATGAGGCACCCTTTACTAGCTACTTTACCACTACCATTACAGAGTTTTTTTTTAAGGGGGGGGTGTACTAAATTCAGATTAAAGCGCTACAAAAGCAGCCCCTTAAGCAGCTTGGCTTGTAGACCTGGGCAGATGAAAAGCTAGTGTTGAGACCCCGCGGTCGGTCGGCAATCGGAGGGGCTGCTGTGACCCGTGAATTCACAGCTCATTCTCCCGCTGCAGATCTTAATCCTGGACATCCGTTTGTTTGTTTCAGAAAGCTATTTCAAGCATGAAATGAGAAACGACAGGGAGGGCCAATTATTTTACATAAATACAAAGTGGCATATGCTCTTCCTCAACATCCAAAACCAGAAACGTAAAGTTGTTTTCTTCTTGAGCTGGCTTTTACATAGATATTTACAGAAGTGCAAATTCACCCCAGGAAAGCCTTTGCCCTTTAAAACATTGAGAACACGATAGTAGTTTCTTTTTAAAAATATTTTTAAGGGGGAGCATTGGTGGCACTAGTCATTTCTCATCTTGTGTTTATTTGTGTCCATGTTAAGAAACCACCACATCAGTCTTTGCTGTGTTTCTAGAAGTAATTCACAATTCAGGATCTCAGAGTCTGTGTGTTTGTTTCATTGGCTCATAAAGTGCTAGTACAATGGACAGTTCAGTCTCCAATAACATTGGTTTGTTCTATTACGTATGATAAATATAGATTCACTATGATGAATTTAAAATATTCATATAATACAATAAAACAAATAAATACATAAATAAAACCATTATCAACAATGCATCTGTCAACTTTGAGAACAGGAAATCCCAGTCTTGCTGTAAGGCTCAGTTACTGTTGCAGAAGTAGTTAAAGAAGGCATGCACCTACCTTTACAATCTGAAAACTGCTCGGACAGTTTTAGCACCTGTTTGGATACAGCAAACTCAAGTCTCTCACTTCCTTCCTGGAAAGCTTTGTTTTTTAAGTGAAGCTGTTTTACTGTAGACTCTTTGCCCTATTTTTTTTTTTTTTTTTTAATCGTCCTAAGATAATGTTTCAAAAGTGATTTCAGAGCCAAAGTCATTTTCCTCGCAGCTCTTCACGCGTCCCCATCAGACTGTGAGTAACTAGAAAACACACTGGAATGAACGCATTTGGAAAGCTTTGTAATTGTTCAAAAGCAGCAGAGGGATCGCATGGTACCTCACAGTCCCACCAGACCTTAACTCCTTAACTGCAGGCCCCATGGAGCTCCTAGCTTCAGAGCTGGGAACCCAAAATTCAGGTTGAGTGCTGCCCACTGTGTGTGAGAGGTTGGATCTTTTCTAAAGAGACATCAGTATCATAGTCCAATATAACCGATAGGGCCGGGGACAGCTTCTCCAGTGGCTTAGCTATTCCGCCTGCCTCCTCCTTTTTCAGGTCCTCTGAGGAGCCCACGGCATGAGGGATCAGGTAAACCAGATTGCAGTCCTTGGAGATGGAGCCTCGAGGTTCATGGTGGCTGGAAAACATCGCAGCCCCATTGTTGTTAATGCTCACTGTCTCTATGGCATTATTTGTTGTAGGGCAAAGTCTGTAGCATCCTAACAGGGTTGAAAATGCCTTTTGAAAATCAGCATTAAAGGCATAAATGATGGGGTTCAAGGAAGAATTGGCCCACCCAAACCACACAAATACATCAAAGGTGATGGAGTCGATGCAGAATGTCTGGGTCTCCCCAGATCCACAGAAGGGTACCATACAGTTTGAGATGAAGAACGGGAGCCAGCAGCACACAAACACCCCCATGATCACTGACAGGGTCTTCAGCACTTTCGTCTCTCTCTTGAAGGACATCTTAAAGGAGCTTTCTGACTGAGAGCATTCAACAGGGTTTGCATTGCCTGTCGTGGTCTGGCAGTTCTTGGCGTGGACAGCTGCCCTCTCCAAGGCTGAAATACGCCGGATCTGTTTCTGGGCAATCCTATAGATACTGGTGTAGGTGACGATCATAATGGCCACGGGGATGTAAAAGCTTATGAGGGAGGATGAAATGGCGTAGGTCCTGCTCAACCTCGTGTCACAGTTGTCATCCTCAGTGTCTTCCAGGGAGGTGAAATTGCCATCCAAGGGCCATGTGGGTTTTGCCTTGTGCCAGCTTAGCTGCACTGGGATAAAGGAGATAAGAACAGACAAAGTCCATGCTACACTAATGAGGATGAAGGCTGCCTTGGGGGTCATCTTCCTCTCATACTGGAAAGGGCTGGAAATAGCCCAATACCTGTCCACGCTGATCACACAGAGGTTAAGGATGGATGCGGTGGAGCACATGATGTCAAAGGCTACCCAAATGTTACAAAAAGACCCGAAGGGCCAAAAGCCAGCAATCTCAGCCACCGCTTTCCAAGGCATGACCAAAACAGCCACCAAGAGGTCTGACACAGCTAAAGAGATGACAAAGAAGTTGGTCACCTTGGACCGCAGGTGTCGAAACCTAATGACAGCGGCACAGACTAGGGTGTTCCCCAGGAGAGTGGTCAGGATGAGCAGCGACAGAAAACAGGCCGTGAGGATGCGAAAGGAGAAGTCCCTCTCCACGGCCAGCCCCGCCCCGTCCATGGTAGAAGTGTTGGGAGCCATATTCCGGGAGAAAAACGCTTCCGGGCAGGTGGGCCCTTGAGTTCTTGAACAGGCTTAGCCAGACTTCCCCAGAATCACTCACCACCCAGTCCCTTGTCCAGCCTTAGATGCTGCCCCCACTAAGGGACAGTGGTGTTCCACCGGGAGCTTCCCTGTAGCAATCCAAGCCATGCCGGTAAAAGGACCCTCTTGTTTTTCATCTGTCTTCCGTGATCCAGGTCACTGTCCTGGGCACCAGCAGGTCCTTAGATTCTCCCAAAGAAAACATCGGCTTTTTAGCATATTCCAAGTCCTCAACTCCAGATTCTGAGGCCTCTTCCTGGTCAGTTTCAGTCACTCATCAGGGCTGCTCCCTCTTCCTCTGAGAGACAGCCTAAAATACATGTATTTCTCCTCCAAGCCCCTGGCGCCACAACATCACTCCAAATGCCCTAAAAAGCAAAGGGAAATACAAAGTCGTTCACCAAGACTCTGTACAGACCACGTGTTTAGCCACGTTAAATCCCATCCCATCCCATCGTCTCCTGGACAAGTCCATCAAGACCTCTTACCTTGCTTTGGTGTCGCCTCGCCCCAAACCCCTGGAGCTCCCACAGTGAGTCCAGCAAGCTTAGCAAATGCTCCCCTCCTGATGCACAAAAAAATCTCTGGAACGGAATTGGAAAAGAAATCCCAGACCAGGTACAGGGAAGCGCCGCCCCTGCTACCTTGGCCACCTACAGATTGCTGCCCCTTCCCCCCCCCCCCCCCCCGGGAGGTTGTTAGAGAGTCCTTGGGAGAGATACCTCCAGGGCTAGTCACTGGGGCAGCTTTCTGTCCTGTCTGCAGGAGCCCAGAGCTGGATGCCCATTGGGCTCTTCGTTCTTAGGGCAGGACCCCACCAGCTTGCTCCCTGTCAACAGTGGCAGGAACTCCAGGCAGGAACAGCTCCTCTGCTGCGAGGGCACCGGCCTGCTGGGTTCCAGCGGGGCACAGCCCATCCCGCCTCCAAGTCCCCTCCCGGCCCTGGGGGTGGGCTGAGCTTGACAGGCAGAATGGCGGGTGACAGCCACACGTGGTTCCCCCGAAGGCACAGCTGGAGCAGGAGTGTAGGGGGCGCGTATGTAATCGCGGTGCCTTCTCTGGCGACCTCGCCCACCCAGGGGACCCTGGCACAAGACAGAACCTGAGGGACAAATCCTGATGTTCAAATCTCAAGTAAACCAAACTTGGGTCCCGCACTCAGCGTCTCTTCGGGTCAACCCCAAGTTCCACCCAAAGCTCGGGGTCAGAACCGATCCTGCCCAAACCCACGCCCCACAAGCCCTGGCCCGCTGTCCGCGTCACTGCACTGTCTCTGAGCGCCCCGCAACTGGGGTGAGACCCAGGACGGGAGTGCTCACCGCTCAGGGAGGCCACGCTCCTCGACTCTGCCAATCCTGCGCCAGCTCCCGGCCACTCTCTCCGCGCTCTGTCCTCCAAGAAGGCGCTCCTGCGGTCAACTCACGAGTGCAGCCCGTGACCCGCGCCCCGCAAGCACCTCAAATTCGTGGCCGCACGCTCAGCAGGCTCCTGGCGCCCTCTGCCGGTCAGTGTGGTTTCCTGCGCCCGCCTGCGCCCCATCTTGACAGAGGCATCAGCCTGTATCCACAAGATTCACGGCTTCCACTCTGCTGGCTCAGACTGCCCGAATCCGGATGATGGGAGGTCAAGTCTTCCGCACTCTGAGCTCCCTCGCTTGAATTTCCCCCTAAAAACTTACAAGAGTAGGATTTCCCTTTGGCTAGCATTTTATTTACTGAGCCAGGACTTCCTGTTTGTGCCCACTGTGCGCGAAGGCTGGAGCACCAAGTGGGAGCAACATGCCAACTGACTCTGAGATAGAACAGAGACCTGGCATAAACTCAGCAGCCTCTAATCCCCCACTCCAACACACACACACACACACACACACACACACACACACACACACCCCTTAGGATGTTCTGCGTCTTGCAAGAATCCTTCCTCACAGGCTTGCGTATCTTCATTTCAGCTGTGTGGAAAAATTATGCTCAGAAAAGTGTGGGGCCTGCTCAAAGTTAACACAGTAGCAGAGGATGGTGACCTGTCTGCCTGCCTGTCACTTCCATGTTCTTCAACACAACCATGTCTAGGGTGGAGTCCGTTCTCTCAACAACTACCTCAGGGATAAAGTGGAGACAGCATTTCCATGCATAAATGCAACAGCAGAGTGCCTTCCCATCTCTGTGGAGAGAGATTAAGTATGGAACTTGGAAGTCATTTTGCCTGCACTCTTATGCTTACCGATGTGGACCGCTGTACTAAATGGGATACTTATTTAAGGGTTGGGTCCCAGATATGGACTCAGTCAGCCCTTGGTGAGCAGAAATCATTCAGGAACCGTTTTTAAAAATACAGTAGTCTTGTCTCCATGAGAACCACATACCACACTGAACACCAACATTGTCTCTAAATAACCTAAATAACAATCCTAATTAGTGGGCAGAAAGCAGATCTTGGTTTTAGGTGCAACAGTCAAATGATTGACACAGATGCTCCTCCACCTATGCTCCCGGTTCTGTCCTCCCATCCCAAAATAGCCTTACTGTCCCCCACAAACCTACGCAGACTAGTGATCAGATATATGTGCCCCAAGCACCACATGCCTTGGGAGCAGTGGATCTCAGCCTTCTTAACATTGTGACCCTTTAATACGGTACTTCATGTTGTGGTGACCCTCAACCATAAAATTATTTCATTGCTACTCTGTAACTATATTTTGATAGTGTTATGACCCCTAATGGAAATAGCTGATATACAAGATACGTGACAAGTTAAGACCCACTGCTTCAGAGCTTTGAGCCAGCACCCTGTGAAACCCCCAAGTCTAAGCAACTGAAACTTTACTTCACCATACTTTCTTCCCTTTTTTTTAACCAGTAAACACAAATTAAAGGATGTTTCTTGTCCAAGATGGCCGTATGAGCCTGAAACTGTGTAACTACTCACACTCTGCATCCTCTGGGAATTACTGGAAATAAGGAAGGGGAGGGCACTCAGCACCCTTGAAAGCTCAGGGTGCCTTGGGATCTTTTGGGGGCAGGATTGGGCACACTGGAAGAGGGAGGAGGGAGAGCACTCCTCAAGCCAGCACTTGAGGAAGATGCGACAACACAGTAATGCTTAAGGTTGTAGCAACGGAAGCTGGAGGTGACAATGAAGGCAGTTTGAGGGGTAGAAAGTCCCCTAATG
This sequence comes from Acomys russatus, assembly GCF_903995435.1. Lineage (NCBI taxonomy): Eukaryota > Metazoa > Chordata > Mammalia > Rodentia > Muridae > Acomys > Acomys russatus. The sequence goes on from NC_067139.1 coordinate 36,319,144, forward strand.
CCTTGCCTTTGAGAAGTGTCCTCAAGTCAACAATCCTGGAAAATGGCCACTGCTCTTTGAAGGAGGATGGCAGCCAGGCCAAGTCTGTCTGGGTGGTGGGGGGAGGGGGAATGGCCTTGCCTGCAATGCCAACCCCTGACAAAAGTATTCATATAAGATGGGAGGAAAGGATGGTCATGGAGCACAGTACAACCTTGGTTTCTTTCAACACTGGCAGTTACCCAAACAGAGAGAGAGATCTCTAATTGAAAATTTTTCTAAGCTACTAAAGCCAGCCAAAAGCTGTCATCATCTTCTTTGTTGTCAGTTATCACTTTGCTCATGATATTTTTCCACCATTAAAAAACAACAACAACAACAAAAAAAAAAAAAAAAAAAAAAAAAAAACAAATCGGCTGGTTTTGGTGTCAAAGCATCAAGTTGCCAGAAAAAAAAAAAAAGTCCATGAACAGTAGAGAAAGATGAAAGAAGTGGTGACTCATAAGGGGTCGATTTGTTTCTCATCCGCAGGAAACAAGTGTGAGGTTATTTCTCTATGATTCTGTAATTTGGAAACAGACACCCAGGACCCTTTCCTGCCAGGCTTAGCTCACTAGCATGTGAATGCAGTCTCTAGGGGAACTGGGAAGAGTAAAAAGTAGCTTAAATCTCAAGGCTTCATCACACACAGTGTGAACATCAGAGGATCTTAAAGTTTAGCTAGAGATATGAGTCCTGTTCTCTCTCTCTCTCTCTCTCTCTCTCTCTCTCTCTCTCTCTCTCTCTCTCTCTTTCTCTCTCTCTCTCAAGGTGAAACAAACCCTTCCATTTTGTTTTTTTAAAATCTCCCCTGCTAACAGTAAGAACATGAATATAAATGCAAGCAGATATTAGCATTCGGTCATGCTGGGAATGTAGACACAAACACAAAAGCATCTTTGTTTTCCAAATCAGCATGTCTTTGAAACTATACTGTGATTTATGCATGGTGAGGAGGAAGAGGTTAAAAAGAAGCTTTCAGTAACTCTTTTTTATTTGGGGACTGCAAAAGTCAGTGAATATAGAAAGCACTGTCAGACAATTGAACTGTTAAGTACTCTCAAATGATGTAAGGAGGCAGCTTCGGGATTATTAAAAAGTGGCTTTATACCTAAAATGATTGCTCACAATGTTAGTGAAGAGAGTCGACAGCCTGATCTTCAGCAAGCAACTAGACAGTGCAGACAATAGCACTGAAATCCCGAATCCCGTGTCCTGTTTTCCTCTTCCATAGCTACCATACAACTTTAAATCAAGACATGTCCCTTTGGGTAGAAATTCACAGACAGAGTGCATACATACTACATGCTTAATGGTTCTGTCTTTCTTGTTCCTCTTTCATAGGCTTAGATGTGGGTGGGTTTGGGTTTTGGGTAGTGGGTTGAACCCAAGACCTCTCGAACACTAGCCAAGCCCTCTACCACTGAGCCACACTTCAGACCCTGGCTCATTTTATAGTTCCACTGCATCCTCTTCATCATTTCATTTCTTTATAACCCTTCGCTGTTCGTGATAGCAGCGGCACACCAGTCCCTGCACAATACACATAAATATATAAATATAAAAATGTCTTTTTTAAAAGAAAAAATTCAAAGGAAAATTCATATACCCAAGTCACTGTCCGTCTCCAACTCCTGTTCTCCATGCCTGCCAAGAATAATTTGCCTTTTTAGGTGTAAAATAAAATTAAAAAAAAAATGTTGAGAATAAAATGTCAAAGTTGAGATAGTTTCTGACTTCTTGACACCGAGCAACAGAGGACGTCAAAGTCCTTTGTGTGAAGAGTGGACAGGTGCCCTGCTTTTTGATTCCTGGATGATGGGGAACCAGGGAGATGAACTGGACAGGTGCATCCACTTCCTGCATCAAGAGAAGTTCCCGCCCATGGTGCAGTCTGGGAGACTCTCCAAATTAAAGAGTTGAAGCAATTCAAAAGAAAAATAGCTAGAAGCTGAGGGGGAGAGGAGAGAGAGAGAGAGAGAGAGAGAGAGAGAGAGAGAGAGAATGGGAGAGAATAGCTGTATCTTCAGAGAATCCTTTTGAGTTCATTAAAGAACTAACACTTCTTGAAGATGAAAAACTGCAAATGAGAATTTGATGGAACAAAGCCTGGCACTCATAAAGGCCCACAGACAGTACCTGTTCTCACCAGCCAGACTCAAAAACCCCATCCCTCCTGGAGCATAGAGCAGAGGGGCAAAGAAGAATCAGCTCATCTCGGTCTTTGCAAGTATGTTGCTAAACTGGATTTTTCAGGCTGGAAACAATTGCTCTGTAGAGAAACTAAAACTCCAAGAGTTTCCACAGGGCCCAGAAGATACATGAATAAGCCCAGAAGAGTCCTTCTGGTGTTGAAGCAATTCCTTGCACCAAGGCCTGCTCCACTGTTCTTTTGTTGGAAGTCCTGGAACTTTAGGAGGGAGAGTTTCGCTGGAGAAGTAGCTCGCTGGAGAAGAGCATTGAAGTTTGTTGTTTGTTTGTTTGTTTGTTTGTTTGTTTGTTTTGAGACAAGGTTTCTCTGTGTAGCCTTGGCTGTCCTGGACTCACTTTGTAGACCAGGTGGCCTCCAACTCACGGTGATCCACCTGCCTCTGCCTCCCAAGTGCTGGGATTAAAGGCGTGCACCACCATGCCCAGCTGGCATTGACATCTTAAAAAAAAACACACCTTGCTTCACATCTGCTCTCTGCTTCCTGGTCCCTGAGATGCAAGCAAGCAGCTGCGTCATGTTCTCACTGCAATGCAGTGGCAGCTGCATGCCTTCCCACTAGGATGAACTTATAGACCATTGGCTTTTAAAAAACAAAACAAAACAAAACAAAAATAATCCTCTAGTTCCTCAAGTTGCTTCTCCTCAGGATTTTGATTACAGTGATGAGAAAAGCAATCAGTGCATGGCCCTGCAGTGGAAGGGCACACGTGGGCCTGAAGACTGACAGCATTAGTGTCTGCCTGTAAGAAGCCAGATTTCTTCATCCTTCTGGTTCCTTTATCTATACCTGAAAATCCTATTTAGGACACAAGACTGTGAGGAGCAAATGAAGTTCTGTCTAAGGAAGGCCAAGGAGGTAGGAGCAGGTTGGGAAGTGTCACTTTTAGTACCTTGTCCTAGCACATGCTGTCTTCCTAGTGTGCACTTGTTGGGTGTGGGGCATCTGGCTGCTCTTCACTGATAAAGAAGCTTGCCCAGTCTGTGCAGTAGACACGTGACCTGAGGTAGGCCAGGCGCTTCCTCCACGAGAAGGACAAGGAAGACAAAGAAGTTTTAGTGAGAATCTGTGTGCCCCACCAATGTCACCTTGAGCAGACTGCTACAGAGACTCTGCATGTGACTTTTGTTTTCAGACGCTCAGTACACTTGGCTTCCGGTCCATTCCCAAGCCACCCCGGTCCACCCAGGGTGACCATCCAGTGAAACCCCTTGTGCTTAGTATAGCCATAGGGGATATCTGCAGCTCACGCCCAGAAAGAATTCTCTGATCAGAAGGCAAAGGAAGAAGTCCATATCTCGTGCTTTAATTGTATTTAAATGAAGTGCAACCACCATATTCCTTTGCCTGGGCAGCAAAGAGAAAAATCGAATATAAAGAGTCCCGAGGTTTTCCCCTGGCAGGTTAACCCACATAACTTACGTGGTATTGCATCTTCTCAATGACTTATCTTTTACAAACTTCTGTTCTTGACAAGAAACATGAGACTAAAGAGTGAAGCAGGAGCCTGTGGGCTCCTCGTTGCCGGTACAGTGAAGCCCTCTTGTGGCCTGAGTCATTCAGTGTGGGTTCATTTTTGCCAAAGATCATCAGCTGAAAAACTGGCTGCTATAAGATGCGGCAGAAGCTACCAAGCAAGGAGCATCCTTAATTTACTCTTTGCCACAAAGAATAACTGTCACGCGTTGCACACTCCTTCCGTGTTCTGTGTACACCTGTGCCTGACACCTCACTGCAGCTCACCCTGTCTGTTTTAGTCACTCCACACTTACGACTCCTTGGATGCTACACTTACAGTTTGCTTGGATTTCTCACCAGTATTCTTTCCCTGGGTGGTGTGTGTGTCCAGCTCAGGGACAAATCAAAACCAAGATCCTGGGCTTGGGCATGGCATAATAGTCCATAAAAATCCCATTGGGATAGTAGGATTGGGAGAAGGAAGTGGCCTGGGTTTGCCAACGGTACAGAATGAAGTTGCTGACTGCGTCTTGTCTAGTCCTTCCTGACTAGGGCCACAATCTCCATGTGGTGAAGTGTCGATCGCTGCATTAGTCCAGCTTCTATTGCTACAATGAATACCTACAGCCGGGCATGATAGTGGCACACGCCTTTAAGCCCAGCACTCGGGAGGCAGAGGTAGGCGGATCTCTGTGAATTCAAGGCCAGCCTGATCTACAAAGTGAATCCAGGATAGCCGAGGTACACAGAGAAGCCTTGTCTCAAAAAACCAATAAATAAATAAATAAATAAATAAATAAATAAATGTCAAATGATGAGACAGTAAGTCAGAGAGTCGAGGCCCAGCCTTGCACTTTTCCACAGCTCTTTTTTGCAGAAATGTTATCTAAGAGCCATATTAATCCTTCCCAAGGGTGATGCCCTAGGAGCCCCTGACTTCTCTCTAGACTTCATCTCCTAAAGGTTCTACACTGGAGGCTTCTACCGCACAACGCTCTGGGGACACAGTAAAGCCACCTCTACAATGGTGCTTAAGGTCACTGGAACAGTTAGCCATTCTGTCAGGCACTAGAGAGTCAAAGCTAACTCTTCAAAAACAGATTCAGACAAAGAGTCAACTTTATTTTTTTTTTAATTAGAATTTTTGACTACTTGAAAGTGTGAAAAGCAAAATCATAAATTGAATCAAACAGTCTTCATATCAGCATGTATTATTCTTAAAGCCAGATTGAATGTATAATTAGTGTATACGATTCGATGGCGGGGTAAGAGGTCATTAAGTTAACTTACAGATTATGAAATTAATTGGTTGTGCTAAACTGCATCAAAGCAAAGCCAGTTCCCAAAGGATGGGGGTTTCTGTATCAAAGCCAGTATAAAAATGTTTTATTTTCATTTCAGTGTGATAAATGTCATTATTACTGTTCATATTTGTTAAAATGAAACACATACAAAAATAAAATAAAAGCAACAAAGTGGGAAGGGAATAGCACCCCATTAGCGCCCTCTATGGACCAACTCTGATGCAAGTTTTATCAGCCTGTTTCAAACATAAAGACATTAATACTTATCAACTTGCATGAGATCGCTCATGGGTAAGAGGCAGGACTGATGAAAGAAACTATCTTTCTTCATAGTCCTTCATTAATCTACACACACACACACAAATGTGGATTTTATAACTTGGTTGTAATTGCTATGAATTTTTAAAAAGGAAATATGGGAAAACATAGACTAGAAATAGCTTTTGATTAGCAAGAAGATTCAAAGTTCCCCATGCTTGTAACAGAATTTGTAGCCAAAGAAGAAAAGAGGCTCAAAATCTCACTTTGAAGCTTTGGCATACACAGGATAACATGGATACACTGCTTCACCTCTGCCACAAGCATGGTAGAATACATCAGACAGGAAAGGTGTGCATTCCAAGCTTCCTCTGGCTTTCTCACCTGTTCTTTAGGGGCTAGAGAGTTGCAAAGCACATTTCCCAGAATCCTTTGCAGAAGAGCTCCAGGTAAATGACTAGTTCTAGCTTGTTTTATCCCCCACTCAACTGGGACGTGACCCTGAACAATACAATGTGAAGCCGTTTGCAGATGCAGGCTCCCCTGGCCACCTGTGTGGCTGACGGGCCAGAGGCAAGGTGCCTAGTGGTAACAGATACACTGTTTCCATCATGGTCAGGCTTGATACAAAGGACTGTTTCTCTCAACTGGATGGACCTGGTTCTTAATAACCTTTTGCAAACTGCATTGTATCCACCCTGGGAGAAGGGTCTGTCTGTTGTTTCAGTAGAGCACGCTGTGGCACCAGCCGGAGCCCACTGAACACAACTGATGGATCTGTGTATCCAAATCGAATGGCAGTTCACTAGGGTTTGTCTGTGTGTGGCCCTTCACAGTCTAGCCTCTGCAGCATGCACACACAAAGGGTGGGAGGAATCACAGATACACCTGGCAGGCAGTATCATGACTAAAAAGACTTCCAGCTTTGAGATCTACCTAGAAATTGCCTTGAAAAAGTCGGACTCTTTCCCTGTCATTGTGTCAAGCTGCCTTTCAACAAAGTACAGACGACTGTTGGAAAGTTTGAGTACCTTCAATACAACCTAGGTAAGCTGTTTGCAGTCTGAGCTCCTTTAGCCCACCTCTTTGGGGGGAGGAGTACTTTGACACAATTTAAAAGTTGCGTCTTGCTGGGTGTGGTGGCATAGGCTTTTAATGCCAGCACTCGGGAGGCAGAGGCAGGCAATCACTGTGAATTTGATGCCTGCCTGGTCTACAGAGTGAGTCCAGGACAGCCAAGGGTACACAGAGAAACCCTGTCTTGAAAACAAACAAACAAAAAAAGTTGCATCTTTATTTCTCCTCCTTCCCTGTGAGCCCAAAGCAAAGCCAGTTACTTCGGGAGAGTTCTCTATGTGTGCCACTGGCCAAACGAAGGAGCAAACCCCTCGGGGCTCCACTGGGCCACTTTAGAATCTTCTCCTACATGCAAGGCTGCAGTGGGTCCAGGAAGGAAGCAAGAATACAAAGTCACATGCTGGCAGAGGAAAACCTGGGCCAGGGTCCTGGCTCTGCTGCTGAAGGTGACTGACCTAGAGTGAGCCTGTCCCCTCCTTGGGCCTCAGTTCACCACCATTCTGCAACCTGCTTCATGAGGTCATCATTAGGACTGTCCTGGAAAGAGAAGCAGATGAGCAGAAAGGCTCAGAAGGCTTCGGGGACCACTCTTCTATGAACATGTACAGTCCTGAATAAAATCCCCATACTCCCTTTTTCCTGAGAGAGCATTGCTTTGAAAATGACTTCCTGCCCCCTTCCCTGCTGAGGGTAATGAATCTCTCTCCACCCTTTCATGTCTCGGGTGTACTGACTTTGGCTTCCTATTCACCAAGGTGAGACACTCTACCACCCATTACATTTGGTAACTGAGTGACTGGATTGGATCTAAACAGGAAGCAGAGGAAGGCATTCTCCAAAGGATTAAGGGAGCAGAGCAACAAGTGCTTCGCCACAGATAAGAAGATAGGTAGTGTGCTTTACAATAATTCTGCTCAACTACCTTACGATTCATTTGACTGGGCTGAAAAGATGTCTCGGCAAATAAAAGCATTTGCTGCCAAGCTGGACAATGTGAGTTCGGTTCCTAATACCTACATGACAAAAGGGAAGAAGCAAAATCATTCTCTTAAGTCGTCCTCTAACCAGTTCTACATGTGCCCTGTGGCATATGCACATGCTAATATGGGCTCTCTCTCTCTCTCTCTCTCCCTCTCTCTCTCTCTCTCTCTCTCTCTCTCTCTCACACACACACACACACACACACACACACACACATATATACACCATTTTTTAGAGATGGGTTTGACTAGTAAATCAGCTCCTTTAGAGGCTATACTGGAGAAGCTCCAGTTTCTCAGTAGAGTCACCACCAACTTTGGCCTCTGACATATGTAAAAGGCATAACTAGCTTATTTTATTTTTCTTGTCATTTTTGCTTTCAGAGACAGGGTCTCGCTGTGTAGTCCTGATTGGCCTGGAACTTGCAGTGAGGACCAGGCTGGCCTTTAACTTATGGTTGTCCTCCTGCCTCCTGCCTCTCGAATGCTAGATGAAGGGCTCACCAGGCTCAGCCTTCCTAGTAGGATGGAATTACTTTATTTTTAAAGAAACAGCCACTTTGGAGGCTTTGCACAGAAGACCTGCTAGACTTTCACTCGAACACAAGAATGTGTGTCAGACGATCATGTATTTGGCAAATGAACGGCTGAAGGTCTCTGCTTCCTGGCCCATCTCCAGTGCCACTAACCGGCAAATGGCAGGTCCAGGTGGCAGTTACCTATAAGATGGAACAGAAACCAAGGCTGGCGACTTCAGGGTGATGATTCCCTCATCGATGTCTGCCCCTCATTTCGTAGCACACAGATGCTTGAAGAATGCAGATTCTGTATTCTCCATTTGGAGAAGAAAGCTGAGTCTTTCACGGTTCCCTAATTATTTCAGTGTGGAGCTGGCTACGACCTGTGCAACGGACCATGGAGTCGCAGTGTCCACACTCTTCCTGGAGAGCATCTGCATTTCGCCCTTTCTCTCAGCTTCCAGCTCTCCTTCTGGCTCTGGCTGTGGCTCTATCATCTCCCTACCTTTATCAGAGAAGGAGCCGTTCTGGTGCCTCAGAACCCTTTACCTCAGACCCTCTTCAAGGCAGAATCCCTGCATGTCTTCCAGCTGTACTGCACGGCAAAACTACACCTGGCCCTCCTAATTGTCCAGGTCCACTTGACGCCCACCATCCCCAAAAGCTGCAGCTTGTCACCCCTGGTGGGGTTTCAGGCAGTCACCCATGCTGGTCCCTTTCCACATCTCTTCTCTCAATTTACCTTTTTTTTTTTTTTTTTTTTTTTTTTTCTTTGTTTTCTTTTGTTTTGTTTTTGAGACAGGGTTTCTCTTATAGTCCTGGCTGTCCTGGACTCTCTTTGTAGACCAGGATGGCCTCAAACTCACAGAGATCTGCCTGCCTCTGGCCCCTCCTCCCCACCCCTCTCCCCACCCCTCCCCCCACCCCCGAGTGCTGGGATTACGGGTATGCGCCACCATGTCTAGCCTAGTTTATCCTTTGAATCTCAGTTAATCTGACCTCCCTTCCCTGAGGCCTCCGGTCCACACCCAGAATGGAAATCCCTTCCTCTGTCTTTTGCTAGGTTTTGTTCTCCTCTTCCTTCACTCAGATGTCTTGACTGGGGGACTGTATAGCTCACCTCAGGGTCTCCAGCACCCTGAACTCAGGCTCACCTAATAATAATAACCTGAGAGCACCATGACTGACATGAGACACAGGACACTGGGATTCTGGGGCTTGGCGTGCAGGCCAATCTTCATTTTAGCTACAGGCAGCCATAGTCTCATAGTTTTTGCTCTTATTCTTTCGAAGTAAGAGCTATCAGGATGCATATTTTATGCCGCAAAGCTCTGTGTGCAAGAAACAAATTAGTGCCCAGGGACACTGGCCTAATATATGACAACTTCCGGCTGTCTCACTTTTCATTTAATAGTAATCTAGTTGCTAACATTCAAAACATTAGAAACCTTTTGCACAACAAATCTTAATTTATGGCTTCTGTTGGAACAAATCAAAAGAGGCAGCCACAGAATTCTTGCTGTGACAATGTGCTAAGCAGGCAGGCTCAGCCCTTGGGTAGACGGTGTACCATCCTCACTCAGCCCAGCTTCCAGTCCTCTGTGACTCCCGTTATCATTTCCCCATCAGCCTCTGAGCCTTTGACCTCCAACCCATGACACTGATTAACTTTGTGTGTGCCAATTAGTATGAGATCCACCCCGTGATGCTACGGACAGTGAGTCAGCCCTTTTCAAATTTCACTATAGATAGACTAACATTCTAAGAAAGTCAAATTGCTTTAATACGATGCATTCAAAAGTTCCTTATAAACAACATTTGGTTATTACTGACCTAGCGTCACATAAATCTTTCTTGTAAGACTTACTTTTATGAGGGCTGGAGAAATGGCTCAGAGGTTAAGTGCACTGACTGCCCTCCCAGAGTTCCTGAGTTCAATTCCCAGCAACCACATGGTGGCTCACAACCATCTGTAATGTGATCTGATGCCCTCTTCTGGTGTGCAAGAGCACATGCAGGGAGAGCACTGTATATATAATAGATAAATACATCTTTTTTAAAAATCTGCTGGGCATGGTGGCAGACGCCTTTAACACAGGAGGTAGAGGCAGACAGATCTCTGTGAGTTTGAGGCCAGCCTGGTCTACAAAGAGAGTTCCAGGACAGCCAGGGCTATTACACAGAGAAACTTTTATAATCTCTCTCTCTCTCTCTCTCTCTCTCTCTCTCTCTCTCTCTCTCTCTATCTATATATAATTTATAAATACAACCACTGCACATTTATTTAAAATAATATCTCAAAGCCATAAAAATTAGTTTTTATAATGTTGCAGATGTCAGATACTTAATTATATAGATTATATTGTGGTAATATTAAGTCTGATAGCCAATGGACTTAGAGATTCTACACTTAACACTTTTTGTTAGAAAAATTCTGATCCTATATTAATAATCTTAAAGTATATATGTGCATACCAACCTATCTCTGACTTCATAACATCACTTATAACAAAATGCCTATCCATTAGCACTGGACTAACATGAGTGACAACTTTATCATTCCTAGAGCAGAAATAGCCTATCTCAACAGTAACAACATATACATATATTTCCTGTGGAGAAAAGGCCAGAAGCAGTGTAAAGCCATGTCTACATATAGACCAGAGCTTCATTTTTTTACACTGGTGAATGGTCATGTTACAATTAGAGGAAATTGTTCGTCACAATAATGCCTAGGTCCTGGTGGGCATACGATTGCTGCCAGTCTCCTCTATCTGTAAAGCTCTGCTGAACTACTAGACCTGGAACCTTTAGGCTTCCCGGTCACTTGAGGGGAAACATTCAACCACTCAACAAAGGAAACAGAATCAGACAGAAATCTCTATAGCTCTTTATGTGAGGGCAGGCACCTTCCCCTGCACAGTTCCTGTCTCCTCCTCCTCCTCCTCCTCTTCTTCTTTTGTTGTTGTTGGGTTTTTTTTTGTTTTGTTTTGTTTTGTTTTGTTTGTTTTAACCTGTTGATAACACTTACTACCTTCTAACCTGCTATGTATCTCACTCACCTGTGTGTGTATAGTCTGTCTTCACTTTCAAGCCTACAATCTGCTTGAGGGCACAAGGGTTTAAACCTGCTCCACCCAGGGCAGATTCTGCAGCTCCTGGAAGAAGCATCTTGGGAGGGTGCATTTGCCATGACACATGCTGAGTGCATCATGAGTGACTGATGAAGGATAATGCTGAATGCTAACTGTAAGGGAAGAAGGGAGCGCATAAGACATCGGTATGTGCCTAACATCATATTTCACAAGCACGTGTGGGACCCAATGAATGTCCTGTTTGACACTAGGAATATAAAAAGGAACACAAAAACAAGCCCTTTGTCATAAAGGAATTTTTCTGGTCCAAGTACAGTTCACTGGTAAAGCATTTGCCTACCACGTCTGTGGGACTGAGTTCAGCTCACTCTCAGTGCTTTAAAGAGTTTCATCCTCTAGTAATCTTTGATGCCCATAGCTTTGGTAATCTCCACACCAGGCCCTGAAGGCAGATGTTGCTTTAATTCATCCCAGAGCTGCAAACACCAAAGCAGGGAGAAGCCGAGGTGTTAATTTGAGTGGGTCGCATTGCAATCAAAGCAGTAGTGGACTCAGAAGCCAAGACGGCCTGCCTGCGATGTTGACATGCTGAAGGCACTTTAGCTACTTAGTTACTTTCCAGTTGCCCTGATAAAATGCCCTGACAAAAGCAACTTAAGAGAGAAAGAGTTTGTTTTGGGTTGCTGTTCCAGAGGGAGACAGTCCACCAGTAAGTGACAATCACTTCCTCGTGTTGCACAGAGGTTACCAATGTCTTTGCTCAGATCACCAAATTCTTATGATGCTCAGAAACCAGCCCCCTCCACCCCAGTCACTGGTGCTGCTATCAGCATCACTTTGTTCATGCTGTTCCCTGAATGGCTCAAAGTCCACATTCAAATGTAAAGTTCTCTCAGCTCTCTGCAGTGCTGGAGAGCCAAACTCCCCAAGCATTCCATACCAACAAAGGTCCCCAAGTCCCTAGAAAGCTACTTTGGGTGGAAACAAAACAAATAAACAACAACAAAACCCATGTATTTAAAACAATGGTGCAAACACATGGGGACACCCACTTTCTCTTTTAATACCTTCTCCTGCCTCTTCCTCCTTTGTCCACCTATGCCTTCTACTTTCTGAAAGTCAGTTCTAGTCACTTTGGATTTTTGCCTTAAATCCCCAGCCAACCAGGCCTCAAAATCCAGCTCAAAAGACATATACAGGGTGGGGGGGCGGGGGCAGATTTCTCCTTCCTATAACCAGGCATGAAGGTTTGACACGCCCTCCAAACTCGTTCTGCCTTCCAGCTTATTCACTTCTGCAGACTGGCAAAAGGGGTGACCTGGGTCCTTTGACTCAAAGCCTCTTCACTGCATTCTCAGTCCATGCTCCTGTGGGACACAGAGACTGGAGAGGACGAAAGTCCCCCTCTTTCCCAGTGTTTGCATGCAAATTCAGGCCAGGAGTCTGCTTGGCCCAGTGTGAGTCTGTACCTGTAACTGAGGCAGGTCTGAGAGGATAAAGCCCCATAAGTGCTCATCTGAGTGGATCAAATGGAAGAAGGAAGAGGGTCTATTCCCAGGAGAATCGTGGTGACAAAAGGTCAAAGACATAGATGACAGAATTTGGGGACACCCAATTCTCCACCTGCACAACGTTGCTTGGCAGCTCCTGACAATGAGGTTGTGATCTCTTCCTCCTGAACAGGGGCTGGTTTTGTCACTTGGTTGGACCACAGAATGCAGCAGATGTACAAGTGTGCATGTTCCAAGTCTTGGCCTCTACTGTCTTCCTTCCCATTTTTTTCTCCTGCTATGCAAACATGCCCAGGACAGCCCATGAAAGAAGAGAAACTGGAGTAGAGGGAAGCCAGCCAGTTGTTCTTGCTAAGGCCTCAGATGTAGAGGGAGTACAGCCGCCGCCAGTCATCCAGGGATGGATGAGTAAGCCAGCAAAGAGCGGCTCAAAGAAGCCTGCATATCGATCGACTCAGGAATAGAACACACTGTTGTGGTTCTATTGCTTGAGGTTTTGGAGTTGTGATATTTGGTTACTGTAGCAACAGAAAACTGACAGGTTGTATCTACAGTGGCTTCTGCTCTTTAGTTAACCTTGTAGCTCCTATCTGGTTTGCATAGTACTTACAACAGATACTGTTGCAAAGATGTCAAGATAGATATTTCACACTGGATTAATGCTACTTATCTTTCTTTTTTGGGGTGGTGGAGACAGGGTTTCTTTGTGTAACCTTGGCTATCTTGGAACTCACTCTGTAGATCAGGCTAGCCTTGAGCTCACCGAGATCTCTGCCTGCCTCTGCCTCCTGAGTGCAGGGATTAAAGGCATGCGCACCACCTCACCTGGCAATACCATTTATCTTAAATACTTGTTTACAATCTCTCTTTCAGCCCACTAACTCCTTGTAGTATCCGTTTGTGTTTTGTTGGGTATCTTAGTAAGGATTACCACAGCTGTGAAGAAACACCATGACCAAAGCAACCTGGGAGGAAAGGGTTTATTTGGTTTACACTTCCACATCACTGTTCAGGACAGGAACTCAAACAGGGCAGGAACCTGGAGGCAGGAGCTGAGGCAGAGGCCATGGAGGGGTGCTGCTTACTGGCTTGCTTCCCATGGCTTGCTCAGCCTGCTTTCTTATGGAACCTAGGGCTGGCACCACCTGCAATAGGCAGGGGCCCTCCCCCCATCAATCACTAATTAAGAAAATGTCCCACAGGCTTCTTACAACCTGATCTTGTAGAGGCATTTTCTCAATTGAGGCTCCCTCCTCTCTGGTGACTCTATCTTTGTGTCAAGTTGACAGAAAAGTAGCCAGGACATTGGGTCTTTGTTTTCCTTCTCAATTCTTTTTGAGTCCGTCTTAGAATCAGAGTAAGGGCATATGGAAGTTCTGAGGATAGTGAATATCGTTCAAAATGCCTGGGAAATATTACTCAAAGTATTTTTCTATGTTTGGTTTATGAATTCACCTGCAATCGAGTTAGTTTTACACTGTCTAAGGCAGGAATGGCATTGGTTGTGGTATGTTAGGTAAATTCCTAGCCTTTCCATACTGTCTTGTGATACAGAATATTCAAGAGCCACCGTCTTGGGGGATTGGTGGGCAGTAGAAGAATTCATGCAAGCCAGTGCTAAGTAGAAAGGGACACATTTAATGAATGTAGTACAATGGGCCAGTGTAGTGGCAGACAAACGCTCTACCTGACTTAGACTAGCTTTTAGTGTGGGAACTGTCTTGGTTTCTTTTTCTGTCGCCGTAATGAAGCATTCTGACAAAAGCAGCCCAAGAGAGGAAGGGTTTATTTTAAGTCACAGTTCAACCCAGTCTATCATACTGGGGAAGTCAAAGCGGCAGGAGATTGACGCAGCTGGTTGTGTGGCACTCAGTAGGCTCCAAGGCAGCAGCTCTTTTATGTTCACTGGTAGCTAATTTGATCAGTGGTCTTGATCACATCATCCCACTCCATACTCAGAAGGAACAAGGCTTTTCTCTACAGTGTTATTAGAGCCTTCTTGGACCAGCCTTGCGTGGTAGAAGCCCCTGACAGGAGCCTGATGCCTTTCCTATCTCTCCCTGGTGACCCTGCTACAAACATACTTCCTTCCTTCCTTTTTTTTTTTTTTTTTTTTTTTCTTTCTTTCTTTCTTTTGGGTTTGGGTTTGGGTTTTTGTTGTTGTTGTTGTTTGTTTTTGTTTTGTTTTGTTTCAAGACAGGGTTTCTTTGTATAGCCCTGGCTGTCCTAGACTCACTTTGTAGACCAGGCTGGCCTTGAACTCACAGAGATCCACTTGCCTCTGCCTCTCAACTGCTGGTATTAAAGGCGTGCGCCACTCTTTTTTATGGCTCTTATTTTCACATACACATTTTACAATCACTTTGTTGGGTTACACACACACACACACACACACACACACACACACTGTCCAAATTCTATTTGGAATCTCATTACTTCTATAGGTTATTTGGGGGCGAATTTATGTCTTTAAAAACGGGCTGGGCACGGTAGTGCACCCCTTTAATCTCAGCACTCCAGAGGCAGAGACAGGTGGATCTCTGTGAGTTCAAGGACAGCCTGGGCTACAAAGTCTAGTTCAGCCAGAGCTGTTACACAGAGAAACGCTTTCTCAAAAAACCTTATTTTTAAAAAAATGAATTTTTCAGCTGGGCGATGGTGGCACACACCTTTAATCCCAGCACTTGGGAGGCAGAGATAGGTGGATCACTGTGAGTTGGAGACCAGCCTGGTCTACAAAGCCAGTCCAGGACAGTGAAGGCTACACAGAGAAACCCTATCTCGAAAAACAAAAACAAAACAAAACAAAAAAAAAAAAGGAATTTTTCTACTGTGCACAAAATGTAATTCCTCATTTGTCAGACTGTGCTGGCCTTCAAAATGCTCCCAGGATTCAATGCATCCCTCCATCTAGCCCAAGCTGGTCTGTCCTGGCTAAATTCAAGAGACTCCAGAAAAAGACCTCTGGTCTGCACCTCCCTATGGTCTGATCTCTGTCCAGAATCGAGTCCCTATTTTGAAGCTGTAAATGAAGTAACGGCACTTGTGTCGTTTAAATTTTCTTATAGCCGCTTGTGCCAAGCGTGCATTCTAAGAAACACTAGCCCAAATGAAGGAAGGAGCAATGATGAAATGTGGTCTACTAAGGGAAACCAAACTGAAAAACAGTGGCGTTGCCCTGGGCAGCATACCACGGCTAGGATGAACATAGGCGTTCTCAATGGGACCAGAAGAAGAACCGCCAGCACTAGACACGTGCGCAGCCCAAGCTGCAAGTGACTCCGGGCAGAAGCAGGAGCCTCTGGGCGGGGCCGCGCGTCGTGGGCGCGCACCAGGGCCGCGCTCCTGGGGGCGGCGCGCGGGATCGTGGTGCTTCCGGCAGCGGGAGGCGGCGCCGAGCGGGACCGAACGGCGCGGGTGGCGGCAAGGGAGGCGGTGAGTGGCGGGGGCTCTGCGGAGCGCGCGGGGAGCCGGGGGCGCGCGGGCCGGCGCAGTATCGGATGTTGCAAGGGACCCAGTAGGGTCCACTGCACGCGCTGGGGATACCTGGGCGGGTTCCTATGCCTGGGGTGTCTCGCGGGGTCGCAGGTCTCTGCTGAGGCTAGAGAGACCCCGGCCTGGAGCTGATCTCGCTCCCCGGAGGGAAGGGGCGCGTCACGCACCCTGCCACGCGTCCCTAGCCACCGCGTGACGAAACTTGCTGGGTGCAGGCGGCCAAGATGGCTGCCGGGGGACTGTCTCCAGGAGGATGGGCGCGCGCATTTGCCAGGTGACAAGGTGGCTCCTAGCCGCTGGGACCTGGAGGTGGGCGAGGAGACCACCTGGTGGCCGCCCTCCAGCTCTTAATCTCTTCAGAGGACAGACGTGCCCCGGTAGATCCGTGGGACCTGCACCCTCAGCTCCCATATCATGTTACTGAGCATCGCAGGTCCAGCTGCCCCATAAAGACAATGACCGCACTAAGGTCTGTACCTGCTGGATTAGATCTCTGACTTTTGTGTTCATCCAATGCTGTCAAGAGCCCATAGTACAGATTTGGAAACTGAGGCTCGGAAGTTGAGTAACTTGCCTAAAGTGTCCAGCTGGCCAGGGGGAAAACAAGGCAATCCGAATATATATTATAGTGTCCGTCAGTATGCCCTCAGTGAAGATTTATTGATATTGAGAGACTCCATGGAAAAGCCTAGTTCTGCTGGACTTCAGAGTCTGAGCGTTGACCCAGGACCCTTTCTGTCTTTCTCACACTCCGGATCCCTCCTCTGCTCACCTACTTTGAATGCCTCTAGTCAGCGGTTCTCAACTGGGGTCGCATATCAGATTCCTAACAGTAGCAAAATTAAACTTAGGAAATAGCAGTGAAAAAATTTTTATGGTTATGGGTTTCACCACAACACGAGGAGCTATGTTAAAGGTTGCAGCAGCCAGGCGTGATGGCCCAGGCTTTTAATCCCAGCACTTGGGAGGCAGAGGCAGGTGGATCTCTTTAAGGCCAGCCTGGTCTACAAAGTGAGTCCAGGACAGCCAAGGCTACACATGGAAACTCTGTCTCGAAAAACAAAGGAGAAAAAAAAAAAAAAAAAGGTTGCAGCACTTTGAAAGTTGAAACCACTGCCTAAATTTTTCTCTGAGTCCATATTTGGGGAGAGGGGTAAATAAGGTGACTTTGTGGATCTTGCATGTTGTTGGACACCGGCTTGCTGTGTGGCCAGAGAGCTGTTTGGAGGACAAATGGAAGTTTGGCAGGAAGTCCCAAGACCTCAGACACCCCTTCCTTCCCTCAGGACTACAGGTGCCACAGTCACAGAAATGACAGTGCTTGGAGAGAATTTGTTAGTTTCACCAGCTCTGATAAGGAATTGCTCCATCTGTGTATTCAAAGGTTGGGTGAATGGTGCGGCCAAAGGTCTGCATAATGGAAAGCGTGCGCTTAGTTTTCTGTAAAAGTTTGGTGAAAACCCCTGGAGTATACGTCCAAAGCTGCTGACTGAGGGGTACATCCCCTTCCCCCTCCTAACTTCCTGCAAAGAAAGCTGTGAAGACAGCCAGGCCAAAATGAGTCATACAGCAGAGAGTCCACCCTCTAGCTCTGTTATCTAAAAAGTGTGTGTGTGTGTGTGTGTGTGTGTGTGTGTGTGTGTGTGTGTGTGTGTGTGTGTGTGTGTGTGTGTTCCTGAATGTGTATACTGCAGGCATGCAAGTGCCCTTAGAGGCCAGAAGGGGGCATCAGATCCCCTGGAATTGGAGTTGCCAACAGTTGCCAGATGAGGTAGATAGTAACCAAACCCAGGTCCTATGAAAGAGTCCAGTGTCTGAACCCAAGGAGCGCCCCCTCCCCCAGACAGTAGGGCTATTTCGTACCTGCCCAGGCCCAAAGGAGCAAACTGAACAGTGAGCCCTGCCTCCAGCTCAGTGCTGGGAATGGAACCAGGGCAAGTGATCAGACACTGAGCTGTGTCCCCAGCCCTAGACCTTTGCCTAACTTCTCCAAAGTACAGTATTTAACCGGCAACGTGCTTTCCAGTTTAATAACGTGGTTACCATTGTTAACCTTTAGCCGGGGTGAAAGGTTTGTCACCTACTCGCTGAGGAACTCCATTCCCTGTTCATTTTCTATGAAATTTCAAAGATTTTTTTTTTTTTTAAAGCCAGTAATCAAACATGCTTTGGTGTGTATCTAAAAGTTTGAAATCCAGTTTGTTTTGAAGGCAGTTTCTTTTGCTTAGACACTTGTTAGGATCTTTGGAAAGCCAGAGCAGCCAATCTCCACTCTGTACCAGCAACTCCCAATGAAGACGTCAGCTTCCCCTTTCCAGCATGGCTTGCTCAGACACCCTACCTTTGGCCCTTCCCATTTATGAGGTCAATGCCGCCTTGTAGTTGATGATCCTACCAACTCTGTGAACTAGCCCAGGTCTCCCATTTTTTCATCAGAAAAATGAGATTTGGGGTGAAAAGTCATTTCCATTTTGTGGGGTTATAGAAACCATACTCCAATCCAAGCCATGTTTGTTTGGTCCAGTTCCCATTCTGTTTATTGCTGTGGTTGATTCAGGTCTCTGGGTAGGTCACAAACTGGAGAGCCTCTGGAGACAGGAACCAGTCTGGGAAAACAGGCCAGTAACAGCAGGTACAAAGATCTGAGCCACCACTGAAATATTTAGACTGCTCTGACTCAGGCCTTAAAGGTCCTCCTTAACTCTGGGTCATTTAGTTTTTGTTTTAGTTTTTTTTTGTTGTTCTTGGTTTTTTTTTTTTTGTTGTTGTTGTTGTTGTGTGTGTGTGTGTGTGGTTTTTTTTCCAACTGTGTTTCCCAACTTCCCTGGCTTAGGATATTCCCAGTGTACCTCTGAAGAACTAGGTTTACCTTAGCTCTGCTCTGTCGGATTCTTTATAATGATGCTACCCCCTAGTCACAGGCATTTCTGGAAGGGAGCAGAGATCTTGGCAGCAAGTGAATGAGGTTCACATTTGAGCACTGCTGAGTTAAGCTAATGAACTGCTTTCCTGTGCTGCATGAGGGCTGTGGTGGTCCCATGGTGTAAAATTAATGGTATTAGTAATAGGGGCCTTTTCTAATACCTGCCCTAGCTCCCAAATAATTGCTACAGAGACCTGTTAGCTTTATTCAACAGGCTCTAAGCTCTATAACTAGCAGATAGTCATTCATCTAGTCTGAGTTGTGCTAGTCTGGCTACTTCCCAGCCTTGTGCCCTTTGTTATTTGCCATCTCAGTCTCACCTTGGCCTTCGGCTCTATCCCTATGTCCTCAGGAGACTCCTCATGGTGACCCCTCTCTCTTCCTCCTTTCTCTTCCCTACCTAAGACCCCATGACTGGGCACAGAAGTCCCGCCTCCTATCCTCTCTGCACAGCTATTGGCTAATCAGTTTCTTTATTAAACCAATCAGAGATAAGTGGGAGTGTCTTTCTGTGCCCAGCAGGAACCTAGGCCTTGCTGGGTTCTCTCCCAGGAAGCAAGTCAGAGCTATGTTGGTTTCTGGGCTGAATAGGGTGAAGTGCAGGGTCAAAGGTTCCTCCTTTCCTAGGAATGCTGGTGTCCAGGCCAAGAAGGGCAGAACGCAGAACTGAGACCTGTGCCAGGAGAGCTCCAGTTCAGCTGGAGCTGCCGGAGAAAAGATTTCTCCACACTTAACTGTTCCTGCTCTTTTAGCTGGACTGCCAGCACCAGTTGGCAATGAGGAGCTCAGGACTCCAAGAAACCCAAGCCAGGCAACAGCCAGTAGCACATGTCTGCCTGACTGGCTGTCAAGCCTTGGGGTCCAGTGGCAAATCCCTCAGGGGTTTCCTTTTCCAGAATAAATGATGAGTCTCAGATGGTCTTTGGGTAACTAGATGGTGGTGCCCACCCCCAGCTTTATTTTATGCAAAATAGGGATTACTAAACCTTGGGCAGTGAGTGGGGTTAAGGGGGGGTAAATATGTTTAATTCTCTGGGGCAAGGAGTACCAGGGATACTTAATTTATGTGCAGCAGTACAGTCCTGTCACAAGAAGAGGAACACAGTACTTAATTATCCTATGGGCAGTGGGAGTTGGGGGAAGAACTCCAGGTATGGTTAGAGGTGTGGACAAAAGTCATTGGTTGAAAGCTAAGATACCAAGACACCTCATTACCATGGAGAGTATTTCCAGGAATCCCCAGGTATACACTGAACTAGTTTCTAATCAGGAAAGGGCTGGGCCTATAATCTCCCTATAATGTGACACTCTTTAGAGAGTCTGGGGTTTCCCCCAGATCAGGCAGAGAAGAGGGAAACCCACTTGAGGAACGGAGTCTGTCATTTCAACACTGAGCTCAGGGTCTATCTGGTAATGCCAGACTTCGACCTTAACATCCAAGTCCAACAGGGGAGCATCCTTTACACAACATTGATGGCAATGTCCAGATCTGGACTGGCACAGAAACCATTGTCCAAACACACAGTGCACAAGACTGACCCCCAACACGGTGGTTCAGACGGGGGTGCTGTGAGGCCAGAGAAAGTGATTAGCAAATGTTAGTGCTCATTGGTAGACAGAAATCCATGTTTTAAAGGTTTTTAAGATGTTGACTAGTGTGTATCAGTTCTCCAAGTAGTTGGCAGAGCTGACTTGAACTCACAATTTGCAATGCCCACAAGCATAAGTTTCTGCCTTGAGCCTAGCGGCAGTTCTCATGCACGTACCCCACCCTCCTCCTCCTCCATCTAGGACTCGTGTTGCACAACACCTGGCAGAGATTGGGCATGTGGCACAGAACAGGATTTCAGGTCAATGTGAGTGACTAGCCCACTGGTTGACAGTGCCCTGTTGTAACAAACCCAGGCCCTCCGTGTCACCCAGCTGTATGTTGCCAGTGTGGTGTCAGGCAGGATTCCTCCCTAGAGGGAAGGCAGTGCTATTCTCTCAGAATTGCTTATGAAGGTTGGGACACACACTGTTCTAACCACGAGGAATCTGGTTCCCCTGTTACCCAGTGAAGCTAAGAACAGGAGACAGAGCGGTGGAGACAAGTAAATTTTCCTGGCAGCAAGCCGGTGAGGTGGAAGGTGAAAGGCTTCCTTACAGATTTCTTTCTGCCAGATACAAAACTTATTTGGCATTTCTAAGGGGGTCTAATCTTAGAGCCAGGTGAGTTGCCCAGATAGTCACCAGTTCTCTTGGTGTGGTTTCTGCATTCTTTACTAGTCCTCAGGGGTCCCAGATGCTTGGGGGTCCTAGATGCTTGGAGGTCCCAGATGCTTGGGGGTCCCATAACATCTTAAAGAAACATATGGTCAGGCCAGATGAGGAGTGTTGTTCTTTGATACTTTCTTGTTTTCAAATAAGGATAATTTTATTGGTTACTTATAATTCTTTGGAGAGAATGCCCTGACAGAAATGTGAAAAGCAGGCTTCTAAGTGCCAGGAGCATTAACCGGTCCTGTTTCCGCTTCTGGTGGCTGGTGCTGGCAGTGTGCTGAGCTAGCCATTGGCCTCACCGTGTAACATGCTGAGGATGGCGTCTTCTTTGTGCCCCTCATCTTGGTTTGTGTGTGACTTGGCGTCTGTGAATTTTAAACCAGCAGGTTGAGCTCCATTGCAGTAAGGGGTATTTTTGAGCAGTGCATGGATTCAAACAGCAGCCAGTGCTATCCCAGTGTCAGACAAGGCTTGCTGGGGTAGTGATCTGACACCGCCTCATCAGCAGGCTCGGATGAGGCCTGTGCAGAGAAAGCCTGCTGTGTGAAGGGTCTCTGTATGAGTGTTTGAAGAGGATCAGTGTTGGAGATGTTCCATTATGACGTGTTTGCTTTTCAACTTGATGCTTTGCATGTTAAGAACTTTGGAAACAAGCCTAGGCCAGTGAAAAGCCTTAGTGGGCACTGGCTGCGTCTGTTAATTGTGTTTGTTAATGAATGTCTACAGAGACTACAGAAATGTATTTTGATGAGGTTCCATGAACCTTGGCTAGAGATTAAATGCTAGCACTAACAGAATGCTCCTGTCCCCTTTGAAACCTGTTTTGAAGTCTGGCACAATGACTCACGAGTACCTGGTGTTTATCCTGATGGCCTGAGTTAGATCACTAGGGACTCCACCTTCAGGAGAACCAATTCCTCCAAGTTGTCCTCTGGCCTGCGCGCCATGGCACCCACAAGCGCCTGCGGACAAGCACATTTACCTGCACTCACCCATGCACGCAAACCTGATAAACAAAAAATAACTAAAACATGGGTGGTGCCCTATGGTTAAGAGCACTTATTGTGGGGGTCTCTGCAAACACCATGTACAGCAGAATACTGTGTGAGCCAAGAAGGAAGTCCAATTCAACAGGACTCAGTACCCAGGGTTGGCTCAAGCTTTACAAGTCTGACACGGGGCACTTTATTTTAGGCATATGTAAGTGATAATTACCTCAATCCCATGTGCGCAATAAAGCTCAAGGCACGACTACATCAAAATTCTTTGTAAAGTACATGTGACATCTTCCATAAAGAGGAGGTCTATAGATTGACTGCATGTGACATCTTAAGGGTCTGGGGGAGGATCTGGTCTGGTCTTAGTCATACAGACAGTGTAAAGCTCACCAGGCTACAAACCACCTCCATTTCCAGCCTTCTGGGCAGAAAACAGGTTCTACGGTCTCTTTCTTCAAAGAGACCAAAGCGTGGTTAACCTTCCTGGATTACGAGCACAAGTTCCTCTGTGCCTACTACAGCTTCCTGCTCTTGCCTGAGTGCAGTTCACAGCACCCACATGGCAGCTCGCAACCATCTGAAATTCCAGTTCTCAAAGCAGCATAACGCTATAATTATTAATGGTCCTAGTGGTGAGGTGCTCTGAGAGTGAGTGGCTAGTAACACCTCATGGTTATCTGTCATCAAATAGCTTGAAATCACTTAGCTTCTTAGTAAACTACAGAAAAAGTTTTGTTTTTTGTTTTTGTTTTTTGTTTTTGTTTTTGTCTGTTACAAAAACAGGTGTTTTTAAAAGCCAAGGTGCTAATTCTAAGGATTAAGATCATTCATGAAAAAGATCCTTTTATGGAACCAAGCATCAGTGGAATAGACTCAATTCAAAATAAACCCCAATTGGCCCCCCAAAAAAAAAAAAAATCCAGAAGTTACAGTTCAGCTTTTTTTAAAGTCCCCCCCCCCCCAGACAGGATTTCTCTGTGTATCCCTGGCTGTCCTGGATTCACTTTATAGACCAGGCTGGCCTCAAACTCACAGAGATCAGACTGTCTCTGCCTCCCCAGGGCTGGGATTATAGCTGCTGGTTATTCGTGCTGCTGTGGTCTGACCTAATGGGCAGGAAGAAGGAGGTGTGCCCAGGATCCCATGCAGCAGCCCCCTTCTTTGGCCCACTCTTAACCCAAAGCAAAGCTGCCCAGGCATCTTCTCAGCCTTGCTTCCTCCTCCCTTCCGCCACCTGCAAACACATTGCTCCTGATTACCAAGTACGAGAGCAAGTCCTGTTCCTGCTCATGGCTGACGCAGATGAACATGGGAATCAGTGAAGGGGTTGGGATGGGGGAAGGAGTAAATAGTGGTTTTGTTGTTTTGTTTTGTTTTTGTTTTGTTATATAAACCAACCAAGCCTTGAAGAAAATGAAAGTGGAGAAAGTGAAAACTCTGCTTGAAGGTGGAAATTTTAAAGGGCTTTGTGGAATTGGTCATAGTAAATAATTAAATTTTATCTGGTATCAGCCTTGTCTGTCAGAATGCTGATATGGCATTGCTGGTGAGCCTGGGGACCTTTCTTTTACTGAGATCAGAAAGCATAGGTTCCTGCATCCAGTTTGCACTCACAGTGAGAGAATGGCGCCCTGTTTGTTCCCTTTGCCACACTAACAAACCACACAGTTGGTAGCTGAAACAGGTTTCAGCTGGTGTGCTGGAGGTCGGAAGCCTGAGGGGGGAGCCCTCCACCTGGAGGCACTGGGAAGCATCCCTTTGCCTTTCCAGCCTCTGGAAGCTCTTGTGCTGCTCACCTGTCCGTCCAGCTTCATTTCAGCTCCAGTTGTGTTTATGTTCCTTTATCCAGCCCCCACGTAACTCTGAACTTACCCTGAGAATCATCGCATCCCCTCTCCTTACGATCAAGAGCTGACACCCCTCAGCCAAGACCCAGAACCATGAATGCAGCATTTTCTAGCTCCTGGGGACCACTGTATATCATGGGGCTTCGAGGGTCCTGAGGCTTGGCAGTTTAGCCTGGAGTGTGCCGGCAAAGCTGCCCCGCTCCCTTCCTCTGTAGGTCGGGAGTGGCCTCTGACAATCTTTCCTCATCAGTGAGATGTTCCTACTGGTGGAAAGGACACAGCTGCTGTGACGTATGAGCTGGCTTACTCCAGCACTGGCCTGAGGGGAGAGCATGTGCTCTTACAGATCCAGGGTAACGATGCGATATTGACTTCCTGGCCCATCTTTGTCCCTTAAAGGGGACATTTCACTAGGTGAAAGTGGCCCTGTGGCTCTGTTGGGTGGTACTCTATGGAATTCTGATATTAGAGGACGTCTAGTGCAGCGGACAGGTTCTTATTTAAAGAGAAAAGGGGACCTCAGAGACGCCAGTTCTCTGCAGATATTAACTGATTGTATCCAAAAATAAACCCCCAACAACAAACAAGCAACGAAACCAACAACAACAAAAACCAAAACACTAAAGAGATTGGTGAGAAAAAGGAATGTGGCTGGGGTCCCCTCCTTCAGCCATGTCACCTGACGGGTTATTTCATTCCCTTAGGCTTTAGTTTCCCTGTCGTATGATGATGAGCTTGTTAGATAACTCACCTGTCAGGTGCTGTGTAGTTCTACGCAATAGTACCACGAAGTATCCATTCTGTTATAATGGGTTTCATGTTGGTTACAATTTAACCAAAACGTAGCTTGTACTTAACACTTTGGACAAAGTTTGGGGTTAAGAGCTACACTTCTGTGAAAACTACACTTAAATTTTTGCCTTGTTATTTGTATCAAGCATAAAAGAGAAGAAAAATGTACCCGAGAAAAACTACGCATCCTCAGTCCCCTGGGGAACACTTTGCTCTAGCCTGGGGGGCACTGCAGGGAGGGCAGAAAGGGAGCATCAGCTATCCAGCCCCATGTAGAGCCTGGCCCGGTGCACGCCCATCAGGCTGAGGGTTTGCTCCCAAACCCTCTTAGGAGTCACATGTCTTGCCAGCTTCTGGCCATGCCTGGGGTGTGAGCATCTCTAGAAGGCCTACGTGTATTTGTAAAAAGCCCCTCCACATGGTGTATCCAGTGGTTTAGAGCTCCTGTCTTTGCTGTGTCTTTGTAGGAATAAATTGAGCAGGGAGCCTGATGCGTCTTTGCTTTTTGCATCTCTGGGCTCAGTCCTTCATCTTCACCTGTATCTATTCAGTAGTTATCAGTTACTGCTGCTGCTGCTACCATTTGCCTGCACAATAGAGATCCTTTAGTAACCTTTGTAGACACTGAAGGCGGGTCAGACTAGCTTGAGGTACAGACAAACTTTAGGCTCAGGACTGACGTTCCTGATGCCCTCCATACGGAAGTTGCTGAGATGCCTCAGTTGAGCTCTGTGGGCGAATCTGAAAGCATCCCTACATATAAACTAGAGTTTTTATTTTACTGTTTGTGGGTTATATAAATAATCCATGATAGCCTTTTGATTTTCCATAAGTCCCCATTTACCTTTTAGCTACCTACAGTCCAAAAAACATTGAATGGAAAATTTCAAAAACATTAAAATATTTTGCGAGAGGACACATTCACAATGTTTATATTGTCACATGTATCGTTCCCTTGTTAGGCAGTGTCAACTTCTTGCTGTGCCTAATTTATCAATAACCTTATTCTAAATTTATATGCATAGAAAAGAACATTATACATAGGGGTCCATACTATCCGTGGTTTCAGATATCATTGTGGGGACTTGGCACCCTTCAGAGAAAGGGAGTTACTCTATGTCTCTGTCCCTGGGTTTACCAT
The DNA here is from genome assembly GCF_903995435.1 of Acomys russatus. Taxonomy (NCBI): domain Eukaryota; kingdom Metazoa; phylum Chordata; class Mammalia; order Rodentia; family Muridae; genus Acomys; species Acomys russatus. Next base: position 36,345,031 of record NC_067139.1, read on the forward strand.
TTGTTCTATTTGTTCTAATTTGTACTTGGGTGCTGTTCTGTATTATAACCTATCAGGCAGCAGGCAGCAGGGGCGGTGCTGCTGTTGATTGTAGGCCTGCTTCCTGGGAGGTCATGACCAGGAGAGTCAGGTGGAGTCTAGCCAAGCAGAGAAGGGAGTCTACCTTAGCTTTGTAGGGAGCAGTATAGTTTAATGCTGCAGCATTACGATGGGCTCAAACCTTCACTGGGGGAAGAAGTGCACTGTGAAGTGGACCTGCATCCCTGTTTCCTTGGGAACTACAATGTTGAGATGAGTCTAGAATACTGAGTCCAGAATTCCCCCAATGTGAAGTCCTGAGCTGAAAACTGAGTGACTCCCATGCCAGGCGGGCAGGAGCAGAAGCGGGGCGGTGGGGTGACTTCATTCTTATTTTTTGAATAGCAAAGTTTCTGAGCATCAGTGAGAATCAGCAAAGCCAGGCCTGTCTGCTAGCAAGTGTTGTCACTCACACATGAGTGACATTTTATAGCTGAGAGGAAAGTGGTTTCCTGTCGGCTCTGGGTCTGCTGTCCCAGACTATTTTATCAATAGCTGCTTTATACTTTCTTTCTCCCACAGCCCAACCACTTCAGGCTTCAGTGCGCCTGACTGACATGTTCAATTTTGATCCAGTGGGTAGTGATATGTCATTTGGGGGTTTTGATAAGGACAAATTTTAGGGTAACCTAGCATTTGCATCTGATGCTTCAATGATCCTAAAAATTTGTAACACACTAAAAGCTATGTTTAGAATTGATGTTAGAAATGGAAAAAAAAAAGTGTAAGAAAATTATATGAAGCCTCCATGGATCTTTGACCCACCATCACCAGAGAGTTCGAGATCCCTAGACAAGGGAGTGGTGTTATGTGTAATGTTTAGAACTGAAACAAAACTGTGCTAAAGGGTTATTGTGGGTCCAAAATGGAGATCGGATGCCTCTGGAGCATCTTCATGAAACAAGTAAATGAAAATCCAAGAAAGGGGATGGAAAGATTGTAAGAGCCAGTGTGGTGGGGGTGGCGTGGACCTGCTGGGAAATCCTGTCCTCTGGAGGTGATGGGCAAATTACACTCATGTACTCTCAACAGCATGGGTTCCCTGAGCAAGACCATGTGTGTCAACACTGAGGATAAGGGAGGGACCCGTCAGCTGCAGAGGGAGGCAGGGTCTGTTTTCTTCAGGGTGAACTGATAGGTTGCCCATGCCCAAGTGGTTAGTGCTATCCATATACATACAGGAAACACTATTTGGACTTGGTATCTTTATATATAGCACGCACGTGTGCGCATAGACACACACACGAAGAACAGTTCATAAATTTGAGAGGAGGATAGAGGAGACAGGGGAGAATTTGGGGAGGGATGGATACACTGAAAATACATTATATTCATGTGTGCAACTCTAAAATAATAAAATTTAAAAGATAGCATATCAAAATTTTATATATTTGTAGGAGCTTTCAGCAAAGGAATGTGTAAAGACGGTGTTAGTTATTAGAGAGAGCCTGGACTGCGGAAGTTTTTCTTTGTTATTTGCATAGTAAGATTGTGGCCCTCAGCAAACCATAAGCATGTAGTAGAACGCTACAGTGCAGTTCTGAAGGAAGCACTATGATCCCAAAAATAAATGAGCCGGGAAGCAGGCCTTCTCTAAGGGAAGGCTCCATTTTTGGTCTGTGGGGCTGTCAGGTCTTATTTTTTGTCTCTTTGTTTCTGGTAAATTAAAGATGGCTTTGATTGGGGTAGGGGTGAGACAGGGTTTCTCTTGTATAGCCTTGCCTATCCTGGACTCACTTTGTAGGCCAGGCTGGTCTCGAACTCACAGAGATCCTCCTGCCCCTGCTTCCCAAGTGCTGGGATTAAAGGCGTGCGCCGTCACACTTGGCAATGATTTTCATTTTTGCTAACTGGTTTTTTTGCGCTGAACAGACTGCAAGAATCTGCTGTCTTTTCCAGCTTTATAATTGCTAGCAACGTTGCTGTCTTTGCTCTTGTAATCGTGCTTGTCATCAGTTACTTCCAGCAGGAAGGACATTTGTTCAATCAGAAGACAGTAACTCTGACATCAGCTGCTTTGCACAAAGGCATGTGTGAGTGGAGGCCGGGGTTGACATCACGTGTCTTCCTCCATCACGCTCCATCCAATTTTTTTGAGACAGTGCCCCTTGCTGAGCCTAGAGCTGGCTTCTTTGGCTAGACTGTCAGGGAGCTCTGGGCATCTGAACGTGGCCCTCATGCTGTGTGCAGGCAGGGTATTGCCTGGTGAGCCATCTCCCCAGCCCTTGTTACTTTAAGGCTTTGTGTGTTTCTACCTCATCTGGAGTAATTTTGGCTTTCCTTCAGGAAAAGAATGATGAAATACTATGCACTTAAATGTGAAACGCACTGAGGTTTATAAACAGTTTGCTTTGGTTTCAGGCCTGCAGCTTATGGGTCACACGCCTACGATAGCTATGAATGTGACCAAACACAAAATCAAAGCTTAGGGCTGGAGAGATGGCTCAGTGGTTAAGAGCACCAACTGCTCTTCCAGAGGTCCTGAGTTCAATTCCCAGCAACCACATGGTGGCTCACAACCATCTATAATGTGATCTGATGTGCACTGTATACATAATAAATAAAAAAAAAAAAAACAAAATCAAAGCTTACTTAAACATGAAATGTTTTTGTGTGATTTTTTTTTTAATTAACTAATTTTGGTATGCGTGTAAGAGTAAGTGCGTGTGTGTGATGTGTGTGGGAGGGGGTTAAGTGCATGCAATGGCACTCTGGTGGAGGTCAGAGGTCAACTTTGTGAAGCTGATTCTCCTACCTTGGATGTAGGTTCCAGGAGCAGAGCGTAGGTCACCATGCTGGCGTGGCAAGCCTTTACCCACCGAGCCGTCTTACATGCAGGTTACCGTGACTGCAGAGTAGCTTGTCGTAAAGGTGTCACCTCCCTTTGTTGATCTTTCCCTATTCAGGATCTGGGACAATGTCTGGGGAAGTGCCACCCAACATTAACATTAAGGAGCCTCGATGGGACCAGAGCACTTTCATTGGCCGAGCCAGTCACTTCTTCACTGTCACTGATCCCAGGAACATCCTTTTGACAAACGAACAACTAGAGCATGCCAGGAAAGTGGTGCATGACTACAGGTAAAGCCACTGTTGTTGTTTCTAAACTGCTTCATGACTTTGCAGTATTGCTTTTTTTTTTTTTTCTTCAAAAGACTACTGCTTGCCAAAATAAATGAGTAACTAGGAAGACCAACTATATCCCAGAGCTGACTCTTACCACAGAGAGCCAGTATCCATGGGAACCTGATGACCTGTCTGTGAGTCCCCTGTATACAACATCCTGTATTCTTTTCTCTAACACAGCCATCTCAAGAATCTTTCTATCTTTGCGTAGAAACAGGGTCATTCAAGAAACCGGCTCCTAATTATTAGGGTAAAGCCATTGCCGCTGAGATGCAGCCCCTGTGAGAGGACTTTCTAGGTGTGTAGTCAGATGGGAAGGATTCTGATTGGAGTTCGGGGTACAGATGTGAGATGCACCCATCATAGAGAGAGCCACACAGGAGGTCAGAGGATGCCACCTATGTAGGGACAGTCGGTCCTCCATATCCACTGAGTCCCTGGCCTCACCTTTAACCAGTTCTGGGAGAAATCACTTGAAAAATCTTGTATCAGTGTTGGGCATGAACAGACATTACTCCATGAACAATGCAGTCTAACTGTACAGGGCATTTCTGTTTTATGGGGTGTGACAGGTAATCTAGAGATGATGTCAATGTATGAGAGAGAACACAGACATGATGCTACCTGCTTAAGTTCCAGCTACTCAGGAGGCTGAGTCAGGGGACCCACTTAGCCAGTGCTCAAGAAAAGCCTGAGCAACATTGTAAGACCCCCATCTCAAAAAAATAAATAAGGAATGCATGGAATTAAATACAAATAAACAAATGCTATGCATCCTATAGAAAATACCCTAATGTCAGAGTCTGTGTGCTTGGGGACAGCTAATTTGACAGTAGATGAGTGGATAAGAACTCCTTTAGAGGGCTGGAGAGTGGGTTACATTTAAGAGCACTTCCTGCTCTTGCAGAAGAGCTGGGTTCAGCTTCCAGCACTATATGGCAGCTCACAACTGCAGTTCCAAGGGATCTGAGGCCTTCTTCTGACTTCCATAGGCCCAGGCACACACTGGGTACACTTACACACATGCAATTATACATAGAACAGTTGTTGAAAAAAATAAATACTTCAGGCTTTGCATACCTTAAAGAGTCTCACTCACATAATAATTTTAATTGTGTTATAATCTTTTAAAAATGTAAGATCCCTGTGATCTGGGGGACATACAGGTCATGGACAGTAATTTGCTGACTTCTGCTCTAGGGAAAGCCAATCAGATGCAGGAAATTGGACGGTAGGAGCTTTGCACCTCTACATTCCGACAATAACAGGCCTCAGGCATTTCCTGTCAGCTAGTTGGTTAGAAACGGGCCAGTGCAATCTGACCAGATTCTGCAGTATTTCAAGAGAGGAGAAGAAGGAAGAGAAGAAGAAGGAAGGAAGAAAGGAAGGAAGGAAGAAGGGAAGGAAGTCCAGCCAGTCATGGCACCTTATAGGAAAGTACTCAGAAACATTGTAAAGGAAGACCTCTCACATTAGCATGTTTTTAGGAATTCAGGAAAATCAATGAGCCAAGTGGTGCTAGAGCACACCTTTAATCCCAGCACTTGGGAGGCAGAGGCAGGTAGATCTCTGTGAGTTCGAGGCCAGCCTGGTCTACAAAGCAAGTCCAGGACAGCTCAAGCTGCACAAAGAAACCCTGTCTGAAAAACCGAGAGAGAGAGAGAGAAAGAAAGAGAAGGTTGACCACTTGAAAAGAAGATGTAATGAAGAGACCAAGAACTTTAAAAATCCCATAGGAAAGTTAAAATCTTTCCTGGAAACAATGGTCAAGCACTAACAACAAAGTAGAAAATAAGCCAGCTGGGTTCTCCAAGGACGGTAGTGAGAGGTCAGCAAGTGCTAATAAAGGGCCAGAAGGCATTGTTAGGTATTGAGGTAATCTCTGTGTGCTGTTCTGAAACTGTCACAGTTGCTTTTAGCGCACAGGTCAGGCTCAAGGTCATCCTTGCTGCTCCCTGACAGATGAGAGTTAAGGAATGAAAGATTATGTGTCCATTACTTTAGTAGTTACCTTTGTGAGTTTTCTGACCAAAATACCTGACAAATAACTTAAAAGAGGATCCAGTCTCTTCCCTGTTTCCATGGTTACTGCAGAGGAAGAGGGAAGTGAACACACTCAGCTTTTTCCTCCTGTATTCCATCTGAGTCTCCAGCGCATGGATGGTGGCACCCACAACTGGGGTGTGCACACATGCTTGCACACGCATGCAAGCACACACATATGCACATACACAGTTAATCCTCTCTGAAAAGGCTCTCAAAGACACACCAAGAGGTAGTTTTCCTAATCTCCTAAGGGGGTTCTAGATCCAGTCATATCACCAATGATTAACTAAGGGAAAAGAGGGTAAAGATGATTACTTGGGATTTGCTCCAGGAAGACTCAAGAAAACACTGATCTGTGTAACAGGAAAGACTTTCTGTACTCAAAGAACTTATGGAAAAGCCAAAGAGATCTGCCCTTTCCAGGGGTGAAACCCATACATGGCAATTCTTTAAACCTTTTATGTTGTCTATAAACAAACTTTTATGTATATGGGTGTTTTGCCTGCATGTATATCTGCAAACCACTTGGGTGCCTGGTGCCTGCAGGGACTTGAAGAGGGAACTGGATTCTCTGGGTCTGGAGTTACAGATGGTTGTGAACCACCATGTGGGTGCTGGGTATGAAACCCAGGTCCTCTCATGAACAGCCAGTACTCTTAATCACTGAGCTGTCTGTCTCTCCAGCCCTAAACAAACTTTTTTTTTTAATAACATTTTTTTTCCTTCATGTGTATTCATAGTACTGAACTTGAGAAAGACATTTTGTATAAGTATAAAACTTTGCAAGCTGGGTGTGGTGGTGCACACCTTTAATCCTAGCACTCGGGAGGCAGAGGCAGGTGGATCTCTGAGTTCGAGGCTAGCCTGGTCTACTGAGTGAGTTCAGGACAGCCAGGTCTACACAGAGAAACCCTGTCTCAAAAAACAAAAACAAAAAAAACAAAACAAAACTTTGAACATTTTTCTATAACCCCCTGCCTATTTGTTTTTCATTGCGACACACACACACACGCGCGCGCGCGCGCTAAACTGGCTTCCATGAACAGAATAAGAACATTCTTAGGAAAAAGCAGATGTCAAGAAAGTCTGTGGTCTGCATACTGAGCATCAGAAGAAGATGAGTCAGCAAGTGCAGTGTCCAGCGGAGTCTGCAGCCCGGGCCGTTTAGACCAGTTTGCCATCACTAGCAAAGGCAGCGATAACATGCCAGCACCTCAGATCTGCACACCTTGAGAACTTTTCTTGAGTAGACAATTTTTTTTAATTAAAATATAAAAGAAGCAGAAATTTCTGTATGGCAGTCAGACAAGGGACAGGTCAGGGTGAGTGGATAAGAGAAGTTTCATGTTGATTAAAGGTCTGGTGAGTGTCAGAGACAGCCAGGCAGCACTCACCCACCGGACAGCTAAAGCTACACCAGGAAGGGACTGTTAGAAACACAAGATCCTAATCACAACTCCGAGACGGTAGAAGTCCCAATGAGCAGATCTTTGAATCCACTAGCCACCCCAGGATCTTTAAGTACCTTCACTTTGTTCCCAAAAGGAGACCCAGAGATAGAATTGTACAGTAAAAACAATGATATCTCCATAGGCAATCTTAAAGGACTCGCTCCCATGGAAAACGTTTGTCTTTGATTGAACAATTCAGTCCACAGTGGATGGATGGTCTGAGCACTGTTTATGGAAATAGAAGCCGCTCGCGGTGCTGAGAAGGCTTGTTCAGCACTCTAAGCCTGACAGCAATCTGGGAAGGCAGAGTCAGTGTTGCCCCCCCATTTCTCATAAAGAGGAGCTGGAGCTTACGGCCTGGACTTGGGTCCCAGCTCTGAGTGGTCTGCCTGTGGGAAGAGGTAGGGAGGATGGGGGCCCAGAAGGTATCACTGCAGTTTGTGCTGTCCTGTGTGCTGTCCACCTGTGCTGACGCTAGAAAGGATGCAAAGGACTTTAAAGGCTCAAAAGCCAATTAATTCCCAGGACTCAAAAGAACTGCTGCGGAGCCCTCCCGCTACCCTCTGCCTTCGCCTTTGAGACAGATTCTCTCCCTGAGCCTGGAATCCACCTAATTTCTACTGAGTGGGCAGCATGCCCCAGTGATCCTCCTGTCTCTGCCCATGCCCTGCCGTACCCCATGCTAAGGATCTGGGCTTGTGCCAGTGCTGGGGTCTGAACTCCTGTCCTCACGCTTGCACAGCGAGCACTCTTAACTGCTGAGCCATCTCTCCAGCCCAAGTTCACTTTCCTATTACTTCTTTCTGGTCTTTTGATGGCAAGTGTATGTAATAAGTATGTTTAAAGCAAAAATATTATGTCTCCTAAATAAGCAATCAACACCACACTGGTGGGTCAGGGCAGCAGAACCTGACAGGCTGCAGGGGTGAGAAAAGAGGAAAGAGAAAAAACAGTGTTTGCGCAAATGAAACTTCAGAAAGTTCCAGTCTTGAGGATGTCGCGTTGTCATATACCACCTCACCCCCCACCACACACACACACTTTGCCTTCAGTTTCCAAAATATTTAGGAATTGGGGTGGTAGCTCTAGGCTACTTTTCCAAGCTTGCACATAGGCCTCTCTTTCTCTCCCACATCTCTATTAAAGCCTAAGAGAACACCTGTGGGAAAGCGTGTAGCAGGAGGCGTCAAGGCCACCCTAACCTTCACTATTTGAGAACACTTTGAAGCTAAGAAGTGGACATATTAAAAAGATGGAGCAGTTGGATTTTGCAATTAACAATATCCTAATCAACTCAAAACCTGTAACAAATAAATACGATGAGAGGGGCTGCTTTTAGTCCACGTAAAGCATTCGCCTGCACAGTGACAGCAGTCCCCACACGTCGGAACACTTACAGACACAAAACATGTGGCGGGGGAGATGGCTGAGCAGTTAAGAGTGCATACTGCTCCTGCAGGAGCCTGACGTTCGGTAGCCAGCACCCACATCAGGGTACCTCACCAACACCTGTTAACACCTGCACTCATGTGCATATACCCACACAGACACTGTGTGTGTGTGTGTGTGTGTGTGTGTGTAAGACAGAGAGCACGAGAGCGCTGAGGACAGCTTACTCACAAGTGTGTGACAACTAAAATAACCTGAGTAACCAGAGAGCCACTGTTGAGCTGGAAAGAATGACTTCATGCAGTGGCCCTGACACTCCTCTCCTCATAGCAGTTCCCGTCAAGACAGCTGTGATCACCTGTAAGACTTAGAAAACAATTCTGAAGTTCCTAGAAGAATAGTGGCTGTAATGAAGGCATTTTTGTAAGAGGAGTAATAGAAGGAACAACACTTTCTCCACCAGCAATTAAGATGAGCTGTCATTATGACGGTGGGCGTGGGCCTCGCTCCGCAGCTGAGCAGGAACACAGCCGAAGCCTAGAAACCAAGCCTGATGCCCCATCACATCGCAGCCGATAGAAACCAGCCAACTGGAAGAAAGGCTAAGTAGACTTCACATTTTCATGCTTAGGATAAATGCCTGCTGCTTTTGAAGACAGACTTGCCACAACCTGCAGCTTCCTGGAACCCTGTATGGGTCAGGGAGGAAAGGAAGAAAGGACAGACAGACATACAGGAAAGCTGAGGTCGGGTGGGGATGTGTGCTGTGATGAAAGGCACCTACCAGACCACCCTGAGCCTCGGGTGTTTATTAGGTACAGCATGGAGGAGGGGCTGGCTGGTCTAGGTAGGAAGTCTCTGCAGATGAGCAGTCTGAGGCTGCAAGCATCCTGGAGGAGCAAGCTGCAGTTGCTAGTCTTGTTTCGTTTTTTCAAGATAGGGTTTCTCTGTGTAGCCTTGCACTGATCACTCATACTTCTACCCATACTTTGCCATCCCTCCTGAGCCTAACCCACACGAGGATCTGGCTTTGCCAATTTCTCATGGACTTGAGGCCTTGGTCTATATACCTTTTCTCAGGGTTTCGTCCACATCCTGCAAACTCAGACTCAAGTGCGAAGGCTAAAAGTCATAAAGGCATTTAATATCTTACATGGCTGTTGCTTTAGCAAATTCACTCGTTTATTTCTAGATAATCTTGGATGTGGGGAACATTCTATTATGAAGGTATATCACCCGCATCCTCTGTAAATGGGAAAGGTAGGACAATTAGAATCCCAACCTTAGGAGGGTGATATTTTAAACTCCCACTGTGGGCTAATCTGTAGTGTTTAAAGGGTAATGTGCCCCCTTCCCGGTTTGGAGGCTGGAAATCTGAGTCTCCATAGGCTCACACTCCCTCTGGGGACTCTCAGGGAGGAACCTTCTTGCTTCTTCCAAGGTGCTGCTGCCTCTGGGGATTGTCGGCACCCCTTGGTTTGTAGGTACATCATTGTACACTCTGCCTCCTCTGTTTGTACATAGGCACTATTCCTTGGATTTATTGACCACTTATCCAATAGGACTTCACTTTGGTTAATTGCATAGGTAGAACCACACCCTGTTCTTCTATGTGGACCTAAACTCAGGAGCTACTATTCAACCCAAGGTAGATGATTTAGAAGAAATATTTACAGAATATTATTGAATAAAAGCCATAGATAGTGAAGCATCTGGTTTGGTCTCAGACCTTAAACACCTTAGAAGATTGAAAAGGTGTTTGCCCAAGTGTTGCCAGTGGCAAATAGTAGATAAGCCTGGGGGCAATTTCATTGCTTCACTAAATTTGAAATTTTCTAAATTTCTGAGTATTTCATTGATGAGAAAATCTGACAAATTGTACACCAAGCCTTTTATTTGCACCAAAGGGCTCCTAACCTCAGTCTGGCAACTGCAGGTTTAAAATAAAGTAATAGCCTTAAATGCCATATCTTTGGTCTGGCTGGTTAAAAATGTTTCAGAGTTTGCCAAGTTCAGATGGCATTTTTTAATATGTCATTTAAAACAATAAATATTTTCAAGTTGAATTACTCCTTGATAGGCATGTTACTTTCTGTTATTTTCCAAATTACAGATAATTGAGATGAGTGGGTTTGAGAAGTTCACTGTAGCTGTGGGTTTTTTTGTTTGTTTGTTTGTTTTGTTCTTATGCTTTAGGCTGTGAAGGTGGGTCACGAATGGAGCATGAGGCTCTGGGTTCAACCCCCCAGCACCTGAAACATAAATAACCAAAAAAAAAATAATTACCACCCATATCACCCATGCTCTAACAGACGCCCCCAGGTCCCGTAGGCACAGTAAAGTGTCAAACCATGTAGCTCACAGTGAGATGTCTGGATGGAGCAGTTGCTGAGGTGTTTGTCGTCATCTTCTAGGCAAGGAATCGTTCCTGCTGGCCTCACGGAAAATGAGCTGTGGAGAGCAAAGTACGCGTATGACTCGGCTTTCCATCCTGACACGGGTGAAAAGATGACTCTGATAGGACGGATGTCTGCTCAGGTCCCGATGAACATGACCATCACGGGCTGCATGATGACCTTCTACCGGTAAGGTACAGGGTGTGCGGCAGGTGGTAGCTGATGTGCTACTGCGATCATTCGAAGACTATCTTAGTGTAAATTTTACTGAAATAAATGTCCCAGTGGTTATGTTAACAAGAATGATGAATTCACTCGACGGCCTGTCAGAACATGTTGTACCCCATAACTACAGTCAGTAAAAAAAATAAAATAAAATGTGGGGCTGGCAAGGTAGCGAGTAAAGGACTGAACATAGAGGCCAATGCCTGGGAACCACTTAGTGGATGGAGATTGCCTAATTGTTACAAGTCGTCCTCAGACCTCCACATGCATGCACGTGCACATGTATACAAAGTAAATAAAAAGTCAAATTAAAAAATGTAAAACAAAGTAGAACATGTAACAGCTGAAAACAAGATGAAGGGGGCTGTTAGGGCCCACCCCTAAAACCACTGCTCTTGGGAGGCTAAGACACAAGGATTTTTATGTGAGGCTAGCCTCGCTATATAGCTAACCCTGTCTCAAGCTAACAATAACAACAAAAGTAATTGATAAATTGAAGTGGTGTTGCTTTAACATAAGAAAAGATATCATTTCGTCTTTAGTTCCTCTCTGAGTAGCTGTTGACATCTATTCAGTGACAACTCACGCAATACATATAACATGTAACATCCATCTATCTGGGCACAAGGACACATGACTAGAATCATAGCACACAGGAGACTAAGGTACTGGGAGGCCAAGAGTTTGAGGTCATTTTCAGAAAACAAAATGAAATAATTATAATAAACAAATAAAATGATAATAGCAACAATACAATCCACTGTATTTAAACATGTCTTTTGCCTCTAACAATGCTAAATAAGGGGCCAGAGAGGTCACTCCGAGGCTAAGAGCAGTGACGTGCTGCTCTTGCAGAGGACCCCAGCTCAGTTCCCAGCACCACAGGGTAGCTCACAGCTGTCTGTAATTCCAGTTCCAAGGGATTCAACACCTTCAGGTGAGCACTGTGCACACTTGATACACACACAAACATGCAGGCATAGCACTCATGCACCTAAGATAAAAATAAATAAAACTTTTAAAAAACAATACTAGATAATACCTTTGTTTAAAAGGAAGCTGACATTTTCCCTAAGTCTGAAACCCTTAAGAAAATAAGATAGAAAAATAAGGGTCTAGAAACAAATTCTTCTACAGTTTTTCTCTGTAGATGCAGTTGTGCTTAGGTGTAGGGATAGACATAGATACAGTGCCCTTGTGCATTAACCCTTGAACAGCCAAGCCTGCTTTGCTTGCAAATAGTTTCTTTTCACCCAAGAGAAGGAACCTTCCATTTATTGTCTACTCTGTGCCAGACTCTTTTGTGGGGGGGGGGAAGCTGGGGGGGTGTTCTGGGTTTTTGAGACAGGGTTTCTCTGTGTAGCCTTGGCTATCCTGTCCTGGACTCTATTTGTAGACCAGGCTGGTCTTGAACTCAGAGAGATCCGCCTGAGTGCTGGGATTAAAGGTGAGCACCACCACACCCTCCTGTGCCAGGCTTTTTATAGTTTGTTTGGTTTTTGTTTGGTTTTTGTTTTTGTTTTTGTTTTTCTTTGTGATAGAAGATGTCCTGGATAGTTTTCATCAACTTGACACAAGCTAGAGTCATTTGGGGAGAGAGCCTTTCAATTGAGAAAATCCCATCATAAAACTGACCCTGTAGGCCAGTCTGTCAGGCGTTTTCTTGATTAATGACTGATATAGTCACGGTGGGTAATGCCACCCCTAGGCTGGTGGTCTTGGGTTGGATAGATAAGAAAGCAGGCTGAGCAGGCCATGAGGAACAAGGCAGTAAGCAGCACTCCTCCATGGCCTCTGCATCAGCTCCTGCCTTCAGAGTCCTGCCTTAGGTACCTGCTTGATTTCCTCTACCAGTGAACAATGATGTGGAAGTGTAAGCTGAAATAAACCCTTTGCTCCCCAAGTTGCTTTTAGTTACGATGTTTATCGCAGCAATTGAAACCCAAAGACAGGAGACCCGCGAGCTTGATGGCAATGAAACCGAGTGTTCAAATAGATGCTCTGTGCCTGCAGGGCTCCTCCGTCTGCAGCCCAGGCTCTCTCCCTGCCAGCGCCCTTCCTTGCTGGTAGTTGGTGTTTAACATACCCCACCCCACATTGATGGATGCTCACTGGTGCCAATGGGTATGTGACACGTCACTGTGTTTTAGGACCACACCAGCTGTGCTCTTCTGGCAGTGGATAAACCAGTCCTTCAATGCTATCGTCAACTACACCAACAGAAGCGGAGATGCTCCCCTCACTGTAAAGTAAGGCTATGGGGCTGACCCATCCTCCGTGAGCCCCTGCTTCTTACATAGCAATCAATGCATTTATACACATGGCTGGCTCTGGGCAATGTCTCTACTTCCTCTGTATCAGGGTAACTGTCTGCTTTGTCTTGCCTTCTTTGACCTCTTCTGTGCTGTCTCTCTTAAACCCTAAGCTCAGGGCTCTGCAGAGCACCTACCAGGCAGCCCTCAGGTGTGACCTTTTAAAAAAAAAAAAAAAAACTCGCCTCTGGGCTGATGAGTCAAAGCCACCAGTCTCAAAACAGAATGCAAGGACTTTGCTGGTATGACCTTTATACATGCTTTACTTTAAAAGCCCCTCATTCCTGGAATCCAAAGCAAGCAGTGAGCTTGTGGATTTGTTTCCTGTTTCAGAGGATTACAGTGTGGGGGGGGGAGGTGTAGCTGAGACTGATAAAATAAAACTATAGCTATAACCTGCACAACACTTGAAAGAGAAGTCATTTTCTTGTTCATTTTGGAAAGTGACCTTTGATTCCCAGTATTCTGCTATCATCAGATGAAGCAAAGGATGCTGAAACCTGCCACCCAGTGGTGATTCTCACAATTAGCAGAATGCTTTGGGCTCAGCTGCACACTAGAGAGAGGTTTGGACTCTTTTTTCCATGTATGTGTTAATATTTTGAGTAATAGTTTTGATTTGCACAAAGGTGCCCTCAGACACTTAACCCTGAGCCTTTCCTGTGTCTGTCACTTTCCACACATTCACATCTCTGCTCTTCCTCACCTTCCATGGGTGCTTCGTCTGCATGTCTGTCTGTTTGGGGTGTAGCCCATTTTTCAGGGACGTGTTTGCTTTGTCTCTGGATTCCCACACTGATGGAGTGGCCCCAGATGTTGCTCGTGGACTCTCCATTTCTGATTGGACAATATCTGTCTCCCCAGTTTCTTCGGGTCATATGTTCATGAGCCCTGATGTGCACCTGTCATTTACATGGCATCTTTATTCTTTTCAGTGAGCTGGGAACGGCTTATGTTTCTGCAACAACCGGCGCTGTGGCAACAGCCCTTGGACTCAATGCCTTAACCAAGGTACTTTAGTTTTAGTTCCACGGCAGAGTGTCTTAACCTGTTCTCACCTGTCATGCTAGGTGCCTCTGTTATTTCTCAAGGGTTCCATCACTTGGCTTTCTTGTAGCCATCTTCAGCTGGGTGCTTTATTGTATCTTCTAGTGGATTAGGAGAAGGGCTGTAGCTAGTAGCACCAGCCAAGACTGGTCTGTGCATTAAATATGAAATGCCTAATGTTTGGCTGTGGTTCTCTGTATCTGCTACTACAACTTGATATGCCAAGGCACGTTGATGTGCATGGGAGGTCTCTCCTTCTCTGAGGAGAGATGGGGGGACATGGGGGCAAGAAAGGTGAGAGGGAGGAACTGGGAGGAGAAGATGGAGGGGAAGCTCCAATCCGGATGTAAAGTTGATTAATCAATTAATTAATGAATAAAGAATATGAAATGCCTTTATCTAAAAAGCCCTACTGAGACGGGTGTGTATATGGCACAGGGGTTGGTGAGGGGACAAGGGCACAGGGGATATGTAATGTGCCTTGAAGAGGTAGAGCTGGCATCTGAAATCAAAGTTCTGGAACTTGGGGACTCTAAAGCCCATGTGCTTTCAGCCACATGAATTAAGCTATCAAGGTGTCTGGGATGGATACATTGTCTTGGTATGTCCTTGCCAGAGATATAGCAAGGAGTTTGAGGGCCCCTTGGCCTAGCTTTGTCTGGCCAGAACTACAGTGTTCTTAGGAGAACATAAGCTGTCCAGGAAAAGTAAGGCGATGCTTCTGGAATTATGTTTTCTACAGCGCGTCTCACCACTGATAGGACGTTTTGTTCCCTTTGCTGCTGTAGCTGCTGCTAACTGCATTAATATCCCACTGATGAGACAAAGGTAAGATGAACATGAGTGCGTTGTGCCTGGCAGTAGTTTCTCATAGTGTAGAAAGTAAATGAAATCTGATCTTTGCTTCGAAATACTCTGGGATGGAGATTGTAAGGGCAAGATTCGTTGCATTCTTTCTTATTGAAGTAGGATGAGCAGTACCTAGAGGCTTAGAATGCATAGTCTTCCTATTTCTAAGGTGTATCTCTAGCCTACATGGACTACAAAGAGAGAATTCTGTAAGATCGAGACCGGAGCGAAAGAAAAGCAAAAGGTTTTTGAGTTTTCCTGGGAATTTTCTTTGCAGCATAAGGTAATTTTAATCTTTATCTTTAACAATATTTTTTAGAACTAACAGAAGTAGAAGGAGAAGAAAGAATAAGCAGTTGAGGCAGACAACAACAAACAGGGCAATCGCAGGAATTGGGGTCCCGGCATTAGGAACTGTTGCTGGTGAATTCCCAATGGGGCTGTGTTGCAATGACTGTCACTGCTTGAGTTGACTCAATAACACTATGTACTGTATCTATTTCTGATTTAGAAAGTTGTTCAAATTTGTGCATGAGCATAGAAATTAACATCACCTTTGAGCGAAGCATATCCACCCCTCAAGTCATATCATTATTGGAAAAGTACATCCTTCTGAAAAAAAAGAGTACTCCTGTTATTTTCCCATTGTGTCTATCACAAGAGGCTTGAACCTGTTCGTGGGATTCAAAAATAGGCTTATCAGTGCCAAAAATGACACTTGAGTGGGAAACTGGATGAAGAGGCACTTGATCTTTCTCAACAGAGACCTCCTTCAGGATGCTCACTGGAGGCATCTGTGAACCCCTTTGTGTGTTTTCTGCCCTTTAGGGAACTCAAAGTTGGCATTCCCGTCACTGATGAAAATGGCACTCGGTTGGGAGAATCGACCAGCGCTGCAAAGCAAGCCATCACGCAGGTGGTCATCTCCAGGATCCTCATGGCAGCCCCTGGCATGGGTGAGTGAACTTGGTATTCTGCCTTGTAGTTCCTACCAAGCGTCTGTGTTTCAGTAACCAAAAGCAGCAAACAGCATTCCACTTTGTGAAATTACCTTCTGATGGTGGAGCCAGCAACTGACCAAGTAAAGAAAATACATGGTATAAATGAGACATCCTTTACCTAAATGCTTGGGGCTTTCAGAAGTGTCCCAGATTTAGGATTTTTTTTGGGTTTGGAATATATATATATATATATACACACACACACACACACACACACACACACACACACACACACACACACACACACACATACATACATACATACATATATCTTGAGGACAAGGCCCAAAGTTAAATTTAAAGTTTATTGGTGTGGCATAAAAATAATTTTATGCACTATTGCTAGTGATTTCATGTACTCAACAAACATTGTATATTGTCAGCAGAGAGACAGGTGCTTGCCTTGTGTGAGAGGTGTTCTGCACAGGCAGCTGCAGCTGGAGGAGAGAAAGGGTTTTCGAGGGCTGAAAGACTGCAGCCAGCTACTGTAGCATTCCACACTCTAACCTATAGTCTGAGGAATAGAACCATGCACAGTTCAAGCATGGTAACTCTGTGAATGTGGGTGCTGTGGGAGATTAGAGGAAAGGGCTGCAACAGTGGTAAACAGAGATGGTTCGGGAGGCTATCTCAGCATCACAGGCAGCAGCAAACCATAGCTAGCTGGACCCGAGCAATGTAGTGGAGTGATGAGCAAATACTTCCTACTGAAGTTCTCCCTGGAGCATGGGACAATGCTGAGGACAGCTATGAGAAAATGTGCCCCTGGCAGCTACTCTGTTATTTATATGGTGTGGGGTCAGCATAAGCAGAGGGAACAGCTGTGTCCTGTTAAGACCCTTCGAGAACCTCCTGTCTCCCCAGTGGGCTGCTCAAAAGGCCTGGAGAAAGTTCTCAGACACTTAGAATCAAAGGGCCTGGGAATGGTGGCATTGTCTGCAGGAAAAGCAAAGAAAGAAACCCAGGAACTAATGCGCTTGAATTTCTCCACCTACGCTGGGTGGAAACAGCACTCAGCTCTCAGAAGATGTTCTCACGTGGAGCATGGCTGTCAGCTGCTGTCAGGTTTGCATGCTGATATTTTGGCTACCGTCAGATGAAGCTCTGAGCTGGCTAGTTTTAATGAGTGACAAAGGTTGAAGGAAAGCACAAAAAAGAAAATGTAGGCGCATTCTTCAGCCAACCCTGTATGTATGCAACTCAGCATCTAAAGAGTCAACCAACCTTCAGAAAAGAAAAGACAGGTGCGCTGAACACATTCAGGCCTTCTTGCTGTCCTTCACAATAGTGTGTAACTATTTGCACATCATTTATGTTGTACTATATGCTACAAGTCACCTAGAGATTATGACACCTATGCAGGCTGAGTATCCATGCACTTTGCATCACAAGGAGCCCTGGACCCAGTCCCCTGTACATGCTGAGAGAGACAAGCAATGATGCTACTGCATTTCAGCCAACTAGGGGAGATCACTGTTATCTCACTGAACACAGGAGCCCTTCTGTATACTATGGGATGCCAGTGTGCTCTATGAAGGTATTTAGGAAACCACAGTCCTGCAACCTACAGAGACTCCATGGAGCTCAAGATTAGCATGCCAAAGAGAAGGCTATGGAACCTCAACACACCTCCTGAGCCTTGATTTCCAGGCTTCCTGAAAACAGTGCTGCACCGCAGCTTCCGCTCAGCTCCAGCTCTGCATTTGCTTTGGTCTGAGTCATTCCTGTCTTTGAGATGCCCTCCTCCCAGAGTCAGCCAACTCAGCGCCCATGTTTCCAGGAACTTGGTTATTTCCAACACCATTTCATCTGTATGGAAGACCCTGCTGTCTGTGCCACTGAAACCTGTGAGAGTGGAGAGCATGCTGAAGTAGCTGATGTGTTGTTACACTGGTAAAGGCTGTGAGCTGATGAGCTGGTGCTACCTCCCACAGTACAGCCGGGTAAATGAAATGGTTCCTGTTTCAAAAATGGGGAAAAAAAGAAACCTGAGGCTCTGAGAAGATGGGTAAGTGTTCCAGGATCCCCAGCTGACAAAGCACCTTCAATGTCCTGAGCAGTTTTTAGCTGAGCCAAACCAGGATCCTTCCAGCTGCCCTCCCTGCATGGTAGACACCCAAGGAAAAGGACATTTGTTTTGCTAACAAGGGAAGAAAAACATCCCTGGTGTCTAGTATTGTGACTTCAAGGCTAGCCGTGGATTTCCCTCAAAGATTCCAAAATTTCTGGCTATTAGACAATAATAACATTTAATCAGTTCACTTTCTACTTAGAAAAATATTTCCATTGAATGAATCTGTGAAGCATGTCAGGATAATTCAATACTTACATATGATGCATTAACAACCAGTAGACCTAAATGTAATCATTTAAAGATTGCTACAGTAGATTTCATTCTACCAATGTAAAACGAGCCTAAAAGTGACACAGCTTTCTATCAGATTGTTACAAGAGACTCAGATGAAAACAGGCAGTACGTGGAGACTTACATGGCCATGTCTTTTTTACAGCCATCCCTCCATTTATCATGAACACCTTGGAAAAGAAAGCCTTTCTGAAGGTAAGACGCATTCCTCTGTTGTCATTTTGTAAGTCCTCTTTCTTCTTTTTCTTTTCTTTTCTTTCTTTCTTTCTTTCTTTTTTTTTTTTCAGACAAGGTTTCTCTACATAGTCCTGGCTGTCCTGGAACTCACTATGTAGACCAGGCTGGCCTCAAACTCAGAGAGACTCACCTACAATTGCCTCCCTGTGTGCTGGGATCAGAGGTGTGTGCAGCACTGTGGCTGTGAGTCCTATTCCTTGCTCTTCAGACTTCACACTGAGCAGGATGGTTAGTGACTGACTGTAAGTGCCCATGCTTACTTGCTGGGCCAACATTAGCTGATGCGGCTGGCTTGACTGGACTGAGGCTATGACAAATTTATTGAGAGCAATCAGACTTTTTATGTCCTCATCAGAAACAGGATATAGTGACAGGTGCCAGGATCAATACAGTTGTAGTTGCCAAGGTACAATGACATTTGCAAGCTAAAAAGGGCACAACAATTGTCCTTTCAAACTTCCATGCTTCCTTGACTTCCGAGGGAGCATACAGAGAAACACAAAGTGGCTTTAACATTTCGCTGTCTGAAGGAGTGCCTTCGTTTCTCAGAAACTGAAAGGCATACAGTGCCCCAGGAGCCATGGACTCTAACCTGAAAACACTATGATGCATGCCTCCCAAGGCAGATAGGCCAGGCCAACTTCATGACTGCTGCGAGTGACAACTTGAAGGTCAGTTTCCCTTAGACAGTCACAAAGTTGCTTCTAAAAACATCTCTCCACTCGGGTATTTGTACATGAGACTTCGGCTGCGGTGAGGCGGTGACTCCACCCAGTCATCTGCTGTATGCTTAGCTGGCTCAAAGTGAAAAGATGGCGATGACTTTGGGATGTGGGAAGTTGCTTATCTGTAACATTGGGAATGGAGAGATCTGGAGTGGTCACTTCATAGAACATTGAATTTAGTATTTCTCTTTGGTAGTCATATCTAAAAATTTAATAACCTATCAACTGTTTCCCTGAAAACCTGGAAATAATTACATAAGAAAGTGTGTGTTGCTGCGTGTGCCATCTCTGTACCCTCCAGATTGTGTTTTGCAGCTTCCAGGATTAGCCCAATGGGGATAGAGTGGGATAAGACCACTCTTTCCTATCATGGTGTGTGGGGAGACATACTTAGAAGCAGAGGTCCTGGCCCTCCCTGGAGGAGTGGGTGTACTGTGAACACGGCAGCTCCCTTGGGGTGGACCATTTGAGTCTTAAAAGTGGAACTGTAAAAGCCAGGGAGTGTCAGAGGTTTTGGGGTGAGGTCATGATGTATACCCATAGATCCATGTATACCACTTAGGCCCCAGTAGGAAGAGGAAGGCCAAATGACGAGTGGACGCTTCATAAACATTCTCCCTGTATAAGCCAAGGAAATGCACTGGGAAGAAAGAGTGTGAGCACCCACTGTGCCTCTGTATCAGCAGGGAACTCTCAACCATGCTCTCAGAACCTCTGGGGACATAGAGGTTCTGTCACTTTACTGTGGTGATATGCGGTAGTGTCAAGAGTCTCTGTGTAGGGACAAATTGTCTCTTTGTTCTTGGAGCATTGCCAGAGGCAATCCTCCAGCTTCTCCAGAAAGTGCCACACTTCTGACAGCCTCAGTCACAAGTTAACAAAATGGCGAAACAGTAGCCGGTGCTTAAGCAGTGAGCTTGTCGATGCCCTAGTAGATCCCTCAGGTCTCAGCTACCTAGGGTCACCCACAGTCCTAATATACTAAGTGGAAAATTCCAAAAACCAGCAATGCATATGTTTTCAATTGTGAGCCTTTCTGAGGGGTCCTCTGCATCCTGTCCAGGATCCTGTCTCAGGAATGTGAATCAGCCTATTGGGCAGGGTATCCACGCCGCTCACGTTATCTGCCTGTTAGTCACTCTACAGCCACCTCGCTTATGTCAACTGCCGTGATTTCATAGAACTTGAATCTAAGGGTCCCTTATTTTATGTAGTAATGGCCCAAAGGGGCAGTAGTGATACTGGCAGCTTCATTATACTGTCTTGTATCTTACTCTTAGAACTAATAATTGTGTTATTAGCTATTGCCAATTCCTAAAAATGTCTCTGTTCTATAGTAAACTTGGTCATAGGAAGGCATGTATAAGCAGAAACATAGTACATGCCAGGCTCATACATCCAAGGTTCCAGGTAACCACTTGGGGGCTTGGATACGGGGAAGTTGCCACCTGGAACAGAACGGAATTGTGTCCTCCCTTGACATTTAACCTACTTCAATAGGTTATTGTTTTGAAGATGTGTGAAAAGATTTTACTAAAGTCTTTTTCTAGTGCGAAGTTTAGGAACGGTTGTCTTCCACAGTTATGTTAACTGACACCGAGCTTCCACCTGTAAACTGCCAAGTGATGACATTTATATGCAGTTTGCAATCAGAGATCTCCATGGCTTTCAGATGATCTGAAAACAGATCCACGTGTCCTCCTGTCATTCTCTGCTTGACTAACAGGAACAGATTCAGACTGTGAGGGAGGAAAACCTAACAACATGAATTGAGCCCAGGGACTTAAGTCTTGGGGGCAGTGGGGTGATAAGGGGACTTTCCCAACGAGCCAGTCAGTGTCTGGGGCTGTTCGCTGTCAGCTCTCGATCTGGGACGGCACCAAGTCTTTATCAAATGCACTGAGGTTATAGATTCACCCAATCCACCATTTCACTTGCTTGGACCTCTCTTAAGGCACTGTCATAGATAACTCTGAAAATGACAGAGAATTGAGGACATACTAAATAAGGCAAATTCCCCTTCGGCCAACAGCTAGTAATGTCAGCCTTTAAAAGCAAGACAAAGGCTGGAGACATGGCTTAGTGGCTAAGAGCACATGCTGTTCTTGCTGAGGGCTCACATCCCTTTCCCAAGCCCCACACCCTGTAACTCCAGCTCCAGGAGATGCAGTGACCTCTTCTGGCCTCCTGGGGCATCGATACGCATGTGTATCCATATACAGAGACACAAACACAATTAAAAATTATATATATATATATATATATATATATATATATATATATATATATATATATATATATATATATATATATTAAAGCATGCCTAGATTTCTAGTCTTGGGTTTTGCTGATTGTTTGTTTTTCTGGCACAAAAGTAACAGCTTTTGCAAGAAAAGAATGGTAAAGGTTAGTCCTTTGACCCACAGATAATGGTCACTAGGATTTTGTAGGTCACTAAGGAAAGTCGGCAGGGCCACTTTCAGTAGCAGCATCATTCTGTGTAAGCTTTCCTGGTATCACCCCACACCCAGTTACCAGTAAACCCCTGATGCTTGTTATGTAGGGCCACCCACAGTCAAATCATGTTAAGTGGAAGAGTCCACAAACAAGCAATGCATGAGTCACAATGCAGCCTGACAGTGGCGCAGAAGCTGAGACTCTCATCACTTTTTGGAAGGACACTATTCAGAGGAATTGGCTCCAGGCCTGGACATAGAGCACACTGGCTGTTGACGTGTGTCTTTACCATGGCTCAGAATTACATCACTTCATAAGCTTGCATCCCTCTGATGGAGGAGAAACAGCCATGGGGAAACCTGAGACATGAAGTCAGTATTCCAATGTATTTATTCATGCCTTTGAACTCCTGGGGTCTTGGTGTTGGGATGGTTACCATGGTTACTCTTATCTTACCATGACAGACACTGGACAGAGCGTCTAGTTAGTCATACTGCACATCTTTCTGGCTGTGATAGATGAAACTCCCTGTTTGTCTATATCCTGGCACATGAAAGGCAGGCACTGAGTGAAACAAGCACTCCAGTCACCATGGCCACATTGTCCTAGACGTCTACGAACTTAAAAAGGCAAACTTGTCATGGTCTTATCCAACCTCGTCTTTTTTAATTTTTAAAAATATGCTGTTGTTGTTGTTTTGTGTGTGTATGGGGGTGGGCACACATGTGCAAAAGCACACATGTGGAGGCCAGAGCACAACTCTCTGAAGTTGCTTCTCTCTCTTTTTTTTTTTTTTTTTTTTGGTTTTTCGAGACAGGGTTTCTCTATGTAGCCTTGGCTGTCCTGGACTCACTTTGTAGACCAGGCTGGCCTCGAACTCACAGCGATCCACCTGCCTCTGCCTCCCAAGTGCTGAAGTTGCTTCTCTTTCTATCTTTATGTCATTTTCTGGGATCGAACTCAGGTTGCCAGGCTTACACCGGAAGCATTGTTACCCACTGAGCCATCACTGCCCTCCGCCCAGCCTCATGTATGGTTTGCAGCATGACTTGCCTCCATGCCCCTCTGTAGTTTGGAAGCATGCCACCTCATTTATTCTTCCCTCAGAAGCCCTTCATCATGACCCCCCAAAAGGGGCTGCTGGCTTTGGGATGCTGGTGGCAAGGCGTAAAGACATGCCCAGAATAGTTAAGGAACATTCCATGAGCCTCCCTAGCTACAGGGAGTCTGGCTGTAACTGCATTCCTTCCAGTTCCAATAGAGCACGTTGCTTTGCAATAGTCAAGGCTCAGGGTTCCTGAAGGAACCTTATGTACTTCAGCACTCACTCCCAAGTTCAAGGTTGAGCCACACATACCTACCACTCCCAAGTTCAAGGGTGAAGTTCTACATATTATCTTTGTGCTTGGGGCTTGTTTAATAGTGTGAGCATCATTCAAACACACACTGGGACAGAACGTAGCAATGTTCCTCTTTGGAGTTTGAAGCATTTTCTCGCTGTTTTTGGAAGTGCAGATTTTTCTGTGATGATCGACAACTCCTCTACAAACATGAAAGCGAATTGAACATTCTCGGCTTTTTAAACAGCAGTTCTTGGGGAACATTCAGCATGACTCATCCTCCCCCACATCTTAGCTTTTTCCAAGTGAAGGGCTGGGAAAAACACTCCAGCTATCAGCAGGTGACTCATGAAAATCCCTGAAGCTAGACAAAAGTTCACCTCCTAAATTACAGCATCGCCTTGAACAGTTAGCTATCCCAGAGGATGCCTGGCACTTTCGTCGGGTTTAAAATCAATAGGTTTAGACCCTGAAGTCACTCTTAGGATTTTTGATTCTGGATCTTTTGTGTCTCTGATAACGGGCTGCTATGTGTGCTCGGTAGCTGTTTGGGATTGTTTGTTTGCTAATGGACTTGAGTGTGACATTCTTTACTTAGTCTCGAGCCCTTTGCCTGATGCCTGGGGTAAGCAGTGTTCAGTACCAGAGTCACAGAAGCAGGAGATGAGCCTTGCCCTTGGTGTATGAATGAGATGCAGGACCAGTGGCCACAACACAGGAGATGGAGCTTGGGGCAGCAGAGAATGCAGAAGAGCTGTGGCTGGCATAGACTCACAAAGGACCAGGTGTCATCCCGGGTTCGGTAGTGAGAACAGAGCATGGCTTGGTGGGGACTTGTGGGTGGTTGGGTTATACAGAGGGAATTGATTCTACCCTCTATGAAATGAACTCCCCATGGTGCATGGAATCTAAGCCTAAAAACTCAACTACAATAAGAAAATATCACTGAACACAGAGTTTGGGCAAATACTTCTTTCTTTTTTTTTTTTTTTTTTTTTTTTTGTTTTTTTTTTTTTTTGTTTTTTGAGACAAGGTTTCTCTGTGTAGCCTTGGCTGTCCTGGATTCACTTTGTAAACCAGGCTGTCCTCAAACTCACAGCAATCCGCCTGCCTCTGCCTCCAGAGTGCTGGGATTAAAGGCATGTGCCACCACACCCGGCTCAAATATTTCTTGAATGCAGGACCAAATGGAAAAAAAAAAGGAAAAGAAAAAGAAAAATTAGACTACTCCAAAACAGTTTTAAATTCTTTCAAAAACTACAGAAGAGACCCACTAGGGGAGACAAGTGAAACCCACAAGGGGAGACAAGTAGCAAAGCAAGCTGTTTTGGTAAGAAGGTAAGTCCAGTGGTGGTGGCGCGCCTTTAATCCCAGCACTTGGGAGGCAGAGGCAGGTGGATCTCTGTGAGTCTGAGGCCAGCCTGGTCTACAAAGTGAGTCTAGGACAGCCGTGGTTACACAGAAAAACTTTGTCTTGAAAGAAAAAAGAAAGAAAGAAAGAAAATCAAGAATTTTTAAATCCAAAATTGGACAGAGGATACAGCAAAAGCCTAACTAAATATAGACAGCACATAGAAAATGCTTGGGATTTCTTAGTCACTGGAGAAATTCAAATTAAAACCACATGAGCTGCTATGAAATACCTGCTGGAATGGCTCCAGCTAAGGAACTGGTAGCGTGTAAAATAGTGCAACCACTTTGGAGAGTATTTTTAGCCATTTATATAAACATATGCTACAGTGCAATCCAGCCATTTCACTTCTAAGGGTTTTCCTAAAAGAAATGAAAGCAAATATCCATAAAGAAGAAAATTTACCACAGCTTTGTTTATAGTATCCTCAAACTGGAAACAGCCCCAGAGTCAACAGGAAAGTGTGCCAGCACAGTCAGTACTTACCTTGCCAATGAAAAGTAATGAATTACTGATGCATGCAGCAGCATGAATAATTCCCAAAGCAATGACACAGAAACGTAGATACTATATATAAAATCCTAGATCCGGGCCTGGGGGTGCACACCTGTAATGCCAGCCATTGGGAGCTGGAAATAAGAAGAGTAGTTCGAGGTTATTCTTGGCTCTATAGTGAGTTTGCTTAAGCCAGCCTGGTCTACGGGAGACTCTGTACAAAAAAAGTAAATTCAAACTCAAACCCCAGGAAGCATAAACTAGTCTATAGTGAGATCAGAGCTACAGTTTTTCCAAGAAAGGAATCCCAAAAGGCACAAGGACCAAGGAGTGCATTTGCATTTAAGGTGATAGATAGGCTCATTATTTTTATTGTGATGACATCATCAGAACTCTGCATATAGGTCACAGGTTACATTGTATACTCTAAAGATGTGTAGTTGATTGTGTGCCAATAAATTTAATGGGAAAGGAGCCATTGAGGAAAAGGAATTGAGATTCATGTTAACATTGAGATACACAGCCATGTCACCATGTATCCTGAGCATTTTCAGCCTGAAGATACATAGCTTCTAAACTTAGTATGTTCTCTTCAGTTCACCTGAAATTTTTTGTGTAATATACCTGATAAGCAAGACATGTCCCAACCCTGAGGGGTTGTGTATATGTAGTAAAAGGTCCTCAGTTCACCCATCCTGGGCCCCAGACCAAATTCTCTTTGAGGAACAGGCAGGATGGGGTAGTGGAGACAGTCAGGGGCACAGCTGATGGTGGCTTGGTTTTGCAAGCAAGTCAGAATTCTCCAGAATCCTTCCTCGTCATTATGAAGAGCTCTCAACCAAAGCCAGCCAGAAGTTTGTGTGTGTCCATGCTGAGGTGACACACAAGTGCACTCTTGGATAAGTCTGACTCTGTTTACTTAGGCAGACAAGAAGCCACTAGAGATGAGAGCCTGCTCTTACAGGCTCAAGTTTATCCACACTTACGAGCTCACTCAACAGCCTGCTGTCCCATCCCCATGACTGGGTACCATCCTGGGCTCTTTGGTGAGAAATTTTCATCTCCCTGTAAAAATCCCTCATTGGATAATCAGTTATTTGCAGAGAGATGGGGGACCATATATGTTGAAATCATATAGCCCAATGGCCTGAGTTTAGAATGGGTGCTAATGAGTACACAGACAGCCTGGCCCAAGGATATACTTCTTAAAATGTATCCTGTCTTTAAGTGGCACGTGATAATAGTTTCCTTTTTCAATCTCTTAGGCTAAGGCATGGCCTGTGTGGGTTGGTTTCATTTTGATGACATTTTCCCCTTCCTCTTCGTTTCCTCTTTTCCTCCCTCCATGTTGACCCTCCCGATGATCCCATTCACCAAAGGAGTCTCCTTGGGCACCAGGGTATGCCTTCTATGCACGTTAGCTTGCAACAGCTGTGTGACTCAGAATTGAGGTGTCTGATTGTGAGTCCCAACCAACTCACAACTCTCTCGCAGAGACATCTGTGCTCTCACTTAGATAACCCTGAATCTCATCACACTTTATATTGTATATTTTCCTTTTATTAAAAAAAAAAACTAAATATCTAACAATGTCTACGTTCTCAAATATCAACCTACTCTATCATTGTCTAGAAAGATAGTTAATTCCTGAAATAGTTTTAACCTACTGACAGCAACATCCGTGAAAGAGAATGTGCAACTGGGTGGGGAAGATGGTGTGTGCTAGGCTCCTCCCACACGCCACCATTGTCCTGGGTTCCTGGCTTGTCTGCAGTCTCACGCTTAGAAGGACTGTCGTTTTGCATCCTAACAAAATCCGGGCTTTGCCTGCTGTTTACACCCAGTTGGTCAAGGCTGGTGAGGCAGAGATTTAGAACTAGTTCATGTCTTTTCACATATGTATGTTGAGTTCCTTGCCTCTCTAGCAACAGATAAACCATAAGCAAATGCTAGCTAATGCTACCTAGCTGGCCCCCTACCTCGAGAACAACACATGGGGGGAACAGTGGCTGCTGCTTGGTTTTGCACGACAGGACTAACCCTGTGGCAGCGTTGCCCCAGATCTTACTAATCCCTGTGCATTTGGTCTTCTACATTATGGATGCTGTTTAGTCAGCAGAGGAAACTGTCTTGAAGACCCACATGGAAAATGTTCACACTTGTGTATTTCTCAATACAGAGGTTCCCATGGATGAGTGCACCGATTCAAGTCACATTGGTTGGCTTTTGGTAAGTGGACATTAACCTTAAAAAAAAAAAAAATAACCTTCTACTGTTATTGTTGTGCATGTAATTTATTCACTAGGTGTGTGCATCCTGTAATCATAGTAGTCAGCAGAGAAATTGCACTTATACAGTTAATGTTTATACCTATGGGAGGTTGGGTGACACAAGAGCAGAGTTTTGAAGTGACACCAGCCCAGAATGCCTGGAAGTTGTGGCTCCAATAATTAGAAAGATGAAATTGTCTGTACAGGAACCTATACATTTAGCTATTTGGGGGTTCTTGTGTAAACTCCAGCTACCCCTTTGGTTTTGTTGCTTTTGTTTGTCATGTAGGTGGTTAAGTGTATTTGTAAGGCAATCTTGTGCTTGAAGGAAAGAGAAAGCGGTTGTCACTAAAATGCATACAGAGGGGAAAGGAAGCCGAGCAGAGACCACTTCAGCCTGCTGACCTGTCCCTTCTGCTTTGTGTTTTAAGTTTGGTGTTCGCCACCCCCCTGTGCTGTGCTCTGTTTCCTCAGAAGAGGTAGGTGGTGGGTGTTTGTTTGTTTGTTTAATACTTTTGTCAATTTTGACCCTAAAGATGAGCCTGAGTCCCAAGTACAGCCATTTGATTTCAGTAGTAAGAAATCAAGACTCTCAAAGGGCCAGGGAAGCTCATGCTTCTGAAAGGAAGAAACTGGGAGGACTAGCTCTGACGTGTGAGACCTCAAGACTCGCTCTACCCAGGTCTTTCCTGCCCCTACCGTTACATTTGAAAACATTTCAGCCTTTGTGAGAGAAAGTCAGGCTACCTGCTGCATACTTTGCTTCTATGGCCTTTAGTGTGACCACAGGCAAGCACATCTGTAGTGTTCGTGCACTGGTATGGATTTCTTGACCATAGCTCTGTTCCTGGGGTGGGGACAGGGAGCTGTTTGTAGCCCAGTGTTGTGGTCATATGGGCTAGTGAGTGTCATTGCTGGGTGCTCTTACCAGCGGTGAGACCTTTTCAGCTAGAAATAAGAGGTAAACAGGCTTTGCAATTGGCTTCTTCTGGTTCTTCGTGAGTTCTGAAGAGAGCTTGATGCTCGTTTTGCAACCATGTGCAACCTTTCTGGTGTGTTTCGTGCACCAGCCCTGGATCTCTGAACCTGTGTCCTCTCCCTGCTCTTCTCAGTTGAGGCCCCCCATCTTTGCTCACATGATAACCTTCTTCCTTGTCCCAGTTCCATGTCTGTGACCAGCTTGGAGGATGAGTTACAAGCCAGCATCCGAAAGAGTCATCCTGAATTACAGCGTGTGTACTTCAACAAGGGCCTGTGAAGCCAAGATCGAGCCGTGGAGGGTCCGCCTGCCATCTGTGAACCTCCCGAAGCCACAGCAGCGAGGAAATGCGGGGCAGGGCATGCGTGATGGGGCACTCCCAGCTCTAGAAGCCTCTGTGAGATCTATGTTAGAGTCAAACTGCCAGTCAGGAGCCTGACATTTGAATCATGTTGTAATTTACAAAAATACCCTTCTGGTAGATTTTAATGACACTTTTTTTGTTTTCAAAGCCCCACCTGGAGCTTTCGAAAGCACTGGCAGACATAGCATAGGTGCTCAGTTACACGCTCAGTAAACGCTGCTCATCAATCATTGGAAAGGTTGCCTGTTTGACTCCCGGATTTAATTTCTACTTCTGTCCCACAGAGGTCTCAGCAGTAAATTGGAAAAACACGAAAGGTCTAAGACTAAATATTCAAGCGTAAATACTAAGGGAACTTTGCCTCCAGTTTGGCAATGGATCAGCCCAAAGTAGATGGTGATAAGAACTGAGGTTCAGAGCGTAAACACTCCATACACCTCCTCGCAGTCAGCCACAGACCAGGGTGGCAAGCCTTCCTTGCGGTACTGGATTCTCTTGGTTAATTTTTCAGTTTGTTTAGTGTTCTTAAAATATTAATCGTACCTCAAAGGTACTTTATGATCATGAATTTCCACCAAATGAACTGAAATGCACATGTCAGGTCTTAGGGGTGTACTCAGTACCGGTGCAATGTGACTGGATGAGTCTGGTTCTTTCAGAAGTGAAACCACGGTTCTCAGTCTGCGCCCCACCCTGTTGGATGACCCTGAAGCTCTGTGGCTTGGTGGCTTGTCTGTCTACATTCTCTCTAGTGATGTCATCACCTGTGATGTGTTCAGTGTCACGTTGGAAGTCTGTGGATGTTCCATGTCGTAGATAAGCCACTTGTGACACTGAGTGTAAATCATTGTAATTCGGAGATTTGTAAGTGAAAAGTTTCTGTAGATCTGCCCTCCCCCATAAAGAAGAAATGGTGTGCCTTGGGTCTGTGTTCTCTTGTCTCCAAAAGGAAGGATGGATCTGAAGCTCTCAGCGCTCCCCAACACTGCTGGAGTCTTCTCTAGAGTTGAATGCCAAACCACTTGAAATGCAGTTGTTTCCCATGGCATTCTGGCCTTGGACGAGCCTTGGTGCCTTTAGTGCTTCTGTCTAAATGGTGGTGAGAGCCTGGAGCTCAAGCAGAGCACCACGGGTGCTTAGAGGACACTTTTATAAGAAGCTGGAGATCTTGAGGTCCTCCCGCCAGCCCATCCTGGAGTCCTTGCCCCGGCGCATGTGTAACTCTGAGGACATGAAAACTCCATAGCTAGTTGGGAGACTGACCAACTCACCAAAGTGTCAGCCTAGGTATAGCCAGAACCGTGCAGCAGATGTGGAGCTGGGTTCTTTCAGATTTGTCTTTTGAAATTTTGACCTTTTAATGCTTTTGTATAGGAATACTCGCCATGTGGGTTAATTGTGATTTATTAAAAAAAAAAAAAAAAAAAAGAACAAATGAATGAAAAATGGCAATCTTTGCTGATCTTTTAAAAATACTTTTTCAGAAGAAAAAAAGCCACACGAAGTGCAATGCGGCTGTACGGCGGTGACTAGTTAATGTGTCTCTGACATGAGATGGTTGTGTGTGCGCGTGACTGACTAGCAGCTATCAGTATTAGCGAGGTGTCTTGCCAATATCAGAGCCAATGTGTCACTTCAGTTTAACTGGATGAAATGTCAAATAAATGCAGATGGAAAATAAACTCTCTTTTATTGGCCTGTAAAGTGTACAGTTTGAGTGTTGTAAGCTGCACTGCCTTCCATCTGAGCACTTACAGTGGCCCCTAGTGCCATTATCTTGTGTTATGCCTGTCCCTTATCAGTGCATCCCTGCTTTGGGTTGCTGGTCTTCCACCCTTGAACTCCACAGGAGTGGTACCCCTGTCTCCACAGTTAACATGCCCAGAGACCCCCAAAAGAGACCTACACCATCGCAAAATCACAACCTCACAAACTCTTGACTGTAACAGACATCAAGATGAAGGGACTTAACAGCCACTGGTCATTAATATCTCTCAACATCAATGGTCTCAATTCTCCAATAAAAAGACACAGACTAACAGAGTGGATGCATAAACAAGACCCAACATTCTTCTGCGTCCAAGAAACACATCTCACCCACAAGGACAGACATTACCTCAGAGTAAAAGGCTGGGAAAAAATATTCCAAGCTAATGGTCACAAGAAGCAAGCTGGTGTAGCCACTCAAATATCTAATAAAAATAGATTTTCAACCAAAATTAATCAAAAGGGATGAGGAAGGACACTTCGTACTCATCAAGGGTAAAATCAACAAGATGACATCACAATTCTGAACATCTATGCTCCAACTACAAGGGCACCCACATTTGTAAAAGAACTGTTAACAAAGCTTAAACCACTCATCGATCCCCACACAGTAATAGTGGGAGACTTCAACACCCCACTTTCAATAAAGGATAGGTCATTGAAACAGAAACTAAGCTGAGAAATAACATCACTAACCAAAGCCATGAATGAAATGGATCTAACAGATGTTTATGGAACTTTCCACCCAAACACAAAGGACTATACTTTCTTCTCAGCACCCTTCTCCTAAATTTTCCCCCTCTATTTTGTGTTCCTTGAAGTCGGGACCTGTTGGTTGCTACTGAGAATAACTCTATAGTAAGGCACAGTAGGGCCTACCTTTGTTCTTTGCACTCAGGAGGGAGAGAGGTGGATCTCTGTAAGTCTGAGTTTGAAGAGATAAAGTACCATGAAACCATGAGGACCTGAGTTCGAGCCCCAGGGCCCACATAAAAAGCTGGGTGTGGTAGCTGATAGCCATTTGTAGCCCAGGACTGGGGAGACACAGACCAGCAGAGCTCTTGGGCTCACTGGCAGCCAGCCTGGCCTAATAGGTGAGCCCCATGCCAATGAGAGACTGTACATCAGAAAACAAGTTGGATGGCTCCAGGAACAAGCCCAAGGTTGGCCTCTGGCCTCCAGGTAAACACACACACACACCACCTCTGTGTTTATTCTAAACCAAATTTTATGATAAACACATAGATAGGTTCAAAAGACAAGTTCCCTCAAAGTAGTCAACAGTCGCTATCTATGGGTTTGGAGATAATCCTTATTCACTTTCAGTTGACTGATTCTTGGACTTTCTAGAAGGCACCTGTAAAGGTGCAGGATTCTGAGCAACCCCCTAGCTTGAGTCAACACCTAAATCTTTAGTTCTTCTGGAAGCATTCACAGAGCCTCCAGCCCTGGCTGGCATGGGGGCTGACCTGAAGAGTCCCTGGAGTTGCTGAGCCAATCACAGCTCGCCTTCTAGTTCCAGCTGCCCACTGCAATGACACAAGTGCCAGGTTCCTCAGCACTTCCTTGTCAGGCCTGAGCCAGGTTTTGCTATCCAAGCTCCAGACCAGAAGGGAACAGCAGTACTGTGAGGTGACACCAGAGAGCAGCATTGCCTGCAAGATCTTGAGACTGGTGCTAGATGTTTCCAGGAGCTGTCTGCTAGTGGCCAGAGGCAGCAGATTAGCTCAAGTATGGACCCCCTGCGTTGCCAGGCCTAGTGGCGGGTGATCCTGGAAGCGTGGGGAAAGTCGGGATTCCTGGAGCAGTAGTTGTTGAAAAGATGCCCTGCTTTGGAATCCATGGGCAGGACGGACTAACCCTCTTTGTGTACATCTCTTTAGGGTATGTTGTGAAAAGGTAGAGGTAGGAGAAGGCATGGCCATGCCCAGGACTGGGCTGAGTCAGATCCTGTCCTTACCCTCTGTGTTACCAGCGCTGACAATATTGCAGGGACTCAGAAAATGAGCAGTGAACTTGTTGAGGAAGGGGACCAAAGTGGGTCTTCCCTCAGCGTACCCAAGTTGTCTCTAGTGATCCATCCCCACTGAGCAGAAAGTGGCAGGAAGGGAACTCTGCTCACAGGGAAAGGCAGAATTAGGAAAGGCCTGGAGGACAGAGCAGCATGCAGCAGCTTCAGGAAAAGTCCACGATTTCCGGTCCTGCCAGCTCTGAGCACCGTGAGACAGCATGACTTCACCCTCAATGCTGGCTACTTTCATAGTCTGGCACTGTCACTACTTTTGTGATATGAGCCATGTCAATTTGTCTCTCTGAGCCTGGCTCCTCATGTGTGGTGTAGGCCAATCAGTTCCACCGAACAGCCTGAACATTAAGAGTTCACAGGAAACTCGTGGGCCAGTGTCCTGTTTCTGTCACTCTGTCCCTTGTCCTTTTCTTCTATAATAGCATCAAAGTGGAAAAGTACCCACGCTGCTTCCGGGACCAGGAGCGCCGATCGGACAGGGCTGACAGCAGTCGGGAGCCAGGCCCCATTCTCTTCCCTTTTTATAGTAGACTGTGCTTGACTCTGATCATGAAAATGCTCACTACAAAAGAAGTGTCTCTGAGGAAGATGGCAATATGAGAGAGAAGCTTTTTAAAACTAAAAATAGAGAGGAAAATACCAGTTCTATTGAAATAAGAAGAGCCCAACCTCGTGGTACAAACTGAATAATAATTTCAGACCAGAAAGGAGAGGCTGGGGATCCTCACTGTGGGGTGAGGAAGGGTTAGGGGGGTGGGGAGGGGGGCTTTAAAGGCAGTGTGTGGATGAGGATGGAGCAGGCAGCACAGGCCAGGAGACATCAAAGTAGGTGATGGTGGTGCTGATGGTGGAGAAGGAGGAGGAGGAGGAGGAGGCCTCTATGTGAAGTAGGGCTGCTGCATAACGAAAAGCAGTGTGTTATGAACTCAGCATGGGGAACAAAGGAATCCCCAGGTGCTTACGCAGAATCTGAGTCCATCCATCTGGGAACAGAGCCAGAGAGGGAGGGTCTGAAGGGACAAGGACAGAGAGGGACAGCAATGGGGACATCATCAAAAGCTGGCTGAGCATTCGAGCACTCAGTGTTTGAGTATGCACAGCACACTTCTGGTTTTCTTATCCCTAATTTCACTCTAGGTTCACCTGAGAGGGGATTAAAGGGGTCTAGTACTCTGTTCCCTTCTAAACCTTTCTCAGTGGGAGGATGGGCTGGGCACTGGGATTTCAAGCTCTAGGAGCCTATTTTAAGAAGCATCTCTGGCTGAGAACTTCTTGTAACAGGAGCACACCTGAAGTCTTTCAGTGCTTTTGGCAATGCTAGAAAGCAGATTAAGACCCTCACAGTGACACTTGGTGCACCCCTGAGCAGAGCTTATTGACATGAGTTTCCTCATGTAAATCTCACCCACCAATGAGCCCCATTTTGTAGAAAGTCAGTTTATTCACCGAGTCGCCATTTCCTCTAGACAACATTTCACTTCGTTGTCCCCTGTAAGCCTGTGAATGGCTGCTGTAGAAATTTCCACCTCATAGGTGGGGACCGTGACAAGTCCAAGATCTGCCAGCTACTACGAGACAATGAGAGCACTGAGCAGGGTTGGCACTCTAGCCAACATGACACACTGGTTGCCTGCCACAGCTACCTCCTCCCAGGCCCAGTCCTCGGCCTACCTTCTACCAGTGTCCAGATGGACAGGGCCAGCTCTGTCCCCATGTTAATAACCAGGATACCATGAAGCTGACTAAGGCAGGCAGCAGATGTCCCCAAGGCCACAGTTCATCGGCTGCACTGATGTGCTTTAGAGAGGATTTCAGATGAATGTAGCCAGCTGCTTGAAAGATCGGGTGCTGTCTGGAGACCCACAGTGGGCTCTATTCCGGGTGTGCACCTGTTCTTTGGTCTTTGGTGGGCTTCAGGGTAAGGTCTCAAAGAAGCATCTTTTCTCCTTGCAAGGTGCTTGTTCCTGTACACTGATATTCCCTGTCTATTGGTGCACAACAAACCACTGCAGCCGCTTCCTTCAAGAGCTGTCTACGCCTCCTGAGCCTGTACCTGGCCATGCTTTGCCTCTCCTGGTCTCACCTGGAGTCATGGCAGGACCTGCCTGTGGTCACTCGGAAGCCAGAGGTGGCCTCAGTCATGTGTATGGCTGGTAGTCAGGCTAGGCTGCTGGCTAGGACACTTCAGTGCTCCTCCATGTAGCCTCTCACCAGCCAGAAGGCTAGACATCATCATCGTCCCAAGCACTTACCACACTCCTGAGTGTGCTACATCTGTATATGTGCAAAGGAAATTGTTCTCGCAGCTAAACCCAGAACAATGAAGGGAGGCGTCTGGGAGTTCACATTTATTTTGAGATAAGGTCTCATTGGGTCACCCAAGAGCCTCGTTGTATTTAGAAATGCCACTGGCATGTGATAATGGCCTGCCCCAGGAGCCTCCATCAGAGGCTCCTATAATCTCTTTTCCTGCTCAGAATCCCAGCTTCTCCTGTACCTCATAATCCTGGATCCCTGAATTGTGGATCACTATCAACCAGGCATTTATGGCTCATTGCCATCTCCCCTGCAAGGTACATCACACCTACTTAACAAAACACTACTTGCCTCCCTAATGGGGCCTATGGCCTTCCTAGTCACAAGTTTCTCTCTTGTAGTACCAATCATGAGTCTCTTTCTATAGAGTGGAACTCACATTTAAACAAGAAAGCATTGAGTTGCACTCATAACAGTTGTGCCACTATTGCACCATCAGGCACATCTTGCCTTGCACGTTGGCAGTGTAGCATGCAGAATCCATAACTGAGAAAGACTGTCCCCAGGAGACTTCATAGTACCTTGTAGCACTGCACTAAAATGTAGTATCCTCATCTATAAGGAAGATTTACCATCTAGTTCTGGGAGGCACCAAACACCAGTGGTGACAGCCCACATGAAGATAGGGGACCTCCCTGGCTAACAAAGTATAGACAGGGACCTCCACCCCTGGCACTGAAACTTTTATCCAACAATCTTATTACTCTTGGGCATGTCTTTTTCCCCACTCATATCTAGCATTTTCATTGCATCTCTTTAACCACTATTTTTACTAGTTGTCTAGATGCTTTTCCGGGTCTATAAAACGTTCGGAGGGGTGGGGTAGCCTTATGTAATAAAGCTTTGTTCATAGGATGGGCAAGATACCTGATGGCCCACTGGCATCCACTTCATAGCATCTCTCCCCAGGAGGAAATGCTTCTATTTGTGGAGAACCGCTACACAACAGTCCACAGTAAAGCCATGGCCTGCATGAGACTAGATCCCAAAGCACAAATGCTTCACTGAACTCTTTACCCTGTTCTCAGAGTGGTATCTAGTCATTATTTTGTTTCCGTTATCCTGTGTATGATTCTGCTTCTGGAAGCTTGGGGGGGGGGTGTCCAGAAAACCTCTGACACAGACACAGAAGGGCACACCCGTATATACCATGATATATACCACAGCAGCGGCAGCACATCCTATACCTTGAATGCATTCCATCTTTGTGTGTCCATTGTACTTTTGCAGGGATAGAGAATAGACCCCAGCCTCATGCCTCAAACATTTTTTAAAAGTAGACGTTAACCCCCTAGCCCGATGCTTATAGGATTCTGTACATTGGTGCCCTGCGAGTCAGCATGTTTGGTGAACCTACCTCTGATCTAAGCTCTGGGTTTGGCATTAGCCGAGTCACTGACTGTCCTGGGCAAGTCTCACACTGCTCACCTGTAAAAGAAAATAGCCAGAGCAAGAGCCCACCTTGCTCAGCTGTGAGGAGGATGAAGATGATATGATGCACGGAGACAGCTTGGCACAGTGCCTGGCGCACAGGAAGTGATGGGTAAAAACAGGAGCCATGATTTCTTCTCTCAAGTGGGCAGCACAGTGCTGTCTGGCCCTGAATGATAAAGTGTTCATGAAAGGTTGGTTGGTCTTGCTTTCAGCTTGGGCAGGAACAATAATTGAAAACAGAATTTCCCCAGGGAATATGGACCAGGTTTTAAAGAAAACAGCTGAGGCTGTGGGGAAGACAGCTAGTTGGCTTCTAAGGAGAGGGGACTTGTGAAATGCTGGGCCTTTATTTCTGCATCAGTGCTCCATTTATCCTAAGAGTTTTTATTTAATTATGCATGGAAGGTGGGCTCAATGGGAATCTATTTACATAATAAAAGGAGTGATTGAATTCAGTGCTGTGGTGCCTTTACCTTGCAGGATGCCCAGGCCCAGTCTCTTTGTCTCCTTTCTAATCATTTCTGGCATTTTTTAAAAGGACCAAAAAAAAAAAAAAAAAAAAAAAAAAAGTGGCATGAGGACATACCAATTCCGGGGGAGGGGTGCCATGGTAACCAAAGGGGTTAATTTGACTTAAGGGCAGGAAGTATTTCTTCTTTCACTTTTCCTATGAAGAGCAATAGCTAAAAAAGAAAGTTGCTCAGTTGCTAGGTTTATCTGTCAGTCTGTCTGTCTGTCTGTCTCTTCATTCCTCAAAATATGTTAAAACATTCTGAAAACATATCCATTTTTTAAAAAGAACAAAACAGGTGTAAACTTACATTTATTGAATAAACGTATTTGTCCAGCAAGTGCATGCAAAATACATGAAATTGATTTAAGTTTCAATTTTATGATAATTTGGAGATGCAGAAATTCACTGGCTAAGTACTTCCTAGAGACTGTAATATTCTCAAGTCCTTGCAAAGTTCTGTGAACTGAAGTTGGGGGAGAGGAGTGGGGGAAAGGGGGCCCATATATGTGACGATTCTACAAGACTGGTTGACCAATTAGAACG
This sequence comes from Acomys russatus, assembly GCF_903995435.1. Classification (NCBI taxonomy): domain Eukaryota; kingdom Metazoa; phylum Chordata; class Mammalia; order Rodentia; family Muridae; genus Acomys; species Acomys russatus. Next base: position 36,382,194 of record NC_067139.1, read on the forward strand.
TTTTAGTGTGGAAAGTTGGTAAGTTACAGATGCAGGCCAAAATTATAATGTCCTATCTTTAGTCTCCTTAGTAGCCACTCATTGCCCAATTGCCCATCTCTGTGTCTAACCTAAGGTCCTCTCAACCATCAGGTAAGCCTTTAAAATGTGCTGCCTTCCCTGATTGCTAGCTTCCGCCAACCCAACAACTGCAGGCTTCTTACCAGGCAGCACCTAAAGCCTCTCATTGCCTCTGCTTTGCTAGACTCTGCTTGTCCTCCTACAGTAGTTTTGATCAGAGCTCTTTTAAGGCTCATTAGGATAAAGCCATTTCCTTCCGGCCTTGGGTGGAGACCTAATATTCAAAGCTATGCAGAATGTAAGAGTTAATCAATTCGGGCTGTCAATCACCCATATAAGACCAACCCTCAAGAAAGTAGATTCACCTAATACTATATGGTCTTGTCTTTTATGGTAATAAGCATTTCTTGTAGTCAACAAATACATAGATAAACCTTGTGTTTTAATTCAATCAGCTAATGTGTGTCCTTCGATGAGGGACTTAAGTGTTACCAATCAGTTATTACTGAAAGGTTTGTATCATGTCCTGCCATTTTGTTAATTTGCAGTGTTTGATGTTTTTCCTATCCCTCCTTGGCTTATCTGTTAGTCAGGAGTGGTTGATTCTTCTCTGTGCCACATGGATGTGTTTATCTTTCTCTTCAGGCCAAGGAATTCCTCCCAGCATCCTCTACTGCTGACTTATTACTAGGCACCGAATCCTTAAGCTGTCTTTTCTCATAGCAGCCTTTGCTTTCTCCTTCAATTATGACAGACAGTGTTGTTGAGTATAGTAATCTGGGGTGGCAGCCGCTGTCTGTGGAAGGCATCATTCCCAGCCCTCCTGCCTTTTGATGGTTCTGTTGAGAATTCTGTTGCTAATCTGAGGGGCCTGCCTTCCTAGGCGACTTTGTGTTTCTGTCTTGCTGCTGTCCCTACCCTTTCTTTACTTAGTGGGTTGGTTACACTATGATAGAGTTTCTGGTCTTGTCTGTCTGGTGTTCTAAATCACTCCTGTATCTGGACTGGCAATCTACTTCCCTCATTTAGGGGAATTTTCTTCTACGGTTCTGTTGAAATTACTTCTGTGCCTTTATAATGGAATTATTCACCTTTTTTATCCCATATTTTTGGGTTTTTGTTTTGTTTTGTGTTTTTGGTTTTTTGAGACAGGGTTTCTCTGTGTAGCCTTGGTTATCCTGGACTGGCTTTGTAGACCAGGCTGGCCTCGAACTCACAGAGATCCACCTGCCTCTGCTTCCCTGAGTGCTGGGATTAAAGGCATGTGCCACCGCGCCCATAATTCTTAAATGCAGCCTTTTAAAATTGCTTCAACCGTCTGAAAAGTTCTCAGTACTATCTTCTAATTAATTCATTTTTATCCTTGCTGGGATGTTCTAATTCTCTAACCTTGTCTTCAAGCTCAGATATTCTGTCTTCTCCTCCAACCATCCTATTACTGAGGCTTTTCACAGCATATTTTTCAATATTTCAGTTTGGTTTTTCTTTCTTATTTCTATCTCCTTATTAAGGTCCCTTTTCATATCTTGTATTGACTTCCTTATTTCCTTGGCTGTTTGTGTCCTCTTGTGGTTCATTCTGTGCTTTTTCCTTTGATTTCTTTGAATTGATGGATCTGCCTTACTCCAGCTTAAGATTAGAAGCCATCTTGTTACAAGGTCAAAATAAATTCATTTCTATTTATTATAAAACTTAAGTTCGACAGGGCCTTAACCTATTCCTGAAACTTGACATTCTCCCCCACCCTATGGAATTTGACCATATCTTGAACCCTACTCTCATAAGACGTTCTGCCAAAAAATCTTGAGATGTTCTGTCAAGATGTTCTCTCAAATAATTTTATCTGCTGTCTGCTTTTGTAACTCACTTGCCAAGCCCGTACCTTAACAAATTCCTCTGGCAGTCCTCAGTCAGAATTTGTTTCCTATAAAAGAGACCTAAACACTTTCCACAGGCCTGTTCTCTTAAATCCTGCTTTAGAGAGACAGCCTTGTACAGAAGTAAAGCTTGTTCAATTCACACACACACACACACACACACACACACACACACACACACACACACACACACAAAGTTGGTTTGGTGGTCTTTACTCTCATTTGGTGGGATTAACAACTGGAGGCTCCAGCAAGATAAAACCTCAACCCAACTTCAGGGACCCTCCCCGCTACCCCCCTCCCCAGGCCTCTGGCCCTCAAGCTGCCTCCCTTGGGGTGTGCACCTTAAAGAAGTTCTAAGGTCCAGGGATGCACTTTCAGGTTTGCAGTCTACAGAGGTGAAAGGCAGAGACAAGAAAAAAAAAAATCAGCAAACATCTGTCGGAGGAGGCTTCCATTGATAAGTCATGGTATGGCATCTTCTATGAAATCTGGCACTGGTTCTAGTGGGATCCAGTGGCAGTGAGGTGCCTGTGAGACACACAAACTCCCATCCAAAGCACTAGCAAGACATCGCACTGCCTACCTGGCTGTTGGCACCTGGTTCTTGGTGCCCTGTGTCTTGCTCTATGTTTTGTTTGTCTCTTTGTTTCCTTGTTGTAAGTCTTCCATGGTCTGAACTTGGGAGAGACTGCGTAGGCAGACAGAATGCACACTAAGACTACTAAGCCTGAAATCCTCTAAGCTGTGTTTTAAGGGGCACTGACAAACCTTACTCTCCTATAATTAAGTAGGATTGTGATTACCCTATCACCAAGAATTGTCTCTGATTCTTGTGTGAGCTGGAATGGCTTACATTTGGGGTTTAATGGCTTCCAGAGGGAGTTTTTGACCCTTACGTAGTGTGGGCCATAGCCAATGCCACCCTTGGTATTCCTGGCCACCCAAACCAGATTAGGTATATTCTACCCTGGGCACATGAAACATTCACCCTGCCCCTGTGGATGGAGGTTTACATGGTCTGGAATGGGCAGGGTGGCTGTGTTCTGGTCATGGCAAAAAGACTATACATGGAACCAGAAACCCTCCCAAAGTCCTGTCTAGCACCTGTCAGGGGACCCTACACCCACTCCTCTTTTATCCACCTCTGCCCCCACCTCTCCTGAGCTCATCACCTTCTCCTCCTCCCGCCCCCAGCCCCTCCCTTAGTCACCCCACTCGACTACTTGCTCTGCCCCAGTAATGTCACTTTCTGTCTCCCCCCTCCCACCCCCTGCCTCTCCTTCCATGTCAGGGAGGTTCTTATGAGCAGCCAAACTCAGTTTCATACCCGACCAACCTGTGGCTTCCATTTTCAAATGGTTGCTTCCCTAAAGCAGAAGCAACCTCTGCCTCTGACCTTCCTCTCTGCCAGGTCCCTCAAGACTCTTCTATTTTTTTTATATTTCGATCTCTACAACTGGAAAACCCAGAACCCTCCCTTTAAGCACCGACCCCAGTTCTCCAGTTATCCTGGCCGATTGTTTTCTTTAACCATCTCTCCACTTATGATGACTGCCAGAATATTCTCTGCACACTCTTTACTTGAAAGAAAGAGATCAAATCCTAGCAGACGTAGCTAGGTGCTGCCTGGGTTAAGAGCTCTTGATAATGACCACCGAACGGTGACAACTGACCAAGTTCTACCCAAAAGGAGATTGAGATGGGACCACAGGATGGAAGAGGGTAGGAAGTCACCTAGCAAGCACCACCAGGCCCTACTGGAAGGTCTAAAGCAAGTGTCCCACAAATTAGCAATTTATCTAAAGTAACTATATGAAACAAAACTTGGACCAATCACCTGCAGTGCTTCTCCAGTGCCTCCTGAAGGCATATTGTCTATATACTCTTATAGATCTGGAGGACCCAACAAACTTAAGGCAATTAACCTGGCCTTTGTAGCCTATTGCATGGCAGACTACATTTTAAAAAAAGAAAGAAAGAAAGAAAAAAGAAATGCACAGGTGTGTTTTCAGGGAAGAATAGGCCAGAATTATTGGCAATAACCCCCAAAATATTTGACAATAGAGATAGCAAAGAAGATCTGCTAAAGACAAACTCCATTTTGAAAAAGAAACTCCATTTTGGGTTAAATCTAGCCAAGGGCTAAACCCAGATTTCAGAAAAATCACAAACTAGTGTAAACAGAAAAATATTCCCTAGCAACACAATCAGCTCACCTTGGGGAAGTCCAAATACACTCTCTGCTGGTCAAGCTGACCAGCAGGTGGGCTGGCACATAGCAACAACCAACTAGGAGAAGCCAGGCCAAAGTTCTTAACGCCCCTGTGACCGCTTCAACCAATCTCTTCTATAGACCAACTTGTCCCTACACCTATTACCCAACCATCAAACGCCAAGGCTTGTAACTCCCTCCTTGCAGCTTTTCTGCCCAAATGCCATCCAATCGTACACTGTATAACCCATTTCTTTGTCTAAAACCTATCAAAACCCCTCTCAATTGAGACTCGAGGCTGCTTCCCTGCATCTGCTGTGTCAGTGCACTGGAGGGTGGCCCCGGTTCAAACCTACATTAAAGACTTCCTTGCCATTGCACTTGGACTCGGCTCTTGGGTGGTCTGTTCGGGGAGTCTCTCAAAATTTTGGGCATAACACTAATAAAGAAAGAAAACTGAGCCACGATGGCTATGCTACGTAGGCCTGGCACGTTCAGCCCTGGGGAGGCCGCACACAACAAAGAGAGAAAGGCTCGGAAAAAGATCAATGTGCTTACTGGGGGTAACTATGACATTGGAAAAGCAAATGCCCTCGGTGTAAACAGGCGGGCCCTCCTGGTCGTAAGGGGGCGGTCCCACGTCAGGCCGGCCGGTCCAGGCAACTCCGGACACTCTCTGGGGCTGCTAGAGTGCTTTAGGGTGAGGCCCAAGGCCCAGGGCACTAGGCTCAGGTTTCTGGCCTTTCTGGAGGAGGTAGAAAATGAATTTTCCCCTGGGGTGTCACAGCGTAGCTCTTTTTAGAATGAAACTGCGGGTCTGCGATGGCAGTGGAGGCTGCGGAGCCCCACAGACACGTGGAGAGAAGTGATTGGCTGAGCTCATTTACTTCCTCAGTATTCACTTTGACTCTTCTTTCTTTCAAAGCACGTGCTTGTCTTACCCAAAAGGAACGAGATTGTTGCAGCATTATGGTGTTGTTGGCCTGTGTTATGATGGTGGCCATTCTGAATGTCAGTCATCAACTCTACTTTCTCACTTCCATTGCTGTGGAGGGACAACATGACCACAGCAACTCTTTTTTTTTTTTTTTTTTAAGATGGTGGGAAATAAGTTTAATCTGAGAATTGAACATTTTCTTCCCACATACCCTACTTTTAATTAGGAAGTGACATTGTAACCCATTTAACTACAAGTAAGATATTACAAAATGCCTAGAGGGAAATACAAAAAAATAACCCAAACCCAAAAGTCGAGATGAAATAAACCTTCCCCCACCCCCCACCCCATCCCTAGAAATCTCTATACCAGTTTCCATAGCACCCAAGTCAAAACAATTAACTAAGACTTCTCTGATATATTTCCAAAGTGCAAGGAGGATAAAGAGGATGAAATGGTGACGTCAGAGGGACCAGTGTTACCAGCAGTGCTTCACACCGGGGCTATTATAAAGAAACACCCCATGTGGGGAATCGCAGCAAGGCAAATGTTAGGAGGTTCCTGGAACTGGACTTGGAAAACACCTGACAGTGGACGTTGTTCTTCCTAAGTTTAAACAGAGGCTCTTGTTCCACGCACCAGTGCTCTGAACGGAAGCCTGTCCCGGCACGAGACTGTCCCAGCAGCCCTTCCATCTCTTTCACAAACACTTCATAAACATCATTCTTCCTTTGTACTGAGACGGAACAGAAGGGACAGATCTGGGGGCTGCTATGACAACGGGCGCAGCAGAGTCATCCTCTGACCTTCTTTGGGGAACAGCGGTAGCTCCCTCATTATCTGGGTGTGCTCTCAGTGCAGTGGGCACAAACCATGTAACCTGTGCCCTGGGATTGGTCATCTGGGGCTTGGCACTGATGGTTGCTGTGGGTTTCTTCTTGTTGGTGCCTGAACTTGCATTATCCACTTTCGGTTGATGAATGAGACTGGGAGGGGCACTCAGCACCCCTCTTTTGGACAAAGTGGGAAAAGCCAAGGTGGGGCAGGTCTGAGGAAGCATCAAAGGTGGGTATATCACACCAGGACTGGGGGGTGGGTTTCCAGAGGTGCAGGAGAAAGTAGCCTTGGTGAGGGTCCTCGAGGAGAGAGGCCAGGAGAGAGGAGAGAGGAGAACGCACCAGGGAGGGGTGGATATATGCATTTTCAAATGGTATTATTTTCCATGTTGTAATTAGGCTCAATTTATAAAGTATTCATTATTATTCTGTTTCCTGCTGAGCATGTGCCAAAGCTACTGTCTCATTCTACCCCCTCCATCGGGTCCTAAGAAACAGCCTAGGCCCTGGGAACTCTGATTTGCAGGAGAGGTTGGGATGCTTCTGCTTGCTACCACACAGACAGGTGCTGCTGGGGTTGCTGTGTCTGATTGGCTCAGTGAGCAAGAGGAACCATTCCTTCTCCATGATGCCAGTGCTGCACAGTGCAGGGAGGCTGCAGGACTCTTCAGAGCTTCCTGCCCCAGGCCAAGGGGGTGTCCTTCAGAAGTCTCCAAGGTAGCAAGGACTCCCTACTGAACTCTGATGCATTTCTCTATGCACTCCCTAGGAACTGGGAGAGACAGGAAGGACCCGGGCTGTGTGTAGCTTCATGAGATATGGGTCATGGGGGGAACCTCCATCTGTGAGTCATTTTCTATTCCTGTTTCTCATCACATGGTCTCAGGAGCCCTGGGAGAGAGAGAGAAAGAATAGGCTTTTTTGGCAAATTATGTTAGGACAACTTCATTCTTCTACACAGAAAAGAAAATGAGCTTAATTCTTTCACATAGACCTTTCCACAGAACGTGAAAAGAATCTAGGTGAAAAAATATGCCACCTTACAGCACATAAGAATGTTTGCACCCAAATTATCAAAGACCTAAATATAAGAGGCCATCTAGGCGTGCAAGAACAGATTTGTTTTCACTGATGATTAAAGAATTGAAAGGTAGGAAAAGTTGGAAAGTCGATGAGAGTTGAAGTTTAGCCAAGGAAGACCTTCTCATTGGAGTGTTAAAAAGAGCCTAGGGCTGGCAGAGTGCAAATCTCTGCAGCTGCCCAGAGGAGGATAAAGAAAGGGAAAGGAGAAAAGACCTCGATGTTTGAGTTAAGCCGCCTTAAAGAAAAATTAAGAAAGCTCAAAGGATCTTAGGTTCTGGCTTGTATCTGACCGAGATGGGTGATGGGGGATGGGTATGGTACCTTTCCAAGTCAGGATTCAGAAAGACAGACAGGCCGATCTGAACATCATAGCATCTTGCAGGGGCTGTACTAGAGGGGTAGGAATCCTGGGAAGTCAAAGTGCAGAATCTCATTCAAGAAATAATCATTCCACCTATCTCTTGAGCAAGGATTAAGGGGATCCTGCCTTCCTAGCAGTGGTCCCTCCTTCTCCTGAGGAGTAGCCCCATCACCAGGTGATTGGCCAGCTCAACCAACTCTGTGATGTTGTGGGCATCTTGGAAAGTTAGGTCTCCACCCAGGTCAGAGACTCCATCTTGACCAGAAGAACTGGTCTCTCTTACTGGGCCTTTTCTACCGCTGTCATTACTGTTAAAACTATGACACTCTTTTCTAAATGGGCGTGAATCTTTGTGATCTTAGATCAGGCAATATTGTTTTGACATGTGACACCAAAGGTACAGGTACCAATAACAAAAATAAATTAGACTTTACAAACCCTGAAGCTTGCTACAAACTGATAGTCCATGCCTGTTACCTGGGCACTCAGGAAGGAAAGGCAGAAGGATCAAGAGTTGAAAGCCAGTATGGGCTACTTAGTGAGTCCTAATAGCCCAAGGCCTGGAGATACAGCACATACTGAGCTCTGAATTCTATCACCAATACTTACAGAAAGGAAAAGCTGTGCTGGGGGAGTAGCTCAATGGGTAATTAGGCAGGAGAATAGAAAATAGTGTTAGGAAGAAATTCTACACATTAACATATGAAGGGCAGCATCAGACAAAACACTAGCAACCTATAGTTTACCCATGCTTCTTTTAACCAAAAAGTTAACAATATAGGAGTTTTGGAAAACAGGGTACTGTATTAGTGACCTGTAACAGGTCATTGCAGGCTTTTCCCTTTTTGCCTTTTTAGAGCCAGGGAACAGGTAAGCTATGACACACCTCCAGGCTCCCCTGGTTCTCCCCCTTAATAAAGGTCTTCTTATCGATGACTATCCTTAAGTGTCTGTACAATTCATTGTAAAAAAGGCCTAAGAACCTGGCGATTGCAGAGCTTGCCCTCCAGACTCAGGGCCTAGACTGCTAGAGTAAGAATGCTTGCTGTAAAAACATGAGGACCAAAGTTTGTATCCTCAGACACACACACACACACACTTAAAATCTTTTATGCATTGATAACTACTGCAGAATGAAAGATGTTTACAAAGTCATGTATATGATTCTAGATTCGCATCTATAATGCAGAAGAACTCACAAAATTCAACAACAACAAAAAGATAAGTAACTCAATTTAAAAAAATGGACTTAACAGACATTTCTCCAAATACATGGACAAATGGCCAATCAGTACGGGGGGTGGGGGGGGGGGGAGTGCTCAACATTATAAAGCAGGAGGGAAGTGAAAACAAAAATCACAAAGAGATACTATTGGCACCCCAGGGTGGCCAGAACAAAGACTGAACAACAGAGAGCGTTGGCAGAGGCTCAGAACTCTCAGCATGGCAGTGGAAATGGAAATAGTGAAGCTGATTTAGAAAATGGCCTAGAAGCCTTTAATCCCAGCACTCGGGAGGCAGAGGCTGGCAGATTGCTGTGAGTTCAAGTCCAGCCTAGTCTACAAGTGAGTCCAGGACAGCCAAGGCTACAGAGAAACTCTGTCTCAAAATACCAAAAAAAAAAAAAAAAAAAAAAAAAAAGGAGGAGGAGGAAGAGGGAAAAAATGGCCTGGAAGTTTCTCAAAAAAATTAGAGTTACCACATCACCCAGCAATTCACTCTTTGAATAGCACCCAGGAGAACTGAAACATCTGTTCACATGAAAACCCAGTTCCCAAAGGTTTAAAGCAGCCATCCTCATAACAGCCAAGATGAAGCAATAGAGTGAGGGTCCATCAGCCAGGGAGTGACAAACTAGACCCTGTTACCCTGTCCACACACCCACTGTCCCCACCCCCACTGCACAGTAGACTGAACCTGTTGCCTCCCACTGTAGCCAGAGCTACTCTCTTCAAAGTATTGGTGGCACGGTGACCCAGCTCTCTATGAGTCTCCTCCTGCCCCGTCCCATAGCACTGGAGTCTGGTTTGGTCTTCTGTGGCTCACAAGTCCCGCCTTGACTTCCTCATACCCACTTCCTCTCATCTCTTGCCGTGGACAAACAGGGCTTCTTTTTAGTGTTCAGGCTCCTGAGCTGGCTCCCATCTTGTGGTCTTTTGTTTGCTGTTCCCGGGGGTCCCACAGAGGCTCCTCTGCTGTCAGTCCCTGGCTACTGTCAGATGTCAGAAGTGGAATTCTTCTCCCCGCTGGCCTTCCTCACGGCTCGAGTCAGGTCTTGCTTGCATGTGTGTTTCCTCCTCTCCATTTCTTCAGAGGAAGCTCCTGAAAACAGGACTCTGGCATGGGGGCGGGGCGGTTGGCACACAGTAGGGGGGCGATGTTGGCACACAGTAGGGTCTCAATAAATGCACGCCAAATGAAGAAATGGGTTATTATGTACCTGCTACCTATCCTAGATGGCCTCTGTTGTCTAGTTATCTCACTTCTCAAAGTGACTTGTCCTTCTGTCACCACCATCCCCAACGCCTCTGTCTCTGAACAATATTGTCTGAAGATAGCTGTCTTAGGTCAGTGATCTATTGCTGCGAAGACACACCATCACCCTGGGAGCTCTTATAAAGGAAAACATTTCATTGGAGCTGGTTTACATTTCAGAGGCTTGGTTCATCATCGTCATCATGGCAGGAATCACGGCACCATGCAAGCAGACAAGGTGCTGGAGAGGGAACTGAGAATTCTACATCCAGGTCGGCAGGCGGCAGTAAGAGAGAGTGCCACTGGGCCTGGCTTAGGCTTCTGAAACTCCAAAGCCCACCCCCAGTGACACATTTCCTCCAACAAGGCCACGCCTCCTAATAAGCCACTCCCTGGTGAGCATGCATTCAAACCTGTGAGGCTATGGGGCCGTTTCTATTCAAACCAGCACATTCTACTGTTTGACCACCATGTGGCTTGTTCTTTGTCACTGAGATTTGATGTGTCTCAGTTGATCCAATCTGTTCCTTTGTTGGGAGGGTGGGGTGCAAAGCAAGAGATGTCAAGGACTTATTTGCCAATTCCAGCAACTAAGAGGCACTGGAGGGAGTAGCTTCTAGGCAAAGCCCACCTGGATTCCTTTCTTCAATTTAATGGTTTCAGTCCTGTGGGTGGATGTCCTAGAATCTTTTTTTAGATCTTGTGATTTTTTTTTTTTTTCAGACTGCTAACTGACAACAAATCTGAAGCTTTACAACCAACTAGAGCAAATATTTAAGGAAAATGAGTTTGAAAGTTAAATGCTTGTTTGTAGATGTATGCCTTGGGTGAGGAATGCCCTGCACTTTTTAACTATCAGGAGGCACAGCTGGTGTGAGCAGTTTGGGGGCCATCTAGTTGGTTAAAGAGAATTGTTACAGGTGTGCACAGTGTTAGGGGCATCTAGCTGGTTAAAGAGAATTGTCATAAAGGGATTAGGAAGCTTGAACACAGTGTGGGGAGGCTTATCACACTAACAGTGTTAGCTTGGAGGGAAACAGCTTGGGAAAGCACTCTCCCAAACTTTGGAAGACTTACGTTCTCCATGAAGAACATGACTGTATTTGCACATGCGCGTGCGCGCGTGTGTGTGTGTGTGTATGTGTGTATTTATATATGTGTGTAATTGTATATGATTGTAAACATTTTTTTTAAAAGTGTATTTGTGAGCTAGGTGGTGGTGGCACACGCCTTTAATTACAGCACTTGGGAGGCAGAGGCAGGTGGATCACTGAGTTTGAGGCCAGCCTGGTCTATAAAGCGAGTCCAAGACAGCCAAGGCTACACAGAGAAACCCAGTCTCAAAAAAAAAAAAAAGTGTACGAGTATTTTGCCTATTTGTACATATGCAATGCCAGCAGAAGCCAGAAGAGGGCATGTGATCTTCTGGAACTGGAGTTACAGACCATGTGGGTGCTGGGAACTAAACCTGGGAGCTCTGAAGGAGAAGCCAGTGCTGAGCCATTTCTCCAAACTCTGAAAACTTGTATATATATGTAAAGTTTAAATATACAGCTGTGCACATTTGCTTGTCATATATTTGCAGTTATACACACCTACAGAAAAGTTATCTTAAGCAGTTTTTGAAAGACCTTAACACAAGCAGGTATGGAAGTAAACCCTGATTTTACTAGTACATGGTTTCCTGTGTAGCAAAAAGCCATCAAACACATAAACAGTTAGCTTAATAAAGCATACACTCTGGATAGCTTTATAAATGTACACATATACCAACTCAGATATTAAATTATCCAGTCTTGTAACATTATTTAAAACAAAATGCATTGTCTCTTAGTGATGTACTATCTTAGTGTTAGGATTAATCTAAGCACAACTTTACTACCCAATAATAAAATTAGCCCATCTTAACATGGACAAAATATATGTGTGTATTATATAGAACAGAGCCCAGAAACCATGTGAAAATACCTATATAGAAAGTGTTGCTTTAAATCTGCCTAGAAAAAAAATCAGTTTAGCTATTTTCTGAGCATTTTAACTATGTAATCATCCTTTAAGTGAAAAAAACATTAGTTCTCTCTCTTTTGGCCTTTCTCCTGTTGCACACAGAGTCGGCTTGCCCTGGTCCTGGAGCTTTGTAGGGATTACGCCTTTTGAGTTTCCATCACGAAAAGAAACTACAGCATAAAGATGTTTGACTGTGCACATAGCCATGGTTTCATGTGTATAGACATTTATACCAATCCCATACTTGTTAATTGCATATTGAGAATATTCCTGGGGTGGGGTGGATTCCCATTACAGGATTTGCAGGAGCTATCTGATCTGCAAACCCTGGAAGGTTTCTTTTTTCCTCCAAGGACAGATTAACTTTGTCCCCCTGCTGCTTTAGACACAAAATGACACAAAAGGTAATTACATTAATGCACAGTGTACTTTTGGATAAATCACCATAAGTTTACAAAAGACTGGTCACTTAGAACTCTCCCAAGGGGATGCCAAGATAACGCACACTTCCTGGTCTCCACGGTCACACAAATTGGTCAAGTTCTCCTGAGCACCCTTGTTTCTCCGTGTTCTGAATGGTTCAATAGAGCCCAGGGTTCAGAAAAGCCCCAAAGACAAACACACTTCAGCTGTCCATGTCACGTGGCACAACCCCTGACACTTAGCAGGCAGAGTAGCCCAAACTACCCAACAGAACCCGGATGGCTCAGAACTCCAAGGTGCGGCAGCTGGGGAAAGGCTTAGCAAGGTTCGGACCTCTGAGGAGTCCAAATGCTCATTTGTGATCATTAAATAAACGCAAGGGGCTGACGGCGTCTGGAGGGGGAGGAAAAGCCATTGCAGCTGTTCCAACCATTTCACCTTTTCTCTCTACCTGGGGTCAACTTGCTGTGAGTGAATGACACCTTACATGTGTCCTTTTCCCTGGGATAGTTGTTGCTTGAGTTGTTGGGGAGAGAGAGCCTGGGCCATGGCAGCCCTAGCAGCTTAGGCTCAGCCACCTTCCTACACGTGGCTGGTTAAAAAGACCAAACACTCAAAAGCAGAGAAAGGAAATTTATCCCCATATTAGAAAGTGGGGGCAAACAGAGAGGTTTGCTGAGGCCCAAGTTTGTCTCCTAGGTTCCTGACATGAGGTGTAGGTTGAAGCAGAGGTCACAGGGTATGCATAGCTATGGTGTGGGCCCACTGAGAACTGACCCATCACTGTATCAGCTCCTGCCTCCACTGACAAGGTGTGAGAACCACATAGACTCTGAGAGACAAGCTCTCTATTTGCCTGACATTGTTGGGGGCCTTTTCCTTCCTCATCATGAGATGCTTGGGCAATTCCAACACCCTCATTTCTATTGTCTGAGCAATCTGATAGCTGTGCAGGGTGGGAGGGGGTACAACAAACATCTCCTTAGGGTACCTTTCCTGTCATGACAGTTCAAGGACCTTTTTAAAGAATCTGGTGAGTTAAGAGCTACAAGATTAGATGGTGGCTTTCTTTATGGCATGAAGTAGCCAAGTAGGCACAAGGGAATTTGTGGCTTAGGGGAAAGGCTTGGGTATGAACCTACCAGGGAAAACATTAGATTTAGGTCCTGTGACCAAAGATAACCAAGTAGTGGGCAGACTCCTTGAGGATGTGACAGTCATCACAAGTCCTGAGCCCTTTGTTGCCAAGGTGTGACATATCTTCACAACTACATGGTCATGTCTGTATCCTACAGAAAACCAGCCTGGAGCCTATGCCTCAGACCCAAGCCCGTTTTGTTCACTCAAAAGTGGATTTTTCTCTGCAAATCACTTTCAGCAACAGCCTGCTGGGAGCTCTCCATGACTGGAACACCAGGCTAAAAGAATCCAGAGTGGTTCCTTCCGGGCCCAACCATATGCCCATGAAGGCACAGGTAGGAAGTCACACTCCAACTGCAGCAAGGGACCAGAGCCCACTTCCCTCTCTGGGAATGAGCTGCCTTCTGCTGGATAACGGAAGTGAACAGGGCGTTCCTGCCCGATTTGTTGAGAAGGAAGTAAATTTGTGGCTACAGGAGGACTTTGAGGCAAGGTCTGGGCTACTATGGGCATAGATCTCTCGCTCCCATCTGTCATTCTCAGCTGTGAGCCTTGAGGAACTCCCTGCCTGCACCCAGTTTCCGGATCTCAGCAGAGCGTGAAGCTGCCCTCACAGAACTGCCCAAGGAATGGACACGCTGTCACCAGAATCCAGACGAAGAATGTTTTAGAAGGCACTAGAGGAAGATCCTCTTTAATGTCCAGATAAGAAAGGACTTTCTGGGTAAGACACAGACACAGAAGGAAAAAGTGTTTCCTTCAGCAGCACAGACAGATAAACCGAGATGGTGCAGAGAGGATGGGTGTGGGCCCTGTGCAAGGATGACGTGCAAGTTCATAAAGCATTTTGTATTTTTAAATGGAAAATTTTTTTTAGAATGAAAAAGTGGGAGGAGTTGGAGGAGGAGAAACCGTATTCAGAATATAGAGTATGGGAAAAAAATCTATTTTTGGACCTCAGCCAGCTGCCACGTGGTGGGGGTGGGGCAGAGGGCACCCACAGGCCCGGGCGCTACTAAGATGAGAAAGTTAAGTGGTGATGAGATGGGAGAGAAAGAGAAGCGGAATGGTATGTGTGCAGTGAAGAGAGGGTAAGAAGTAGCAGCCTGATGTGAGTAGCCTGTCCTGCCATGAAGCCACGGTGAGGTCCCAGCCTTCCTGCTAACAGGACCATGTCTAGGTCCATGGCCCTGCAGCCACAGGAGTCTGGGTAGATTTCTGTGGCCGTTGTTACAAACCAAAAGCCATGCTGACATTCCTGGTCTGGGCTGATGCCTAGGGCCAAGCTGATGTCCAAAGGTGGCACAAAGCTGGCCCTACCCCTCAGCTGGGCAGTGCTGGAGAGCTGGCCTTGATGGTAAGAGTGTGGGACAACTGGTGGGCTGACCAACTCAGCTACCACCCAGGCCCCAGATCCAGAGTTTTGAGTGGCCCCACCCCAGCACCTTCCCCATCTAGGAACTGCTGGAACATGTGAAGGGGCTGGTCCTGTAGAACCAAAGCCGCAGGATCTCCATGACACAGAGCAACAACAGGATAGCTGAGAAGAGTCCCAGTGAGGATCCAGTACTGATGGTGTCAGAGAAGCCAGAGACATCGAACCAGACCAATGACTCATTGTAATGAATATTCGCAAGTAAAGCTATTTGGGCAAAACGGTGTACTCTGTGATACTCTGTAACACACTGTGAAACACTGCAGCTTCCATATGAGGTGGGCTTTCTCTTTTATTTTTAATCTTTATTTATTTTTATCTTCTGGTTTTACTGTGTGTGGGAGGTTGTAAGGTTGAAGAGCAGATACTGAGGAGTGGTGGGATGAGTGATATTGAGGTGCATGATGTATTCACAAAGAATCAATAAAAAAAGGTAAAAAGAAAGAAAGAAAAATCTATTTTCAATGTAAAACTAATGCAAAAGGCACAAACTACGGAGGAAAGAGTTAATTTGATTAAAAACCAGAACTCCTAAGTGGAAATGATCAATGACAAAGCGAACTGAGTAGGCAACGGTGGGGGAGGGCCTTGTGGAATGGTAGCGAATGGGACATTGTGAAGGAGTTCTACAAATGAGGTACAGAGAGGCTGTCAACTGAAACAACCAGCGGTAGTTTCCAAAAACTCAACTGACCCAGGAAGGCACATGCAGGGGAAATTCAGGAGGGCATCGCCACAGAGCAATGGTGTGGAAATGGGACTTGTAAAGGGTCACACACAGCAGTCGTCCTCAGTTTGGCGGGTCACTTACAGGTGATGACAGTCCATGCAGGCAGGCAGCTGCTGGACATCTGTCCTTGCAGAGGCA
The DNA here is from genome assembly GCF_903995435.1 of Acomys russatus. Taxonomy (NCBI): domain Eukaryota; kingdom Metazoa; phylum Chordata; class Mammalia; order Rodentia; family Muridae; genus Acomys; species Acomys russatus. The sequence continues at coordinate 36,397,911 of NC_067139.1, forward strand.
TTTTCTCTGTCAGTCTGTAGTGGTTTCTGCATGGCTCTGGCCATGTCACTAGCCACTGTGACTGTGCTTATTGCCATCCATGAAATCCCAGCTTCCTGAGATGTTTCTTTGATTATTCTTTTTATTGGGGTTTGACATACATGACTCCACTTGAGTTCTGGCAAACATTCACAGGACAGACAGCCAAATGAAGGCTCTGCAAAAGTTACAAGAAACAGCTGGGCATAGTGGCACACACCTTTAATCCCAGCACTCGGAGGCAGAGCAGGTGGATTGCTGTGAGTTTGAGGCCAGGCTGGTCTACAAAGTGACTCCAGGACAGCTAAGGCTAGCACGGAGAGACCCTGTCTCAAAAAAAAAAAAAAAAAAAAAAAAGTAACAAGAAACTCACGGGAGAAGAAACAGCAAGAACCCCAACAAAGAAACAGCAAACAACCCACCAGCGCACAAAACGTGTTCGCCTGCGTTACTTAGTAGAGAGTAAACGAGAGTGAGCTTCTACTTCTCAGTCAACATTTCACAAAGCTATTAATATCTGGCCACACATGGGTGCTAGGAAGATATGGAGCCTCGAGAGAGGGCCCACAGACACGGAGTACGTAAAAGGGCTCCACTGCTTTGAACCTGTGACTCTCTCGTGCAACACAGGAAGACTTTGGGCAACTACATCAGAGAAAGGTATTGACAGATACTAGAGGAATTGTTGAGGACACCTCCAAACGGGTAGGCAGCTCAGCTGCCCATCAATGGTGGAACACATGGGTCAACAAACTCTGTCAAGAGCCTAGAGCAGGGACAGTTGTCACTTATGTGGGGACTGGCTCCAGGCTCCCCAGCAGATTGCCGATTAGAGGATGCAAGTCCCTTATACAGAATGGTATACTTCCTCCTGTAGGATCGTCTCAGATTATTTAGGACTTGCAATGCAATGCAAATGCTGTGCGAGCACTTTACCTTGCACTGTTCAGGAGATAATGGTTAGGGGAAACAGTCCTGTGTTCAGCACGGATGGCTTTCGTCCCTGGATTTCTTCATCTGCCGTTGATTAAGTCCTCAGATGTGGAACTCCCAGGCACAGAGGAACAGGTATGCTCAGGCATTGTGGGTCCTACAGGCACTGCTGCAATTACTCACTTCTATCATTAGGCAAGGAAAACCACCACAGAGGGGGGGGAAAAAAAATCTCTTTCCAGGCATCTTCATTAGAGTGACACTGTCTTTAAATCCTGTGTGGCACTCCCTGACACACCACCATGGTGCCCAGGGAAGACAGGGTGACCTGGAAGCCTTCCTACTTCCTCTAGATCATCCAGCTTTTAGATCGTTACCCAAAATGTTTCACGGTGGGAGCAGACAATGAGTGTCCCAAGCAGATCAGCAGATCAGCATGTTCCTGCGAGAGAAGGCCGTGGTGCTGATGAGAAAGAACCTCAGGATGTGCATGGCTATCCAGGGGCATCTGTAAACTTCCCAGCTCTGGAAAAACTGCTGACACCAGGGACACATGGTGCTGGCCAGGAAAGCGCAGGATGCTGCTCCTGCTGCCATCACCCCATGTGAGGTCACTGTGACTGCCCAGAGCCCTGGTCTGTTGTGAAAAATCTCTTTCTTCTAGGTCTTTAGGTGAGGGTCACCACCAAAACCTCCAGGGTCACTGCTGAAATTCTGGTGAAGACAAAGTGAGAGCCAGCAAAGCCACACTGGTGAACATGCTGACCGTCTCCCCCTTCTCTGGGCTGATGACTCAGCAGGTGTTAGACAGTGACTGCATCTACATCCTGGAAGTGAATGGCATCACAGAGCAAACTCTGAAGCCCAGATTCCTGGAGGATGTCTGAGATGCTGCCGGTGTTTGTTTGCTGATTGGCTACCTGACTGTTGCCTCGAGGCCATGCCCTATCATCAATGGGTACAAACGAGTCTTGTCTTTGTCTATGGAGACTGAGAATACCTTCCCACTTCCTGAAAAGGTCAAGGCTGATCCACTTGCACTCTTTGGTTGCTGCCCAGATGGCTGCCACCACCACAGTTCCTACAGCTCCTGCAAACCCAGAGAAGACTGAAGCCAAGGAAGAGTAGAAAGGGTTCAGATGAGGCTGTGGGATTTGGTCTCTGACTAATCGCCTCAAAGCAACCAACTCAGGCAGCTTAACTTGAGAAACATGGGAATAATAGCTTACTTCTCGGAAGAGGAGGAGGGGGAGGAGCTATGTCTGTGTTCTAATAATGCTCAGTTTTTAAAAATAGTATAATAACATATATTGAAAATGTTACAGATGAAGGATGAATATTAGGCACATATTTTGGAGCTATGGAAGTCAAAGACAAGATGATACGTACCCTTGAGCTCATTTATAGAAATTCCGAGGCTGTGCATGCTAAGCTACATTGCTCTGGGGCAGCATAATGAAAACATGAACACAGCATCTGAGTGCTCCCTCTCTTTAGCAGGATGCAGACAGCTACACTCTCAAGGGGATCAGAGAGGCTTCTGACACATCGACCCCTGGTACCCAGGGTGCTCCTCGGAATGTGGTTGACCACACTGCCCATCTGTGCCATGTGCCATGTGCACATTCCTGGATATGGACTAATCGTCACACGAGAAAATGTGTATAAAAATACAAACCCTTCAAATATTGGTTCTCACGTCCCACCTGTTCTCTTGCAACCCTGAGGGCAAAAAGGAAAAGTGGAGCTGTGCTTAAGGGGAAGAAGTGGCCTGAGGCCTTGCCACTCTTCAGGGAAGAAAGAGACAGCTTTCAGCTCCCAGCTTTGTCTGATTTCAGAGGGGAGCTAAAACTTTGCTCTGTTATCTCAGGCAGAAACTCTAAGTCAGTGGCAGCCACGTAAGCCTCCTCTGATCCCTCTGACACCAATATGGGATGGCAGATGTTAAAGGGTTGCTTCCCTAGTTACAAAGGCAGGATCTTCCCAGGCCACAGAAGCTGCTATGCTTATGCACAGGCATTTCTGCAAAGGTTGAACATGTGCACGTTCATATTTCTGCAAGTACAGCTACACGCATGCAGCGTTCCCAACAGGCCTGACACTTCTCTACAAGGCTGTAGTGTTGGCACACGTTTGAAGAACCCAAGACAGATCCTGACCTCTGTTGCAGCATCTCTGCCTCCAGGATTGTTCCTGCTTGATGCTATCAGGGATGTGAAATACATTTTCATGGAAAATGAGTCACTGATAAGTGATCAACCCCTGGTGACAACTTGGAAACTACCAAAGGTTCAAAAAATAGCAAATGATTAACTACAACAATCCCAGACACACAATGAAATGTCTTACGGTCATTAAAATTCTATTTAGAGAGGCTGGTAATTACATGGGGAGAGTGGTAATCACCCAGAGGGGAAGAGGCTACAGAATGAAAATTACAGGCTGATTCCAGCGGCAGTGAAGTCTGACACAGGAAAGAGGGATGGGAAGAAAGCGGTAAAGGATGAAATGTGGATGGTTCCATTGAATGAAAATAAATTTTTTTTCTCCTGTGTGATGAAGGTGTGTGTGTGTGTGTGTGTGTGTGTGTGTGTGTGTGTGTGTGTGCGCGCGTGTGCGTGTGTGTGATTTTGAGCTCCAGAAACTGGAAAGTCAATAGGGACAGAGGCATGGAGAGGAGCCTGGGAAGTCCCTGGTAGTGGACACCTTCGGATAGCAGACCCTGTCAACACCTAGTAACAGCAGAGAACCCCAGGTCTGCGCCTTTCCGCTGACCGCTCCTGCAGCACTCCTTTCTACAGTTCCAAGGGATGTGGCTCATGTTTACAACTTCAGGCTATTTCCTGAGCGTGGTATGGCTACTTTCTTCACCTCTCCAAAAGCCTTCTGAATCAACAAGTCTATTATAAAAGCAATGAATTATCAGAGCCGTTACTGCATGTGGAGCTGTAACACTGGGCCAAGGAGCTGTCCAAGCTCTCCAGTTCTCAGAAGGAAACATCTCATATGTTCCTGAGATCAGAAATGAGAGAGAGAAATAAGTGCATGTGTGATGTCACCCAGGAAGCAAAGTCCAAGCCCAAACGTGACCTCTTGAGGAGCGGGCACTCCAGTCTCACCACAGCTTCCCTTCTGTCCTATTGTCTTGCCTGAATTCCCACTCTTCCTTGTCCTAGCACGGAGGCCTCCACCACAGAAGACACAGACAAGCTGCTGCCAACCACCCACCTCCCAGAGCAGAACAGTTGTCTGCAGATTGTGAATAAATAATTATAAATGGGCTCATTACATCTCCTTCTAAGCAACTCTCCACGTTCCTCATCAGTACTTTTGGCTCTGGTAAAGTTGGGTCCTGCTGTGCTCCCAGAGATACTTCCCCAAGCACGGCCAATCAGTCACTGTATTTGCCACCATGGGAGGGTTGGAGGGGAGAACCTGGCCCAAGGAGAGAAGTGTAAATATTTAAGAAATATACTATGGCTTTTCCCACCTGGAGAAGAAGAAGAAAGGAAGTTTAAAAAAAAAAAAAAAAAAAAAAAAAAAAAAAAAAAAAACCAACAACAACAGCAACCTAGAGGCAAAACAGCCATCTTGTCACATGAAGTCTGAGAATGAAGTTAACTCTGAGGAAGCAGAGAAAAGGAAAGAAAGAAAGAAAGAAAGAAAGAAAGAAAGAAAGAAAGAAAGAAAGAAAGAGAAATAACAAGCCATGGGAATGGGAATCACGCCCAACCTGTGTGGGTTTAGACAGGAAGTCCTCTACTGAACACACCTTAAGTCCCCAGTGTCTGTTCATATCTAAACACTGCCAGGTGATACCCAAGACACCCCCCCCCCCGATGTTTCTGCCTGTAAACCATTGCTCCGGCAGCATTCTGTCATTCATGTTCCTTCAGTGAACCCCATTTTCCTTTGGAGAAGCTTTTGCATACTCCTCACCTTACCTAGCGAGTGGCCACTTCCTAGGCCCTGAGAATTCAGCGTCTCAATTCTTAGGTATGTAGAGATCCTGCACTCCTGCCATTAGTTTGCTTTGCATCCACAGTGGGCTGTGTCTTAGTCACTATTCTATGGCTGTGAAGAGACACTATGACCAAGGCAACTCTCATAAAAGAAGACTTTTAATTGGGGGCTTGCTTTCCGTTTCAGAGGTTTAATTCATTATTCTCATGATAGAGAATGTGCTGGCAAGCATGGCTATGGAGCATTAGCTACTGAATTAATGGGTTGCTTCTTCTTCTTCTTCTTCTTTTTAATGCCCACTCTAGCTCCCAAATAATGAGAGAGAGACCTGTTACATTTATTAGTAAGCTTCAAGAACCATAACTGGGCAGATATCAATCTATTCTAAGCCATCTACTTGTCAGCCACATGCCTTGTTACCTGTCCTCCAGTCTTGTCCTGGCTGCCTCTACTCCATCCATGTCCCCATGGCGACTCCCCCATGGAGACCTCCTCCTGATGGCCTGGTGACCTTTTTCTCCCCCACCCCTCTCACTCTTTCTCTATCTGGAACCCCCAGACTGGAAACACAAGTCCCATGTACTGTCTCATTTGCTCAGTCATAGACTCCTTAGCTTCTTTATTAGCCAATTGGGGAGCAATTTTTTACACAACGTTGAGACAAGAGCTTCCTCAATAGCAATGACAGCACCACAATCTGTTAGCATTTAGCTCCCTGCTGGTTCAGCAGTTAACAATCTAATATACAGCGATGCACTTTAACACAATGTGAGTGAAGGTCACTTCTACAGTTAGCTGAAAGCAACATCCTGATCTGCAGGTCAAGAGAGAGACTCCGGGCTTGGCATGGGCTTTTGAACCCTCAAAGTCCAACCCAGTGACACACTTCCTCCAACAAGGCCACATGTCCTAAACCTTCTAATCCTTTCAAACAGTGCCACTCCCTGGTGACTAAGAATCAAATAGATGAGTCTTTGTGGGCCATTCCTATTCAAACCACCAAAAGCTGGGCCCTCTCACGTCAACCACTAATCCAGAAAACGTCACACAGGCTTGCCTACAGGCTGATCTTGTGGAGGCGTTTCTCAATTGGGGTTTACTTCTCTCAGAGGACTCCAGGCTTTGTGTCAAGTTGATTTAAAAAAAAGAAAGAAAGAAAGAAAAGAAAAAAAAAAGGAAAAAAGAAAGAAAGAAAGAAAGAAACCTATCCAGCTCACTATGCCTCGTGGTTCTGAAAGTCCAAGGTAAATCTACCTGTGGTGGTGGCCTTCCTGTATGCAGTGTTGCTGTGTTAGTCAGAGTTCTCTAGAGGAGCAGAATTGATAGAAGGAATATATGAGATTTATTAGACTGTCTTGCATACTGTGGACCAGCTAGTCCAACAATGGCTCTCCATCAATGGAAAGTCCAAGAATCCAGCAGTTGTTCAGCCCATAAGGCTGGATGACTCAGCTGGTCTTTAGTATAAGAAGGAATCCCTAAGAAGTAGGCTCTGATGCCAGTGAAGGAATGGACTTGCCAGAGAGATCAAGAGCAAGCAGCTTGTGTCTTTTATACCCTTTATGTAGGCTGCCACCAGGAGGCACGGCCCAGATTAAACATGGATCTTCCTATCTCAAAATATCCAGATAAAAGATGGGTCTCACCACTTCAAACTATTTAATTAAGAAAAATTCCTCACAGGTATGCCCGGCCACTTGGGTTTTCATTAATTCTAGGTGGAATCAGGTTGACAAACAAAAATAGACATCACAGTCCCAAAGCACAAGGCATCACGTGGCGTGAGACAAAATGTACATGCTATCTGGCCTTTCTCCTTATAAAGATGTCAAGATTTAATCGTGGGGCTGCCTCAGGATGAAGTTTCCTAGTTTTCATCACCTCTAAAGACAACCTTTAAGGCAACTGTTGGATTTTGTAGCTTTCTTAAATGTCTTACCATGGGACTGAAACTCCAACATGATTTTTATAGGAGGCCAACTAAATTCCAAGAATAGCAGTCAGGTAGAGAGGGAATAAAAAAGGCAGGTGACAATGTGCTTAACCAGAAGGAAGGGGGGAGGGGTATGCTTTTTGCTGAGATGGAGAAGAAACTAGGGACAGGGCATCCATGAGGACAGGAAATCACAGGGCCTGACTGAGGGATGAGCATGGGTCCAGTCTTCCCAGGAAGGGGTTGGAAAAGGAGAGACTGGTTCACTTTGGGGCTCTGGACTATGAGGCTAACTTCAGCTACTGAGGGGCCTTGATAAGAGAAAACCAGTGTTCTAGATTTAGCTACAAGCATGATGGGGGATGGAGGGGAAGAGAGATAAAGTTATCCCAAGGACCAAAAAGAACAAAATGGCACCCGAGATTCCTGACGGTGAGTTAAAAACACTGATTCAACTAAGAGCAGCCCTAGTTCAGCAGGGCACATCTCTGTCCATCTCCCCAATCCCAGATTAGTCATGCCCCGCCCCCTCTTCTGCCAATGCACAAGAAACACTGGTCTTCCCCTCCAGTTGCTCTAGATGTAATGGGCCCTTCTCCAGCCGTCCATCTCTTTAGCCTTGTTACTGGACATGGCCGGAACTTGGCCCAGTACCCAGCTCTTTACTTGTAGGGTATTGGTAACAGCTTAGTAAACCCTTCTGCTCCAAGGATCTCGAGACTTTGGGCTGAGACTCCAGAAGAAAAGTACCAGATGAGGTTTGTGAAGACTTGTGGGTGGGTGGGAGGACGGGTACACACCTGGCTCCACCTGGACCCTTTGGGGCAGGACGGTCTGGAAGGAAGGCTGGCACCATCACCGGAGAAGGTGGGAGGTGAGATCAGCAGCTGGCTCCTCTCCTGTGAGAACTCCTCGAGTCGTCACCACCCCCCCCCCCCCCCCCCCCCCAACCCACCCCCCCCCCCCCCCCCCCCCCCCCGCTCAGAACCAGCTCCAAGGTTACCATCTGTCCCGGCTTCCCTTTTCTGCTGCTGGAAGCAAATACCCTGACAAAATCAACATAAAGACAGAGGTTCATTTGGGCTCACAGTTCTAAAAGGGATACAACTGACCATCGTGGTAAAGACACAACACTAAGCAGGGAAGGCAGGAAGGTGGGAGACAGCGTGGCATCTACATCTAGGAAGCAGAGAGCAAACAGGAAGCAGAGCCAAGGTTATAAGGCCTCAAAGTCTGCCCCTATGACCCACTTTTTAAAGGTTCTATAATTTCCCTGAAATAGAGCCACAAGCTGGGGACCCACCGTTCAAACACATGAACCCGTTGGGAGCATTTCATATTCAAATCACACCATCCTCCCTGAAGACGCAGCCATAGAGCAGCCTCTGTTCAAGTGACGCCACAATTCAACACGTCTGACACTGAAGAAGGGATGCTTGAGCAGGCTCTGAGGAAGCCAATAGTTGGTAAAGGTGACATCTGCCAGCGAGACAGATGAGTTCAACTGATCCCTCAGGTTCTCGTTCTGTGACCTGCAATCACTTGTGGTCTTGCCTACATGCCGCTCTGCCCTCACAGTCCCCCAATTCTGAGATTCTGAAAACCGGAGGCTAGAAGCACACTCCTATTCAACAGTGAAGCCCCAATTGCTCCCATGAGGTCTGGCACATGAATGGAACTCGGTAAAAAAAAAAAAAAAAAAAAAATTGTTTCATTGAATATGGGCCATCCATCAAAAAAAAAAAAAAAAAAAAAAAAAAATCCACAGGTCACAACCATGAATGTTTTCTTAATGTGTCTCTTTGCATTCATTTTAAATAAAGTCCAGGGTGAGCTGAGTGACAAATTACAGAGATTTTTTTTTCCCCCAAATGCCTTTCAAGTTATACAGCCAAATCAGTTGAGCAAATTATATGTAATCACCAAGGAAATCAATAAGAATTTTGAGTGCATTAAAGAGTTTAGCAGATTCATTATGCATTTAGCACAATCCAGTCCAATCTGCAGGAAGTGTAGAGAAAAACAGGCTTTAGCATGTAAACATTGCCTCTAATTGACTGCAATGCCCTTGGCCGTGGCTGTGGCTGTACAGCCTTCAGAGAGGGCTGGTCTAGAGATTAGGACCACCTCCTAGCAGGGACCAGACAGTCAGGGAAGTCCTGTAGGAAAGAGGGCGTTCTTTCCTCTCCCTTGGTTCCTCAACTGCCTGGTGCCTCTGTAAGGGAATCACAAACTTGCTCATTCAGTAAATATTGCCTGAACACCTGTGCTGCACCTCGTCATATGCCAGGTGCCAGGGCATGACCAAATCAGAACAGGACACACAGCCTAGTGGGCCCCAGACCCAGGACAGTATAGCTCATGCCAAATGGAGGCTCTAAGCCGCTCTGTGGGGGTGTGTTAATGGAAGTTTAGGGGAGTCCCTTTGTGGTCACCACCTGTTATCAGGAGATCAGGGTCTTCACTTGAGATTCTTGGTTTCCTTGATAAAAGGTTTAAGAATAAACTTAAAAGTATTCCATCTCAGAGGCAATGTTCTTAGAATTTGAGGGGAAAACCCCAAGATATGCAAGCTGTACATCTCAGCATCTTCCCAGAGGAGGATGGAGAAAAGATCATTGCATTAGAGTTAGACCATCATTGGAGGTCAACCACCTGGTGGACAAGCACACATGGTGGGGAGGGAAGCTTAGGGGGAAAAAAAGTGAAGCCCAGAGTGTTAGGGAGAGGATGCACAGAAAAGAGATAAAAAGAAGAAAAGAAAGAGTTATGATTGTCTGAATAATTTGGGAGGTCAGGCATACTTAGGGGGCTGTGTGACTATTCTATAGATAATGCATTATGGGCAGGAATCCCAGGAAGGGCTATCTTACTGAAAGGATAATTATTCCTCTTATCCCTTCAGCATGGATTAATGTGAACCTGCCTTCTGAGGAGTGGTCGCTTGGCCAACTGGATTAGCTCTCAAGTGAGGAGACAATGATACATCTCTATCTAGAAAGAGGACATTGGTGCAGGCCGTGAGGAATGACTGAGGGTTGGTAAGAATAGCATCTCACAGGGACACAAACACAGGACACAACATCTTCCAGGCACAAAGCACCAGAGGCACTTGGCTCAGTCAGCAGGCAAGGCCCCTGCAGACCAGCCTTTGCCTCTGCCTCACATGCAGGTGCCACTGGAGGGAAATGGTTGTCCATGAAGATTCTGGAGGCAAGGCATGGTCCACATGCCTTGTGAATCTCCCACTACTCCATCACCTCTGGTTGTATATCTTTCCGTCTCCAACTTCGCAATAGGGCTGATAAGTGGTACCAATTTGGGAAATCAGTTTTGGATGATCAGACACCCTTTGTATTGATAACATTGGCACAGATGATGTCAGGCAAAGATTGATTAACACTCTCTGAGAGGCTTTATGTAGCACAGAAAACTGCCCCCCTGAAGTACAGTTATCACCCCAGACAAAGCTAATCAATCCCAGCATCCTTCCCTACTGATGCACAGGAATCGGCCCTTCTTATGTATGATCCCCATGATAGACATAGCTAATCAAGCCCAGCACTTTTCCCTACTCCTTTCTTAACAAGCACTCCAGGCAGCCAATTTAAAAGCACAAGCCACTTAGGGAGAAGCCAAAGCACCTAATGATGCTGGCTGCTGTGAGGGTCAGGCAATAATAAGGGGAGAGACGCAGTTTCCGGGTCCAAGTACGAGAAGACAAAGGCCCCCAAGCAGCTGAGCACTGAATGTGCAAGGGCCTCGCCTACTTAGTGTCTCACACTGGCTTCCATTTGGTGGAGGACAGCAGCCACCCGCTCAGCAACAGAACCAACTCAAATTAGCTTCTGTCATTAAGCTCGGAGCCACTGGCCCTGACACCTGACAGGTCCAGAGCCCGCAGGACATCATCTGGACTTTCCTTGAACTCTGTTCTCCCTGACCCGATGGCCCACATTGGTTTCCTTTGTGGGCAGAGCTTCCCTTTGTTAGGGCAGTTAAGAACCCATGGGCACCTCATAGCTTAGCAAGGAGAATACTTCATAGTGAGCCTCTAAGCCAGAGGTTCTCAACCTGTGTGTCATGACCCCCACAGGGGTTTATGTACCAGACATCCTGTATATCAGATATTTACATTACAGTTTGAAACAGTAGAAAAATTACAGTTATGAGGTAGCAACAAAGTGATTTTTATGGCTGGGGAATCACCATAACATGAGGGACTGTGTTAAGGGGTCAGCGTTAGGAAAGTTGAGAACCACTGCTCTAATCCCATCTTCATCTGAGGACTCCTGATAAACCTGCCCACCCTGCTGCTAGCATTACACAGTGGCACAGGGCTCCCCTGAAAAACAAGAAGCACTGACAGGAGGAGGGCAGTACTAAAGTGAGGACTGGCACCCCCTGAACTTCAGTCACCTCAACATCCTGGAGGAGAAATGCAAGGCAGAGCAAGGCAGCCTGTGAGGGGAGGAGCAGGGTCCGGGGCCTGCTGAGACTGGCTCTCTGTGTGCTGTCCCACCTCCCTCATAGATAAAGGCCTTTGAGAGCATCTGTGCAGCAGTGTTGGGAGATGAGGCCCTCATCCAGAGAGACCAGCGTGTCTCCGAGGGGAGGGGGTGTCTTCTCTCCTCCTGCTCCCATCTAAAAAGTGCATGCATATGCACCTGCATGCATGCATGTGTGCATGTCTTCACACACACACCCCCACTTGGCTCTCCCCCCCCCCTCTGTGTTGCCATAGACACCTCAGGTTTGAGACAGGGTCTCTTATTCACTCCTGTGTAGGATGGGCTAGCTACTAGGGAGCTTCCATGGATTCTCCTGCCTCCACCTCCTGCCTTGTGAAAAGATCATTTGGATTACAGTTGTGGACACTGCCTCTGGCTTTACCTGGCTTCTGGGGATCTTCACACAGGTTCTCAGACTGCTGTCTCCCCAGTCCCCTCCAAGAATCTCTGTCTCTCTGTCCCTCTCTGTCCCTCTCTTTCTCTCTCTCTCTCTCTCCACACACACACACACACACACACACACACACACACACACACACACGCACGCACGCACGCACGCACATGCACACATATGAGAGAGAGAGAGAGAGAGAGAGAGAGAGAGAGAGACTGAGCCATTTATCCTATAGGCTGGGCCCTGAGCTTGTAAGACTGAAGAGCACCAAGCAAGAAACCACTTATTCTCAGTGTGTCTTGACTCTGGCAATGATGCACTAAGTCTGTGCCTTGACATCTCCAAAACAAAGGACTGTGAGTGAGACTGTAAGCCAGATAAACCCTTTCCTCCCCATGCATTGCTTTTTGTCAGGGTATTTTTAGCAACAGAAATGAAACTGGAACACCTGGATATACTTGGGTACTTAACAGATTTGTAAAAATATCTATAAAAACACTAAAGATAACAGTTAAGAATTTTAAGTGAAGACACCCTCCATAAGTAGAAAGAGATGCTTCCAGGCATCATGAGATTGTTGGGTAAAAGTCCCAGTGCCAAGCATGGGGTTACCTCCCTATGAGGTGTGGTCAGGGAGACTTCCAAAGTCTCACAAGGAATAGAGAATATTTCCAGTACTCTTAGTTAAGACTAGACAGTGAGACCATCTGGTGGTCTGAATAAAAATATTCCATAGGCTCACGGGGAGTGACATTATTAGAATAAGTGTGGCCTTGTTAGAGGAAGTCTGTCACTGGGTGGTAGGCTCAATCCAGGCCTGGTGGCTCACTGCTGCCTATGGATCCAGATATAGAACTCTCAGCTCCCTCTCCAGCACCATATCTGCCTGCATGCTGCCATGCTTCCCACCATGATGATAATGGACTAAACTTCTGACTGTAAGCCAGCCCCAGTTAATGTTCTTCTTTATAGGAATTACCACGGTCATAGTGTCTCTTCACAACAATAGAAACCCTAACCAAGGCAGACCCTATTGCTGAAGACATGGGGAAATCAAAATGGGACCAAGCTGAAAGCTTCCTTCTTATTGGCTGGCTTTTGTAGCCCTAGAGGATGTTATACATGTCACTGAGTGAGAATTTTCATAACAGTCCTAGTCAGCTATAGGCTCTTCATTGAATACTATAAACATACCAGACAATACAATATTACAATAATGATACGACTGTCTTGGTTGTAACCAACAGCTTCCCAATTGTATTCAAGACGTGCTCCATAGGAGGCAACTCACACCCAGTACTTTAAGCCAGCACTAAACCTTGTGACTGGGTAAGTTATAGACCCTGGTGGTGAAGTCACTGCTATTGTTTTGTCAAACTGCTTTCTGAACATTTGTGCTTCTACCCATAGATCACTGCTGTTGTCAGCCTCAATGGGTCATGGGAATAAAAAGTTGCTTTTATCAACGATGGTGTGCAAGAGAGACTCATAACAACACTGGTGAGGGTCCTAACAACAAGGAGCTGCTGCTGCAGCATAGCTGCTCAATGCTTAGCTATGAATGGCATCTCTGCCATGCCCCCTCTAAGGCTTCGTTTGGGAGCATTGTGGAAGGGGTGGCATAAAGAAAATAAATATTGGAGACAAAGTGTTAAATAACAATGCTCTCCAATTTCCATCCTGAAGGGAGGCTCATAAAGACAGAAAGTAAACAACTTACATAATTCACAAGGCCCCATCTTCTTCAAAGTTATATAAGCAAAGGGACCACTGGGGGTGAAGTGGGGAGGGAGAGAGACAGAGACAGAGAGACAGATGGAGACAGACGGAGACAGAGACAGAGAGACACAGAAAAAAAGACAGAGAGTCAGAGAGACAGAGAGACAGAAACAGAGAGCTAGCTCTGATCTCTGGAGCTGTCCCCAAGTGATGTAGAGAGCTCCAGGGTTGTAGGTAGCTCTTGTAAACTGTCCCCCAGCCTAGGATGGCCTTTTTGTTATCCCTGATCCTGTCACTCCTCACCTATACTCCTATAAGTAACCATAAAACAAAACAAAAACCCTAAAAACCAAAATCACATTGGTTTGCAAAGTTAGACAACAGCACAAGCATTTCTTTAGTCTGTGCCATACATATCTGGGTGAGCAGATGTTTCTTTGTATCTTCCCAAGAAAAGACGTCCTGAACCTGGCTCTCACCAATTGAACTGGATGGCCAGTGAGGCCTCAGAGATCCTCCCTGTTAAAAGTCTGAGCTTTTGAGATATTGGTATATAGAGCAGATGGAGGGAAGAAGCTGAAGAGGAAGACTCTAGAATTTGCAGGCACAGGGAAGGGTTAAGACTGAACCTGGCCATGAGAGAGCTAAGGAGTGAGAAAGGAAGGGAAGAGAGAGAGAGAGAGAGAGAGAGAGAGAGAGAGAGAGAGAGAGAGAGAGAGAGAGAGAGAGAGAGAGAGGAGCCGAGAACCAAGAGGCCAAGAGTGAGGCAGCCAGAAGTGAGAAAAAAACATTGTCAACATGGCTGGGTTATATAGGAAAGAGAGGCTTGGGGAATGGCAGCCAGTCCCAGGGCTGGGGTGGTTTAGGGTAGGGGACAGGATGAAAAGTGCTTGGAAGAGCCACAGGTATCTAGTGAGACTTCTCCTAGGTTTCTTTAGGACCTGACATTTCAGCCTTTTTGTTGATAAGGGACAGCATTGTTGGGGGCCCAGGAAGGTTGGAGTGTTGGTCAAAGCCAGGAAGGGAGAGAGGAATGCGAGCTGGCCGACATGTGCTTTGCTCACTGTCAGGGTTCTGTGAGTACCTGGGACTAGGGAAGTGCAGGCTGCTTTGGGGAGCTTATCAGCTGACAGAACACCTGAGGCTGAAGTGTTGCAGGCAGTTTTGGAACAGGACCTCTGCAGTTGACTGGAAACCTGCTGGGACAGACTAGGGACAGAAGGTAAAGTTAAAGAGTTTAGGGGGAAACTCTTGGGTGTACATTTGAAACTTCCAAGCCCATGCTCCATGTTCAGGTAGTTAGGGGAGGAGAGGAGTCTCAAGACCAGGGGAGTGAGGAACCCACTTTCAGGGGTAGACAGGAGGGGGCGAAGCTTAGGCCATTGATTGACAGCGGAACTTACCTGGAAGTCTGTTTGACCTACAATAGGTGGATCCAAGTCTCAAGACTTCCTGAAGCTTACAAGAATATTTTAGTTTAAAAAGTAAATGTTTTAGGTATATTAGCATCACCACTGTTTCTACTCTGTACTGAAGTCCAAGTCCACACTGTAGAAAAAGCAGTAGACTTATATTTTTGAGTCAGACCCAAAATAATAATTACAGGGTAAAAGCATGAATACTTTCCCCATATACCCAGAGGGTTGAGCATATAGATCGGACAGAGATGTTTCCAGCATGAGAGGAAGCGCTTTTAAGTCTATACATAGAAGACAACCATAGGGGAGTTTACAATTTGAGCTTGTGACTATGACAACAGCAATGGCGCTTTACCAGAGCTAGATTAAGGGCTTATCAGAACTCTGCTGATTAATGCTAAGGCTCTGAACTTCTGAAGCCTTGATATCACAATAGCATAGGGAGAAGGAAAGAAATCTGAGACGTTTCTCGTTTTGCATTTTTTTCTATCTAATTATATACCTTAAATTACTTTCTTAGACCTTGACAATTTGCAGTTAGTTTCTTAGACCCTCACAACTTACATAAGCTTTAAGCCATTTCTTTCCATCCAATCATTTACCATGAGACAAGGTCTTTGCAAAGCAAGTACTTTAAATAAAGGAATAGTAATATATACATAATATTTGATATATATGAATAGCAATATGTATACACATATATGCCTACTTTATGAGTTTATCTCTTTCAGAGTGAAGCCTGCCAGCAAGGTAAACCATATGAGTCTTCCTTTGTAGCTAGAGACCTAATCACTCTAGAAAAGTGAGGCCAATTTTTACATATGAAATGAACTGACCAGACCATGGCAGCCTTGTGAGAGGAACTGGGTGCTTGCTGCTGCCAAACTGATAAGCTACAGTTAGTGCTCAACACCATCATACATCTGGGAAGGATAAGTTGTAGCAGAAAGTTCAATTCAAATGGCCTATGTATCAATTAAAATGGAAGAGACCTATGACCACGTGAACAGTTCCCCTAGGCTCCCCTGGTCTCGATGGCTTCCTTGCATGGGTGGAGGTCGTAAGTCTTCAGTTGTCACACAGCTGCACAGAATAACATGGCCCTTCACACACTGCCAGACTCAGAATAGCTGACAGACTTTCCTGTGAATGAGGAACTTGAGACAATTGACCCACCTTGACAAGGCAGAGTAGAGACATCAACTCACCGGTGTCCACAGAGTGAGGTATGGGGCAGTTCTTCCCAGTGGTTAGCGTCACCACAATTCAAGTGGAGTCCTCTGTGCTGCTAGAGGAGACCTCAGGATTGCTGCTAGGAGCTGGCGTTTCTGTACATCAGAGGATGCTTTCTCATTAAGCACTTACATGTCATATTTAGCAGATCTCTGAAGAGTTTGAGAACCATTATCTATCAAGTATACCAGATTTAAACAAACTTGTTTTTAGTTACTTGCTTGCTTTAGGCTTGACCTTGAAGACACAGATAAGAGGTTAAGCAAAGCTTGTCCCTGTAAATAAATTACATTTGTATTTAATATGACTCTGAGCATAGTTTTGAGCGTATTACTGAATTTGATCATTTGACCATCAACTCACATGTCTTAATTGTTCTCAATAGTTTACAACAAGTTAGTAGCTTTCCTAAGATTAGGATTTTACAGCTTTATTCCTGTTAAGTTGGAGTCTTAAAATTTTAATCTGAAGATTTAATTGAAAATCCTTTAGTATAAAAATAAAACTTTAAACCATAAATGTAGTCCATAGGAAGAGTGGGAATGTTCCTGGTCCTTTTTATGGTGTAACATTACAGAATATCAGTTCCTTTTATGACTCACTTTATCCAAATGGCTAAAGTTTAATAAACTTAGCAAAGACAAAAAGGCTAGACATACATCTTGAAGTTAGGTAATGTTAACCTGAGTTATACAGAAATGTATAAACCTTATTTATCAAAAACATATTATTTATCAAACATGCATTGTTATTATCTAAAACATTTCTAGAAGCATGGTGTTGAGCAGTTAGTGTGTAGGGGTCTGAAAATCGCTGAAGGAAGACCCCAGACTCAATAGCATGTAAAAACAAAGAGCATTTATTCTGCAGAAACAGCCTGCATGCAGGGGTCAGCCAACCATACAAAATGGCAGTGACCCTGAGCAGGGAGCTCTCAGGCTCTTTTAAAGGCTTCTAGGGGAATCCTATCTGTGGCTACAGGACTCTGACTGGGATTGGCCAGTTTCTGTGGAGGTAGGCTGGTGCTTATGGAGGCCTGATGACTCTGGACATGCCTTTTAGCACTGTCTGGTCCTTACAAGTAAAAACATAAGTAGTTAGACATGCGTACATCTGTAAGTCAGGTTCTGTTAACCTAAGTATACCTTTACAACGTTAGGACTGTATCATCTATCAAAACTCCATCCTAATGCAAACACCTTGAGACCTCTGTTGTCTGCTTAGTCTAAAAAGGAGATGCAAGGATAAGCAGAGGGCTCGGTAGGACTATGAAGTTTTATGAGTGCTGCCTTACATGGTTTATACCATGTGGTCATCTTAATCAAGGCGGTGGTGAAGCTATATTACACGTACTCTCTTTTAACCTTAGTAAAGATGGCTGCCAGCCACAGGCAGAGAGCAAAGAAATCATAGCGATAAAAGGTTGTTTAGTTTTCTTTTGTTTTTCAAGATAAGGTTTCTCTGTGTATCCTTGGCTGTCCTAGAACTCACAGAAATCTGCCTTCCTCTGCCTCCCTGAGTGCTAAGATTCCAGGCATGTGCCACCTCGCTTGGCTGAGATAAAAGAATTCTAAGAATGAGATAAGAGATTTCAGGGAGTGTAGAGCAGAGAAAATGGAGATATAAGAAATCTGGGGATCTTTGTTTATGCGTGGCAGAGGGTGTTACCACACGAGAGAATGTGAACATTGAGTGTGTTCAGTATACAGAGCTGCAGTTTGCGGTAAAGCAGTGCGGCTGTAATAAAATCTCTGAGTCCCAGGAGGAAATTGAGCCCGAGGAGAAAAGGAGGAAGAGTGGTGAAACAGAACTCCAGTGGAGAGTGGGTTCCTAGAAGCTTTAAGAGCAAGCTGAGAGAGACAGAGAACAGGGTCACAGATAGGGATCCGGCCAGAGGAAGGACTGCGTTGCCCACAGCTCCCCGGGCTTGGCAAGGGAGCATCAGTGAGGAGCTGAGAGCAAAGGGGGCGGAGATAAGTGTTGTGGTGATAAGAATTCCAACCTGGGGTGTCCATAAGTAGACTGAGAGACTTGTTAAAGAAAAAAATGTCCCAAGTCACAGAGGAGAGGCATCCCAGTCCACATGATGGGGGGCCCAGTGGGGCTAGAAGAGCTTTCTAGCACATTGGTGTGGCTTCTGTAGATAGTAGACAAAGCAGGCAGCTCTGGGATGACACTTAGAGTAGGGGAAGAGAGATGAGTGGTTAAGCAGGTAGAGGAAAAAAACAGCTGAAGAAGTAAACTGGGGAAGGGGAGGGTTCCAACAGAGAGGTGGGGGAGTAAGTAGGCTTCAGGAGCCAGAGAAATCGAAAGATGCCGAGGTGACAGATGCCCTAGGAGGGCATAGCAGGCTCCAGAGGCTAGAGGGGACACTTAATGAGTTGGTGAGGAGAGACGGATGGTTAGAGCAGGTGGAAGAAAGAAGTTGCTGAAGAGGCAGTCCCTGGAGTTATGAGTCAGACATGGTGGGTGGCAGAAGCCAGCAGAAACAGATGACCCATACATCCCTTAGGAGAGTCAAGTGAGCAGCTTGGTGCAGAAAGGCCAAGTTCCTTGCAAAGGAGCTCACATATGCCACTCGAAGGTTCTCGAGAGCCAGATGAAGGGAAATGAGGACATGGCCGCTCCCAGGCGCAGTTGAGGGGAAGGGCTTTCCTGCAGACATGAGGGAGGATTCAGCCTGAGGCACAGGGAAGGGTTAAGACTGAACTGAACTGGGCCATGAGAGGAGAGAAAGGAGGGGAAAGCAAAAGAGAGAGAGGGAAGAAGGAGAAGGAGAAAGAGGAGGAGGAGGGAAAGGGAGAGGGGGAGAGAGAGAGCTCGCAAAATGGTTGGGTTATATAGGAAAGGGGAGGGAGGGGTGGGGTGGGGGCAGGGGGTTAGCCCAGCTCCTGGGCTGGAGAACTTTAAAGTGGGCTGTGAGTTGGGAAGTGCTGGGAGGGGCCACAGGTACTGAGCTGTCCAGGGTTTCTTTGGGCCTTACACTCCCAGCTCTCCTTTTCTAAACTGGGATTTCAGGCACGTTCTGCCATGCCCAGATTTTTATGTGGGAGGCTAGGGGATCCAAACTCAGGTCCTCAAGCTTGCATGGCAAGCAATTTTTTACTGAGTCATCTCCTTGGGTCCCTGTGGTGGGAAATCTTGATTGCAAATGTAACTGGATCAAGGAGCAGCTAGGAAGTGCTGCTGGGTGTCTACAAGGATGATTCCAGAGAGGAGCAATGAAGGTGAAAAGCGTTCCCGCCCACTCTCGGTGTAGGCAGCACCATCCGTTATTCTGCGAACCTCATGGAATAAGGGGAAAAGAAGAAAGCCAGGAGTGCTTCACGCTGTCTCCTGCTTCCTGACCATCAGGAGGTAAGCGCTTGTGCTACGCCACGCCCTTCCTTCCACAGCCGACTGACCTTCATGAGACTGCAAAACAAACCTTTCTTAAGGGTCTCTCTCTCTCTCTCTCTCTCTCTCCTCTCTCTACTCTGTGTATGTGTGTGTGTGTGTGTGTGTGTGTGTGTGTGTGTGTGTGTGTGTCACAGCAGTGAAAGCGCCCATTACACCACAAAATCTACTCAGCCCTCCACATCCATTGTCTCCATGTGAGCTTGTAGCTAAGTGTGAGCTGTGGTTTCCCATGATGCCCTGTGTCAGTAGTGTAAAGAGGCAGAAGGCAGAAAGAGGCGGGATATGACCTTCAGCTGGCAGAACTGCATGTATTAGCACACACAGAGGGGCAGCCTCTTTCCTGAGGAAGTTGAGGAGTCTGCCAGGAACAAAAACTGGCTGCAACCCTTTATAAGGATGGAGTAAGGCACTTAGGGAACGTTACAAGCCCAGAATCTAATTATGCTTTACCGTGAGCTGCCTTTTAGACCCTGAACTAGCCCTTGCCTGCCCACCTCTGTGTCAGACCTAACATCCTGTGGCTAACAGAAAACACTTTTTGGAATGTACTAACAAAGTCCTCACTTCCCCCAACCGAAGGCCTAAGAGTCACCAGACAACACATGAGGTCCTCAGCTGAGATTCTCTACTTGGCTGTGCTCACCCACTTAATGTTTACACCTGTGTATTGGGAAAGTTCCCTGTTTTGTAGCTTCCATTGCTCTGTTACTATAAAAACTTCTTCAAGCCGGTACCACATTGGAGCATAGAACCCCAATCCGTGTTCCAGGGCCATGGCCACTCATTTAACTTATCAATAAATATTCTCTTCTCCCCTCTGAGGTGCGAGCTGTGTTCTTGCATCGACTCCTTCTTTCACTTCAAGTCTTACTGCAAACCATTTTATTTCTTGTAAATTCTGCAAGCAGATGCCTCCTGACCACCCCCATGTTTAGCCTCATTTCTCCAAATTAACATCTGAAAGTGCAATCCCAAACCATTCTACCAGTTAACATTTAAAGTACTAGACACAGATCAGTTTACCAGGGAGCTCAAAGTGAACATTTGAATTAGTTAACATTTTGCTTAGGTCTGACTGAGATAAAGTCTTTGCATAATCATTTTTTTAATGTCCCAAATTCCACAGTTGTGCTTACATTTTAACTAAATACTTCTTCAAAGGAAGAGAAAGAGAGAAAGGGAAGCAGCAGGGCCTGTAATATAGCCCAGAATTATCCTCCCAAACTCCTATTTACACATGTATATGCATATATTATTTTTAATTAAAATTTTTGTGTGTTTTGCCTGCTTATGTGTCTGGGTACCACATGCAACAGAAACCAGAGGAGGCATCAGGTTCCCTGGAACTGGAGTTGCTGGCAGTTGTGAGCCACCATGGGGGTGCTGGGAACTGAACTTGGTTCCTCTTAACCACTGAAATCTTATCCAGGTTCAGGGGCCAGTACCCACACAGCAGCCAAAACCATCTGCAACTCCAGCGCCATGGGGTAACAGGAACAACATGGAAAGGTCAGAGCAATCTAGAGCCTGAAGTAGTTTCCAAGGCCTCTCAGCCATCCGAGCCAAACGGTGCTATTTTCTGACCCTCCACAGTATAGATAGAGAGAAGGGTGGTTACAAAGGAAGGTGTAGTAAAGTGCACTGCTGGGGAGGGTTTCATGACTTACTAAGAAGAGAAAGGCATATTTCAAGGTGACATGTACAATATCAATCTTTTAACTTAATAAGTGTAAGATGTCCTGGGAGCCCACAGGCCCCTCCAGCCAGGGAAGCGGGTATGTCAACTGCAGATCCTCACCTCTCCCTCAGCTCTTCCAAATCCAGTCCCCAGTCTCATGGCTAGCACTATAGCAGATCACCTTTTTCTCTGTCCCTGCCTCTAGTGGAGTGCACAGATCTTTCCCTCCAAACTTCCTTCCCCTGCAACTCATTCCATCATCCCAGCCCCGAATTCCAGCAGAAATTCCCTGAGAGCCTGCCGGTCAAGCCTGCCAGAGAAGCGAGCAGGCCAGCAAAGTAGGCAGGTGAGCTCAGATCCCCACTCTTCCCCCTCCCCCCCATATCCGCTCTCCCAGCCTCATGCACAGCTCCAAAAACAGACCGCCTGTTGCAGCCTCTCCTCGCCCTCTGCCGCCATCCCAGGGAACCAAGGTCCCTGGTGGAACACCCTGCTTTCTTCCTATCTGTGGGCCTTCTCAGCACCACGGCAAGCCCGACCCCATTCCTGAGTGCCAGGCCCTCAACACCTAGGAACATATTTTATTGGGAACCCTCACTGGCCCCACCTAGCAAGATCCTAGAAAATTTCCCACCAGGCAACACACAACCACAACCACACTCGCTTAAGAAAGAAGGAGGGCAACAGAAACCAAAAAACAAAACACCCTCCCAAGTAAGACAAGACCAGATATTAGAACCTAGGATTGCAATCGTCCCAAACCCAGACGCCTAGATGCCAGCGTGAAAACAGAATCAACAACATCCAGGACAGTATGTCTCCCCTGGAGCCTAGCAGCCCTACCATAGCAAGCTGAGAATTGTACCATAGCTGAAGCACAAGACAAAGAACTTAAAATACCCTTTATGAATATAATAGCAGTCCTTAAAGAGGAAATGAATAAATCCCTTAAAGAAATCTGTATGCTACCAAGTTGAAAATCCTAAAAGACAGGGATTTCTTTTTAAGTACATACCACTTACCAAAGTTAAATCAAGATCAGATATGCAAGTTAAGTAAGCCTATAACCCCTAGTGAACAGAAGCAGACACTAAAAGTCTTCCAACCAAAAAAAAAAAAAAAAAAAGACCTAGGGATGGATGGTTTTTGCACAGATTTCTACAAAACTTACAAAGAAGATTTAGGGCCCATACTCTTTAAATTATTCCACAAATTAGAAACAGAAGGAACATTGCCAATATAATTTTATACAGTTTATACAGTTACCCAGTTACTAAGGATGCTCAAGCCACAAAAAAAGAACCAACAAAGAAAGAGAATTACAGACCAGTCTCCCCTTTGAACAAAGATGCAAAAATACTCAATAAAATACTTGCAAACTGAATCTAAGAACACATCAGAAAGTTAATCCACCATGATCAAGTAGCATTCATCCCAGAGATGCAGGGGTGGTTCAACATATGTAAATCAATAAATACAATTCACCATATAAGCAAACTGAAAGACAGAACCCACGTGATCATCTCATTAGATGCAGAAAAGGCCTTTGACAAAATGCAACCTCCTTCATGATAAAAGTGCTGGAAGAGATCAGGGATACAAGGTATGTACCTTAACATAATAAAAGCGGTTGACAGCAAGCCCATAGCCAACATCAACTTAAATGGAGAAAAACTCAAAGCAATTCTACTAAAATCAGGAACAAGGCAAGGTTGTCCTCTCTCCACATGGGTTAGCTACAGCAGTAAGACAACTGAAGGGTATCAAGGGGATACAAATTGAAAAGAAAGAAGTCAAAGTTTCTTTGCTCCCAGATGATATGAGCCTATACATAAGTGACCCTAAAAGTTCCACTGGGAAACTCCTACAGCTGATAAACACTTGCTGCAAAGTAGTTGGATACAAAATTAACTCACAAAAACCAGTAGCCCTCCTATATACAAACAACAAATGGACTGAGAAAGAAATCAGGGCAACACCACTTCTTACAATGGCCTCTGTAACAGGTCCGCAGACCTTCGCACAGCTGACTCCATAACAGAAGTACCATCCAGGCCATAAAACTCAACACACAGATATAGCACCACCTGCCAAAATGAAAACGAAGAGTTAGCTCATTAAAATTCATAGTTCTGGAAAAGTCTCTAAATGTACTAACTTGTTTTGTGACTTCTGCATTCTGCATCCGGCTAAATGTTCTTGTTAACTGAACTATGTAAGCCCAGGATATGATTTTTGTTCTGAAAAGCTCACTTGAGAAAGGCTCGGCACTATACTGGGATCCCAAGCACCCAGTGCAGTCATCACCTGGCTGATAAAGACCTTCTATGGGCTTGAGCCCATGTCCAAGTAGTCTTCTCTGGTGAACACCCGACAACACCTCAAATAGTGTAAAATATCTTGGGGGTAACTCTAACCAAGCAAGCAAAAACATATGATAATAAGCCTAAGACACTGAAGAAGGTATCAGAAGATGGAAAGATCTCTCATGCTCCTGGATCCCGAACCCGGAAGCCATCTCTAATTGACAATCATTTGCAAATCAAAATTCAGTTTCTTCCAAAGGAGTCTCACCTGGGAAACAAAACACCAGTAAGGGGTAGATGGGCAGCAGAGAATGAACATCATTAGAGGCTCCTTGTCTCATAATGTAGGGTCAGGGGTTTTTATTTTTATATTAATTTTTATTCTTATGTTATTTTGTTTATATATATATTCTCTTTTTACTGTACAGGTCCTTGTGTATATATAATGGCTTTCATCATAGTGGGTTTGTTGTTGTTGTTGTTGTTGTTTTGGTATTCCAGAGTATGTGAATGAGTGGGTCTTGGGATCTGCTTCATGTGCCTTTTCTTGGGCTTTTTTTCCTTCTATTTGTTTGTTTTGTCTTATTTTGATGTATTAGTTTTGTTTTATCTTATTACATCATATTTTATTATTATTCCTTAGACACCTCTTGCTTTCTAATGAGAGAAGGAAAGTGGCTCCAGATGGGAAGAGAGGTGGGGAGGAGCTTGGAGAAGTGGAGGAAGGAAAGGCCATAATCAGGATATATTATATGACCAAAAAAAAGCTATTTTCAGTAAAAGGAAAAGCATGTAAGAAGTGTGGGGTTTTAAAAAAATATATTTATCTTTATTTACGTGCTCCTGTGTGTACCTGCTTGTCTATGTGTACAGCAGGTGTGTGCAGTGCCGTTGTGGGCTAGAAGATAGCACAGATCCTCTGGAACTGGAGTTACAAATGTTAGGAACCACCCTGTGGGATCTGGGAACCGAACCAGTGTCTTCTGGATGTTCTTTACCTCAGCCACCTCTCCAGCTCTTAAGCTGGGAATCATGACTTATGCCTTTAAGTGCCAGCACTAGGGAGGTAGGCAGGTGAATCTGAGTTCAGGCCCGCCATGTCTACAGAGTGAGTTCTGGGACAGCCAGTGCTTCACAGAGAAAGTCTCAAAAAACAAAACAAAACAAAACAAAACAAAACATCAAAAAGAAAACCAAAGAAGGAAGGAAGGAAGGACAATGGTTAGACAGTTGAAGTCTGGGACCCCAAAACAAGCATCTCTGGCTCTTGTTCTTGACAGGCAGCTCTGCCTTGGCCAGACACCAGGTGTGACCTATGACCTTGTACATCAAAGCTCTGTCCTGTCCAGAGGCAAGAAATGCTTAGGGCCTGTGGGTTGTGTCTGGTTTCTTGTTATCCTTCTCCATTTATACAACAACCTAAGCTATGCTGTGTTGTCGGGAGCTTCACAGTCCCAGAGGCTCCCAGGAAATGCCACTCCACTGGATGGAGAAGAACATGAACGCCTCATGGGCGAGACAACTGGACCAAGCAGCCTCTCAGGGCCTTAGTATTAATCCTTAGCAGGGAGCATATGTGGCAACCCCCCCCCCCCGGGACTCCTTCGCTCTGCAGCCCTGCTTGCTCCCCTTCCCCTAAGTTTTCACTTGTAAGAAAAACCCTTTCTAAAACTCACCCTTCTGCCATCTGAAAAAATTTATTCTTCAAGTTTCTAAGATAAAATGGCTGGAAGCCACTGACCCAGCTGGCTTTGGCAGCCATTGTTAGGCAGGACCCTGGCCCCCTAGCTGCATTCACCTGAGGTGAGAAATCTTCTGTAATGCTCATGTACTGTATGTACCTGCCACTCATTCCATTTCTAATTGGCAAAGCCTGTCCAAAGAGCTTAAAAGAGCACTCAGTCCAAAGAAGGAAAAACCCACTAGTTAGGAAGGAATCTGTCTCAAGATTCAGTTCTCTCTCAGAAAATAGGGGTAGAAGGCAGCTGATGGTAGATAAAGTGAAAAGACAAGAAAAATCCCAAGAACAAAAGAATTCCCGCAGCTGCAGAGAACCATTCAACTTTCTTTTCTATCCAAGTTCCACTTGCCATGAATGGTTGACACAGAAAATAGGTCTTTTTTTTTTTTTTTCATTATAGTTTACCAAAATCGTCACTGGAGTTTTAAGATAAGAACCTGGGTCCTGGAACACTTAAGACATTGCCCTGGCCACTGTCCTCAAAATGCCAGTTAAACAGTCAAGCAGTAGCGATAAGCAGAATTTATTTTCAATGTGATCACACTGGGGACAAGGACAAATAAAAGGTCTACCAACCTCCCAAGTCAGTCTTCAGAGTCCTGAGATGGGGTTTAGGTTTAAGAGTAAGAAAGCAGTCCTGGCCAAGGTGTGGTCCCACCCATCTCTGACCCATCATGGTCTGGGCTCCAGAGGTCAAAACAGTGTGACCTCTCTTCCTGGAAGGCAAGTTCCTCCTCTGCGTTTCAGTCTTTTCCTTCTTTGGCATGGGGCTCCTGGGCAGATTCCAATTCTTTGTGAACTGATGTGTCTATGGTCTGATAGCAAAGGGAGGATCACAAGTGTCTTCTTAGAATGTCTTTGCACCTGCCAGGACAGTTACAACAGTGTAAAACAACTTTTAGTGCATGCTCTGGTTTGAGTGTGTCTCTAAAGTGTCATGCGTTGGATCCTTGTTGTAGCATTATTGGGAGGTGATGGGACTCTCAAGAGGTGTGTTCTCATGTGGCGTAGTCCTGGGTGCCAGTCAAAGTCATTGGGTGTGGTCGTTGGAAGGAATTGGCAATTCTTAGGAGATTGACGCTACTCTACTAATTCTACAGAGTGAGCTGTTATAAGCAAGCACACATAGTTCCTCTGCGTCCCTTTCCTATGTCACTGTGAGATAGGACCCTCTCAGAAGTGTTCCTGCCACCATGGTGTCATGCACCATGATGTGTGGCAGCCCATAAGGCCCTCAACACAGCCCACACCATGACGTTTGTGTCATCGATGTCTATCGCCATGAACTAAATCAACCTCTTTTGTTTGTAAGTTACCCAGGCCCACATAGTTCAGGATAATAATGCAAAACAGATGAACGCAATTCAGGGAATTTCGGACTGTCCGTTCCTTGGGGGTTTATTACTCTGCACGTGGCAGGTGGAAGCTGGGGTTCTGTGCATTCCAGGGCCAGACTTTAGAGATGGGGTCCAAGCAACCTTTCCAGCTAGCAACCTGATCAGTGTCATCCAAAACTAGAAAGAGAAAAGAAGCCAGAAGTGGAAGGAACAGAACAAAAGAATAAAAAGGCAGGAAGTGTTCCCAGAGTTACTCAAGAATCCTGACAGAATATATGCATCAAGGGTCAAGAAGCTGACCAGCCTAAGCCAGGTACTATAGGTCCTTCCTTTCACACCATCAGTCACTGTTGAACTTTGCCATGGTGCCAGAGGGAGGGTGCAGGAGAACACAGGGGAAACTTGCAAGTCAGCGCAGGCTTGGTCTCCCAGGCACAGTTACCAGCCAGTTTTATCCTTCATTCCCAGTGTGGGAGAGGAATCAGGGATCTGCGTCAAATGGTCCCAGCATTCCTGCCAAGCAAAGGGTCTGATGCTGTTGTCTTCATGCCACAGCAAAGAACTGGGGCAAGCGAAATTGCGGGGTACGAAGAAGGTCCATTCTGGGAATGTTAAGTCATTCTTCTGCTGGCTTAACTCCTGTCTCCCAAGTACTGACAGACAACCCAGCCCACACAATGGCTGATCTATGAGCACTTGCTGAATGGGTGCCACGCAGAACACCCTGCTGTGGGTCCTGTTTTACCCTTACCTTGCCCGTGAGCCATGTGGATTTCGTATCTGTTACTATGGAGCCCCTTTTCAAAGGTGACCACTGCCCACCTGCTCACTACAGCCTTTGTGCTTTTGATAAAAAAAAGCCTCACAATGTTCTTTGCAGGAACTGCTGTTAATAAACTCGTGCTACAATTTCCAGCCTGCTGAAGACATGCTAAAAGGGTCGAACTTTTTAAAAATGGTTTTATGTTTTATTTTGGGACACAAGCCAAGCGATAACTTTCATTGTGACATTTTCACACACATATATCATTACAGTTTGTTTTTAGTTGCCTCCTTGTGACCTTCCTCCTATCAGATAGACCTTTCTGTTTTCACGTGACATATATTCCACTATTCTCTCTTGTCTCTTAGATTTCTTTCTCCTTTCTCAGTCCCCTTTCTACTTTTACCTTTCTCTGTCTCTCTCTGTCTCTTTCTGTCTCTCTCTGTCTCTCTGTCTCTGTCTCTCTCTGTCTCTCTGTCTCTCTCTCTCACGCATACACACACACACACACACACACACACACACAAATGCACACAATACATATTTTTTAATGTTTATTTATTTTGTTTTATGTGTATGTGCATGTGTGCCTGAGTGTATGTATATACACCACGTGTATGCAGGAGCCTGTGGAGGCCAGCAGAGGTGCTGGGATGGAACCCAGGGCTATGTACATGCTAGGCAGCTATTCCACTATTGAGCTGCCTTCCCTGCCTTTTTTCCCCTTGACAGCGTATCACTTTGTAACCCAGGCTAGCCTAGAACTCACTACAGATCCTAATCCAGCCTCAGAATCATGGTAACATCCCTGCTTTAACATCTCCAATGCTAGGATTACAGGTAAGCATCTCTTTTATTCATGAAAGCCATTCTGACTGGAGAAGATGAAATCTCAATGTCATTTTCATTTTCATTTTCTTGTTAGCTAAAGATGCTGAACAATTTCATGCAGTTATTTGCCATTTGTATTTCTTAGTTTGAGAGCTGTCTATATAGTTCATTAGTGTTTGGAGTTTTATAGAGTCTAGATACTAACCCCTGATGAGCTCATAGCTGGTAAAGATTTTCTTCCGTTCTGCAGGCAGTCTCTTGGCTCTGTTGGTCATTTCCTTTGTTGCACAGGAGCTTTTTAATTTCCTGCAATCCCACTTGTCAGTCATTTGAATCATTACCTGTTCTGCTGGAGTCCTTTTCAGAAACTCCTCACCTGTGCCTATGTCTCAAAGTAGTATTCCTAAGTGCTTTCCTCTAGTGGAGAAACCATTTATTTACAAAGAAAAGCCACTGATGTGGCTTGGTGGTATAGTACTTCCCTAAGTGAACTAATTTTAGGCACACCCAGAACCCACATGGTGGGAGAAGAGAGCTGTCTTATGACCTTCCACCCACTGCTCTCATACCCACAGCATGACATGCATGCACACCACCACATATGTAAACACACACACACACACACACACACACACACACACACACACACATTTTTTTAAAGCAACCCCCAAATTTGGCATCTAAGGAGTGGATCAGAGTCTCTACTCCATTTACCTCTTTTAAACCTCAGTTTCCCAGTCTGCCAAATGAAGTCAAGCATTGGAAACGAGGCATTGGGCAAAGGAAGTGGGCTGATAAACCTCAGGCATTCAAAGCCAGCAGCACTTCCCTGTGGGTGAGCTGAAGCCCAGCTCAGTCTGAAGATGCATTTACAGAGGTAAAAATAGGCCTGCTCACGAGTGCTTGCTGCGCATCTGCCACTTTGCATATAATTATCTCATTTAATGTCACCCTCATCATAATTCTGAGAGGTGGGTGCTGCCATCTCTGTTTTAATGATGAGGAAAACGGCGTTAAAAGGCAACGGTATGCTTGCCCAGGGCCTTAATGCCCAGCCAGGATTATAACAAGACCTGAACATGCCAGAGCCTGCAGATCCAAGGGGAAACCGGCACCATCATCCCTTTGTTCTATGTGGTCACTGGGAGATGGGGCCCTCTGGGCATCTCGGGGCATGCGGAGTCGGGTCTTGGGCAGCTGACTTTTTCTAAGAAGTTAACAGGAAGCTTGAGGTGAGGAGGGAAGATGGTACATTTTTACTGGTTTGCTGTGCAAGCTTTAAGGGCTTTTAAGCCACAGGATGGAAGATAGATTAAAGTGGTCGTGTTTAGGGCCAGCCAGCCAGGCAGCCAAGCAGGTTACAGACGAACTCTGGGATACTGGGTTGCCAAGAACCAAAGCACAGCTCATACACTTGGTCCCGGAGGAGGCAGACAACTGGAAGTTTGGTCTACACCTCTAGTTTAGGTTTTTGTTGTTGTTGATGATGGTAATGATTTTTTGAGACAGGGTTTCTCTGTGTAGCCTTGGCTGTCCTTGAACTCATAGAGATCCCGCCTGCCTCTGCCTCCCCAGAGTACTGGGATTATAGGCATGTGCCACCACACCCAGCTTCTAGTTTAGGTTCTAGTTTAAGAAATGGCTTGCCCAGAGTCCCACAGCCCCAAATAACAGAAATCAGGTCTTGAGCCCTACTTAGCTCTAGGTTTCTGCAGCATGTGGCTCCTGGGCCTTCCACAGACCATGTAGAGTCTTAGTTTTCACTGCAAGAAGAGCCTCTGCCTCCTTTTTCTATTCTGGGAATGGGGTGTGCATAAACCTGAATGCATTCTTCGTGTGTGTGTGTGTGTGTGTGTGTGTGTGTGTGTGTGTGTGTGTGTGTGTGTGTGTGTGTGTATGCTTCAAGACAGGGTTTGTCTGTGTAGCCCTGGCTATTCTGAAATTCACTCTAGACCAGATTGGCCTTGAACTCATGAAGATGCATATATCTCTGCCTCCTAAGTGCTGGGATTAAAGGTTTGTGCAACCATGCCTGGCTGCATTTTTTTTTTTTTTTTCACTTTTAACGGGACCAGAAAGGCTGGTGGCCTTCATCCTTCTCCAGGTACAGCGTTGCAGCTTCCCTCTGCCTGAAGGCCCTACTCTGATACGTCCAGGACTTAGAGATGCCTGGTCTCTGGCCCAGTGTTTGCTGCTTCTGACTAAAGCCTGCAGGATGGATCATCCAAGGATTTCCAAAGAAATCCCTGACCCACAGAACAGCGAGCTAGTAAGATTTTTGTGTTTTGAGCCACTAATTTTGGGGGCAATTTGTAACTCAGTGACAGCTAGCTAGATCCTGGGATCTGTCAGACTAACCAGCCATCATCTCCTGGGACAGTGTGTGTCAGCATCTGTGTCACTGAGACAAATGGATAGGCCACTGCAATGTTTACCATCTGCCAGAAGTTTGTATTAGGGTGTCCCCACAAGCTGAGTGCTGCCTACTGCTCTGATCATTGGTCACGGTGCTTCTGTGAGAGCCAGAGATGCCCCTGATTCTATACTGTGGTCCTGTGTGGCCACCGTACCTGACCCTCTCTGTGAGGAGCTGATTAAACCATTCCTTCTTCTGGCCTTGAGAACTCTACTGCGCCAAACTGTCTCTAGGTTCTAAGACAGGAAGAAGAAAAAAAAAAAAATAGCCCGATCCTTGTCCCCAAGGAGTACTTGAACTCAACATGATCATAAATAACAGTCTGTCCCAGCAGGGGCTTTGCCAAGCAAGCCAGAGCACAAGTCAGGTGCAGATTCCTAGCCTAGACCTGTGAGCTGGGAGACAGCAGGAAGATAGGAGGAAGACCTTTATGGTGACCACCCAGAGCCACAGTGAGGGGCCAGGCAGGGGTCATGGGAGGTGGACAGATGCAGGCAGACTACCCTATGGCTGGGATGACTGAAGTTTCCCCGTTTCTGCCTCCTTTTTGAGATTCCATGTCCTAAGATTTGTTCCCTCCCCTGCAGCCCCCACTCTATTACAGACCAGTCTTCGCTTATGCCCCCCCAAGCATCCCACTCCACTCCACCCCATCTATCCCAGCTGAGTGAACCACTGTTACTGGTTTCTCAGAGCAGTTCGCACCACGCAAGCCACCTTATTTTCACATCTTTTATTTATTTCCCAATTGGAATGCAAGCTGCATGAGAGCCTTGAATAAAGCCGTACACAAAATTAGGCTCAGAACATCAGTGGTCCTTGTGGAATGGACACGAAATTAATTCAGACAGGCTGTGCTAGAAGACAGCATAAACGCAAGCCTAGAGCTTGCGCCCCACATCTGCACTGGGAATTTCTCAACCCTCCCCACCCCCACCCCCACCCCCACACTCCCTCCTGCCCATGACTCTGTGATTTGGCTGCCAGTGTCCCCATGGGGCAGATGAGGAAGTGGAGGTCAGCGAGGTCAGGGAATGGCTGGCCCATACCTCTCAGCTGCCAGGAAAGAGCAGCCAACTCAAAGGCCCTGTTGCTCTCTGCAAGGTACCTTGTGACACAAGAAACAAGAGGGCCCAGAACTGCAAGCCCCCCGAGTCATGAAGAACGTCCCCAGCCTGTTTGAATAATCAGAACGATCAGTTCTCTACCCACACCATGCCAAAAGACACTGCCTTGATGGATGGAGGCAAGTTCTGGGAAAAGTCCCAAGCCTTGGGCTGAAGGCCTTGAAGCAGCAGTGGGAGGGAACAGGCAGAGTCACCTTTCTTTTAGGAAAATCACCAAGAGGTGCATTTGCAAGGTCACAGACTTGGGGTGGGGTGGGGCTCTGCCACATGGAAGCGATGGAGAGGATTTGTTCAAGGGCCATACAGAACTCCCAGAGTTCTTGCGCTTAACTGGCACCCTCTTGTTGCCAGAGGATGTCACAAGTAGGCATGTTGCCTGCCAGGAGAAAGTTGTTTGTTTTATTTTGTTTTTGAAGTGGGTTCTCACTGTGTTAAACAGCCATCCTCCTGCCTCAGCCTCTCAACTAGTCAGCACACCCAGGTAGAAATAAATCACTTTCAATACTAGCTGCCAGTCCTTTTAGTATAGGGCTACAGAGGAGCACTATTGGGACAGTGGTAACCGTCTCCACGTGTGTTGAGGGCACGAGAACTCCACTGGGAAACTTTGCCCTTTGTGGCCTCATTATTACCAAATATCCACTTTGTGATAATCCTGCCTTCTAGGCTCACAGAGAAACAGTTCCAATCACCAGATAGTGGCTGTCACCAGCACATGGTCCATTGTCATCGGAAGCACTGGAGAAGGAGCTTTTTTTGCTGGGGACCTAACTGGAAAGGTCAACACAGCTATGTTCCAAGAATCCAGGGTCCTAAAGGAACCAAATGTGTACAATGAAACCTATCCAGTGGTGGGAGCACTGGTTGTGGGGAGCACTTGTGGTGAGGAGCGCTGATGGTGAGGAGCGCTGATGGTGGGGAGCGCTGACGGTGAGGAGCATTGATGATGGGGAGGACTGAGGATGGGGAACACTGCTGGTGGGGAGCACTGATAGTGGGGAGCATTGGTGGTGGGGAGCATTGGCGGTGGAGAACATTGGTGGTGGGGAGCACTGATGGTGAGGAGCACTAGTGGTAGGGAGTACTGATGGTGAGGAGCACTGGTTGTGGGGAGCACTGATGATGAGGAGCACAGGTGGTGAGAAACGCTGGTGGTGGGGAGCATTGGTGGTGGGGAGCACTGGTAGTAAGGAGCATTGATGACAAGGAGTACTGACGGTGGGGAGTACTCATAGTGGGAAGCACTGACGGTGAGGAGAACTAATGTTTGAGCAACACAAGCAGGAACCAGAGCTGATGCTGCCTTGGGAATTTAAGCTGGGCAGGGAGAACAGAAGATCTGGCGTCCTGGACCAGCAGAGGCCAGCTTAGGCTTGTGAGTGTCCATGCCTCATTCTAGTCCTTCTTCGTGCTCTTGTTGCCGGACCTTCCTCTCTCCAGGTCCACTCTCAAATCCATCCATGCTCTGTACCAGTCTTCCAACTCTGCTTCTTTCATGACCCTTCTGATAGCCCCTAAGGTGTTCACTGGCACAAATTCTGCTCCAATCTTCCAAGAAGGCAGGGCCAAGGCACAACCTCTTGGTTCCTTGCCCATGGAAATGAAATGTGCTTGTATGATTTTTCTCTCCCTTCGCTTCTAAAAGCTGCTGGCTTGGAACTCAACACAAAGGATGGGTCAACATCCTATACAGTTAACTGATTCTTGTCTTTAGGAGAGGAAACTGTGTGTTACAAGGGCATCTCACACAGACAGATAGGCAGGTGCACACCGCACGCACACTGGGTGGGGAAGTACCTCAAAGTTCAGGTCTCAACCAGGTACAGTCCAGCTGGCACATCCCATAATCCCACCAAGTGAGGGCTGTGAATCATCCTTCAGTGACTGGGCTGCAGGACTCAGAGTCATTGGGCTTCTATTGCGAGGCAGGCATTGTTATATGCCCTGGGCACTTGTCAAAGAAAGACAAAAAAAAAAAAGGAGTTTTAATTGCAATGAAGAAGACCCCAGCTATATAAAGGGGTCTTCAGGCCAAGGAGCAGTGATGACTGAGGTGGGGATGAGGGAAGAGAAGAGTGGAATGGCTGTGGCAGAGAGAAGCCAAGTGTTGAGAGGCAAAGTTAGAGAGACAATGAGGCGTGGAAACTGTGGCTCCACGCAGGCCACTGGGGCTGTCCTTCCTTCTAAACCAATCCTTCCTACTGCAATGCCTTATTCATCCTCTTTCACCTTAGACCCAGCTCCCTTCTGGTTTTCCACAGCTTGCCCTGAGTTGCCCAAAGACCTGAGTTTTTCCTTAGTCAGAAAGGGAGAGAAGTCTTGATTCTAAGCACCTGGGGAGAAAGAACTGGAAGTCCTCACAGCCTCTCCACCCCCACCCCCGGCAGTGTCTGTTATGGCCACAGGGCGTTGCTGTTGAACACCAGTCTTGCACAATCCTGTGGGCATCTGGTTACTTCATCAAGCATAATGACTGGTCAGACCCCTAACCCACTCGACCCTGCTGCTGGAGCCTCAGTCTGCCCCACTAGGCACCAGCTGGCCGCTCAGGAAATGCATTCCTGTTCTCAGCTCTTCTTTCTCAAGGTACCTCAACCCAGAGTGGCTGGTTCCACTGGGCATGAATGCAGCTCTTCCCCTGAACTTTTTCCTGAAGGGTTCTTGTCACTAGCAGTCCCAGCCCATGAGCATCCTAATGAGATTTTCATAACCCAAACACCAGAAGGCATGACTGAGAAGATCCAGACCCCCAATTTCTACTATATTTATGGTTTACATCAGGGAAAAAAATATGAAAGGCCAACACGAGTAAAATTCTCACAGATTACAGCAGACATCAGAAATGCTTATTTTTGTGTGAAATTTCCAGAGCTCAAAAATACCATAAAAACCTGTCAATTAAAAGAAAACAACATTACCAAGCCATTTAATTTCTATCATATGTAACCATACATATATATGTACGTGTGCGTATGTGTGCACTTGTGCACGTATACTTTCCCCCAAATTTTGAAATAAGTTCCATTCCCCACTAACGACAGGAAAGAGAATGCCACTCATCAGCAGGCAGGACACAGTGTTCCCATCTGAGTGCAAACACAGCTCGATGTGTGCAGCATCAAACATCACTGCATCTGTGCTTCGAACGAGGCAGAAACAAAGCCATTCTGTGGGCACAGAAATGACCAAGCTCCCTTCCTTTGATGGTGTGAATCATGGGTGCTTTTTCAGGGATCACATGATGCCCTCTCCTGAACCACCCAGCTCTTTGACGACACCCGCTGCAGAATCTGCTTTCTTATCCCAAACTTAGGGTTCACCAAGAAGAAGCCAGGATCCTTAAGAACATCCTCCAGTCCGTCCCCTGTATTGGCACACCCTGTGGTTCCTCTCACACACATTGCCCCTGTTGCAGCAAGTGATATAAACTTCCCTTCTCGCTCCAGGTGTGCTCCTTCTGATTTTTGCATGGCAGCTCCAGACAGGAGCCGGCCTCAAGCATCTTCCCATGTGACCACTAAAGGTACCAGGCCCTCTTCAGCAGTTGCCTAGCAATGCACTGTTTGGATGACACAACATCTACCTTGTCTCTTTTTTCTATCCTTTTTGCTTTCTTTCAAGATTTCCAGTCATGCATATCTTTAGCACAGTATCTTAGCATCTTTCTTTTCTTTTTTCTTTCTTTTGTTCTTTCTTTTCTTTTCTTTTCTTTTTTTAAGCCTGACTACATTTATTGGAATTATTTCTATGCTTTATTTCAACAACCTATATTCATTTTTTTGTCTTCCCCAATGATCATCAGTCAGGACACACACACACACACACACACACACACACACACACACACACACACACACACACACACACACTGTCGTAAGCCGCCTTTAATGAATGGTAAACAAAATGAGATGAGAACGAGAAACTCTTCTAGAACACAAGAGTGAAACTGAAGACTGGATCCTTTCCCCATTGTGTGGAGAAGTCAGTGACGTGACACAGGTGACAAGGATGAGCAAGACAAAGCAGGCTGGCTGACTACAAGGCAGGAGGATCTCGGGTGGGGGGAGGGTGGTCCATGTAGATCCCCCACACAAAGGAGGCCAACAACCCTGGAGGCCAGCAGTATACCTGGCTCAGGAGCAAACCAACCCTGGGGACAAACACTCCTGCCACACTTGCCAGCAGTTGTAAAATGGAGTGGGCTGAGCTCAGGAAGGGAAGAGTATGGAGACATGGCCAGCTCCAGCTCAGCTGTGCCATGGGCCAAAAGCCACAGAAGCTCTCTGTCCCTGGGACCCTGGTGGGAAACAGCTCAAGGCCACCACACAGACCTTAGCATGGAGTCTCCGCCCCTCTGGGTTAAGATGTTCCTCAAAAATGGCAGTTTTGGCCATTTGGACCTGGGCCACTGTAGAACCAGCCCAGGGAGGAGGGGCAAGGGGGTGGTGTCTGTGCTTTTCCAATGGCATGTCACAAGTCAGAATCAGTGTTTGAGGCAAGAGTTTTTTAAGACACCAGTGCGGGAAGTTCAGGTTCTGAGAAAGTTGTTGCAAAGACTTCTTCAGATGGATCCACTTGGCACACGTTTGGAAGTCTATTGCGTTTCTTTTTGTTTTGTTTTTGTTTTTGTTTTTGTTTTGTTTTTGTTTTTCGAGACAGGGTTTCTCTGTGTAGCCTTGGCCATCCTGGACTCACTTTGTAGACCAGGCTGGCCTCAAACTCACAGGGATCTGCCTGCCTCTGCCTCCCGAGTGCTGGGATTAAAGGCGTGCGCCACCATGCCCAGCTTCTATTGCGTTTCTTACACCGAAGAAAGGAACCACCTTCCAAATGCCTGGGGCACAGAAGCCAGTGAACTCGGACATAAACGAGAATAGATTTGCTGAAGGCTTCTCATACAGGACACAGAACAGTCTAGAGAAGTAATTCTCTACCCGTGGTCTGGGGTTGCCTAAGACCGCTGGAAAGCGCATAACAGTAGCAAATTTACAGCTATGAAGTAGTAATGAAAATAATTTTATGGTTAGGGGGCCACCACAGCGTGAACTGTATTAAAGGGTCACAGCATTAGGAAGGTTGAGAACCCCTGGCCTAGAGTGTTCTCAGCAGCTGCCGCCCCATCGCCACTCCGCTTCCGTCTTCCCTTCAGCGCTTTCCTAATACCTATTTATGGCCTTGCTATTCTGGGCCTGTGAGCTCTGTGACTCCAGGGCACCAGTTTTCAGTGTCTTTGTTCATGTCTAACCTGCAACTTCTAGGGTAGGGTATGAATTACACACTGAGCAGAGGTATAAAAGAAAGGATTAAAGATCTAAGCTCTCGGGTGAGCAAGGTCATACGAACTGTGTCACCGGAAAGGCGCTGAAGTCAACACTAGTACTAAACTCATTAGGAAAAAAGCTTGTCATAAGTCAGTTTTGTGTTTCTATAAACAAAAGACCTGAGCCTGAGCCATTTGTAGAAAAAAGTTTATTTGGCTCAGAATTCTAGGGGCGTTGTACTGGCATCTCTGGCCAAGGTCTCTCTCACTCTATCATAACATGACACATGAGGAGGAGAGGAAGCAGTGCTAAAGAGATGAGGCACATGCTAACTGCCACCCCTGAGAGCTCACTCCACAAAGCCGGCATTGCTCACTTCTGAGGGCAATGCCCCAGTAGCCTAACCACCTTCCACACAGGCCTCACCACACCAAGGGCCAAGCTACCACTGATACATTAAGAGATGGTATTCAAACTGTGTCCAAGTCATAGCAAAGTCTTGGCAGACAATAAAGATGAGCTCATCTGGGAAGAGACCTGATCACTGAGAGTCCTGATGAGCAGCAGGAAATATTGGGCCTACAAAACTATGACTGGAGGGAAGGCTTTAGTTAGACAGGAAAAGAACACTACCCATGGGCAGAGGCAACTGAAGCCTGCAGAGGGGCAAGGAGCCAAAGGTTCTGATCTCCCGCACTTCCGGTCTCCAGAATTGTGGATTTCTGTTGTGTAAACCACCTGATTTGTGCTATTTTGTTACACAGGGAAACAATGCCTACAGAATGCACAGGAATCCTGAGTTATACGTTCAGCCCTTTAGAGGGCACATGCCTGAACAACTCCCTCTCTCTTAAGCTAATATTTACGAAGCCCTGCCGTGCGGCAGGCCCTATCTGAGGCAGCCGGCAGACAGGCTCCTGCCTTGGGCTTCCTGTCTGTGGAATGTTGGTGGATATCCTTTCTGACCTGCAAAAGGAGTCCTCTGACCTTTCCCAGGAGAAACATGCCCTTGGTCTCAGTACTGGCCTTCAAAGGACCAACCAGGCCTCTAGCTCCTGCTCTCTCCAAGAGGTCGGTCACTTCCACGTGGCCTCTAGATGTCACCAAAAGAAGAACAGCACAAGGCAAGAAAAACACAGCGTAAGGCTTGAGAGGAAATGAGTCAGTGGAAGCGTGTTCTTGGTGGTAATAAAGTATAACGCCATAAACATCCGGGCCACTGACACAGTTGTACTGTACTGGCTAGATTTTCAGTCAGTTTGATATAAGTCAGGGTCATATAGGAAGAAGGAACTTCAATCAAGAAAAATGTCTCCATCAGCATTCGCTCTAGGCAAGTCTATGGTGCGGTTTCTTAGTTAAGCATTGATGTCAGAGGGCCCAGCTCCCTGTGGGCAGTGCCACCCCTACACTGGTGGCCTGAGTGCTATAAGGAAGCAAGCTGAGCAAGCCTTGGGGAATACAGCAGCAAACTGTCTCTCCACGGCCTCTGCTTTAATTCCTGCCTCCAGGTTGCTGCCTTGAGTTCCTGCTCTGGGTTTCCTTGTGATACAGAAGGATAAGATTAAAAAAAAAAAAAAAAAAAAAAAAAAAAAAAACCCTTTCCTCCCCAACTTGTTTTCGGACCTTGTCTTTATCAGAGCAATAGAAAAGCCAATTAAGACAACAGTGGTGAACTGAGCTTGGTAGGGCACACCTTTAATCCCAGCACTCTGGAGACAGAGGCAGGTGGATCTCTGCGCTTGAGGCCAGGCCAGTCTTCAGAGTGAGTTCTAGGACAGCCAGGGCTACACAGAGAAGACCTGTGTTGGAAAAAAGGACAACAGTGGTGAATTCTCACGACCAGTGTCACATCCTGCCTGTAACCCCAATGCCGTGCTCTGTACCCTCGGCAGCCCAGGGGACCGCTAGCATCAGCAGCATCACAAACACAGGAGGACTGACTGGGTGCTCTGTGAAGGCTGCAGGGCCACTAGGTCCAAGACTTTCCCAGCCTTGTTTTCTTATAGGCCCACTGTCCCACACGACGTTGGAGCTGAAACGCCTATTCAGATGTGGTCAGATTTACACTTACTCTCTCAAGCCTCCCAGTAGCCCATGGCTTGTGTAACACACATCTTGTTCTCAAGTAAGACCAGTGAGATAACCCTTTGAGGTCACACCTGAGAGAGTGGTGGAGCTTTACACTCATAGAGTCCATTGCCTGCCCCTCTCTAAGTCACAAGAGCCAGGATGGGCCCCTGGTGGCACCAGCTTTGATAAGTTGGTTTCAATGTTTATAGTGGCCCCTTGGCCGTTAGCTGACACAGGTGGCCCAGCAGTTCCTTTTGATGTGTTTTGGCTTGACCCTGTGCTTGAGAGTGATCCTGTCCCCAAGACCTACCAGCCTCGGCACACTTGACAGTGCAGAACTCTAGGGGAAGAGGACCCCCCCCCCCCCACCTCCGACAAGAAACACAGGAGCAGATGGGTGTGCAATGAGTGCCTCTGCCTTCCGACTTTGTGTGAACCAGTCTGGGGCCAGATCCCAGCAATGTGGCACCTGAGGCAATCTGACCTCCCTGATGGAATAGAGATGTTACTGATGATGCCACAGCCCTCAAAAAGTTGTGAGGAGGACTGAAAAGTTAATAAAAGGTCGATCCAACAGAGCTGGCTTCAGGGCAATGTGCACTATTTCTCTTCTGGAACGTGGGGTGTGGCTTACCTGTGGTGGCCAATAACCTCCAGACACTCTCTACACCCCCAAAGGCTCCTTTGTCTCCTGGCTTCCCACTTGTGCCATGGGGAGCTCTGCCGGGATGGGGAGAGGGAGGTGAGGTTGTGTTTCATCTTGCCTTCATCTTGCCTTTTACACTGGGAAATGACTGCCTCCTCTACAGAAAGGGGCAGCTGTCCCCAGGCATGTTCTATCCATTTCTCACTGTCTGGAACTCACATTGTCCCCCCCCCCCCTTTCAGTCCTGGGGGACCAATGCCCAGCGGTGACTAAGGCTTCAGCACTGGCTTTCATGGCATCCATAAGCCCATTGGTCCTTTTGTAAAAAGCACCTGTCCTACTACCCTGCAAGCCAGCTTATTGGAGTATGTCAACTCTTTCCAGCAGGGACAGTTTCTAATGTATGTCATGTCATGCGGGGAGTCCATGGTGAGGCAATACTTTCATGAGGAGTGGTGGGAGTGAGCAGTGAGTATGCAGAACTGAAACTGGCACTGTTTCAGAAAAGTCATCTAGCCCTTCTGTCCCAAGGAAGCCCCCAACATCAGGGAAAAGCTAAAGCTGCCAGAGAAGCCATAAGGGAGCAGGGGCAGGGCGGGGAGCCAGGATCTGGCCTCTTTCCACAAGCCCTGCAGCTTTTCTTAACTCCTCCAGGGAGGGTTCCCTGGGGCTAGACCAGGCATAACACTGAGGGATGTCTCCACCCTCACTACCTGCTTGCACTGAGAATGCAAGGCAGGGACATCATGCTTGATAGGCTGTGGCCCTGGGGAGACCTGAGGCCCTGGGACCCTGCAAGGGATCTGCAGCACCCAGGGTTGAATGAGGCCCAGGCAGCAGCCAATGAGAGGCCAGACCAGCTACCCTGTCTTAAGGATCAAAGGCCTTCTGGGATTAGGGGGGAGGGTCTCAGAATCTTCCTGCTTATAGAAGAGAGAGGGGGAAGGGAGAGGGAAGGAGGGAGAGGCAGAGAATGGTAAGCAGTAGTTTGGAGGGGTGGGGCATTTCCCTTCCAAATATTTATCACACTTGGGGTTCTTTTCTCTTCCACGTCACTGCCTTTCTCTGCTCTCTTTCTAAGAACACCTCCTCCCTTTTTATCCACATTCACATCTTCCAAGATGGCCTGCTCTCCCCCTGCCTCCATGCAACCTCGGGCAGGACAATAACTTTCTTCTCCACCATCAGTGTCAGCATCACCTTCAAGAATCATAGACTGCTGTTAGCCTGGGGACACAGCACAGGTGCTGTAGTCTCCTAGCCACCAAAGGATGGAGGTAGAGGGTGGAGAGTCACATGGTAGTGCACGCCTATAGTTATAAAGAATGTATGGCTGTAGTATCAGGAAGTAAGCCTAAGGCAAGACATTGCTGTGCAATTCTATCATACCAGGCAGCCCTGGAAAATCATTACAGCTAACATCACAGTTAGGAAGGCTGCGCAGCACACAGGTACACCAGAGACCAAGACTCAGAGTGACAAGGCAATTTCTCAAGGTCACACCCATATTAAGTGGATTCATGCCAGGATCTGCTGGGTTCCAAAGCCAAGTGTTTCCATCTGCTGAGTGTAGCATGAGAGAACGTGGCTGAGACCCTAAGAGCCCCATCTCTGCAATGGCCTGATGTTTCTTTCTAAGGAGCAAAAGCAGCAGCAGACACCCCAGTGCCCAGGAAAGATGTACTGGGCAAATGACCATACTCTTGGTGGCTAATTCTTCTGAAACTATGCCATTAATTTGCTGCAATGCCAATAAAAACCTCATTAGCACTTAGAAGAAGATCTTGATAAAGCAATTAAAATTAAATTGAGTGGGGGAAAAAAAAAGTTCAAAAGAAAATGTCCAAGAAAGAAATAAGAAGTGGTGCTCACATTGCCCGTTCTTTCTTTTGGTAGATACTTAAGTTGCCCTCTTCTGCAATGTGCAGTGGGCTTAACTGCTGTGCCTCCAGGACACAGGAAAAATTCATCTTGGGAAACAGTAGCCATGGGCACCTGAGTGGTTTGCATTTGTAACAGCTTTTGTCTCCCAGCATTCCAGACTCCAAACCCTGAGATCACCACTCTGAAAATCAGAACATAAGCCCCCCCCCCCCCAAAAAACATTACTTAAGCATCTTAAGGCCATGTGGCCAGGAAGTGAAGGTGAAAAGCTAAGTCTGTCCAACTTCAGTGTCACTGCTGGTGACTACAAAGAGACAGTGAGACTTGTAAGCTCCTCAGATCAATGGAAAAAGAATGGCACACTCAAGCAGATGTCGTGGAAATAGTTGACTTGATACATTCCAATATCACCATAAAAGTCATAAGGGAAAATAAAAAAGTTAAAAGGGCTTTAGGATTTTATTTTATGTGCATATTTGCATAAATGTATGTGTTCCATGTGTGTGCAATGCTCATAGAGGCCAGAAGAGGGCATCATATCCTCTGGAACTGGAAATCGAACCTGGCTGGGTCCTCTTCAAGAGTTCGGAGAGCTATCAGCTACTGGGCCATCTCCAGTACAAAATCGTATCATTTGAGCTGAGAAAGGCTTTTCTCAGGGTATTTAGAGGCTCAGTAGTGATAAACAATAAGCCTTTCTTAATCAACATTTTAAGTGGTACGAAAATGTGCTATGCTATCAAAGCAATGCAACAGTTCAGCGGATGTTCACTAACTGTAGCTGCCACCCTCGTTGTCACCATTGCTACCATCAGCCGTGGCACCATCATCTTTATCTTGGCATCTTATTCTTTTATCTCAGCTTCATCCTGGCACATAATGGGAAAGTTTTTAAAAACCTAAAAGATGCACATCAATGTTTTAATCGTCAGTGTACCTGAAGGAAGGGCCGGGGAAGAGATGCATCGTGACTTCATAGACATCTGTTTTGTGACAGAAACATTGCTAGAATCCAAAAGGAAGCTACGAGGGTTCTTACTCTGAGTAACAGGAAGGACCAGCAATAAGGAAGAGAAAACAGATCAAAAGAATTGTAGAGAAATGAGGTCTCCTAAGTCCCCAGAGCATGAACAATAATAAAGTGGGAAAACTTTCAAGTGCTGGAATAAACAGCATTTCTAATCCCACGAGGAAAAGCAACTATTGTTTCAGGGAGTTGCTCCATCTTCTCTTTGGAAAAGTAGGGGTTTTTATTTTAAAACATATGCTTGCTCAAAAAGATTTTTATTCTTGCTAACCAAAGCACCCTAACAAAGATAAGGAGCTGATTAAAAAAAAATGTATTCAGCTTTACTGAGATACAATCACACCAAAAAATATTTTGGATGGATGAGTAAATGCTCAGTGTTAGGAGTGGGGGGAGGGGTTCACGCTTATAGCGCTGTTGAGCTCGCACATCTGATCTACCTTTGATCTAGCGCTTGGTCATGAATCTATTTGCCTTAGAATGAGAAATTCACTTTCAGGTGTTTTTCTTGAGCCAGTTCCTGAAGGTGAAAATCATGGGAATGATGGCATTGTTTACACTGATTC
Organism: Acomys russatus; assembly: GCF_903995435.1. Taxonomy (NCBI): domain Eukaryota; kingdom Metazoa; phylum Chordata; class Mammalia; order Rodentia; family Muridae; genus Acomys; species Acomys russatus. The sequence continues at coordinate 36,441,088 of NC_067139.1, forward strand.
AAAAGCTATCAACAGCCTGAGTGGTCCTCAGCAACAGCATGAGCAAGTGGGACCCTGTGACAGACACTGCAGCAGCTGGTGGTCCCCACAGTACCTGTCTCCCAGTGCTTACACGTCCTGTCAAACCATCACTTCGAGAGCGAACGGGACCCATGACTTGCTTCTAACCAATAGGACACCTCAAACAAGTGGATGTCATTTGTGTGATTTGATCACAAACGGCTATAACTTCCTTCTATCAGGCAGATTAGCAGCACTGCTAGCTTTGGAAAAGCAAAGCTGTCGTGTTGGAAAGGGCCACATTAGAAAAGTACTGAGGCCAATTCCTCTGCTCAACAGCCACTGAAGAGCTCAAGCCGTCGGGGAGAGTAACCCCAAAGTACCTGGATTTTATTAGGAAGGAGATCTGGCCCCATGGGACTCTCAAGGGCTCAAACCTTCCAGATATCTTAATGACAGCCAAGTGAGAGAACCAGAAAAGGAGGCCCCAGCTAAGTTATGTGAAGATTCCCGGCCTACAGAAATTGTAAGATAATAAATAAAAGGCCATTAACTGTGGCAATTTGTTACACAGCAATAGCTAACTAATACAAAAACCATTCTACTACTTTAAGCAAAGTTATGTCTATTTGTATAAAATATCAGAAGACGCAATTTTTACCTAAAAGCAGAATGAGGAATATGTAACGTGACTCCATTTATTACAATAAAATGACTAAAAATTTTAATGTATAAGATAAAATTCAGGAATTTGATCAATAATTCATAAGGGAAGCACTCAGAAGATTCACGTTGTAGCACACATGCTTTAAATGTTGACAAATTTTATTGTCTTTCTTTAAAGTGCTTCTACTTAAAAAGTAATATCATAGCTTTTAAAAATGAAAAGTCAAAAGGTTTGGGGCTGGAGAGATAGCTCAATGGTTAAAAGATTTGCTGGACAGCCATATAGACTAGTCCAGACCCTAGCACACATGTAAGCAGACAGTCATGCCATGCACTTCTGTGAGCGCAGCTGTGAGGAGACCAGAGGTGAGATTGCCAGGCCTTGCTGACTCCCAGTCTGAGAAGATGGAAGCCTGGGTCCAGCGCTGGTTCTCCCAGAGATAAGGTCATGACTAGTGACTCCATCTAAACGGATGGTCTCTTAACCAATTTCTCGCTAAAAATCTCAGCCTAGGCTATCAAAAGCATCTCATAGATAAGAAAAATAACATAAAATAAATTGTCATGAAAATTGCACCTCAATATTTTTCTCCAACCAAGAGTTCTACAACCAGTTCCAAAAGACCTCCTTCCTTTAAAGTTAATGCCTCAGTCTATGGAACTTGTCACATAAAATCTACTACAGTTGCTGTGACAAAATAGGACATCTGACACCCTCTTTAGGCCCCTGAACACAGGTACAGGCATACACATATGCACACAGACACATGTGCACATCTGCACACAGACATGTGCATACACTCACACAGACACATGTGCATACACTCATACAGACACATGTGCACACTCACACAGACACATGTGTACACATACCCACAAAGACACATATACATACACTCACACAGACACATGTACACACCCACACAGACACATGTGCATACACTCACACAGACACTTGGGCACACTCACACAGACACATGTGCATACCTTCACACAGACACTTGGACACACACAGACAAATGTGCATACATTCACACAGACTTATGTGCATACTTACATAGACATACAAATGAGTAAGTGGATATTTTTATTTAATCTAAGAAGTCAGGACTGGCAAGATAGCTCAATCAAAAGACAAAGGCATTATCACTAAGCCTGATGACCCAAATTCAATCCCTGATATCCACATAGTGGGAGAGATTGACTCCTGAATGTTGTCCTTTCACCTCTACCTATGTACACACATACACACACGAGTGCGTGCATTAAAAAAAACTTTTTAATCAGATAACTCAAAATATTACAACTTTTGTGTTAAAAAGAACATTTCCACCCCTGGCAAGGTGAATCATCACTTTGCAAGCCTTCATTCAAGTTAGGGGAAGCCATGTGTTAGACCTGGGCCCTGACACACAATGGAAGTGCACTGGAGGGACAAATAGGCCTGAATCCTGCCCTCCTCCTTCCTGCCTGACCGCTCAGAACATACATCATGTGGGTAAGTTACCCTAACAAAATCATGTGGCATGTGCCTTAAAAGCAAATGTCCACCGCTAAGGGAGCTCAGAGGAAAAGCATGCGATCTAGCCTGCAACTCTGACCTTGACTTTCAAGAAAGGCAATATTTAAACCTGGTAGGAGATCGGATAGAGGATGTAATAAAAGCAAATCGTAACAGGAAAACTGAGTCACCAGACTTTGGAAGAATGGTTTACTTGAGTGAGGGCCATGCTTTTTCGTAGTCATTTGTTTTCTGGAGCTGGGATGTGTTCAGTTGTAAGGGGATTCTCAGTGACTTACCCAGGAGTCATTTTATTAGTCTACAAGCAAAAAGTTGGAAAGTAGCAACTCCCAAGTGGGGCTGACTTTTCCTTGGAACATGTAAAAAAGAAATCTCAGATTGGGCAACAGACCAGTAGGTAAATAAATAAAAAGAATCCACGTTCTAGCCCAGCTTGGTGAAGCACTGGGCTTACTGATGGTACTTACAGGACCATGGCTGAATAAGGAGCTCCTGTCCCAACAGGAAGTCCTCTCCCCAAATGTGAGTGGCTGCTGAGCCACTGTAGAGTCCCTGCTTTGGCCAGCTCTCCACCTCCACTGTGCACTAGACCTGTGCAGCTGGGCGGGGCAGGCAGGACTGCTGTCTCTCGTGGCAGTCTGTCCCCACTTCTTTTTTTTTTTCAGTATGTAACTATGCTTATTAGGTTTTTTTATTTATTTATTTATTTATTATTATGTATACAGCACTCTGCCTGCATGTACATCTGCATGCCAGAAGAGGGTATCAGATCACCTTACAGATGCTTGTGAGCCACATGTGGTTGCTGGGAATTGAACTCAGGACCTCTAGGAAGAGCAGGCAGTGCTTTTAACCTCTGAGCCATCTCTCCAGCCCTCTGTCCCCACTTCTATGAAGGACCCTTAACCACACCATTACCATCACACAGACCCACCCACCCCACTTCGTGTCCTCATTTCTGCTTGCTTTATTGCTCTGGCTGCTGACTAACGGAGGTGTTCGGCAGGTGACCGCACAGCAACATGATGGCAGATGGTTATTTCTCACAGAAGGACAGACTTCCTGTGGTGGTCTGAATAGGTATCTCCCCCGTAGGCTCATGTGTTTGAGGCCCATAGGGAGGGCCACTATTAGGAGATATGGCCTTGTTGGAGGAAGTGTGTCACTGTGGGGGCGGGCTTTGAGGTCTCCTATGCTGTAGCTCCTCCCAGTGTGGCACACAGTCTCCTTCTGCTGCCTGCAGATCAAGGTGTAGAGCTCTCAGCCCCTTCCCCAGCACCATGTCTGCCTGCACGTTGCCATGCGGCCTCCGCCCATGATGATAATGAACTAACCTTCTGAAACCGTAAGCCAGCCCCAATTGAGTGTTATCTTTTATAAGAGCTGCCCCGTGCTCATGGTGTTTCTTCACAGCAATAAAACCCAAATTAAAACATGCTTGTTTTCTGGGTTCTGTGTCCATTTCTCCTCAGTTCTTAGGTTCTTTCCCTCTGGTCACAATGCGGCTGCCTCAATGATGACATCACAGGGGACTGGGATGGACAGCCCAGGGAAAGGAAGAAGGTATTCCTTCTGTCTGGTTTTCCTATTCTGAGAAGGAGATTCCCAGCCCTTTGTCTCACCAACAGAGTGGGTCACACGACAGTACCTAGCCACAGTGTAGGCTGGGAAAAACTAATATCAGATTTTCCAGAAATTTAGGAGAATAGAGGACAAAGCAAAGAGGGGTTAGAGGTTAGTGTGGTAGATGCCATTGCTCTCAGCACGCAGACCAGACACAATCCTCATCTCCTGACTGTATCCCAGAGAGCTTTGCCTCACTGGACTTAATAATCCAGTCAGGCTCCCAGAGGCCAGGATAATTCCCACATCTGGCCTTATTCTGAGCTATTTCGAATGAGTCTACAGGTCTGGACAGCCTGTGGCAGTTGCCACTCCTCTACCTTACACTAAATGTGTGTGTGTGTAGGTGTGTGTGTGTGTGTGTGTGTGTGTGTGTGTGTGTGTGTGTGTAGCAGTAGTAGTAGTCAAAAACAGATTTCTCATCATCATTATTGTCATTTAACTTTTATTTATGTGTTTGTGTTTGTGTCTGTGGGGGTGTATACCATATGTATAGGTGTGCCCGCAATGACCAGAAGAGGACATCAGATCCCTTGGGACAGGACTGGAGTTACAGAGAGTTGTGAGCAACCTAGGAAACAAACTCGGGTGCTCTGGAGGATCAGCAAATGCTCCTAACCACTGAGCCATCTCTTCAGCCCCTGGAGGTTTGCTTGGAGGAGTCAGTTCCCACAAATTGCGAAGGCTGGCAACGCTGAAATCTAAGGTCGTGGGCTGAGACCCCAGGTAGGTTCATGCTGTGGCTCAACTCCACCTTTGCCTAGTAGGACTCCTTCTTGCGTAGAGATGGGCCCTTCTCATCTCACTCAGGTTTTCAACTGATTAGCTAGACACACCAACACTAGGAAGCATGCTTTCCTCAAAGTCCAATAACTTACTGCAGATCTCACCCCCCACAAAGCCCTCACAGAAACATCCAAAGAAATGTTTGCACAAACATCTTGGCCCTGTGACCAACCTGCACAGTCTGCCGGTTCCTTATTTTGAACCTGAGCTGGCCACACCCTCTCTGTGCCACCCTTGGAGTCATGTGGCCACCACATCGCAGGTGCCTTCCTGGCAGGCTGTCTGCAGTCCGCAGCACCACTTCCTTCCCTTGGTCTTGAGGTGTCAAGAGCCTCTTTCCTCAGAAGGTTGGGTCCTGGATTTGAATAGTTGAGAGACTAGCATTAAAGCTCTGTGGCTTTGAAACCCAAGCAGAGATGCCATAAAAGTGAAAATTCTGGAGGACCAGGAACTGGAGCAATGTGTTTTTTGAAGGGGGAAAACAGTGCGGCTGGGAGATGCAGAAGTGAGGTGCAGAGGCTGCCCCCAAGATCCACGAGTCTCTCGCCCCCATGATAGCCTTATTTCCATGTTGACCCCACATTCTTGAACCACTGGGGGCATTTTTGTTCCTTGAGATCAGAAGACCCTTTAGTCTCTTCCTTCTCCCATTCGTCATCTCTCAAAGGTGTCTTCTCTTTGCCACCAGGACTGAGTGCAGGCTCCTAGCATAATGTTCAAGCACTCTTTTGGTGTTAGACCAACGTGCCTCCTCAGCCTCCCTCGGCAATCCCACTATGCCTGCTGCACGCCACATCCCTCCCTCCCCCTCCCTCCCTGTATGTCTATATATCTCTCCCCTCCCCTATATGTCTTTGTATCTCTCCCCTCCCTATATGACTATGTATATATCTCTGTCTCCCTCCTTCCCCCTCTCTCCCTGTATGTCTGTTAATCTTTCTCTCTCTCCCTCCCTCCCCCTTCTCTCTCTGTATGTGTATTTCTCTCTCTCTCTCTCTCTCTCTCTCTCTCTCTCTCTCTCTCTCTCTCTCTCTCTCTCTCACACACACACACACACACACACACACACACACACACACATACACCTTGCATGCTAAGGTTTGAGCTCAGGGTCCACACCACAGGCCATTAAAGACAAAAGCCTTGGGTCACAGTTCTTCATGTTCCTGGCTTCGGGGAAGACCTCAAGGCAGATGAGGCACGGGCATAAGCCAGAGACAGAGATGGCGTTACCAACAGGACGCAAGGTGAGATGGAGACCCGAGAATCTCTTCAGAGGGCCATTCTTGACTGGCCTGAGGCTGTTAAAGTTCCCACCATCTCTCACATCACCACAGTGGGGATCAAGCTTGGAGGACAAACAGCACTGGAACCGTAGCAACTTCTCTGAGCTGCTCCTTGGAATGTCCCTCCCACCCAGTCAATGAGCAGACCTGCTCTTAAAAATCCTCTCCATGCTAGGCTGAATCGCTCACAGAGCAGTCTAATTCCTGAGAGAGAGAGCAGGCTAGGGCAGCACATGGCCTAGAAGTAGGGGTGTGTTTGGATGAGTCCCTAGTTACAGAAATGAGAAGTAGGAAGATGCTATTGCCTTTGTAGCCTCCATTTGTAGGCCTGGAGGGAATAATAACACCTTTCACGGCTCTGAAGAGAATAAGTTAAAACGCTGTGTATAAAGAACTCAGCACAATATGCAGAAAATGGCAAATACTTTACACACAGCACTCCTTCCTGTCTCCTGAACTGGAACTGGGTACTGTGCAGACTTTGAGATGCTGGGAAAAGGCCAGGTCTGGGCCCCACAACAGCCTTGCAGGGTTAGGAGCTGGCTGCACTCCTCCAGGATGTCCAGAGCAGAGACTCTTACTTCCAACTACGCTCTTAGGAGCCCTGCACAAACTCCAAGCCGCCATGGAAAGAAGCAGTGATGAGCCCAGCAGGTTCTCTGTGGAGTTTTCCACAGGCTACTCCATTAAATGACCATACCTTGTCATTCAAATTTTTAACTGCCATGTTTGGGCTTTTTCCTCCCTTCTTCCCTCCCTCCCCCACCCCCTCAATTTCTAGCAATCAGATTCAGCAGAGATTACTCATTCCAAAGGGGGAGAAAAAACCTTGTTTTTCCTTTCTATTTTTGTCAACAGTGGTTTGGGTTTCTTTAGAATGGGAGTTTTTTTTTTTTTTTTTTCCGGGTGCCCTTTGCAGGAAGAAGATGCTGTTTACACACTCAGAGCAGTGGGGCCTGAGTCTGGCAGCTCCCACAAACCCAGTAAAGTGGGGACATGTGTCTAGTTAGCAAGGACGCCTATACTGATAGGGCTTAGCAGCTTCCAAAGGTCTCCCCGTTGGCATGGAGGTGCGGATTGGATCATCAGAGGTGGAAAAAGTTGCAGTTCGGTGCCAGATTGAGGGTTGCAGCAAACTTCCCAGTGCAGGCAATTTGACCAATCCAACACCTTCCAGTGACTGCCACATTGTAGACTGACTCCACTCACCCAACTTATTAACCCCACCTCCCACCAGCACCCATCCCTCAGCCACTCAAGACCACACTAGTCCCTACCTCCAGGCACTTGATACTAGTCTACTCTCTCTTACTGAGCCCAGCTCAGGTCTAATGCCACACACATCAGGGGCAGTAAACACAGTTGACCCAGATATTCAGAGTCCTATTACCTGCTTTGATTCCTTTTAGTGGAACTACCTGGTGTCGCTGTCTCCGTGTGGTATAGTAGACCCTTTTCTATTTTGTACATTGCTGTATCCTGGTATGGAATTTGTGCCCAACAGGCTTCAGTGCACATTTGTTAAGTAAATAAGTAAACTTAATACTCTCTTTTTATTTATTTTTTTGAGACAGGGTGTCATTCAGGGTGGCCTTGAATTTACTACAGAGCCAAGGACAACCTTGAACTTCTGATCTCCAGGCCTCCCGAGCACTGGGATTACAGGTCTGCATACCACACCTGATTTTCTCTTCCCTTTCTTCTCTTAGTTGAAGCCTCACCCAAGCTCTCTGTAGCAGACATGACTATGATGCCGCTTTCACAAGCACCAAAAGGGCCTCAGAGACAGGAAGTATTCCCCTGCTGCCACCTGTCTAGTTGTTCCTCCTGTGTGGCAAAGACCAGGCCAGGCCAGCCCAGTTGCCTAAAACAAGGAGCTGCCCTTTCCTGAGGGTGGACATGCCCCTCTTGCCTAAGCATACTCATGTGTCTTCCCGACCACCTGACAGCTCAGGCCAGGTGAGCATCACTCTGTCATCTCGGGCATCTGCAGAGCGTGATGGCTGGGCCACACAGGGGTTGTGGAGGGAGCACTCAAACTGCAAAGCTCCTTGATCTGGATTCCTAGAGCAGGGTATACATGCCACCTCCCTTTGCACAGGCGCCTGGGCCAAACAGCCATGGTCATCTTGAAACATCCATCCATCCTAGTCACCAAGTGCAAGAACCAGCCTGACTGTGCCTGTGACTCAGTAAAGTACTGAAGGGACCGTGACCATCTGGCAAGATCTGATGGCCTGGGTGTCTAAAGAATTGGCTCAGCTGTTAAGACCTGCTCTCCCTGAAAGGCCCGGGTTTGATTCCTACCACCCACACAGTGGCTCACAAGCCTCTGTAACTACAGTTCCAAGCTATCCAGTACCCTCTTCTGGTCTGCATGGACACCAGGCACACTCACGATGCAAACAGGTACTGCAGGTAAGACATTCGTACACATAAAAATAAAGAATAATACCTTTTTTAAAAAGGCAATCAGATGACCTCAGAAATTGTAAAGGCCGTCAACAAGCAGAACTCTTGTTAATAGTGCTTGTCCCCTGGGGACTCAGGTAATGGAACAGCCTCTTCCAGAACATTCCCCTAATGGGCATCCTATAGCAGATGGAGGAGACACTGGGCAGGTTCTCACCAAAGCCATTTCCACCAACACATTAGTAGCCTTACAAGTTACAGACCATCATGGTCTTGCTGAGAGAGGCACTGAGACCTCACTCATCATAGAGAGGCACATCTACAGACCACGGGGCGGGAGGGAGGGGGGAAGATGGGGGCTTGGGTGTGTGGACAGGACAGGAAGAGCCTGCATTTGAGTATGAGTGCAGCAGAGTACGGGGATGTCGGGGGAGGAGCTAGAAGCCCAGGAGCAGAAATGTTTGATCCAAAGTGCGCTTTTTAGAGATGACCTGGGCGGCTTTGTGAACGGGCAAGAGGAGAGCACAGAATGCTACCTTGGAGACTGACTGGTTTGCTACAAAGGGACTTGGCAAATGCATCCCTACTGAGTAGAGCAAACACAAAGTTTACCCTGCATCCTCTTCACTGCCCTAGCCAAGGCTTTATCCTTTGTTGCCCAAGCCTCCCTAAGGTGAACGGGATCCTTAGGGTCACTGAAGAGGAAATGGGCTTGCGTGAGAAGACACTTGTCCAGTGCTTACCATAAGGACCTCAGTAGAGGGGATGTGGACAGGCAGGATGGCCTCAGTGCTGTGCCAGGCACTGGGGCAGCAGCCTAGCATAGGGAGGCAGGTGATCAGATGAGCTGCCTCAGTGTACTGGGGGAGGGGGCTGTCTGCTATGTGGAGGGAGTTTACTGCAGGAGTTTGGCAGGACACATCCTCCTGCCTCGTGGCACTCCACCTGAGGCCGCATTGACTCCACATCCAGGAGACAGGACTTTCAATCTGGACAACCTTTATTTGTCCTACCCCAAAGCCCCACCCACTGCCTGTTCTTTCCACCAGAACCCCAGGCCTGACTGAGTTCTACCCATTCTCAGTTCTTAGATCTTTGCCTTTCCAGATCCCAGGATCTTGCAGGATTTTCTCCCCAAACTGGTTTTTCTCTCACACTTAGCAAGCTTAGAGTGGTTCAGGTCGTGGGAACTCAGGTAAAGGGTTCATCTGAGTTCTGGCCTAGTGTTCTCAAGCTAGAGTGGGCCATAACTAGGCATCTTTCTCACACCATTTTATGTACACATAGGTAGGCAGGGTCTCAGGCCAGGGAGCTTCAGGTTTAGGGCAGAAGGAAGCCATTGTGTGAGGGTGGGGGTTGGGGGGAGGTGACAGGTGAAAGGAAGGAAAAGGAAAGGGGGAAGGGAGAAAGTACGCAGAGAAAGAAAGGGACAGGGACAGAAGGGAGGAGGGAGGGGAGGAAGAAAAAGCAAGAGAAGGAGAAAGGAGAGAAAGGGAGGGAGGGAAAGAGAGAAGGGAGGAGAAAGGGGGAGAGAGGGGAATGAATTTGGGAGAAAACGCTGAGGGAAGGAGAGGCTTTCAGAATGAGGAGGAGCAAGCTGGGGGCGGGGACGAGGAAGTGGGTGCTAGGCGCACGCCACCAGCTCCATCCTTGCCCCAGCCGGTGCGGTGCTAGCGCGCGCGGACCTAAGCGACTCGGTGCAGCCGGCGGTGCACAGCAGCAGCACCAGGTAAGATAAGGTGGCCGACAGCTGCCGCCGCCTCCCGGGAGACGTCGCCTCAGAATGGGGATAGGGGTGGGGTGGCACGGAGACCAGGCTGTGGCTTGGCCGCCTTGCCCGGCTGCTCCAGAATCCTCAGGGTGTATTGTGACCCCCGTCCCCAGTTCGACCGCAGACTGCGCTGCACACTGGAAGCACCTGACCTTGGTCTGATGCCTCTACCTCGGTTTCCTCCCTCAACGGTCATACCCACACCGAAGGCGTTATGCGTTAGGTTTGCAGCCTCATCCGGAGGATGTGAGGGGTGTCACACGCCCCCCCCCCCCGTGCCCTCCAGGGTGGATTAAAAATCTACCTGCGCCTAAAGGTTTGCTTTGTCCCCTCTATCTGGGCGGTGGCGGTGACATTGCTCGCCTGATGAATCTGTGGGAGCTTGGAGAGAGACTCATTAAGCTCCAGTGGAGAGTCTGAGGCCGAGTGAAAGGAGGTTGTCCAGTTTCTCAAGAACATCCTCCTGAGTTGCTGCCCCATGCTGGGGAGCGAGGAGTTCCCTATGCTAGACTGAGCTAGGAGGGACTCTCGTTGCTGTTCTGGTAGATGTCCCAGACACCTGGGACATCTGGTTGCTGTTCTCCTCTGATCGAGGAAGTAGGGAAGTGGCCAGGACTCTGGCCTTGGCTTCTTGAGCAACACACAGTGACCTTGAGCCTGGAAACCTCAGTTTCCCCCTCTGACCCTCGAGGAGTAGTAAAGCTCCGTGAACTGAGGCACCTACGGCAGTTACTGTCACACACTAACTTTGGTTCCTGCAGAGCCTTGGCACTGTTTGTCTGGAGGTCATACGTGTGATCATGAAGCAGGGCCCAGGGACAGAAGAGAAAGTAGCGGGAGTCCCAGGAGCCCCACCCCTCACCTCAGCACATGGCAAGATAGCTTGTCTAGGAAGCGTCTCTCAGATGAGTCTCAGCCAAGCCTCATCTTTCTTAATTAGAGAGAATTATGGATTTCTACGAACATGTTTGCTTCCCTAGAAGGTTATCCGGGACTACGGGTCTCTGCGCAGGATATGAGGAGAGCTGGAAACAATAAGAGGAAATTATTTCTGGGCAGCCCTGGCACTTGGCACATTAGGTGTATAGCCCAGGCTAAAGACATCACAGTACTTCAGGAAGCCAGTATCCTTAGGCTCCAATTTCAGATGGAGAAACCGAGGTTCTTCGCAGCAGCAAGTGGTTTCCAGGAGTACCTGCTGCGAAATTTGGCCTCTCTAGCTTCCTGACTGCCGGGTGATACTGCTTGTAGCATGCTGGCTCTGGCCATATATATGCTCATGAGATGCATGGCACAGGGCCTGGCATCCAGCCTGTCCTCTCCCGGTCAGTTATGTTTCCTTCCTCGTCCCATGTGGAGTGAGAAGGGTAGCCACACACTTACTGGAGGTGACTGGTGGCTGTCAGTGAGAGTAGGGTCCCCTTTCCAAGCATTGCCTCTAAGAGTCAGGCAGGTCATTCATTGCTTAGGGTCCCACAGAAAGCTGATACCAGGCTGACCCGCTACACCCCCCCTCCCCATTTTGTCTCAGCCTCCATGGTTCCCCTGGGTTCTGAAGCAGGCACATTCCTTCGGTCCTGGACTAATGGCTAATTTGCACAATCCCCCCACTGGCTCACATCTGTATTATCCATCTACAACGAGATGATGGATGCATCAGAGTTGGGGGGAGGGGGAACAAGACGGAAGACCAAAATCTGGTGACAGATTCAATCTGGCAAACAGTACTTTTAGAGACACTATCGACAGAATATCCGGAGGCCCTCCCAGCTGTCATGTCCATGGGGAAAACAAACCCAGCTGTGGTCCCACTCCACCAACGCCCCAAAGAAGTACAAACAGGATTAAACAGCAATCTGAAGGATTTAACTCATCCTTGAGAAAGAAAGATAATGGGGCGGGGGTGGGAGTGGGGAGGGTAAGGGTCTTGGCAGGCCAAAAAGTTTCTTTGCCAAAAAATGTTTTAAAACAAGAGTACATCCACATGAAATGACGGGATGAGAACAAAGATTGTTTCAATCCCCAAGATAGTCATCAAAACAAAACAAACAAACAAACAAACAAACAAACAACAAAAACGGAGGGTCTAAATGTCCAACAATAGGGGCCGACTTTACTAAAACAGAGCTTTGTATGGATGGGAACACCTTTATCCCTTGCAGATATGGTGTGGCCCCAGATTTGTGACTAAAGCTTATTTTTAAAAAGGAGGGAAGAGATCAAAAGAAGGTTAACAATGTTTGTCCAGCATCACTGGGGCAGGATTGAGGGTGGGGTTGTTCCTTGGGCTTTCCTGATTTCATGCAAGGAACACATACTTAGGTAAGCAGACCTCTGTGCCTTCCAGGCCTGTGGTCTTGCTGAAGGAAGGGAGGGAGCAAATGAAAGAGGTGTTTCTGGTGTGGTTCTGTGAAGAGGCATGCTACCTCTGGGGTTGACAGGTCCTTGGTAGACAGTGTCTTCAAAAGCAGCATTTGCCAGATTGAATTTGTCACCATCTTGTTTCCTAATTTCTCCCCAACCCCCACCTGCTCAGGTTTTATATACCCTTTTTGTCACTGAGAGTTGGCTAATATAGATCTGAAAGTGGCAATCTCCTACTCAAAAAGGAGGCTGGGTCCTTAGACTGGCATGCATGGCTCTTCTGTACTTCTTACTTACAGATATGTACCTTCCCAGAGACCCCTAAAGTCTAGGAAGCCTACTTCTCCTGACTTTTCTTGTCAAGTCCCTGCACAAAGCTAGTATGTGTTCTTGTTACAGAACCACACATGTACACTGAATGGAGACTTGGCAACACTGTAGGAGAAGAAGAAAGCACAGTTTACTAATGTTAACAGTATCTGCCACCCTCTGTGTGCTCTCGAACCCCTAAGTAGCCATCCCACAGGCCTGTGAGAAGCGATGCCTTGGCCTACACAGGCTATAAAATGGCCCCCGAGTGACCACAGAGTGATAGCTCTATGCTGGGGTCTAGCCACCGTGAGAGAAGCCTGGCTAGGCCCTTGTTGGTCATGGATTGGGAGCAGGCAGAATGTCCAGTTGCTACCAGCCTAATGAAAGCATTCTCCTGGAGTATAAGGAAGCTTTGGCCTGGTTTCCAGCCTCGGAAAACAGCAGGGGATGACCATAAATACTTTTAGATCCAGGAAAAAAAAATGAATGTCGTGGTCACTGTCAATTCTAAAATTACCCACTTCTCCTGAGAGAATAGCCTCCAAACATCCAACCCCGCTCTAAGCATCAGAGCTATCCACTCACTCACTGTGGTGTTCAGGGAACACTCTCCAAGGCCGCCATGTGACCAACCAGAGCAGCTCACAGAAGACAGAGATGAGTGAATGTGCAAGTATTCAAGGATGTCTGTGTAGGGGGGAAAGACAGCAATGCTGCCGACAAGGGACAGCGCACCCCTTCAGCCACGTGCAGAGCGCACACTTGGAGAGTCAAGCTCTCCCTGTCCAGAGGAAATCACACCCCCCCGCCCCCCGCCAAGATTCCCAAAACTGCGTTGGAGGTGATGGGAGCACAAAGAGCGGTTTGGTACTCCAGGAGGAGACAGGAAAAAGTCCAGAGGGCACAGGGCTGCAGAACTTCCAGACATTCTCGGGGGTGCTTAGAACAGTTAGGTTCATCCGATGTCTATAGGGGTGGGGTGGGAGGGGGGTCGTAACCAAGTGTGCATTTTCCAAAATGTCATTCCTCCAGGCAACAGAGAGGAAAGGAAGGTGGGCTGGAGCAGGCCACAGACCTCATGCCCACTGAGGATGCCCTGGTCCTCCACTTGTACCCTGACAGGGATGTGGGCCAGAACACCATGTCCAGGGAAGGGAGTGGATTCAGAAGCTGCTTGGGAGGTTAAGTCAGCATAGAGGCTAAGTGGGAGCTACAGGAACAGCTAATGTCAGCCTCCTGGGGTCTCTGCTGCCACAGAGGAGGCGCCAGGCTGGTGGGAGGTGGCATCTGAACACAAAAGTCCAGCTAGCTGGAGACGGAGGATAGAGGATAGAGAGAGAGGTTCAGACCCAGGGATATGGATGGAAAAGAAACAGACAAATGCAGAGAACAAAGGATGATTGCAGCCCTCCGGAAACCTGAAGTACAGACAGTGTGGTGAGAAGGTGGGAGGGAAACTGAGGCCACATTACAACTGAGAGCAGGACTCTCAGCTGCACAACGACTATGGGTTGTTTCTGGAAGCAAAAACACTCATTACCCAGGAGAAAGCCCATGGCTGGAGTCAGGCATCTCTCACCTCAGCTCCCCACACATGCCCAGGGGGGAGCATAAGTCACCCTGAGACTCCAGCAGGGGAGGACACAGTCTCCCCCAAACTACTGCCAATGAATTTGATGACAAGCCAAAGCAAAACTCTCAAGCAACAGTGACTTCTGAAAAGGCCTTTAGGAAAGGGAGGTGTCAGCCAGGGAGCCTTCCGGAATCTACAAGACACAGGAGGACACACAGAGATCACACATCCAGAGGACTCTCACACAGCCCACAAAATGTTTGTTTGGATGAGTCAAATTCTATGTTTTACTATCAGATATTAATTATGCATAACAATGGTGTCATTATGACTTTTCCCATGCATGTGCATACTGTATTTCAGTTACAGTCACACACCCACCACCCTCTGTCTTGTCCCTTTCTCACTCACTAATTCCCTTCCTCTCTCCAATTAGACCTTCTGCTTTCAGAGTTGTGGGCGTGTGTGTGTGTGTGTGTGTGTGTGTGTGTGTGTGTGTGTGTGTGTGTGTGTGTGTGGTGAGACACGCACACACGTCTCAGTGAGTTTCCCTAGGCCTGTTTATAGAAGCATGGGTAATGTGTGCTATACCCCTGGAGAAACTGCTCCTCCCTATCAAGTAACATTACCTGTGTAGGTTCTGGGAGAGGTGGGGCCCTATGAGCTCCTTCAGTCTTGTACAGCTAAGTGCATCTGCTGTGAGTGCAGGAGTGAGTTGACTGCGCATGCCTAGCTCAATGCCCCACACCCCTCACACTCCTCCCGCCCAATTCCTTGGGCTCTCACATTCTTTCTGCCTTTTCTTCCAAGGTCTGCCCTGAGCCTTGGGTTGGTATAAATGTCTCTTTTACGATTGGACATTTATCACTCACTTATTCTCAGAATTTTGACTCTTGTCTCTGCAGTCACTGTCAGCACCTACAAAAAGAAACTGCTTCAACGGAAGCTGACAGTAGCACTAGCCTGTGGGCATGAACACAGCCGTTTAGAAGCACCTTGATGACCACATCATGCCCATTTAGTAAGTTAAAGCAGCTCCTTCTTCACTAGGGCCTATGCCTTCACCAGTCAGCTTTCGGAGAGTTTGTAGTAATAGAACTGAATGGTCTCCCACGGAGTAAGCATCTAATTTAATCAAGTCCATTGCTTTCCCTCACAACAGTCTCGCCACTAGTGAACCAGTGAGCTCATTGTTCCTGGCAAGTTATATTGTTGTGCTCAGGGTCCACAGCTGAAAGACTGTTGATGACAATTCTCCCCTTGTGGCCTGCGCGCAGCACCTTCCATCACTGGAGGCTAACACAGCAGGGAGAGAGCTCCTAGCCTAATTCCAGCTTGATTTCTCAATGTCCTGCAATCAAGGCCTGTGGGAGCCAACATTTTTAAAGGGAATTCACTGGAAATTAAGACATCTTGTCTTAAAGCCAAAAGATCTGAATTCGCATCAGCTTTCTAGCTTCTCTTGGAAACATGTAATGAGGTGGCTCTGGGCCCAGAGTGACCATAGCTGTATAGTGGCCACCATTACGGACATCACACTGTCATCCCCCAGCACACACGGTGGGTGTTAAGGTACACAGCCCATGTGCAGCCTATGTGGACTCTAGAGACAAAAGGATTAAAGTTGCTCTTGAGCAGGACTTACGAGGTTTCATTGTGCACTCAGAACAGTGCATCGTGTTTCTGTTGTTTTTGAAACAGGCTATCTAATCCAATGTGGCCTCTAACTTGTAGTTCTCCTGCCAGAGGCTACCAAATACCAGGATTATAGGTGTATGCCATTATACCTGAATTGGCAAGCAACTAAAAGCTTGAATTATTTATTTGTCTATTTATTTATTATTTCTCGACTTTCTCATTAATACGGCAGACAGTGGATAATCACAAAGGAGAAAACACTATAAATAAAAGCATTCACTGCATTTTACTTATACATTCCTTACGTTTATATTATATATGTAAATGCTGGCACATGTACAGCTTGACCTTGCTGCCCTGGCCTTACACTGGCATGGACAGCAGCCTTCTTCCTACTTTTTTACCTCATACTCATCTCAGCCTCAGGCCCCGATGCAATGTGTCCAGGCTGGGCTAGGAAGAAGGGCAACGAGGCCATGGGCCTCTATATCACAGAGGAGCTGGGGGAACAAAGGAGATGATATGAGCCTCCCTCCCCCAGGGCTGTCTGTGCAGATGTCTCTGGGGAGGCTGCACCATGTCTGCGTTCTTGTTACACATCCTGGAAAGACTCACAGTAGCACAGAGACAGAGATAGCCCTGTCATCCCTTCTCAGGCTGCAGTGCTTCCTTCACCAATGTCCTTCATCCTCATGACATCCAAGCCATGCACCTCACTTGTTCATTTAAGTATTTAAAAACAAATCTGTGGCATCAGGGACCAGTGTGGAGAGTCAAGTATACCTGAGGGCTTGGGCTCCATCCTTGGCACTGTTGTAATCAGAACAATCTCCTACGAATGAATTCAGGCTTCATTTCTGTTGGATGAGCACATGTTACCTTTCCATTGCTACAACCAATAGAGTCACAGAAGGAATTCGTTGTTATTAATATAATAATTCTAGATTATTGATTGACTTCAAGTTCTCCTGATTGAATCCCATACTTCAGGGCCATGACTGTGTTCAAACAAGACCTATGTATGTATCCCTGACAGGACCCTTTTAGCATTTCCAGAAAACACTAGCACTCCACCAGAGGGAATCAAACTACTCTGCTCTTGGCCTGCACTACAGAACCTAGATGATTCAGGATGAGTGGAAGTTCCTAAGTAGCCTAATTTTCACAAATGACTGGAACTGCAACTCAAAATGGTAAATCCCAGTCTCTCAAAGACCAGGAAGCTGACATCCCTTCCTGGTAGATCTGCTACAAGTGACCCCTAGCATAAGGACACATCCAAAGCTGCCCAGTGGGGAGGTGGCCTGGGACTGTTTCTTAT
The DNA here is from genome assembly GCF_903995435.1 of Acomys russatus. Classification (NCBI taxonomy): domain Eukaryota; kingdom Metazoa; phylum Chordata; class Mammalia; order Rodentia; family Muridae; genus Acomys; species Acomys russatus. The sequence goes on from NC_067139.1 coordinate 36,458,362, forward strand.
AAGCACCAGCTCTCTGACGGCAGAGCTTATGTCACAGCCAGCACACAGAAGATACTGAAAATGCAATTAGTACTTCCAGCCTAAAGAACATCCCAGGAGAGCCCAGTCTCCTGTAGACATACTCAGAACACTTATGTCATCCTCTAGCTGGGCAGACATCAACCCCTCACAAGGCCTGTTTTGTCAAGTGTGGTCCGCCTCATGGGATTTCTTGTTCTATTCTAGAAGCATGTGGTTTTGCTACTTGTAAAGTAAAAAAAAATATTACTAAGTCAAGCCACAGCAAGTCAGAAACCAACTCTAACTAGAAATCTGATTTTTTTCCACCATTTCTCCTGTTGATCAAAGTGAGCATTTAAAAACTTATAAAGACTGGTTAATCCCAATAACACCCTTCAGTAGACCAAAATACATGCAGCCACTGGCTTACCTTTTGCACACAAAAATTAGTAAATTGGAAATACATGTTACTGAAAGGGGACAATGGCCCTGTCTTTGGAGGAAATCAAGGAAAGGCAGCCTGGCCATTATATGGAACACTGGACAGAGATTCCTGCACACTGTGTGATTACTGGATGAGTCACAGATCCCAGAAGGCCTACCCTTACCTTTTCCATCCCTTTCCCCCTCACCCCATGTCTTCCGTGAGCACACAAGGGCCCTCTGAGAGTCACCACTGTTCACAATGGAAGTCCATCCCAGTGTGCCACTGGCCAAAGTCTAGCCACATCAACACTACAAAACTCCAATCCAGGCTGGCTTTGCAAGTCACATGCTTCTGATCTCACGGGACTGAAAGCTGGTGTGGCCAGAAGCCTATGAGAACTTGGAATCATTATCAGAAAACTGCCAAGGGCTGATCAGGCTTATGAGCCCTGTGTGGGTTTGGTTTCCTTAGCAGAGTTAAATCTTATAACTCAACCCTGGCCCGGTGTCTCAGGCACCTTCTCCTAATGTATTATGCGACTGACTATACCCTGCCCCTAAGATAGGGTCTAGCTCTGTAATGATCTGCCCCCTCCCACTTGGCCTCACCCCTCTCTATTATTGCCACCCTTAGGGGGCTATCATCAAATGAACTGGGTACCAAAGTTAACCCTTCAAGCCTGGGCTTCCCTTCCTATCTGCGCTCCCCTTCCCAGCCAGTCTCTACCTTCCAACTGAAACCCGGGCCCATCCTGCCTGCCCTGGCCCCGTTCCCAGCCCACAGACTGTTTTAGACTCTCTCCATCTGGTGACCTTGGCTGCCTTCACTCTGAGACAAGGTGGGACTTCAACTAAGCTTCTGTAAGAGAGAACCAGACAGCAACCATGAGGCATGCCATCTGTGGAGGAGCCTCCGTGTTCCTTACTTGGCCGTGGCCCTGACTTCCACTTTCTTTTTCTCAGCAGCGTGTTGTGACATACCACCTACACATGGGAACCCAGCCTCTGAGAGGCCAGCTGCTTTCCCAGCCACACAGTGGAGATGTTGCTAAGCCAGTGTCTGACACAGGTCAGGCTTTTACCTGGTGTTGGCGCCCTGGGGAGGGTGAGATGATTCCTCCGGTGCGGAGCAGGCAGCCCTTGGGAGCTCACCCGAGATAGATTTGGGTACCCATGACATACATACAGCATGTATGTGATACATACATCACTCATCACCTTCATCATCTCAGCCATCACTGCCACGATAATCATTACCGCCGTCACCTCCGCCACCATATGCCCAGGGACCGGGTCTCTCCTTCTGCCATGCTCTTTGCCCCAAGATCATTCCTTGAAGGCTTTGTCCTTCCAGCAGGGTACAGATTAGCTGTACAGGAGAAAGCCTTGTAGTTGACTGGGTCACTTTATAGGTATCAGAGGCAAACAGCTAAGCCTTGCCAAGAACATTCACACTGCTGCTTACCTTAGGCGATCCTCTGTGCTTTGCCATCCCTTCCCCCAGCCTCCCCACACCCATTACCTCAACTAGAGGCCTGTAGGAGAACTGTTTACTGTGGGCAAGGAGAGCCAGCATCACCCCATTTTGCCACATGACACAGAGAAATCAGGTGCCTTGGTGGAGGCCACATAGCTGGTTATGGGCTGTCAAGAGGCAGCTGTCTTGTAATTCAGTTCCTTATATTGCGCCTCACGTTCCCCACAACACACTTCCCGAGCCCCAGTCACTCCTCCACCCCCTCATGATTTTTTGCCAAATTTACAAAATATCGTGTCTATTGTTTTTTTTTTTTTTTAATCTGATATTTTCCCCTTGAGTTGGTTGAATGTTTTGCAAAAGGAGCTGTAGGTTCTACTTCAAGGAGTTGTCTGATCATTATATGTATGGGCAGGATCGCTTGCCACAAGTAGGTCACCCTAACAATAAAAGCAAAGCGCGGCCTTTGTTAGTGAAGCCTCTGAGGCCAGCCCAAAGGGCGACTGGTCTGCCTTCAAATGGTATCTTGTCACCAGACAACCACAAGCATAGTATTAGCTGTCCCTTCTATGGTATGTACATAAATTGCAATGCGCCTTCCCCTTCCCAGGGAATATGGCTTCTGATAGAAAGTGTGCAAGGCCTTGGACATGTCTCTAAATGACTGGTTGGGAAAAAGGTTTATAAGAAAGCTCTCCATCTGTGGATGTATATAAGGACACCCAAGATGGCTGTCTCTTGGGGGTGTTAAAAATACACCTCATGAATGCTAAGGGATGACTGTGTTTGGATTCTACTCAGATCTCTCTTATTTTGTTATCTGGAAGACACACAATTGCTTACTTACTTGCTTGGCTTCCTTCCTTCCTTCCTTCCTTCTTTCCTTCTTTTCATGCATATGTAGTTGGGAAAAATTCAAGATGTTCTAATCCTGATTCCTCATTTCTCTGCCAAAGACACCAAGAGCATGAAACTTGAGCCAGACATGTAGTAGGTTGCTCTCCTCACCTCAGCTCCTGCTCTAAACCTTTTGTCCCTAAGGTGGTAGGGATTTGGGCTTCTCTGCCAAAGTAGGGAGCCCTCAGCTTTGCTTCCTTGAAAACCAAGACAGAAGCTTGCCTTGGCTCCACCCCCTCTGGGCCCTGGGGATACTCTCTTTCACCAGACCTTCCTGACAAAGGACATGCTAACCAGTGACCATGGCATACTTTGACCAAACACTTCACTTCCTAATCTATAAAATAGATATGCGCAATAGGACACAGCTTCAGTGGAGATGAAATGTGATAGCACGTACAAAAAGACCTAGAATATGGCCTGGCATTCCCAAGTGCCTGAGAAACAGGGCATTGCCTTGTGAGGTTGCTCCTTCAACATGTGTTTGGCCATTCCAGCTAACAGTCGTTGATCTCCTATTGCGTGTCAGGGAGCAAAATAAAGGTTCTCTTAGATCTTACACTTGACACGGCTCACACTCCAAAAGGGAGTGGCAGGTGTAGGCAGGAGGCTGAGGCAGGAGGATCAAGAATTCAAGGTGAAACAGAAACAACCGCTTTCTCAGACAAACAACAACAAAAACTGAGGGACCTTGTCCCCAGGTGTGGCTTGGCCACTACCATGCTCCTGCTGTCAGATACAAAGCAGATGTCACTGAAGAGGAGATGTGACAGCTGAGCTGCTCAGATTCTGGATGACATGAGAAGGCCACAGATACCCATTGACTCTGACCTAGACCTTGTCCAAAGCCCTTCCAGTCTCTTCACCAGCTGTGTGACTTCAGACAAGTGACTTGCTCTCTCTGAGCCTCGGCTTCACTAACTGTCATGTGGCAATAGCATTCATCCCTGGTGCAGACGTGTTCCTACCTGTATGGGCCTGGCCTGTGATTGGCACATGAGAATGGTCACTGTCAGTCATCTTCTCTCTCTATGATCCATCTGTCATACCAGAGAGACCACATTGTATCCATCCCCCACTTCTGGGCTGATGGGAACCTGGCTAAGAGGCAGCAAAGCTCCTGTCTGCCTGGGCCAAAGCAACAGCTACAGAACTTTGCCCCAGATTCCAGGTGACATTCAGATATGCTCACCTTTCAGCTTGTTGTGTGTGGGGGTGGGGTGGGGTAGGAGAGGAGAGCAGGGGTGCAGCAATGCTTGGAGCAAGGTGACATGAGGACAAGCAAAAGCCATCTCTGGCTTTAGGCCCCTGTGACCAGAAGAAACAAAAGGGTGGAGTGAAAGCCTTTTTGAAGCTGGGCCTTCACAGATGTCCTGCCGCGAAGGCTGTGACCAACTGTCCCCACCCACCGTGCATGAGGAAGCAGCCTCATCATACACAGTGAAACTGAAAGGCTCCAGCAGCCAGCCGCCTATGATGCTCAGGAGGAAGAAGCCAGAGCTGCAAACACAGGGTGTCAGGCCAAGTGGCCTTTGTCTGCTGAAAAGCTAAATGCAGAGCAGCTAAGAATAGGATTGTGGAGGCAGATAGATCTGGACTCAAATACTGGCTTTCCCCCTTCCTGGTTTTGAGACTCTGGGCAAGCACCACAAGAGTTTTAAGCTTTGATTTCTGCCTTCGTAAAGTGGGGAAAGTAAAAAGCCCCTTACCTGACAAAACTGTGTGAAGATTAAACAGTGCCCTGCCCCAGGACAATCATGAAGCAGACACTCTCAGTTAAGCTACTTCCTGAGGGCCCCAGGGCCACTGCCGCTGACTGCTTAGGGATAGCTGTTGTGTTGTGTCTGTTATCTGTTCCCCGATGGGCTTAAACTTGTTCACTGTCAGTGGCACCCTGTTGCCTTCAGAAGTGAGTCTGAATGTCTGAGGCCCTATTTGCAGTTGCAGTTTCCTCCTGACAATCCACTGGGAAGGTTGGCAGGCACTGGGCCCTGCACGCAAGGCAGGCAGTGTCATTTCTAAGAGGAGGGAGCCTCTGGGAGAGTGCTGGAAACACAGACATGACCATCTGCCTGAACCTCAGGGAAGGAAGGAGAGCCAGAGAGCCACAGAGGTGGTGGGCTTCCTATAAAGCACTCTCTTCCTAGAACGCATTCCTACTCTGCCTCCTTCCCCCTTAATGTGACCTGGTCACTTACTTCCTTTCCAGCACACTGTGCCTTCTGCCCGGCATTGCCCAGCCCCTTCCCTTTTCCATGTGACAAATCATGTGGCTACTGGGGTTTTGAGGGGATGATATGCAAGATGAGAAATCTGGGAAAGTCCTCAAAAGTCTTCCACCCCTAATGTGGTACCCTTCTCTGTGACTTGGAAGCTTCCTCACATCAGCCCATGTGCTCTGGGCTAGTCTTGATGACTCCCTCACTTGCATGCACTTGTGTGTTCTTTCTAGACTCCGCTAACCCATGCGGTGTTAGGGAAACCCCAGCACAACTGCTGGGTCGGTAGACTGCAGGCGGTTAACGTGACTCTCACTAGCAGTGATCCCAGCCACTAAGCTGCTGGAGCTGGAGGATGCTTGAGCCATCAATTCAGAGACATCCTGGACCACAGAGGGAGAGTCTTGTCTGAAAACAAATGAGTAAATAATTGTTATGATGATGATTGATGATAAGGATAAGGGGTGTTTCTAGACTCAAGAAAATGCTGCCTTTCACAAAGCATGTGCTCTACATGCATATATAAAACACACACACATAAACACATGTATACACACATTTACATGCTTACTCATACCCTCATACACACCGACTCACACAGCAATTCACATATATGCTCAACACACACATGCAATACTCACACTCTCACTCACATATGTACGCTTTCTCACACCTGCAAACTCTCACATGCATACTATCACTCTGCTACACACACACTCTCACACATACACATTCACATGCACTTACAGTCTCAGATATGCACTCTCTTGAATACACGCACACACACACACACTCACTCGCTCACTCGCTCGCTCACTTGCTCGCTCACTCACTCAGAGCTGCCTTCGCCTCAGGGCTGGCTCCTCTGAGTCTGCTTACTGTCCTTGGCCCCCTTACTGCCCATGCCTTGCCTGCGCTGTGTTCCTGGAGACCTGGGAGCTGCTGTGCCATTTTCATTTGTGTCCCTGGCCCTTGCCTGGGACTTCTGCATGAAGCTGAGTCCTAAGTCCCAGCTCAAGGTAGACCTCCATGTTGGTATTTCCCGACAGCCCTAGGAGGACAGAGAGCATGCTGGGAAGGCTGGCACCACTTCAGCCACAACCCTCTAAGCCCCAGGTCACCTTGCTGGTGGAGTGCCTTTTCCCTTAGCCACTGTGACGATAATGAGGGTTCTTATGGGTGAAAGGACCTGCTGGAACTTTGCCCACAAGTAGGTGATCTGGTCCTTTAGGGTGATGAGTCTTCTTGTGGGCATGAGGAGGGATGGAATTAGCACTGCACAGACTCCCCCTGCCTTCAGAATGCTCACAGAAAACTCTGGGAAACCTGGTGCCAAACAGAAAGACTATGAAGTGGGTCCTGGGAAGACTTGCAGAGACGAAAAATCATAGTGTGTCATCTTTGCATCCCTGGCACCCAGAGGTCTCCAGCACACCCAGAGAAATAATTGTTGGAGGGAAGGAGGGAGGAGTTTCCTAATTATACTGAGCGCTGTTTCATTCAGATCTGAAGACTCTCCCAAACATTAACTTGAATACCAGCCTGATGCCAAAATGCCTACAGCCAGCTGTCAAGGAAATGTGGAGAAAATTATTATCAGAAATAAGGGGGGGGGGTGTCTCAGAAAAAAAAGTCTGTCCTTATTGCTACCCCTCCAAAGTTAATTAAGTGTGGTGGTAAGACCCGAGCTGCTCGGACTCTTCGTGTAATGAGGAACTCCTCCAGAAATAATGCCAAAGGGCTCAGCTCACAGGGATAAGCGGCAGAGGGTGCCAGCAACCCTGGTCCCTGCTCCAGCACGGTCATTATAATCAGAAGTGCATCTGTATTCAGATTGCAGAGCAGCTCCCAGCAAGAGCACAAGAGAGGCAGGATTGATGTCCCTGGGTAGGCCGCTTGCTTCTGAGAGGGTTCCGCTGTCATTTAGATTTGCACAGTCTCAGTCCTCGGGAGAGCCTGCTGGCTGCTCTCAGAAAAACCAGGAGGGGCTTGAGGAAAAGGGGCTAGCCATGAAAGAAGGACTGACCTCGTTCCTCACCAACTAGAAACATAAGCTGTCACCACTGGAAGGGACTTGTGGAGGTGCTCTGGCCCAGGTATTGTATGTACAGCTAGTGATTGAGTGGTATTTGTAAGAGGAAAAGAAGGGGGAGGGAGGGAGGGATAAAAATAAAGGGGGGGGGCTGGAGGGAGGGAGAATTGCTGAAATGCCTGAGAAGGTGATAGAATGGTAGAGAAAGCACTTCCAGCAACATCACGGGCTGTTTATACAGTCATGAGAACTGAGTGAGCTATGTACCCAGCTGTCTTGGAAGTAGAACTGTTTACGCTGCTAAATGCAAACCAGTGAGACTTAGACATGGTTGGGGGACACTGAACAAGGGTGGGGTTGACAGATCATGGACACAGCAGGTAACAAAATGCAAACTAAGCCTAGCCCTCTGCCTGCTTTTTATACGGGAGATGGGAATGCTCTGAAATCATTGGGTGGGTTATTGGCGGGGGGAGGAGTCAAGATGATTTCGTGGCAGAGGTAAGCAATATGAAATGTACGGTTCCATGCCCATTACAAAGCTTGGCTGGAGCACAGTCCATGCATTCTTCTGCACATGGTTCTAGGTGGCTGCTTGTATGCTACAGTGGCAGAGTTGTCAGTTCAGCAGACACCCATCCAGGCTGAAAAGAAAAGAATATATAGGCTGCCTGGTTCTTTCTCTGAAAAAGTTGTCAGCCCTCGGTTTACAGTGTTCTCTACACTTAGTAGGAGTAAATTTAATGCATTTCTTTATCCACTCATTAAATGCAGCATTTAATCAGCAGATGACAAATGCCTACCAGTGGGGTCAGGCACCAGCAACCAGAAGGGAGCAAATGAAAGCAGTCTTGTCCTAGATCCACTCTTCCATACACCTTTTCCCTCAGGATAATATAATCCTACATCCTGGTACTCTTTGCCATCCATCGTGTGCCCTAACCATCTTGGTCTTTCCTAAGGAAGGATCCCTAGAAGAGTCCCCATGCCTCTTGGTTTCTCATAAGATGATGGAAGTCTAGAAAGACCTTTGAACAGGCCATTCTGTTGGTCTAATTCACAATTAATAAACACTCAATGTTTGAATTTTCAGCTTCTGTGACCCCAGAGAGGCCAGCCAATAGTCCTCAACCTTAAGCCATCAATGGGAGCAGGCACCAGCCATGGAGAAGGACGTGATACCCTGTGTGTATGATCCCTTGTATACAAAACCAAAGCCACCTCAAGCTGCATCCACCAGTGCCTCGATCTCCATGAGAAACCCAGAAGGTAGATACATACTACAGACCTGGGAGGAGTCTGGCTTGGAAGACCAGCTGAGGACTGGAGTGTGAGCTTTTAAGGCCCTGTCTCACTTCACTCTTACTCAAGTATTGCACTTTACAAGAACAGCTTGATCTATTCCTAGAACAGCATTGGGCCATTCCCTAGACCCTCCCCCGCTTTCCTTTGGCTTGGTTGGGACACAGAAGCCCAGTGGTTGGAGCTGGAAGAGCAATAGCCAAGGCCAAGGGGTGAGTGTAGAAGCTACAGGGCCCCAGAATGGAGCCCAATGGCACGATTCACTCCTGTTGCTTTGATTCTACTGTACTGAAAGTCACCATCAGTGTGATCCTCACCACCCTCATCCTCATCACCGTTGCCGGCAATGTGGTCGTCTGCCTGGCTGTCAGCTTGAACCGTAGGCTTCGCAGTCTGACCAATTGCTTTATTGTGTCCTTGGCAGCCACTGACTTGCTCCTTGGCCTCCTGGTGCTGCCCTTCTCTGCCATTTACCAGCTGTCTTTTAAGTGGAGCTTTGGCCAGGTCTTCTGCAACATCTACACCAGCTTGGATGTGATGCTCTGCACAGCTTCTATCCTCAACCTCTTCATGATCAGCCTGGACCGCTACTGTGCTGTCACGGACCCACTGCGGTACCCTGTGCTGGTCACCCCAGTTCGTGTTGCCATTTCTTTGGTCTTCATTTGGGTCATTTCCATCACCTTATCCTTCCTGTCCATTCACCTGGGGTGGAACAGCAGAAATGAGACCAAAGGGGGCAATGACACCTCCAAGTGCAAAGTGCAAGTCAACGAGGTATACGGGCTGGTGGATGGGCTGGTGACCTTCTATCTTCCCCTTCTCATCATGTGTGTCACCTACTACAGAATCTTTAGGATTGCCAGGGAACAAGCCAAAAGGATCAATCACATCAGCTCATGGAAGGTAGCCACCATCCGAGAGCACAAAGCCACAGTGACACTAGCTGCGGTCATGGGAGCTTTCATCATCTGCTGGTTTCCCTACTTCACTACATTTGTTTATCGTGGGCTGAGAGGGGACGACGCCATCAATGAGGTGGTCGAAGGCATTGTTCTGTGGTTGGGCTACGCTAATTCAGCCCTGAACCCCATCCTGTATGCAGCCCTCAACAGAGACTTCCGCAAGGCATACCAACAGCTCTTCCACTGCAAGCTTGCCAGACATGACTCCCACAAAATGTCCCTGAAGTTGAGCAGTTCTCTGCTGTCCAGGAGCCAAAGCCGAGAAGGCAGGTGGCAGGAGAAGCCCCTGAAGCTCCAGGTGTGGAGTGGGACAGAAATCACACACCCGCAGGGAACCCCAGACAGGTAACCATCTGTGTGGGCTGGGAAACATCTACCCTCTGTGTGGGCAGTGCTGAGATGATTCCATGAGCATTTTACAGAAATCATTTCTTGTCCTCCCAGGGGCTCTCTTACGTAGAACATTTACCTTCATTTTTAAAAGGCCACATTAAAGGTAACAGATCTTTGCTGTGAGTTCGAGGCCAGCCTGGTCTACAAAGAGAGCCCAAGACAGCCAAGGCTACACAGAGAAACCAAAAAACAAAAACAAACAAAAAAATCTTATCAAAGTACACTGAGCTGGTATCTGGACCAATGCTATTCACTCTCAAGCCCAGAGGCCCTTCTTTCTAACCAAATTACCTTTCCATTGAGGTGGCCTAATTATAAGACACAACTCTGCTACTTAGGGGTTACAAGTGGTCAGTTACACCCTTGGGGGAGCACTCAAAAGCCATGTGCAAATCAGTTCTTCCTTGAGGAGCGTTCAAGTTAGTAGGGAGTGAAAATGGCAGAGGCCGGAAGGTACAGCCAAAAGTGTGAACCTTATGTGAAAGACAGAGACACAAGGGCTAGGGCCAAATGGCCTTCATATATCTGAGCTTTGGGAAGGAGGCTGTGGTTAGCAGATCTGGGCTGTGGACAGGAAGCTATGAGGACCCTTGTGATGTGGGCCAGCAGAGTGAACCTGTAGATGGCTAAGAAGGGAGTTGCAGTAATCTATGGGTGGGGAAAACAGAAAAGCAGAATCTTGTAGGCTACTGAAAACAAACAAGGCTGCAGTACACTGGGTAAGCAGAGTGCTATAATTGGGGATGAGGGTGGGGGTAGGGGAAGGCACAATGACAGTGACATCAAGATTCCACCTCTGAGAGGTGGCCAAGCTAGGAAGAGAAACAGAACCACAACAAGATTTCAAATAAACTCACGGGGGAAGAGTCACTGCAGATTGTTGGGGGGACCCACGGCACTGTCCTGCCAGACGCTGTGGAAGCTCGCTGTGTGCAGCACCAGCTCCTGCTTGAGACATAAACAGGGGCTTGGAAAGCACCTAACAAAGGAGTTGCTCAATTAATGTGGCTTGTCTCTCTCTTCCCACGGGCCATGCCTTAGCCCCCACAGTGCCTGTCAGTGAATGAACCCACTCCATCATTTGCTCATTCGCTCATTTGCAAATTTGCAAGCTGTTGTGGTAGGCAGCCGTGAGGGCAGAAGGCCTCATTAGATTCCCAGGCTTCCTCCCTTCATCCCTCCTATGTCTGTAGGGTCCTCCCATAGACGCCATACCTTCCCTCTCCTCTCCTCCTCTGGAGAAAACCTTATTGTTCCTGAACTCTTGCTACAGTGTCATCTCCATCTCTCTCTCTCTCTCTCTCTCTCTCTCTCTCTCTCTCTCTCTCTCTCTCTCTCTCTCTCCCTCTCTCTCTTTCCCTCCCTCTCTCTCTCTCTCTTCCCCCCCCCTCAAGTCCATCCTCCGAGCCAGCCCAGTGTATCCCTGCATCTGGAGACCTCCTTGTCCCAGCCTGATGGGTGAAATGCTCTCCTCATCCTGTCATTCCACCTCTTTCACTCGCGGGGCCACAAAGCTGATTGAGTTCATTACGTAGAAAAAATAAAGACATGAGATTATGGGCTAGACAGAAGACAGGCGCTGCTTGGTCAGCGGTGTGTTTGCTGCATAGAGATCACACCTGCGAGCTCCTTAGCAGCCTGTTAACTGTAGTCCTTTAAAAACACTCACTCAGTACATATGTGGCAGAAATGGCTAGGTTATACCGGCCTTCCTTCATTTGCCATCTGCAGAGGCCAAAAGAGGCCATCAGAGCCCCTGGAACTAAAGTTATAGACAGTTGTAAGCCATCTGACATGGGTGTTGGAAATCAAACTAGGTTTTCTGCAAAAGCAGTTCGTTCTCTAAACAGCTCTCTAGCTCCTAGCTTCCTCTTCATAGACAGGCCACCAAGGCTCAAAATTTCCCCAAATAGCACAATGTAGGACATTCCTAGAAGCTCCATTATGAAGTATTCTTTGGGTACTGGGCACCTGGCAGGGTCTCAATGTCCACATTTTTTTTCTGGTCCTCAGAGTCACCCTCGGTACCAGCTGGGGAAGCCAAGGTCAGCTAAGAAAGTGGTGCTCACCCAACTCACTCAAAGCACTGCAGCACACAGCCAGAGCTCAGATCCTAGAGAGCTAACTGTGCTGTCTTCAGCTTCTGGGAACAGTGGGCAAAATGTGCTTGGCAGAGAAGGGTGGGTCAGGGGAACCCACACGCACACTTCTTTAGAATTGCAGATGACTAAGACCAGCCAGTAATTGGTTTTCTCTCTGAGCTTCTTGGACAATGTGACCTTGTGCATCGCTATGTAAGGTCAGCTTCCTGCTTCCTCGCTGACTGACAGCTTGTGCTTCCTGCTCTGTCTGAGGGCAAGAACAGAACTCACCCAAAGCCTTTAACTGGGCCAAGAGGCCAAGAATCCTAAAGGCGACTGGGCCCAGACTATCCTGAATAGAGAGGGGCAGGGCACAGCCAGATAAGGTAAAGACCTAGGGAGAGAGAGATTATCCAAGCCAGCTGGCCCTACCTCTCTATAGCTTGAAGCTCTGACTGTCTGTCCTCAGCCCCATGGTTGGGGACACCTCCCCTGCCCCATCCCCTGAATCCACCACTAGAAGTGAGTTTTTTACCAAGTGTGGGCCGAAACCTTGTTAGATGCCTGTGCTCTTTGCACATAGCAGTGAGCAGAGCAGGTCTGGCTCTCAAGTAGTGCTTCTTAAAGGGTGGCCACAAGCCAGCAGCTGCCCAGAGACAAACTGGCTGGCATCAGGCCACTGCTGTTTCAGAAGTGGTAGAACTAAGTTTCCAATCCACGCCTGTCTGTCCTCCAAGCCTGGCCATTGGCCACCAGCAAATAACTTTGGCTCTGCTTTGGACAGACACCTCAGCCTCACTTCTACAGATACTGCATAGGGAAGTTGAGGGATTAGAAGACTTTGGCCCATCTGTAGTGCAGAGCAGGCTGAAAGGCTGGACCCTTTGGGTCTTATCCCTCAAATCATTTGCTTCCATAATCTCTGGGGAGATAAGATAGGCACCTAGCCTATCAGCATCCCTGAGTATACACTTCCTCATTCTTGCAGAGTGCCTTGGTTTCTGTCCTTGGCTTGGCCAAGTGCCAGAGCCCCAGTCAGGATTCTCCTTCATCTTCCAACCCCCTTCTCACCAAGGAGCCAGAGTTGCCTCTAGCCCCTGAGCCTGCCTTCCTTCCCTCTAATGCCACAGAGGCAGGCCCTTTCTAAAAGTGACTTGATTGTCAGTCTATCCAGATGCCAAGGCTCGAAATACCTGGAACCTTCAATTGTACTAATCTCCTCCCATGTGCACAGTTGGCAATTCCCAGGCTATAACATGTTGCCCCACCTTCACACCATAAGCTCCCGGGGAGCAGGCCCTGCCCATGTTGTTCACTGCTGGGTCCCCCACAGCCAGCACTGTGCCAGGCATGCTGGGGGAATGTCCAAATGAATTCCTTGTCTTAGGTCTCTGAGAATGCTGAGACGCGATTAACCGTTACCCCCACTGGAAACACCGGAAACCAAACCTCAAAGAGGGAAGTTTGGGAGCCTAGAGAAAAGCACAGAGAGCTCTTGTTCCCTTTTCTTATACTTTGAGTCAGAGCGAGCTTTCCTCCCAGCCTTGGTGCCTGGGGCTCTCCCAGTAGCACCCAGGGTCGTCTCTGAGTCACAGAGCCCAGGTGGGAAGTCTTCCCCTATGCTCCCACCTGACCAAATGGGCCTGGAAGAGCGAAAGCATGTGACAATAGCATAAAAAGTGTCCCCAGGCAGGAATGTGTCATCCATGGACCTTTCACTACAGTATCACCTTGCTATGCTGAGGGTGGGGTATGCATTTGGGAGGAGGTAGGATGGGGAGGAAGATGTGGGGGAGGGGACAGAGGGGAGGGTGCTTTGTTTACTGTTTCCAGTTCATTCTCTGGAGATGAGGCTTTAATATCCACGACCATGCCAGAGCTTCACTTTTTTTTTTTTTAAGATTTGTGTATTTTTATTATGTATACAGATTTCATTATAGATGGTTGTGAGCTACCATGTGGTTGCTGGGAATTGAACCCATGACCTTTGGAAGAGCAGTCAGGGCCATCTCTCTGAGCCATCTCTCCAGCCCCCAGAGCTTCACTTATAACAGACACACTTCCCCCAGAGGAGCTGTTACTAGAAAGGGACGTTTTCTTCATGAGCCTAAACTCGTTGGCTGGTTCAAGAGGCAGTGTGTGTTTATTTCCATCATCCGGCCCTCTGACACAGCCTAGACATTTTTGCACATCGGTTTCAGTATTTAGCAGCTCCTTCTCAAATACCAAAGGACCAGTGGCTGCCCTCCCTGCCCCTCCCTGCCCCTCCCTACCCCTCTCCTGCCCTACATCCCCACTCCAGGGTCCTGCTGGCTGCTTTGTATAGAACTAGTCTCCCTCTCTGTCCAGATGCCCACTGCCTGGAGGTTGGATAGACCAAGTGTGAGTCATGGTGCTTCTGCTTACTGGTCAGTGACAACCCTGACTGTGTTCGAGACTAAAGGTGCAGGCCCTTAGCATCCCCGGCTCACGGCAGGCACATGAACAAACATGTTTCTTTACTTTGCCATCCATCTCTTCCTCTTCCTATCTATATTTCATCTTCTTTTTCATTTTCTCCCAGTCAGTTCAGATACTATCAATGCACCCACTTAAAGTACACACACCAGTGGTTTCTAGAACTTTCACAGAAATGTGTGCCTATTATCATAGTTAATTTTGGAGCACTTATACTCTCCCAAGAGAGCCCTATTTCCTTTTGTTGTCACCTCCCAATTCCCACAACTCATTCCTGCAGCCTCTAACTCAAGGGAATTTCCCGTGTCTCTGTAGAGTCGCTCTTCCAGGACATTTTGTGCTTGGCTTCATTTAACAGGATGCTTTCAAAAATGCATTTTAAATGTCTCTGATCTTCCTTTATCCATTCTTTCTGTCTTTGTTTCTCTACCCTTCCTTCCTTCCTTCTGAGGCCCATTTCTTCTTCACCAGGGACAGGTGAGTGCAGAGTGGACACAGGGAATCACTATGGGCTTTCGACACAAATAGTCTTCATCAGGCGTACCTGAAGAGAGGCAGTGTAAGGCAGTGTCTGGGACCACCTAGCTGGCTCAGACCCTACCCTCTTCTCCCTCCCTCCCAGATGGGCTCCATGAGCAGACAGCCACAGCCACAGACAGCCGCAGCTTCATCTTCTTTCTCTGCAGAGAGTGTGGGCTATGAGAGCCCCTCCTGTTCTCACAGGAAGTCAAAGGAAGGAGAATAGAAAGGCCGAGGGTGGGGGTGGGGGGGACTCCATCGTGGCCCCAGAAAGCTCACTCACTGCAAACAGCGCATCTGGGGACGGTGCCAGGTGGGAGTTGAACCCTCACTTCACTTCTTCCTAGACTGTGCCCCTCCCCTGGTTTCTCTCCAGGGCAGGCCAGCAGGTACTGCCCTCTCAGGACCTAGAAGGGGAGGAAAGGGCCACTGCATTTCTACCTTTTCACTTTAAAAAAAAAAAAAAGACTTCACCCAGCTGAGAAAACAAGGAAAAATGCCAAAAGACCCTTTCCCTCTGGGACACAGCTTCCAGGGCAGTGTGCAGTGTGGTAGCACAGAGAGGGCCCTCCAACCCTGGACCTGACGCTCTGGGCAGAGACCTACCAGTGTGTCTTGTTGGGGAAGGGTTGCACACCTTCCAGGCCCCACAGGAGATGCCCCAGCAGGAAACAGACGGCTCCACATCTAAATGTATAACAGAGAAGGAAAAGCTCTTACTGCCCGTGCCTTTGTAGCACAGTGTGTTAAAATGCACACATACTTAGCACCGTGCTGGAATTGCCGGCACTGTTCAGCAGTGTCACCCTGCACAGGTTCTTGGCCTAGGAATGACAGTCTATGCCATACAGCTGTGTGTGTGCAAGGCCCAGGCAACTCAGAGTGTGCAAGCACACACTGTGACACCTGCACGATGGCCTATCCCCTACCGATGCAATTCTCAGGTTATGCCAATGGCTAAATAATAGATAGCTGTGCTCAGTCTGCCATCATAGCTCACAGGCAACCATGAACAACGCATAAATGTATGAAGGTGGCTGTGTCCCGCTAAAGTATCGTTTACGGATACTAAAATGTCAGTTGCATAACTTTTTCATGGGTCACAAAGTGCTACTTTACATTTTTATAGCCTTTTTTTATTAGAACAGGCAGTAGGTAAGATTGAATCCACAGACTATAATTTAGCAATTGCTGGTGTCGGAGAGAGCCATGAACACCAATTCCCAGCCACACACTCTGTGACTTTAGGTATATGCTGGTCCTCTCTGAGCCCCAGTTTGCCCATCTGAGAAAAAAAAAATGTGAGGTTTTAAAACTCCTCCCTGAAAAGTTCAGGATGAGATTTAGCACAGTGCCTGACACAGCTGTGCACACACCTGGGACACAATGGATTTTATTCCCCATAGGAGACACTGAAAAGTTTGGGGCATCTTTGGATTTCTCGGGGCGCTACTGAGTTACTCAAGTTGGCTCCTGAGCCTGAGCCTCATGTCCCTCATCTGAAAACTGGGAGCTTGGGTTAATCACAGGGGACCTTTCCAACAATAACTGCACACAAATGCTTGACAAGGGAGTGAAATTATGCCCACAGCCCCAGCTGCGATATGTCAAGAATCCCTGGCAATGGCCATGAAGATCGTGGTCCTCATAGTAATGAATCACTTAACGTGTAGAGGCAAGTGCAACAAAATTCGTTCTTGTCATGATTAGCTACAAGTGCCAGAGCAGGGCCACATAAGGGCATTGGCTGCACACAAAGCTGGCGAGATATGCAGCCTCAGGGGCAGGTAGCCTGGCTTCCTTCCTGGTGCCTCTGCCTTTTCTATAGGGGTGTCTGCTGGCCGTGAACCCGAGAAGGTCACATCGCTCCCTGAGACCCAGTTTCCTCACCTCTAAAGGAGCTGGTCTCACCGCCACCCCCGCAGAAAGAGCAGTGAGCCCCAGGGGTCTTTGCTTTGGGTGATACTGGTATTTATGTAACGCAGACCAGATGCTGCTGGCAGCAGAGTGGTGGGAGCCAGCATTGCAGGGTATCTACATCTGAGAATCCCCTGACTGGGAGTACCATGTTCTATCTGCCCGGAAACAAGAAGTGACTGGGGGACTGTACCAAGTGCTGGAAAGTGGCTGGCGAGTATTGCCACATGACCATCAACAGGTCGTCTTGCCCTGTATGTGGCCCATGCCAAAGCTGCTGGGCATAGAGCAAACTGCATCACAGCCCTTTGTTGGAGGATGACCCCACATGGCGTCAGCACACATTGGCCAGCACTCAAGATAGGTGGCACAGAAGTCCACCTATTGCTTTCAGTTCATCCCAGATACAAAGGGCAAAAACAGGCCAGAGAGACAAGCCCAACCAGGGCCAGCGAGGTAAGCTGAGGGTCACATGAGCACGTGCAATTCAGACAGCTGCATCCCTGAAAGTCCTACCCCAGCTTGAGTGACAGCTCTTGAGCAACACCATACCACTGGCAGGTTCATGCACAACTAGCAAGTGGCTGCACAACCCAGGGGTTTCCTTCTCCAAAGCGATTGTTTACTTTTGTATAAGCACCACAGGAGTGAAATGAGTTCCCTGTAAGCTTTAGGACCTTCTGAGCCTCCCTTCCTCCCCCCTTCCCTGCTTTGAGGGAACGTTACTTTTTATTACTGCCATGACTCCACCCATCCATGTCCACGTCCACACATGACGACAGTCCTGTTTCTCTCCCTCCCCCCTCCCTCCCTCCCTCCTTCCCTCTCTCTCTCTCTGTCTCTCTAACTCTCTCTCCCTTTCCTCCCTTCCCCTTATCCCCTCCCTCCCTCTCCCTCCCCCCCCCATCACCCCCCTCCATGGCAGCTGATGCTTGCCAGCTCACTCCCAATCCCTATGAAGCTGGCCATCCCAAGGGGCAGCCAGCTGACCTGGGCACTACTTCCTGTCTCTAAAACTGCCTCCTTCTGAGAAGTGGGCCTACCATGTCAGCACCTCCCTCTTGGCACAGGCGTAGGGAAAGGACTGTCAGCACATGCCTGGGTGTCCTGGGTAAGAGTCTTCCTCTCGTTCTGCACAGGAAGCAGACAGACCACGATTTCACAGATGAAGCAAAACCCTAAGTTTCCAGTGTCAGGCAACTTTGTCACTTCCATCTGTGACCCCAGTGACTCTGGATGCTGAAGGCAGTCACCACAGGACTCGCCCCACCTCCAGCCTCTGGGGTAAGTTCCTCAGGCTGTCTGGGCCCCTCTAGACCTGTCCTGTGGCATTTCTGTGACAGCACAATTGCGATGTCTGGCCTGGGTCACATCTGGCCAGCTGCTAAGCTTCTCTGGGCACTATCAGCAATCAGTCACATCTACAGGCGCTGGTTGGTGTTGCCTCTTGTGTGCTACTGTAAGCAACTCCATAATGAACAGCCTTGAACAAAGAATGCCCAGATTCCTTTCAGACTTTTCATAGAAACCGAGTTTCTAGAAACAGTTCCGGGCCAGAGGGAGGGATAGGCTCTATGGGCCTCCCTATTGTTAGCTACACCTGAAGGTACCACTTCCTCCAAGTCATGTGACCAGCTGACCAGAGCAGAGGATAAAGAGAAAACAGGAAGAAAGACCTGGCTCATAAAGATGGTGATAGGAATAGGGGCAGGAGGGAGCGTGTCTGAGGGAGCTGATAGGTAGGTAGCCATACAGAGGAAAATCCCTGTCCTAACTTCAAGGCTGAAGCCATGGAGAGAATTAGGTCTCAGAACAAAGAAACTAGCCTGGACACACAGGACATGGGCCCAGACTATGGAGGCCCAGAGCTGGGTCCAATGGCGGGCTTCACCAAGCTTCACTGTTGATGGACCGGGTGTGCCACTTTGCCTGCCTCAGCAGGGTGAGGTCCAATGAGTAAGGGGAGCAAACTCCCTAGAATTGCATCAGGTACCCTGAGGCCTTTTTCATAAGCAGCCGCTGGCATGAGTTTGGAGGAGGGTCAGGATCTCCTTTATCTTAGATAGCCCTGGGCCTGGTGGCTTAGCTCAGTGAGCAAAGGTATGTCCCAGCGAGGGTGATGGCCTGAGCTTAATCCCCATACAGAGACCTGATTCTTGCAAGTTGTCCTCTGATCTCTACAGGTGTGCACCATCATGGTGTGTATGCATGCACTTACAGGCGCGCACGTGCACACACACACACACACACACACACACACACACACACACACACATACACACACGCATGCACGCAGGCCAGCCAGCACGCACGCTCGCCATTCTTGCGCTAGCTAATTTAAAAATCAAGTTCCAAGAGATTATTAGTTTGAACAACTAGTCTGGGCGAACAACCGGCTAGAACTAGGGCGATTTGAATAGGACCCACATTCCAGAGAGAACGGAACCACGTGGCTCCTGGCCCAGTTCTGCTTCATGAATCCTGAAGAAAGTGTGGCAGGAAGCGGGGTGCAGCTGGGCTTCCCAGAGGCTGCTGCCTTAATTGTCTTTGAGTCCATGGAAAAGAAAGTGACCGCACTTCCTGGCTTCCAGGTCTCATCTAAGACAGTGTGAGCAGCTCATGTTCTTCCTCACATGGAGGTGTAAAGGGAAGTAAGTGCTGGGGATTCTCACAGGTTCTGGCTTAGCAGTCCAACCCCAGTGGGTGACAAAGAGACCGAGAGGAGGTAAACAGGAAGTACACCTCCCCACACCTTCATTTCTCCTTCAAGCAACATGCTCACAACATACCCAGGACCAACCTGCTGGCTGCATCACCTTAGGCAAGTCTCCCAGTTTGTCTGACCTTTGTAACCCCACTATAAGAAAGCTGCAGAGATCCATCTCCAGGCATTGGCATGGGAATTAACTGACTGAGTACTTGAAAATGCCTCAGGTCAAGCCTGGTTTACATAATTGCTCAGTAAACCGTGGCTTTTCTGTGGTTCCATCTGCTCAGTGCTCAGGCTTTACGTCTAGCAGGCGTGTGATGTTCCCATGCTTGTCCTCAACAGCTCCATGGCCTTGGCTAGACCTGCATCTCTGGATGCCTGAGCTGGTACCTACCCAGCAAGTTGCTGGGACATCCCGGGCCAGACACTCAGCCCAGGCTCAGTATGAGTGAAGGGTCACACACTTTACCTTTAGAGAAGACACCTGTGACAGCTGCCTAAGCCCCCTTCCCTGCCCCCTCCCAGTGGTGGGGGCTATTTCCTAACCAGGGGATGTATCAGTCAGCATTCCATCACAGCTGAGGTAACAACTTCAAAGGGGAGGCTCTTCCTGGGTTGAACAGTCTTGGTGTGTGGCCATTGGCTGTGCTGCTTCGGGGCTGAGTTGGGCATTGAAAGGTTGGGAAGCAAAAATGGATCACCTCATCATGGCTGGAGGTGGGGGACAGCAGGGCTGAATGGTCCCTTGGAGATCACACAGCCAATAGCGCAACTTCTCTCCACTAGGCCCGCCTCCTTTTCAAGTCACACCCCACCCCACCCTGACACATGCAATCCACTAGTACACCAGGCTGACCACCAAGGCTTTAGCACATGGACCTTTGGGGAACAGTCAAGATGCAGACAACAACAGAGGGGCAAGCTCACTTCCCTCATCCTCTGAGACACTCACGGTCCCCATGTAGAGCCCTGGGGAAGGACCAGTCTGGGACACAGGGAACTTGCCAGGAATGTTAGACAGTCCCTGAACCCTGTGCTCCAGGAGCTCCCCCGTGCCTGTAGAGCACACACAGCAGGACCATCCTGCTGTGACAGAATGATGCCTGAGTCCTCTGCATCTTCTCCTCCCCCATCCTCAGAACATAAACCCCGATTCATGCCATTCCCTCTGCCTCATATGCCCAAATATTTGGGGTGCTGCCACTACATTCCCATCCAATGCACCAAGCAAAACACAAATACCACCTCAGAGCAAGAAATGGCTTCTGCTCCACACAGCACACCTGGTTCTCACTCACAGGCACAACATTAGATATGTATTCTCAGGCACACTGGGCCTGCACGTTTGCGTGCATGCATACCCAGCCACACATGAGTGCACATTCTTAAAGCTCATGCCATCTTGCTTCCTGCTCACTGGAAGTCCTCATCCATCTGTACCTCAGCATCGGTCACCATTCTATCACATACATGCAGTCGGCCTCCCAGGGAGCAACACCTTGTCATAGGAAACAAATAATATGCTTTGGAGGCACATGGCTCAGGCTCAAACTGGCCTCTGATAAGAGAGGACTTGGGGCATCTCCACCTACCTGGAGCCTCAGTATTGTGGTCTGTGAAAACTTGACACTTGCCTTTCTAGTGCTGCTGCAATAGTGAAGGTGGAAAAGGGCGTGGCGACCAGTTACAGATTCGGGTGGTGCTGCTTCTTGCCAACCATTTTCTGTGGGGTTTTAAAAACCACATTGTCGCTGGGCGTGGTAGCGCAGGCCTTTAATCCCAGCACTTGGGAGGCAGAAGCAGGAGGATCTCTGTGAGTTCGAGGCCAGCCTGGTCTACAAAGTGAGTCCAGGGCAGGCAAGGCTACACAGAGAAACCCTGTCTCAAAAACAAACAAACAAACAAAAAATCACATTATCTTTAGTGTGCACGCGTGTGTTGCATGTGCACCGTGCACTGTGCACCATGGTATGCATGGGAGGTTAAAGGACAACCTATGGGAACTGGGTTTCTCCTTCCACCATGTGGGTACCAGGGTTCAAACTCAGGCACTGATTCTCCCATTTTCACCCAAGGACAGAGTTATTGCTCAGATATCTGCTAAAATGGCACCACCACCACACACACAAATGTATGTGCACATTAGAGCACACATGGGCACTCACATGCACACCCTTTGCCCACCACTGTGTGCTGGGATTCCTGTTCAAGAGGATCTTGGGGGCTAGCTGTAAGAGGCAGAGTAGACAGCAAGCCAGCAAACGGGTGAGGACGGCCGGAGTCAATCACACTGAGCTCAACTTGAGTTCAATCCTTGGGTCCCACACTGTGGAAGGAGCCCATCAGCTGTTACAAGTTGACCCCTGATGTTCACATTGGAAGTACGGCAAATGCAACACATACACTCACAGATAAACACATTGTGATTTTTTTTTTTTCAAATGTGGAAAGAGAAATTTGGCACCTGCTATTATGATACTCTTTTTTTTTTTTTTTCATTTCCTTTTTCTTCTATTAATCTATTTATTTAATCACTTTACAGCCTGATTGCAGCCCTCTCCTCCCTCTCCTCCCAGCCCCACCCTCATATTCCCCTCACCTTATTCCCCTGTCCCCTTCTCTGAAAAGGGGAGGCCCCCCATGTGTACCAACCCACCCTGGACCCTCAACTCACAGCAGGATTAAGCGCATCCTCTCCCACTGAGACCAGACAAGGCAGCCCAGCTGGAGGGAAGGGATCCAGTGGAAGGCAACAAAGTCAGAGACAGCTCCTACTCCCATTGTTAGGGGACCCACATGATAACCAAGCTGCACATCTGCTACATGTATGTAGGTGCCTAGGTCCAGCCATGCATGCTTTTTGGTTGGTAGTTTAGTCTCTGTGAACCCTCATAGGCCCAGGTTAGTTTACTCTGTGGGTCTTCTCTTGGTGTCCCAGACCCGCTTGGCTCCTTCAATCCTTCCTCCCACTCTTCCACAGAATATCCTCTGCTTCGTCTGGGAAACAGAGAAGCAATCCAGTAGTGGCCAGCTCAGAGAAATAAGTACAGAAACTTGAGGGAGTTAAACAGCCTTGAAACAAGATTAGAAACTGTCATCAAAGAAGGAACGAAAGGCAGGGAACATAGCTCTCTTACCCAGCATGTGTGGGCCCTGGGTTCCAGCCCCAACACCATGAGGAAATGAAGAAAGGAAAGAGAAGACATGAAGAGTGGGTCGTGTGTTAGAACAACTTGTGTAGGGTCACAGACACAAGAAGAGCAGATGGTGGCTCTGTCTGCCCATGGGACCTGCAGGCAACAGAGGACAACGGGAGAGGGCCCAGGTGCTCACGTCCTGGATGTTGCTGTTACTATTATCACAGAGGGAAGCCTGGGGTCTGGAGAGAATCTGAGGGAAGCATCTCATGAGAAAGCATCACATAGATGCTGGGTTCTGATCCCTGGTAGCTGAATATGTTCTAACGCCCAGGGTTAAAAGTTCAAATAACGTGCATCTGGGAATAGTTTTAGTCTGGACCCTGGTAAGTACCAGTAGCAGAAATTCAGTGAAGGGGGAGGGTGGCAGTAACTGGCTCACAGAGCTGTGAAGTCGAGGGTAGCTTGAGCGAGGCTAGAGCCAATGCTGAAGGGCATCAGGAGCGAGCCTTTGTCAGCTCTCAGCTTCTCACTGTCAGCAAGCTTCCTTCTCACCTCCTCCCCACCTGACCTGCAGCAAGCCCAACCTCCTCTCCTACTGTCTTTTCAGATCCGTTAGAAAAGTGGCTCCCACCCTAGGGTGCCAGCAAAAAGGGATTAAGTTTCAATTAGGTCTTGGTTCTTATACATGGAAACCAATTGCCACAAACCCAAGGAAGAAACCAAAGCACAGGGGAAGAAGTCAGCTTCCCCCCTGCCACATGGTCAAGAGTGGGGAGATCAAGGGAAAGTTACAGTGTGGCTCCAGGAAGGAACAATGAAGAAGTGGCAGTGGCAAGCTGTGATGACACACACCCTTCCCTGTTCCCTCCTGGAACCCAGTTAACATCTTTTTGCTCCAAGTGTTAGGGATCAAGGCAGAAATGAGTTACAGGGCTATAAGGGGCTGATGAACACAAAGCCTTCCAGTGTCTTTGCAAACATAGGGTGGAGTCTGCCCACTGTGGGAATCCTGTCACAGTGGCCTAGGCCACTGGGCTTCTCACAGCTGCATATGCGTGTCAAATGCTTTGGCTAGCCTAACTTTAAAATGGAAGGTAGAAATCCATATGATACAGTCGTAAGGGAATGAAGAAAAGGGAAATTTAGAAGGAAGCAAGGGAATATGGACGAACATACAAATGTAAAGCAAGATGAGAGAAACAAATGAAAATGTCAGTACTTTTTTTTAATTGGCCAAAGTAATAAATTGACCAATTAAAAAATATGAAGAGGCAAGCATGGCAGCACACACCCGCAGTCCCAGCACTGGGGACCTGAGTCAGAGGAGCATGGCTTCGAAGCCTGCCTGGGCTACAGGGTGAGACACTGTCTCAAAAGAAGGTACGTGTGGGGTGGCTCAACTGAGCTTGCTGTGAGAACCTCAGAAGTCAAGCAGAGGTGGCAGGAGCGAACTGACTGCACGGAGCTGTCCTCTGGCCACTGCAGGCATGCCATGGCATTTACAAACCCCATGCATCACATACACATCCAATAATAGCAGTAATAATAAGGAAGTTTTTAAAAGAAGAAAAGAGAAGGGAGGAGGGGGAAGGATTATCAGATTGATTTTTTTTAAACTTTTTTTTTTTTTTTTTTGTTTTTCGACAGGATCTCTCTGTGCTAGCCTTGGCTGTCCTGGACTCACTTTGTAAACCAGATTGGCCTTGAATTCACAGGGATCCACCTGCCTCTGCCTCCCGAGTGGTGTGATTAAAGCCATGCGCCACCATGCCCAGCCAGTTAAAAACAAATTTTTATAATAAACAGATTTAACAGATACAAAACAAAAATATTCACAGTCTAAGGTAGAACACATATTAGATACCATACACTAATACTACCAAAAAGAGATCTAGCTGGCTCTATGAATATCATACAAAATAAACTTTGAATAAAAGGTATTATTAAAGATAAAGATGGCCTTCATATTTTGATGAGAGTTGGCAGGCTCAGTTTTCTTAACCAATATATTTTATTACAACTCATTAACCCAGCGTATGTCACTTATAACCTGACTAACCAAAACAATGGTAAAAGAGGATTAAATAACACAAAACTGTAAGGATATCAGTTCCGAGAAGTGATTCTCCTGGCATAATCAGCAAGATTTCTTCTGCTGGAACCTGGAGTAACCAGAACCTGGAACCTCAGCAGGAGCCAGAGCTCCGAAGCCTTCCCTCAAGCAGTTCTCTCTAGGAGCATCTCGAAGTGCAGCGATGAACAGCCAAAACTACCCAAAGTCTCCGAAAGCCCTGCCTCCAGTCCTGGGCTCATTTATATATCTCCTCCCAGAGTCTGGTAATGGGATCTTTTCAGCTGGCAACAATCAAGCTCCCACATGAGGTGGTTGGTCTTCTAGTGGATTAACATCACCTGTTCTCTCACAAGACCATTCCGATCCCACACTTGGGATCCTAAAAAATAAGTTTATCTCTCCTTTAAGAATTAATCTAAAAGGGGGGGGGGAGGAATGGGAGGATACAAGGGATGGGATAAACACTGAGATGTAACAAGAATAAATTAATAAAAAAAAATTAAATTAAAAAAAAAAGAATTAATCTAAAAAAAAAATTAATTTTTCAGAAAGATCATTTTAATTTATAGGTACTGAATGACCTAGCTTCAAAAACATGAAAAGTTGACAGAAATACAAAGAAAAAAATAACAACTCATTATAATATAAAATATATAGTATATTACCAATATTTGGAAATCAGGTATATGCATATCAATATAAGAATATAATACTTTGTAAACACAATAAAAAAGTGTACTGAACTGATAAATGCTTCTTCCCAATGAAGACAGAACACATTCTTCTCAAACTAAGGAGAAACACATAAGAGCTGACTAGGACTGAGTGTTGGGGCACATGCCTTTATTCCCAAAGGCAGAGGTTAGGTGGATCGTTGTGAGTTCAAGCCCAGCCAGGGCTACATAGCATGATCTAGGCTAGCCAGGGCTACATATCGAGATCCTGTCTCAAACCAACAAGCAAAAAGAGTTGATTAGATACTAGAACCCTGTTGATAGCCCAGTCCTCTAACTATGGCACAATTAAATAACAAAAGAAACCTTTACTAACTTGCAAACACATCCTTAATAGACCATGGGATGAAGAAAAAAAAAAAACTTTAAGCTGTTAGAAATATATTTGAATACCTAACAATGGAAACGTGGCCTCTAAACACACAGTGTTCCTCAAAGCAACCTCAAAGGGAAGTGCAGATGTAAATGCTTAGAACATAAAAAACAAAGTTGAAATTGAAGAACTGAAAGTTCAATTTAGCCATTTAAAAGCCAACACAGTGCACTCATACACAGTAGAGAAAACAACAACAGCAATAGAGTAGACATTAGTGAAGCAAAAGACAAAGGCTTGATCAAAAGAAGAGCAACAAACTCACATTCTTTGGAAAATTCTGGCAAAAGTTGTCAAAATAATCAAGTAAATGACATGAAGAAGGAAGAAGGACATTTTCATAGGCTTTGCTGAAATTAAGCCTGATAATTACACTGGAATCACTTCCGTGTCCACCAGAAGAGAAACAAAGTTCTGGTAGAGAGGCTCAGCCAGCACCACACACAGGAAGGTGGGAAAATCATTTGCATGTTAAAAATGCGAATGGGAGGGTTTAGGAAGGAAAGTGGGGAAGTAATATTGGACATCATATGACACAAAAAAGCCAATTCCAATATCAAGGACAACACATAAACTTGTAGAAGAACAAAGATACTTTGACAACTGGGATGTAAAAGGATTTTCATAAACTAGGAAAAGAAAATAGATAAATGTAGCTAACAAGGAAAACTTGGCCTGAAGGGTTGGCTCAGTGGGTAAGAGCACTTGATGCACAAGCCTGAGGACCTGAGTTCAAATCCCCAGAAGCCACGTTAAAAAGCCAGGCATGGTCACATGTGCTTATAACCCCAGCACTGAGGGGTGGAGACAAGTAGATCTCCAAAGCTTGCCTGCCTGCCCGCCTATCCAAAAGGTTGTATATCAAGTTCAAAGAGACCTGTCTCAGGGTAACATGGCAGGAATAAAAAGTCATCCTCAGAGAACAGCCATGAAGCAGGATACCATCTACATAAAAAAAAAAAAAATGTAGGCAGAACAAAGTAGAAGTATTTGCTAAAGCCAATCAGGAACTAATGAAGTTCGATTTCCTAACTTAAATTGTTTCTTTAAATCGTGTATACGTGCTTTAAATAGAATCTGTTTGGTTGATTCATGTATCTTATTCAAAAATGCTTAATAACTGGACGGTGGTGCCAGGGAGACTTGCTGGAGTAGGGAGTTATTTGAGTTGTTTGTCTTTTTGTTGTTTCTGTGTTCTGACATTTTACTGTGAACATGTAATGTTTCTCAAGCTGCTCAGGTAATGAATTGCTAGGCTCCTTAGAGGGCAAAAGCTAGTTAGCCTCAGCTTGGAGTAGCTTCTCTGGAGTAATTTCAGCAAGCCGTGCTTTCTCAGACCCACTGGAGAATGTTTGTCCAAGGGCAGACACCTCCCTGGTAGCTTGGCCAAATATGTATACTGCTCACGTGGGAGCCAGCACCTCTAAAATGCTACAGGCGTGACCTTGGAGTCCAGATGAAGGTACAGTGTGCTAGGAGAGAGGGCCAGGGCCACCTGGGAGTTTCCGCAGTGACTCAGCCAGAGTGTGCCACACACAGAAGGAGGCTGAGAATCAGCTGAGTTTTTGTTCACGGAGCCTTACAGGGTCAGGGATCCACAGGCCACTGCGCTCCCTCTCCAAGAATTGAAAAAACAATACAAGCATAGCATACATTACCTGGACCCCTTGCTGTCTGAGGCATTCATTCAGGTGTATTTTATAACCTTGGGTCCTTACCAGCATTGGAGAATGTAGCTGTGAGTAGCTCCGTAGGAGATTCAGAGGACCCAAGCTGATTGTGTCAACACAGCTTAAGCAGAAGCAGAGGCGGGATTTGAAGGCAAGGCTTCCAGATGACCCTCCATGTAGGGTGGTGGATGGCTCTTCCCTGCTGCTGCCCATGAATTGCTCCAGGCAGGGAATAAAATCTCACAAGCCATCTCACTTCACCCTCTCGAGGCCCAGGCTTAGTGGAGCACAGCAGAAAGGCTCATCCCTGGCCCCGTGGGCTTGTCTCGGTGACCACTAGCTCTAGCCTGCTTCCTGTTGTTGTGAGAAAACAAACAACAACAAAAACCTCCATAACCAAAAGGGGGGAAAAGGGTTCATTTTAGTTTATAGGTTACAGTCTGTCATGGTGGAGTTTGCAGCAGAAACCAACAAAAAGGACAGCTGGTTACTGGCTTGCCCACACCTTCCTTCCTAGAGATGTTACCACCCATAGTGGGCTGGATCCTCTTACATCAGTTAGCAATGAAGGAAACTTTCCCACAGATAAGGCGATCTAACAGGCAGGTTCTCAGCTGAGGGTCTCTCTTTCCATGTATGCCAAGCTGACAACCACGATCAGCCATGACACCACCCCAGCTCTGACCTGTGCTTGTGTCTCCACAGGAAAACGGCGCTGTCCTGCACCACATGCTCCAATAACTTCCTAAGCTGCTGCAAGAATCTGTGGGGACTTCCTTTCCTCCAGAAACACCCAAAGAGCACCTCAGAGGAGGAATCGGGGGAGCCACTGTCTGAGGAGACAGAAAGGATACCATCACAGGAAGCAATGGGGGTGTGGCCCTGTGAGGCTGTATAGTTCTTGCCCAGGACACCAAGATACGGGTCTTATCATTGGATCGCCTTTCTGGAGTCCCTGTGGACCAAGCCCCCTGAACCACTGAGGACAAACTTCAGACTAAGCCTTGGGCTCACAGAGCACACAGTCCAGCCGCCCTATGAGCAGATTCCAGACAGGTGCTTAGGCTCATTTAGGCTGAATTCCTTGGGCTCAAAGATCGCATTGATGATGGCTCTGGGAGTCATGAGCAGAGACAGAAGGACAGAAATGTATACACAGGTGTGCATAGATTGTGGGGTCTAATGTGGGATAAAAGAAGAGAAGGGAGTGGGAGAAAGGGGAAAGGAGAGAAATTGCCTTTCGTGGACACCAAATTAGGTTCCAGGTATTTTCCATACATGGGCGTTCATAGTTATATGCAAATGCTTAGGATAAACATCACTGTCAAGACTTTTCAGAGATAGAAACTGGGAGCCAGTAATGTACCTCAGGCCACTCAGCTAGAAAGTGTGCCTGGGGTAGAGGTACTGAGAGGGTGGATATGTAAGAAGATGGATGGATGGATGGATGGATGGATGGATGGATGGATGAATGGATGATGGATGGATGGATGGATGGATGAATGGTTAGATGGATGGATGATGGATGGATGGATGGATGGATGAATGGTTAGATGGATGGATGATGGATGGATGGATGCATGGATGGATGAATGGATGGATGGTTAGATGGATGGTTAGATGGATGGATGGATGAATGGTTAGATGGATGGATGATGGATGGATGGTTAGATGGATGGATGCATGGATGAATGAATGGGTTATAGATGGGTCATGGATCAATAATGGATGGATAAAAATCTAGGCTTCTGCCCATGCTTTCTAAACTACACTATACTGCCACTCAGAAGAGACATCAAGATAGTTCCTCAACTCAAGTAATCATCCTCTAGCAAGTCTGGGCCCTCCACGCTGGCAAAGGGTGTCTATTGAGCCCCAGGAAAGGACAAGTGGACGCTGGGGAAGATGCAGAGGTTACAAATGTGTGGGTTGACCCAATGACACTCTCATCTGGTTACGTGACCTGGGCACATTGCCTGGCCCCTCTGGGCAGCTCTTTACTCCTCTGTACAGATGGCTAAGCTCCCTTTCTTATAGTTAGAGAACTACTGAAGAGACTCAGGGAGGTGGAGTTAGTGAGAGCTCCAGAGAGATGACAGTGTCCATGGCCTTGTCCCCCTAGGGCTTCTCAAAGGCATTGCCTTTCCTTAACCTCAACCTCTCCTTGATATTCTTCCTTCCTTGTTTTTCAAGACCCTCCCCTGCCCCCTACCATGTCCACTCTTTAACCTCGTGACTCGCCCTCCGCAAACCATTAGATGTGACCGCTTCCTGGGGCTCGGTGCTGAGACTTCTCATTCTGGGTGTCCCTTTGGGACCTCATCTGCATTCAAGACCTAAGAAGAGATTTACTGATTTAAAGCTGTAGGCAAGGCTTCAGGGCACGGCTCACCTCCACCTGGATATTTCAAAGGTACCTTATCTTTAACAAGTCCACAACTACACTCTCTTAACATCACCCTTGCCTGTTTCTCCAATGACCTCCTCCTCAGGCAAAGGACACGTCCTGGACTTCAAAAGCCGAGGTCAGCCTCAACCCCTCCTTTTACCTTGCTCCTCATGGTGAGACTCTAGAGTCTTAGCCCCCCCCCCCCACCTCAACACACACGCATATCCTCCATCCAACTGTCATCTTCATCCTCCCTGTTTCAGCTGACCCTGCTGCTGTAGTCTCTAGCAAAACAACTGGGAAATCTGCATAGCTCTCTTTTCTACCCTCCCCCACCCCCCAGCACCCCTCCCTGCTTCCTCCAGTCAGCTCTCATGAAAATGCATGTACTATTGTGTCATAAACAGGATAGGCCATTCTTTAATTGGCCCGACCTTGTCAGCTTCCAAGTCCCTACAGCATCACCCTGCCCTGCCCCACCCCACCCCTGCTTTCTCCTAATTCCACCCTTGTTTGTCTTATCGGTTTATTTAGATCTACTATTTCTAGCAACCAAGGCACTCAGAGTGCTATTTTCATGACCTTTTGTCTTCTGGACAAGTTGAAACTATGAAGTCTCAGCTAAAATGCCATTTCCTTGATTTTTTTTTCCTTGTCCCTTATGACCCATCCTAAACCAGGCCCTTGCCACACACCATGGGAGTTTTGGGCTGTAGTTTGTTGGACACCATCTGCTTCCCCTACACATGAGTTCCTTCTGCTGACCTTTGCCTGCTGCACCCCCCGGAAGAGTGTTCACACATAGCAGAAACTTAGTGAAAAAATGTCAGGCGAGTGTGCAAAGAATGTTCCACACTAATAATTTAGGAGCTAGCCTGCAAATAAACTTCAAGGCAACATTTAGTGTGATGACCCCCAAGAGATGACCAGTGAGTCTCTGTCAAATTCCCTCTGAAAGCCCCAGAAAAGCATTTAGACATCTTCTCAGGGGTCTATGGCAGGTGAGTCTTTTAAGTCACAGCCAACTAACTGGAAGCACAAGACCTCTGGTGCAAATGGACCTGTCTGATCAGAGAGGCACCCAATCAGGGCTCAAGACCACAGTGCCCAGGAACAGCCTGCCACTTCAGAGGACACCTGCAAATGTGAGCTTTCTGGGGCCTTTCATGGCAGCATAAATGGGGTGCGTGATGCCAGCGGGAGGAACAGCTGAGGTGGAACTTCAAATCCATGCTCTGTGTTACCATGTTCCAATAAAGCTATCAAAGCAGATGCTACCTTGGTCTCTCTCTCTCTCTCTCTCTCTCTCTCTCTCTCTCTCTCTCTCTCTCTCTCTCTCTCTCTCTCTCTCTCTCCTCTTCCCTCCCTGACAAGGAAATACTCCCAAACTTTAATCATATGGTGTCTTGATTTAGAAGGAAAAGTCATGAGAAGACTCTGGGCGGGGCGGGGAGGCAGGGATAAAGGATTGAAAGGATCTCTGTAAGTTCGAAACCAGCCTGGTGTACAAAGCGAGCCCAGGACAACCAAGATTACACAGAGAAACCCTGTCTCAAAAAACAAAAGCAAACAAACAAAAACAAAAAACAAAAACAGGACTGAAAGTTGCCTTTAAAAGTTGTTAGGGCTAAGGAGGTAGAAGAAAACTTACCCTCTTTATATGATGATCCGAGTTCAAGTCTCTCGCACTCATCTTAAAGATACAAGCACCAGAGTACATAACTATAATTCTAGCACCACAGAGAAGAGACAGGAAGATCCTGAAGGCTTACTGGCCAGCAGTGTCAAAAATGAACTTCAGGTTCAGTGAGAACCCCTGATGCAGAGGCTGGAGAGACGGTTCAGCTCTTAAGAGCACTGACTGCTCTTCCAGAAGATTCTAGTTTAGAATCTCACCTCAGCTGAGCTGGTAGGAAGCAATGTAGACCTTAAAGGGTACCAGGAAGCCCATTTTCACTCACCCAATTGGCAGTGGGTCCTCCAGACCAATGTTTATGAGACAGCTAATCAGCATACAGATAAGGTACGGAAGGAGCCTAACATGCTTGAGTGGTTCCCTCTAGGTCACTCAAGTAAGAAATGATAGCCATAGGCACGCGTCTCCCGTCAGAATTGCAAGTGTTCTGGTAAGAATTTATCAGCCCTCACAGGTCACTTACCAGATGGCTGAAAAGAGCTCCCTTCACCCATTAACAGCCTTAAGGGACTTGTAACTCATTATTTGGAGGTCATTGCTGATGTCAGCACCTTGTTCCCAATCTCCCTGC
Organism: Acomys russatus; assembly: GCF_903995435.1. Lineage (NCBI taxonomy): Eukaryota > Metazoa > Chordata > Mammalia > Rodentia > Muridae > Acomys > Acomys russatus. Next base: position 36,490,404 of record NC_067139.1, read on the forward strand.
TCAAGGTCATGAAACATGATGGGTTTCTCACACCTTGTCATGCTACTGCCCTTGGAAGCTGGGGCTCACTCCCCGGGGCTCTGCTAAAACTCTCATGTGTGCCATAAGCCTGGCCTGAGTCCCAGAGAAACACGGCCCCAAGGGACATGCCTTCTGGGTTATGTGGCTCCCAGACAAACCTAACCATTATTTTCTTTTCTTTCTTTTTTTTTTTAAGATTTATTTATTTCATATACAGTATTTTGCCTGCATGTACTCCTGCCCCCCAGAAGAGAGCATTAGATCTCATTGTAAATGGGTGTGAGCCACCATCTGGTTGCTGGGAATTGAACTTAGGACGTTTGGAAGAACAGACAGTGCTCTTAACCTCTGAGCCATCTCTCTAGCCCCCTAACCATTATTTTCAATTGGCATCTTCAAGCCCTTTTCCCCCAGGCTTATTTTTCCAGCAGCCATCTCCGTGAGGAGGTGATCAGTCAGCCTCCCACAAACTGGGGCCAGAAGCAAGAAATATGGCCCAAATCAATGAACAGCCCCAGTTAACGGCACCGCTGAGGACACAGCTCAACAGCCTGTGTCTTTTCTGACTTGTAATTTGACTTTTACTCTTAAGCTCATAAGTGACTCCAGAGCTAGTCTCTTAAAAAGGGAAATAAATAAATAAACAAGATGGGAGTAACAGGAACACCTGTGAGCATGTCAGTGTGGGAAGGGAGAAAAAGTTTCACGAAACCCAACCCTTAGCCAACTTCCATAGAGTCCTCCTCCTAGACCAAGAATGACAGGAAACCAATGGCTTCTGGGAGGAGGAGAATTAGCCTCTCCCAAAGATGAGCTCATCTTGACCCCCACTGGTTTTGCAATGTAAAGTGATCAGCCTTGAAGCTGTATATACACCCCCAACAAAAGCAGACTAGCGGGTTGTACTTGTATGTGTTTGCATAGATTTGTATATGTAGGCAAAAATAATAGTCAAGAAAAGGAAGCTGTTGACTTGAGAGTCGGGGGAGACATGGAAGGTGTTGGAGAGAGGGAGGGAAAGGGCAAAATGATGTTATTCTGCTTCAGTGAAAAGCACTAAAAAATAAAAAGGACATATAAACTAAAACATTATAATGTTCTATGGAAAACTAGAGTTCATTTGGCAAGCCCCCGTCCTATTCTCTTCCCTGATTTTTTTTTCTTTTTTCTTTTTCTTTCTTTTTCTTTCTTTCTTTCTTTTCTTTTCTTTTTTTTTTTTTTTTTTTTTTTTTTTTTTTTTTTTTTTTTTTTATGAATCAATAGCCTCAGGTTGCTGCACAGTGCTTAATTTAAATTTGATTATTTACTTTTTTGGTTTTTTGAGACAGGGTTTCTCTGTGTAGCCCTGGCTGTGCTGGACTTACTTTGTAGACCAGGCTGGCCTCGAACTCACAGAGATCTACCTGCCTCTGCCTCCCTGAGTGCTGGCATTATAGCTGTGTGCCACCACACTCGGCTGATTTTATTATTACTATTATTATTATTATTATTATTATTATTACTATTATTACTATTATTATTATCATTAAAGTTGCTATGTCTGTAAGGGAATGAATTCAACACTATGTCTTCAAGTTTCAAATGTAATGGCAACATGAAAGTCTCTCTCATTATTTTTAGCCAAGGGAGCTTGTCCCCTTGTTTACAGGTCTGCCTTCCTAGCCACAAACATTGAGTCACTGGAACCACTTCTTACGTTTAAGCAATGGGATACTGGTAGTCAGATGGTGTTTTGTTTTTGTTGGGCCTTCAGTGCACGCTTGCCACAAGACACAGACAGACCCAGACTTACAATGACTCTACTTAGAATCCTTTCTTTGTGGTAATGTGAGAATGACACATGTGAGAGTGGTGTAGAAAGACCCGCCATCTTCCCCCAGGTTAGACAGATGCAGGGGGATCCCATCTGGTGACACTGAGTGGCAGCTGGCTGCAGCTCCTACTCAGCCATGGGATCACCAAGGTGAGCAGCCAGCACTCTACAGTATGCAAGCTTGTTGGATGAGGGTACCACTGGGTTAGAAGGAGTCAGTGTAGCAGCCCTTGGTTGCATTTAAACTTTGCTGACTTACCAGGAAATAATCCCAACACAAGTCAAGCAGCATCTGTACATACAAGTGGATTCTGAGTATGGAGGTCACCTGTTGTCAAGGTACCTCCAAAGAGGCGTGGTTCATTCCCAGTTGCACCAGCACCAACAGGGAGGCCCTATCCCCCACAGCTCCCCAGCACACCTGTGTTTAAGTGAAACCATCCCTCCACCCCAACTTCTCTTATCCCTTAGAAGTTAGAGCAAGTCAATTACCAGGACAGTAGAAAAAATTTATGGAGAAGAAGTACTCACAGATCTTCTTGGACTTATCCTGGGCTTCTCATGATCTCTAAGTCCTGCCTTCCTCCTAGATCTCTTTTAAGAAAGCTGGCCCCATCAGAGACACACAGCCATGGCAGGCTATAGCAGCTAATGGTGCCCAGCGATGCTGTGTAGCAAACATCCTCAAACTCACAGCATGTGACAGCTCCTGAGTGTGTAGGCTTGACTAACCAAGAAGAGACTTTTATGGGATGGCCCAATTTCCCTCCACATGTCTCTCAAACTCTTCTAGGACCTTTGGGTCCATCTGAGCATGCTCTCATGCAAATGCAGGGCACAAATGAACAACTCCAGAGTCAGGTGCTCATTTCAAAGTTCTGGGCAAATACATTTGTAATGAAAGCAAGCCCATGGCCAGTCCACAGGTGAAGCAAGTAAATCCGTGTGCAACTGAGATGGTGCAATGAGCAACCATCCACCACAATGGATGAATATCTAGTTCGCCAGAGGCAGCAGCTCAACATGAACTGAAATCTTCCAACTCCAGAACTCTGCAAAGAAAGGGCCTTAGGAATGGAGAAGACTGGAATTTCCCATAGTTCTCTGTGCCTCCCGAGTCAGCCACATTCCTGTCATCTCCAGTCTCCTTCACACCCCACTCCATTCCCCACAAGGGAGATGTCTAAATTCAAAGCTGGACTTAACAGTGTTCTGCATATAGGCCATTCGTGACCCCACACCCACCACCCCTGCCACTTCAACTGTAATTGCCCAAATGTGGCATTCAGCAATTCTCTTCAGACTCTCAGCCCTGGCTCATCTCATGCTGTCCCTCCATCCTGCTCAGGGACCCATACCCACTCTTCACATCCTTTACACAGTTTTCTTCCCAATCTACCTTTTCTGTTCATCATCCCCCTATTTTCAAACTGTCTTGGCTCCCATTCTCAAAATAGGCCATCATTTCCCATCCTTCGGCATCACTCTTTCACAAGGACATTTCAGACACATCCCTGGCAGGCGTGGGGGTGCCACCCAAGTTCACCAGCATAGGACAAAGAAGAAGGATCACATCAACAATTTTTGATCAATATCCCTGTTATTGATCTATGGCCCTGCCTTGCCCTCTACAAGCACATTAGCAACACTGTCACTCCAGCCAGAGGCACTGCACAAAGTGCTGAGGAGGGGAGTGAGGCTGCTGTGTGGAATGGTGGGTCTAGATTTTTTTTTTCCTCAGAAGAATCATGTAAACCTGCATTTTTTATTAACCACACTAAATGAGTTAATATTTGTAGAGCTAGCTGCATAATATCAGACATATATATAGTAAAGGATGCACAGTTGGATGAAGGAAGAAGGAAGAAAGGGAAGGGGAAGGGGAGGAGGAACATATGAAGGCTAGTGAGAAAGCTAGATAACAGGTGAAAGAAGAATCATAGAAGATAGAGATAGATAGATAGATAGATAGATAGATAGATAGATAGATGATGGATAGATAGCTGATAGACAGACAACAGATAGATAGGTAGATACATGATGGATGGATAGATAGATAGATAGATAGATAGATAGATAGATAGATAGAGATGATGGATAGATATAATAGATAGATGATAAGCAATTAGATCTCAGAAATCAACAACTCAGAAATAAAACTATATAACATCACTAAGCCTTTTCTCAAGCAATTTCTGACCAGACTGCTCCTGGTTCTCGGCTTCAGATGCATTACTGACCCTGTTGTCTTGGGAATTTTTCTAGGAGGAAATGAGGATGGGTGTTCAAAGAGGCTCTTTCCTTGCTTCTCTGCACTGTGGGTGTTCCTACCTCCTGTAGACCCTGGGTGAACTTGAGAAGGTATGGGGACACAGAGAAAACGGATGCTGCCATCCTGAGAATGCTTTCTACACAAAGTTCAAGTGTGTGCCACAGAGCCTCCTGACCAAGTGCCCTTCGTCCAACCCTCATGGCAGGGGCGGGGGGTTAGGCTTTGTCATCTGTCTTAGTGACTTTTCTTCTCAAGCGATAAAACACCACAACCGAGACAACGTCTAAGAAAAGGGTTTATTTGGGCCTACAGTTTCAGAGGGTCAGGGTCCATAATGGTGGAGACAACATGGAAGTGATGCCGACCTGAGGCTGACACTAGAAACTGGGAGCTGAGAGTTCCCATCTCCAACTGCAAGCATAAAGTAGAGAGAACCGACTTGGAGTGGTACAAGGCTTTGAAACTTCAAAGTCCACTCTAGAAGCATAGCTCCTCCAGCCTGCCACACCTCCTACACTTACCCACACAGAGCCACCAAGTGGGCACCAAGTATTCAAATGTCCAAGACTATGGGAGACATCCCATTCAAACCATTACACCAAGGCTTCCATAGACTCCTAACTAACAAGTTTCCAAGCCCTATTTTCTCCTCACTGTGTCTCCCAGAACACCTCAGAGTTAGTGGGTTATAGTGTCTGGCTGGCATTGAACTCCAGATCCTCAACTGCTGAGAACAACCAGTTTCTCCTACATTGCTGTCCATCAGAGAATCCTCAGAAAAAAAATCTAATGAGGTCTTGCTTGCTTAGAGGAAGAATCCAATGGAAGAGTTTAGGTGATATTTGTTATGATTTGAATCTAAAAATGTCCCCTAAGGGCTCCTATAGAAATGCTTGGCCACCACCAGGTGGTGGGGTTTTGAGAAGTGATTTGATCATGAGAATACTAGCTCCGCCAGAGGATAAAGCAACAAGTGAGTAAACCTTAGGTGAGCAGCTCCATGCCTGCACCCTTCCCACCATGACGTTCTGCTCCATCCCAGGCCCAGTCCCATGAGCCTATAGCACTTCCTCTTAAGTGCTAAGTGCTTTCCTGTCTAAATACCTGTAGATTTGGGGCAGGCTCCTTAGACTGGCATTCACAGGCCTGCCTGATGTCCCCCTGTCATCCTCCAGGCTCCCCCATGTGTTAAGGTCCAGGCATAGGAGACACACACTTCACACTGACTGGGCCTTCCTGCTTCCCAGTCCATGGAGACACACACCTCACACTGCTTCCCCAGCCCAAATCCTGCAAGCACCACAATCCTGCATTTGGGAACAGCCCTCTTCCCTACCATCCTCAGAGTTCAGACCAGATTGTAAGAACCAACTCAGAACCACTCTGGGCACTTGATGCTTTGTAGAGATGTAAGGATAGGAGCCTTCTGAGTTTACCACATGCCCTTCTTCCAGGGAACCAGCATTTATCCTATCTAGGGACCAAGCCAGAGAGACAATCCAGGAGACAGACACAAGGCCTCGCACGTCTTATTTTATCATTTGTGAAAGAGTGACACTGGGGACACTTTTCTTCGTGCTTGTGGAAGAGAAAGGCCTTTAACAGACAAAAGAAACTTCCAGTAGGCAGATTAACAGAAGAAAATCCCATGTTTAAATACATGTACAAGAACACTGCAGAATGTGAGACAACAGCATGGCCAGACCCAAGACTTTTCACAACATTCTGAACTATGTGAAATGGGGTAGGTACTTGGGGATGGGAGTGGCGACCCACGTTATAGGAGGGAGAAGAGAGGAAGTGATGGTATGGTGGACAAAGATTATCTCACCATGAAGATAGACAGTCCTAGGTAATGGAAGTTGTCTCACAAGAAAGTAGAAGGGGAGGAAAGGAACCAGCAAGAGAGAGGGAAGGGGGACAGGGAAAAGTAGGATGTGGGCACAAAGATGCATGTGCGTGCGAAAATGTCATTGTCCTCTACGTTAACGTTATATATATTAGCTCAAAGAAGAGCAGGCGACAGGCTGTAAGACGTCTGGCTGTGGTATCCCCTACCTTGTAAATTAATCTCTGGTTGATGAGGTTTCTGGGTAAAGGCTTCACTATTTGTTTCCTTTGTGAGCACCTACCATCAGGCTGATAATGGAACTTTGGAAAAAGCATCTCTCTGTGTGAGGGGCAGCTGAGTCAGTAAGATCTCACTGCTGAGGCTGTTTCTGAGGCATCCCAGTGTTCTGCAGCGCAGTGTACTCTGCACACCAAATAGCTATGACTTAGAAGCTGTTTTCTCAAGCCTAGCCATGCTATTTACAATCCAACTCTCTAGCTTCAAGAAGCCCCATTACTGCCACAGGACCCATCTGTTCCGGGCAGTGCCTGGGCTAGTTAGAAAGTGCATTGCCTGCATGACAATGGAATAAGATTTAGGACTGTCTGAGGTACAGTCTGAGGTGGCAGGTAGAACATAGGAGGGATGAGGAGGGAAGGAAGAGCTGAGAGCCACTGGGCTAAGAGGATGAATTTATCTTACACACATTCCCAAATGACACCTGGTCACGCCCACTGGTGTGATCTAAGCAGCTGAAGAGTGATTGCACCTGTCACTGCACGCAGGGCACTCAAGGAACAGTAGCGCTGATCACAGTTTGATACAAATTCTTCCTTTGGTTACATCCACCACAAAGAACCCCCTGCTAACATGAGAAACAAACGACAGAAGTTACCAGAATGAAGAAATCAAGTCATCTGCAGTATAAAACACAAAAGTTCCTGGTGGACAGCAGCAGTTATTTAGAATGAGTTGTGACCCGCTTAGAGCCACATTATGCGGTGAGAAGGGAAATGAAGCCGACTCGCTCTATTCTTAAAGCCTGTCACCTCCAAGACATGCCACTGCAGACAGGCTAAGCATAGAGCGTGAGTAATGGCTGAACCCACTAGGCAGAGTAGGGAGGGAGCCTGGAACAGTGGACCTAAGCTGTGCATTCGCCAACTCCGTCTCCATACCCGTGCTCCCTCGGAGCTGGAGAAGTGTGTGTGGATCCCACACTGCACTCAAAACAGAGAGGACCCTACCAAGGGATTTAAAGAAAAATCTCGCCTGCAGAACATCCACTGCAGAACTTTAATAGTCGATATATAATTTCTATAGCATGCAATTCAGCCTTCAGTGTATACAGTTCGATGTATGCTATATATTCACAAAGTTGTGTCATCATCAGCAATTCAAAAATATTTTCATCACACACACCCCAGAGCCACCACAAACATTTGTGATCACATCTCCCTCTCCTTCCCCGCCCCCCCCCCAAATCCCCAATCTGTTTTCCTTCTCTTGTGTCTTTACTTACTCTGGACATTTGGAGAGAGAGAGAGAGAGAGACAGACAGACAGACAGACAGACAGACAGACAGAGACAGAGAGACAGAGAGAGAGAGAGAGAGCTGTTAGGCTTACCAACAACCACAAATACAGCATTCTTTAAATTACAGCTCCCTTCTGCGCTTTCCACTAAGTTATTTGATTTGAATACTTCCCGAAGGAAAACTTAAGAACTGAATAATAGCCACCACTAAGGGGAGAAACTTTTTTTTTTAATTTGTAGACTACAGGCTCCACTGTGATCATGCAAGTGAATGAGTGAGTGATTTTTGTCTCTCTGCACAGCTGTCCTCTGCACTCCAAGGCGATTGGTCCTGCCTCTGCCAGTTGTCCCCTGAAGATGCTCAGGCCCCTTTCAGAGATGATGTAGTATTTTGTGCAATTGGCTGTGCATCTACGTACTTATCAGACTTCTATCTCTAAGCATAAATATTAAACAATTATCACACAATGTTGTTTAGGTAATGATAATGAGGAGGGAAATTGCCTGTATGTGCAGCAGGACACAATTTTAAACATATTTTGGAATACACAGACATAGGACCTGCTTAGCTCAAAGAGCCGACTGTATAGTTTTTATTAAGAAAAATACCATAGGCCTGTAATCCTAACATTCGGGAAGCCAGAGGCAGGTGGATCTCTGTGAGTTTGAGGCCCCTGTCTACAGAGTGATTTCCAGGACAGCCAAAGCTACACAAAAAATCACTGTCTCAGGCTGGGGGGCAGGAGAGGGGGCTGGGGGGTAGGGGAGAGGGTGAGGAAAATAAGTAAGTAAGGGCACAAAGATGCCCTTAGTGCCAAGCCATCACCTGCCCAGACCACACACGTGTTTGAATTCAGACCCAGAACTGACCTAGGAAATCCCCTTCCTCCTGCCTCTCATGTTGCTAAGATTTATTCAAAGGAGGCGGCATGTTCTTTGAGTGTCATATGGGACAGTGGCTGACAGGTGTGAACAGGATTATCTAATTCTCAAGGGTGCTGTCCTCTTACTGTTTACAAAGACCCAGACTCTGGAGTTAAATGTTATTGTGTTAAACACTGATAAGTTACAAATGTTTCCCGCTGGTGCAGTAAAGATGCACAGTTATCTGTTCAGGGAGAAAGAGAGCACACAAGGTTTTTGTCCAGGGCCACAATGGTAAGTTTGTATCTAACTTAGGAAACAGGGGGCCAGCTGGTGGTGGCGCACGCCTTTAATCCCAGCACTTGAGAGGCAGAGGCAGGCGGATGCTGTGAGTTTGAGGCCAGCCTGGTCTACAAAGTGAGTCCAGCCCAGCCAAAGCTACACAGAGAAACCCTGTCTCGGAAAAAAAAAAAAAAAGAAAAAAAAAAAAACAAAAACAAAAAAAAAAAAAAAACAAAACCAAAAGGAAACAGGATCTCTAGTGTTTCGAGAGAGTCTGTGCCTGCCAACCAGCCTGCTCCCTACTGTCCCCCGCAGAACAAGTAAAAAGTGTCACCTATGGACTTTACATTTGTAGGAATCACAGGTTAGATCTTGAACAGCAATCTTGGGTTCTGTGAACAGCTGATGGATAGTGTGCCCCCTGCTGGCAGGACCTTTATTCATTAGATACCATAAGTCTGCAAAAATACTTGGGACCTAGGGGGAAAATTCAGAGCTACCAAAGTATGAAACAAATCTTAAATACCAAGAGATGCCTCTTTAAAACTCTCCAAAAGGGAGCTGGAGAGATGGCTCAGTGGTTAGGAGCACTGACTGCTCTTCCAGAGGATCTGAGTTCAATTCCCAGCAACCACATGGTGGCTCACAACCCTCTGCAATATGATCCAATGCCCTCTTCTGGTGTGCATGAAGACAGGGTATTCATATAAGTAAATAAATAAAATTTAAAAAAATAAAAAATAAAAAATAAAATAAAACTCTCCAAAATACAAGATATTAATGTCTGCAAAGCATAACTTGTCAAACATGGTTATATACAATGTGTAGGGGCGGGTTCCACAGAGTTCATGTGGATGCCAGAAGGCAATCTGTGGACATCGGTTTTCTCCTCCTACCATGTGGGTCCCAGAAACTGAACTTATGTTGTCAGGCTTGGCGGCAGACGCCTTCATCTGCTGAGCCACCTCACCAGCCACTAAAATTATTCTTAATGAGCTCTTCCTGTGGTCACCTCTTCTCCGTTTTATGGTGCTTAGGGCTGAACCAAACACTTCATGTATACCAGACAAGGGCTTAATACAGAAACTTATCCACAATTCTGCCACAACTTCTGATATAAGGAATCTCTCAGGGCAGTGGGGGAGGCATGTTCTTTGCTCCATTTTTATGGAGTGTAAAACGGACATAAAAGTAGTCACATACTTAGGGCCATTCTCTAAGATGTGGTCAAACCCTGGTCCGCCACCAACCCCATCCTGATACCCTAAAATCTTAAGGATATAAATGAACTCAATCTCTGCCCTCCCCCTAAATCCCTATGTCATCACAATTTGTGACATCCCCCTGTGGGCCGTTTCCTGTGCCTGAGGGCCACGGCATCTGATAGACACCCACCCCATATCCCCACTCTACTGTCCAAGTGGCAAGAGGCACTGAGGACCTGACAGAAGGACATGCTTAGAAGTTAAAGGTCCTCATCTTAGTTGGGTTTTGGCTGAGAAATTCCTTCACAAGTCAGTACCTGTAGTCACTCCAAGGGGCAAGGAAGAGGCCCTGGGGAAATTTTTATGTTTCCTCATCCACAAGGCCATGCCTTCTTTAAAATCCTTTTTTTTTTTTTTTTTTTTTTAATCCTAATTTTAATTTTGATCATTTAGAGCTGCTAATTTGGTCAGCCATGGGAAGAAGATGTAGTAGAAGAAAATGCAGCCAATTTCTTGTTGACCAGAACCATCCCCAAATCACCCTCAGAACCACTGGGTAGGAGCCGAGGAGGCCCCTCCTCCCCCTGGCCCAGATTTCATCAGGCTCCTCGCATCACGGTTTACAGAATCGATTTTCATGTTAATCAAAGATAAAATATGCAAGTCCCAGGATTGGAGCCATGGCCCAAGGGAATCACACTCCTCTCTATACCACAAAACCATGAGATAAGTGTTCTGACTCCAACCTAGATTCTAGGAGAACCCTGGAGCCCTGTTACCTAGTCATATGCACCACAATTTCCTAACCTGGAAAACAGGAGTAGTCAGTGTTACCAAGATCAACGAAAGAATAAAATAGGAAAAGCATTCAGGGCCTACCTGGTAAAGCTTCGCTAGTAAACATCATTTAAAGCCATTAACAGTTTCACAGTTATCAAACATAGTATGTTTCCAGGCCTAACAAATGCTGGGGCTGGACATTTGTCAAGGACCATTTCTTCAGGGACTTGCTGGCTTGAGATAATGTTTCCTAGCCCATCTAAAATGGTTTTTTCTCTGTTTTGAATTCAGTTGCACATTACAAGCTGGTAAAATATTGGTGTCCGCAGAGCACGTTTGAATATAAGCACATTGATTGAGTTTGATTTTGCAATCTTGTGGTCTTTTTTTTTTTAACTCTCAATTTTTTGTGTTCCTTCTTGAAAAAAATAAAATGAAAATCTGGAGGGGAAGGTGAAAGTCCTGTGAGTAGCAGGAGGAAGTGGTGAGATGGAGATTAGAAGAAACTGCGAAGCCGAAGCAACTGCTCTCAAGATTCTCTCAATGTTCACCTGAATTTCAATAGAATGTGAACGCAACCTCACTCCCACCACCTCCATCCCCCAGCCCCAGCTCCCACCTCTATGCACCTCCACCACCCCCACCACCCCTACCACCTCTATCAACCTCAACTACCCCCACCATCCTCACCACCTCCACCACCCCCACTACCCCCACCACCTCTGTCAACCTTCACCACCCCCACCACCCCCTCCATCAACCTCCACCACCCTCAACACCTCCATCCACCTCCACCACCCCCTCCATCTCCACCCACTCCCACCCCTCCGTTCACCCCAACCCCTCCATCCACCCCCATCGCCTCCATCCAGCCCCACCATCACACCACCTCATCCCCGCAACCCCCACCACCTCCACCACCTCCACCACCTCTGTCCACCCCCACCATACCACCACCCCAACCCCCAACCCCTCCCCTGTGGAAGGAATTGAACCCTGGATTTCTCAAGATTCAGCCCATCCATCCTTCTTCCTCCAGGCCAGCATTCTTAAAACCAACGAAGCTAGCTTGTTGTTAGGGGAAAGGAAACTGTTCAGGTAATGCTGAGAATGCGGATTGTACTACTGTTCTGTCTGTTTACTGCCCTGGCAATCAGTTTTCAGTCAGGGCTGCGCAATTGGTGGGCTCTCTCTCTCACTCACAGTTTCCTGCCTTATGAAGTCCTCCTGCCCAAATCAAATGCAAATATCAAGTGCTTGCTTGGCCCTCTGGGTCTCCTGAGCATCTGAGCTCAGAATCTCTGCAGCTGAGGCTCCTCTATGCAGAAGGTAGAGGATTGGGTAGCAATATGGCTCTTTGTGATGCAAGGCCATCACCAGGCATGGGTCTCTAAGGACAGCCATAGTTTCCAGCCTGCCCAGTTCTGCTCACCATCTGGTGAACTTTTAATAGGCCCTGTGTTAATTGTCCCCTCTCCGCTGAAATCCCATACTGAACCAATGAAATGTTGATGGTCTATTGAAAATGAAAATTCTGGAGGGGAGGACAGGTTCTCCTTGGAGGTGTGTCTTTCCTCCTAACAGAGAAGCCAAGACCTGTGTCCTTTGGATCTTCATAGACAGTTGTTCTCTGCCCTTTGACTTTTTGCAAGTCTCTATATTAACCACAACCTGCTGAACAGAGAAGGTTCTTTGATGAGGAACTGCCCTTATATATGAGGGCAGAGATTCGTATTTAGAAGGCAGTTTGATACTGTGTCCATCTAACAAAGTCATAGTAATAGGTTCACCAGTCAGGTCCCTAATTGGAGTTCTTGACCAGATTTACAGTACCAGGCATGAGTTTCATCCTATGGAGAGGGCTATAAGTGGAACCAGAAAACAACTGGTTAACCTCATAACATCCATGCCATTACTGCACCCAAGAGCATATGTTGCCAGGGCTGTCATTATTGGAACTTGAAGAGTTCACATCTGGGTATGGCCACTGCCTTTTCTCTTTCAGCAGTCTGCACAGCACATGCAGTACTATGAAAGCTACTCTCATGGAGGACACTTCCGCATTGTTTCCAGCCTGATTTCTCCAAGTCTTCATGTGGTGTCTTCAGCATTGGATCGAACCATCAATTTCTGATGGGCAACCTAGAGAAAATGACAACAGGCTGTCTTGTTTGGGGAATGTCTGGGACCTCCTCCCTCAGCTGAAAAACAGAGGGAGGTATGCCATGCCTGACACTGGACTTTTCACTTGGCAACCTGAAGCTGCACAAAGGAGTGTTATTCTCCATGTAAGGGGTGTGTGTGTGTGTGTGTGTGTGTGTGTGTGTGTGTGTGTGTGTGTGTGTGTGTGTGTGTGCGCGTGCGTGTGTGTGTGCACGTGTGTGTGTGTGTGTGTGTGTGTGTGTGTGTGTGTGTGTGTGTAAGATAGTATGCTCTCATATGGCTTCCCCAAACATCTTCAGTGTTAGTTATTCCTCTCCACACTTCGGCCTCTTCTCTCTCCTCCCATTTTTCTGTCCACTTAGTCACCCCTACTATTCCTCTTTACCCCCTCACTCTTCTGAACATGGCAAGGCCACTGCACTCACAAACTTAAGAGCAGTTAGGGCCGGGCATGGTGATGCACGCCTTTAATGCCAGCACTTGGGAGTCAGAGGCAGACGGATCGCTGAGAGTTCGAGGCCAACCTGGTCTACAAAGCAAGTCCAGGACAGCCAAGGGTACACAGAGGGGGAAAAAAGGCAGTTAGGTTTGCCAACAGAAGATCAAGCCTGTTAACATTTCAGAATCGATGGTGGAGAGGCACAAGAGCTCTTTGGGTAGCTATCAACAGTTCATGGTAGCTAGAAGAAGAGCCACTTGTTACTAGGAGAGTGAATCCTGGTAGATTTCTCTAGTGGATGGTCCCACACCCATGGCTATATGGACACTAATTGGACTCAGTGTGTTACAGAAAAAAATAAAAATAAAAATGACAGAAAGTTGAGAGGAAGGATATGTGGGGGATCCAGGAGGAACTGGACAGATGAGAGGTGAATATAATTGAAATAAATTACATACAGGTATAAAATAATAAATAATATTATTTGAGGTCACTTGCAGGGCTTTGAAAGTTCAGGAAGCTAAAAGGTTCATAGACTTCTCTAGAAGGTGATGCAGGCAATAAACAGTGCTAGGAAGGTGGCGGTTCTTTGCTGGTGGCTGCCTGCAAGTTAGGCAGAAAGTTTTTTAAAAATCAGCCTGAATGAGTTCTTACCCATGCCCATGTGGGCTTTCCAGGCTTTGAACTACCCATGCTCTCGTGTGTAACCCCTCATCAATGCCTCCATAAGTAACTCCAATACTCCAAGAGATTCATCGATCTACAGGTTGGACTTGGGTAGAATCATTGCTTTCGTCTGTCATTTGTGCCCAACTTTGGGTGAATAGATCTCTGTTCTACAGAAGAAGTCAAGAAGCATATGGTTGGGATCTCAGGTTGGCCTCCCCAAATATCTATGAGTTGGTCCCCAGAGATGACTGAATCAGGAAGATGCTGAATTAATCAATAGATTAACCCTTTGTGTATTTATAATATGGTAGCATCATTGGGAGGTGGGGCCTCCTGGAGGAAGTGTGTCATTAGAACTCACACTGGGAAGGCCCCCCTCCTTGTGGCAGCATCCCCCACCCCACCCCTATTCATTTCACTGCCATGATAACTACCAGGATTCTCTTCCCTGACACCTGCCCTGACGCAATGGCTCTAGCTGACTTCAGCCTGAAAACCAAGAATCAAAATTATCCCTTTATCCTTAAGACTGTGCCTCCTGGGTATCTGTAACAACAACAGTCTCTCTGAGGTGGTTCTTTCTGGTTTGGTTTGGTTTTTGGGTTTTCATTTTTGGAGTCAGGGTTTCTCTGTGTAGCCCTGGCTGTCCTGGACTTATTTTGTAGACCAGGCTGGTCTCAAACTCATAGAGATTCACCTGCCTCTTCCTCCCCAAGTGCTGGGATTACAGGCGTGCACCACCGCACCTGGCTCTGAGCTTGTTCTTATTCTGGTATGTCACTGGGGGTACCTCGTCTCTGCTTTGCTTTTGATAGAACAAAGTGTCTTCCATGACCATCCTCAGACCCAGCTAAAAAGGACCCTGCTCTTCACTCTGGCCTCCAACTGCCCCTCACTTGTGAGGGGTGCTTGACTGGGTCCATTGAAATTATTGAACTGGGAAGACCCACTTTAAATGTGAGGTTTTTGTTTTTTTTTTTAATGTCTTGATGTCTTGTTGGATGAGTTCATCTGTTCTGCTGCTGCTGCTGCTGCTGCTGCTGCTGATGATGATGATGATGATGATATTTTTTTTTTCTGACATCAGAACACATCTTCTTTGAACTTCTAACACAAGCTGAACACCAGTAGCTCTCCAGGTTGGTCCGGATTGGGACTACTGAGGCATTCTGCTTAGTGGACTGAGCTGCTGTCAGATTCTCAGCATGGAGATCGCCTTTGGTGACCTGCTCAAGTTGGATTGAGTGAGCCAGTCAACTAAATCGTGTTTGTCCCTGTAATTTCACTCACTAGCTCCTGTTCCATGGGACTGAGAGTAAGCTACCATGAGGCAACACCTAGGACATGGTGAAGTATGCATTTGACTTTCATCTGTTTCCTAAGACAGAGCACCTAAAACCCATGGAAGTGGGGGATTAATAAAGATATCTTTTGTGTGCTAATAAAGGAATAGAATTCAGAGATCATGGCATGGCTTCACGATGGGTGTTAGTTACTAAAAAGACCAAGACTTGACTCTCAGTCCCTTTCCCCAACCTCTGGTGAAGAAAGGCAGGAGGCTGTTTTTCACTGATATTTACTGATGTACTCAATCATGCCTGAGTAACAAATTCTCCATAAAGCCCCAAAAGACATGTTTGTAGAATTTCCAGATTCCTGAGTTTATGCAGACCACTGTGGAGGGGCACAGCCAATGTTCCAAGTCCCTCTCTTCCTGCCTTGTCCTATGCATCTCCATCTGCTGCCCACCAGCAAGTAAGAAGTCAGTAAACATGTTTTCCTGGATTATGTAAGCCCCATTAACAAAGTCATCAAGCCCAGGGAGGTGGCCATGAAATCCCAATCTGCAGCCAGCCTGTCAGGGAGCTCAGGCCACAGCCTGTGTCTGAGACCGGTGGCGTCTGAAGTAGGGTCAGTCCAGGGCCTGAGAGCTCAGCCTGCAGTAGCTAGCAAAGCCTGCGTCAGTATTGAAGTAAAGGTGCCTTCTCATGCCTGCTGCAGAATCCATACGACTGCTTGCTTAGAAAGGAAAAATACCCACAGCTCTATTGACTGGAGGCACAGACATTTTCGGTGTTTGTAAAAGTGGGATAAAATGAAATGGTGAGTTCTTTTCTTTGATATAACCTTTATCTTAGTCTATTTGCTGCTGCACAAATAGGCAATTCATGGAGACTAGAAGTATATTTGCTCATGGTTCAAGAGCTTGGGGAGTCCAAGCCCAGGACACTAGGCAGCAGTGAGGACCTTGATAGAGGGTACCACGTGGCAAGATCAAGCAAGCCTCAAAGCTCAGCTGTCCTCTCCTTTGAAAGCTGTAATAAGAACATGGAGGCCCTCCCGCCTGCCCACCCTCATGCCCTCCCTCCTGCCCACCCCCCTGCTTCACTCAAGCCTTATTGCCTCCAAATACCATTGACTCATAAAGCTTCTAACAGATAAATCCTGACAACAAATATCATAGCAACCCTTGTCATAGCCTAGTGATTCAAAGCAAGGAAAGCACTACACCACACTACCCTCTGAGAGAGGGTTATACCAGGACACACATACCAGAAGTATAGGAGGCTGTTGTGGAGGCTGCCTACCTGCACTGGCTTGCTTCATGACTTCTGGTTATGGAGGCCCTTGGGATGTTGCCCTTCCAAGCTCTCCAAAGCTGAAGAGTAGAGTTGTCCTTTTCTCCTGCTCACCCATGCCCCAGGTCCCACTTTTGAGGACTCAGCAGAATCCTTGTGCTTTGCTAAGCCTAAGGCTGTGACCTCAGTGCTATGCCCAAGAGTGGAGTGCTCCCTAGAGCACTACCCAGCATCCTGGACAGATTAAGTAAAGCCCAATTCAAAGGGAGCTTGCTTCCGTGAAGGACAGAAATTACCACCTCCAGTTCCAATTACCAGCTGAGCTAATTGCAAAAGTAATTGCAATTGAAGGGTCTAATTATGAGGCTGGGCCAGAGAAGCGTTCTCCTTCCTCCTGCTGCTGCCTCTGAGTGCCCGCCTGCTGCCTCCTAGGGGGGCTCAGACAGGGTGGAAACCCCATCCTGAGAGAATGGGAGGCCTGGCAGGTGTCCCAGGGGTCAGTCTGGTAATGTAAAGCATCTCCCTCCAGTAAGGCTACCCATCCATGACCATGATGGGGCCGGGGGTCCCCCATTGGCTTTCTGTTCAAACCTTGCACCACCTAGTCCAATCCTAGGCTACCAAGAACCAGGAATTTATGAGCACCGTGTTCTTCAGTCTCAGCATCTAGAGTTGGTCAACTCTTGCCTTGTCCTTCCCTGGGGACACTGAGTATTGTCACTGTTGGAACCCTGCTGTCAGCATGCCCCTCCATGCTGTATGGACCCTCTAACTGTCCTGAAGACTGGTGCTGTATGGCCCATCTGGTCCAGGATGCCCAGCCTGACCTGACCCTGACTGAGCTCAGCTCACAGACATCTCAGAGAATGTGCTCAGGGATAACTGGGGAGCATGAGGGTCAGCTAAGGGCTCCTGGCGTCAGCAAGCCTTACCATCAGACAACAGCTCCAACTACCAGTCCTCCCAGGATGTTCTGCCCTTAGCTCTAAAAGAGATCTCCTTGGCCTGCAAGCCTGGTTGCCTTGTAGAGATCTGGGTCAAGGAAAGGTCTAGGCACACCTGGTAGTCAGGATTAGCATTGTTCAGCCAATAGTGCCGTGGACTGAGGGACCAAACCTTTACATATGGGGACCTTCTACGTCCAAACCATGGCACCACTCCTGTCTTAGCTGTCATGCTGAAGGGTTGGCTGAAGGTATCCAGTCTCTTCTCAGAGAGAGAACTTATCTGTGAGTCTAATCATCCTACGAGACTAGAGCAAAGTGTGTGCTCATTCTTTATCATGTCAGGCAGGAAATACAGGTGTCTCTGTAGACAGTAGTAAATGAGTTAATAATGAGTGTATGCCCCACAAATAAACAAAAACTGCAACAGCTACAGTGTGCCTCAGCAGGCTGAAATAGTCATCTCTCCAAAACCAGAGGCCATGCCTACTACACAGCTTACCAGGCCTGAAAGCCTCACTAAACTGCCAGCTCCCTGAGCATCAGGGCATAATAGTCCACCAGGGGGCAGTGCAGGACCATAGTACCTGTATGGCGAGTGCCTGCACTACCTAACTCAACAGAAGAACCCCATGTGAGGTTTACAGAACCTTGGCTACCCAAGGCTGAGCAGCCCAGAAGATGCAACATCAAACATCTCTGCCCTTCCCATCCATACTGTGGGAGTTTAAGTAAATTCTTTGCCCTCGAGCCAGGGCTTTCTAACATATTGGATTGCTTTTATGCCCTTGGGAGTTTTCTGGAGCCATTCACCTGCCAAACTCAAGATTGCAATTGACTAACTCACTGTTCAATTTCTAAAAGATGCCACATTAGCCCGACTCCAGCTTGGGGAGACACTGAAAACACCAACCTTAAAACTCTGTTAGGAAAAGCTCTGATTAATTATCTGTTAACAATGGCCTGAGCTACAACCAGAAAAGATAGCCTGGGCCATTTCTCAAAGAGCAAAGCCTTCTGGGTGCGAACTGAATTAGCAGTTAGGACAGCAGAGCACTGACTGGCAGAGGAGGGCACTGGCTCCTGTCTCCCCACCGCCTCCCAGCAGTCCCAAGACCCGGCACAGGCAGCACTCAGCAAGTGTGCCCTGCACTGTGGTGCTCAGAGGAAGGCGTTGAGAAATACTGCGCCGCTGTCTGCCTGAGCTTCTGTCTGCATCATCAGAAAACCCTGGCTGCAAACCCTAAATGCTGACTTGAGTAAATCAGAAAGATGTCAAGAAGCTGGGGGATCGAGGGGGTGGGGGACGAGAGGAGGCTGGAGGGTTGAATTCAGTAAGTGCTGAAGCAGCCTGGGGCCTGATGCTTCCTCTCTCAGCCAGGGTATTCACCTCTGTGAGGAATGATCTGTGGTAGGCTGTGAATCGAAACCCCTGGTGTCAGGTCATACCCAACCCCAGCTGGCTAGCCTGGAGAGCACAGGACATCCTGGTGGGCAACCCCGGGACAATGCCGTACATAATAGAAAAAGGGTAAATGAAGTAAAGGATCTGAATAACCCAAGGCCAGCCAAGGTTCATGCGACAAGCCCATACAAATAGGCTTGTCAAGCCCCACAGTGACCCCATGCCACACACACACACACACACACACACATGCACATACACAAGTGCACGCCCTCTCTGGTCCCTGGGTCCAACTGTGAGTCACAAAGCATGGGAAGGTGGGCGTGGGGAAGGGATGCAGAGCTGGCTGAGAGGCAAGGCTTGTGGAAGAACAAGCAGAGTGAGAAAATACAAGAAGCTTGAGTCTCAACTGCTGTTTCCGAAGCAGGAAAGCTGCTTGCCGAGTGGACACTGGCAGACCTTTGAGCCCAGTGGTAGCATCAGTAAAGATTTTCCTGGACAAGTTCACATGCCCCCAGCTGGCTACCTGCCCAGAAGTGCTCCCATTACAGAGAAAGGGGTGTAGACTCAGTTGTCACAATACCACCATGCAACAATCCTGGGTACAGTCACACATATACACTTTCTGTAAGTGCCAGGCTCCAGTGAAACAGGGGTCCAGTGCACTACTGCTCATTAAGCGGCAGGTTCCTAGAACCAGAGGTCCTGGGCAAGTCGTGACTGTTAAAGCTCATAGGGATCTGCTTCCCTAAGATTTAGCTCTCCACCTGCAGACCCAGGCCAGAGATTCCAGGGTGAGACATCTGGGGTGAAGGTGGCTCAGTGCAGCTCATTCCTACCACTGGAGACTCAGCCAGAGTGTGGGTCTAGAGTCCTATTTATATTCAAAAGTGATACTTACCAAAATCATATGTTAGTACAGAGAGAGCTGTTGTGAAATTAGACTCGGGGATATATGGCTATTCAAACCTTATAGAAATCTCTGATTTGCCCACATAAACATCCAAAAAAAAAAAAAAAAAAAAAAAAAAAATAGCCCTGAGAGAGGTTCCTTTTTCTTTCTTTCTTTCTTTCTTTTTTTTTTTTTAATGGCGTTCTTCTCTTTCTGCTCATATCAAGGACAGTTCTTTCCTGGGCTCAGGATGGTTTTACAAGAGTACACAATGGATGGCCCAGGTGGACAGGTACACATGAACTTTCAGGCTTCTCGCCTCCCCGGGGCCACAGCCCTAAGAGACAGGTCATTAAATATTCTGCAAGCACACAGTGTGAGTCCCAGCTTCCCTACCTGAGATCTTTATGCCCTCTCCTCCCACTGCCCATCCCCTGGGCCAGTCTCACGTGATTTAGGTTTGTTGTTATGGCAACATTCTCACTCCCAGATGATGTTTGCATCAATTATAGTAATGCAAGATGTTAGGGAAAGTGGACCCAAAGTGCTCAAAACATCAGAGTTTGGTTTCTTCTTCACATGACAGTCCCTGGGCTCTGTGGTCCTGATTGATAGCAGTTCTCCTCATCACGATCCTGGTCAGGCTTCCACAACGGCAGCCAGCTCCCCTTGAAGACAAGGGCCCTGTTTCTAATTCTCATGGCTGTGGGAAAGGGAGAAAGCAAGGAAGGACACACTTCGATGTCTCACACCCACCTGTTCTATCCACCAGGCCAGAGCTCAAACTGCAACTGTGGCCACATTAATGTCAAGGAAGGCGGTAACTAGGAGAAAAAGAATCTGGGGAGAAGCCAGCCCAGCCGTTAAGAGGGATTCCCAACAGCTATCTTTAGGAGTTTTTTCTCCCTGACCCCCCACATTTCTAGTGGTCCATCTGTTGTCATCCGTGTGCTCGTCTGGCAAGCGTTTGCTCACTGTGTGCTTTGTGCAAGTTTCGAGCCAAATTGACACCATCCTTGTGCATTTGGCTTCCAGTCATCACAGACACCAAAGGAGCACATAACTTACACCCTGGTGTGATTCACGCCGGTAGGAAAGGGCAGAAAAGGAGCTGATAAACTATCTGAGGGGCGCGTGTCAGCCTTCTCAGAAGAGATGGTTCTGAAGCTGGGGCCTGTAAGATGCGGGGAATGTCTTGATAGAGGACAGTCAAAGGTCAACCCCAGGCAGTCACAGATGTCAGCTCATAGCCAGCCTGCCCAGTGGGGCGGGGCTGATGATGAGGAAGGAGACCATTAGTGGTGAACCCTTGGAAGATGCTCCTATCCTTGGCCAATGAAGGGAGAGGTCATTATGATGCAGGACATCCAGAAAGTGGTATGTCTGCTACTACGATGTTTATGGCGCTTCTTCTGCTACTATAACAAACGACTACACACCTAAGAATGTAAAACAACACAGATGCCAGTTCGGCCAGGAGGCCAAGTGGGGACCTAAGGAGCTAAATTATGGTGCAGGCAGGGGGTGTGCCCCCTTTGGAGGCTCCTGGCCTTTTCCAGGATCTGGACTCTGTCTACATCCTTGCTTCTGGTTACAGGGACAACAGCATCCCTCCACATCCCCCACTCTTCTGTCCCCATGTCCCCCACATACATGTACATGTTACCTTTTCAGCAAGGGCACTCTCTCAGAACAATGCTGGGAGAGCATAGCACTGTGGTGTGAACCCTGTAGAGAGGTGAACCAGAGAAACGTTTGCAGTAAATTCTGTTTTTTCATAAGTACACAGAGTATACCCTAAAATACCCAGTGCTATAGTACAGCAAAGACACAGCTGGGCCCTCTGGTTGCTCACTGTTATTATCAAGCTCCTTGCCCTGTCCGTAGTCACGTGTGCTGCACTTGGCAATGGTTTGTCTGTCTTGACCTCACCACTATGAGTAAAGCATCGTGCTATGATGTTAGGACAGCTACAGGGGTACAGAGGCACGGCATTGCTTTTCCGCTTCCCTTCACCCTATGATTAGCCATTGGCCAAAACACCACCATTGTGTAGCACATGCCTGCCTTACCAAAATAAGTCAGAGTGGCCTCCTTCCCTCAAACCCTTAGTTTACCTTTGCCATGAAGGCAACATGTCCACAGGATCCAGGGATGAGGAGATGAATGACTCATCTTCCTGACACTCTTCAATCTTGCTAGCAGCCACCAAGGACACTTGGATGGCAACAGAGCATCTGTGCAGATGGCCACACTCAAGGACAGGAGAGCCCTTGGTTCAGAGTCAGAAGGAAAAAAATCAGCGTGGAGCCTGACAGCAGGTCCTGGCTCCTGCTGAGGACAGCTGTGCATGTTGTCCTAAATCCACATCACCTTTCTCATAATTGCATCCTAATTTTCCTAAGGGACCCTGGCCTCTTAAGATGGCCATCTCCTCTATAGCACTGCCCACAGCCTCCTGGACTCACAGACCCCTTGACCTCTCCTACCCCTCTGTCACTTTTCTCTGGTCACTCACTGCTTTGGAAAAGGATCACAGCCTCCCACAGATCTGTCGGAATCAGATCCTAAACCGCAGGCAAGCCAGCATCTGCTCTCTGAAATCAGGGGACGAGAAGTGCCATTGGCCCCTTGCCAGAGGTTGCTCTGACCCATTCTTGACAGGACACCAAAAGCCAGGCAAGGTTTCTCACTCTGTTATCTCTGCAAGGCCACAGTCAGTCCCCAGAGAAGAAGCTGGGTCATTGGTATCTGTCCCCAGGAAGTCAGGAAGCATCCTTGGGGAGCCCAGTGCCTGCACCCTTACCATCTCTGCCTCACATTCATGAGTATCTGTTTGGATGTACAAAGAGACAAGGCATGCACCTCCCATCTGGCAGATCACTCTCCAAAACTTGCCTTTTCCCCACCCCACCCCCCACCCCAGAAGCCTGGAGCGTACTGTCTCTCCCAGGCATTCACGGGCAGTGTGGTTAAACAACCCCTTGGGGCCCCATCCTACTGCCCCCCCCCACTCCATTTCCATGGAGCACTTTACTCTGAGTATACCAGCTGTTTCCTGAGGAGCCCTCAACATGGGCACCATGTTCTGAAGACAAAACCAAGATTCCAGGGCTTCTAGAGCTTTCTTTCACTGAGTATTAATGACCTGAGCCAAGGCCAAGGAAGGCATTTCCATCTATAGACCTGTGCGGCTGGAGGGGGTAGGGCTTGTGGAGGCAGGGGGAAGGAGGAAGGGCAGAGCTGTCAGGTGTCCATTTCTATCCCATTGGGTCACCTATGCTGGGGCCTCTAGGCTGCAGGGGGCTGGGTGGAACATTCCTCACCATAGGGACAGGTAGGTATACATATCCAAGGACACTGACCCTGGGGTAGGTGACCTATTGGAGCCAGCGGCAGTCCTTGTTTCAGCTTTGGAGTCTTCAGTTCTTCAGGGCCTCAGGGCCTGCAGCCTCAAGTGGGTTCGGAGTGTGAGTGGCTCCTAGAAGAATGGCTCTCAGTAAAGGGGGAATGGAAAGGAAGAAAAGTTTTCTGAACACCTACTGAGTGCCAGGCCCTTTTCAGTCTCCTTAAGACAGAGCAGTTGCCCCTGGGCTCTGAAAAGGAAGATGCCCTGGGCAGGGTCGAACAGCTAGTGGGTACCAGAGGATGGGGTTGCAGCCCAGGCAGCCCACATTTGTATCTCTCAGCCTCTTTTCCCCGGCACTGTTCTCTTCCTAAAGAATCATCTCAGCCTTGTCCATAGGAGAGAGGAAGATGAGAGGGAGATTCAGGGTGAAAGGCAGAATACCTCACTTTCTCCAGACCCTAGGAGCCTGCTGCTTCTTAGAACCAGTGGAGCAAAGCTCCTGCCTTGTTCTGCTTCAGAAGCCACGCCCAGCGTGGGTGTCCAGAGCCCTTCACGGCCTGGACATTACTCATGGTTCAATAACTTACCAGACCACACAGGCCTCTGAGCTTGCTAAACAAGCAAGGGCCGGTGCTGTGCAGGCAGAGGAGGCCAGGTGGCCTTCCCATGTAGCTGTTGCGAGCACTTGCAGGTCCCCACTGTGTGTGTGGTGGGGTCCAGCCATACAACTTCTGGCAATCAGGAGTCTCCATTTCCTGTGCATAAAATGGTGGGTGATTCTGTTGTCAGCCTTAAAAGATAGCTGCAAATGAGTAAGCCCTCATGTACCACACAATGCCATTATTAACTGGCAGTAGGTCTCACAGTAGCACAGCAGAGAATGTACTGCTGGTCCCATTTCACAGAATTCAAAACTGAGGCTAAGGAGCTTCAGGGTCATGGCCAAGGTCCAGGGTGAGACTTGATGGGAACAAAAGCATCCTCACCAGGACACGACATTAGGGAGAGCCATCTTCACTCCCAGTACATCAAGGCTAGAGACGAGGAGGCACATCAGCCAGACGCAAGGCCAGTGAAGGAAGGCGGGCACATGAACACAGGATGATGACTCCAGGTACTGAGAGCCACCTAGAGGACTGGGGATGGACAGATGGGGCTTTGCTCTGCCTAAACAGCACCGCCCCCCAAGTCACATGTTGGAAACCTAATCCCCAAATTCGAATGTTGGTGTGTTTGGAGATGAGGCATTTTAGAAGTGAAATAAATGTCATGAGGTCAGGCCTTTGGGATAGCGTTAGTGGCTCTTTAAGAAGAGGAAGAGAGCCCTGAGCTAGCCCACTCTCATGTCTCACCATGCCCAAACCTCCACCATGCTCCCTCACCAGATGCTAGCTCCACACTCACGGACACCTCGGTCACCAAGGACACTGTGCCAAATAACCTCACGTTCTTTACAAATCACCCAGCTTCAGATGCTCTGTTATAGCAACGTAAAACAGACTCAAGCTAGTGTCCCAGGGAGACGCCGTGAGAGCCAGTCTTGAAGCTCTGCCTTCAGGGACAAAGAGTTTGCACAAAGCAGCTGCCTGGTTCCTGAAAGCAGCTGGAACTGGGAGCTTGTGAACTCAGTGCCAATCTCCCCCTTAGCCATGTGGTCCTGGAGAAGCACCTTTGCCTCCCACGGTGCCTGTTTTCTCATCTAAGCAGCTCAGCACTTAGCAATGGTGAGAACGGGAAGGGGCCTTGGTGAAACAAGAGCGCATGTTTTCTGTAGTCACACCTACTGAGTGCCCTGCATGCCTTCACCATGGGTGCAGAGTCAGTATCTTATTACATCCCAAGACACCTGGTTCCAAAGAGCAGAGGAGACTGTTGCACCCACTGAGCACTTTCGTGTTCAGGTCCCATCAAACTCTGCAAACGTGTCCGTGTAATTATCTGCCTCGCCTTGCTGATGAGGGAATGAAGGTTCCACCATTCCGGCCCAGGCACTAACACCAGGGTCTTCATGTGTAGCTGGACAGGTCCGGAAGTCAACACGAAATACCTTGCTCCAAAGGGCTTCTTGGCCAATATGGTGCCCAGGCTTTACTGTTCAAAGGAAGTGCTTGTGTGAAAATGTCCTGCTGCCTGCTAACTGAAGAGTGGTATATACAGGTGGTTTTGTCACCTGCACAACAGACATCATTCATCTTCTTACTCGGGTGGCACAGCTTCCAGCAGATGCTCTCTTGGGATCTTCCTCACACCAAGGGGCTATGAGATGTAAGTGAGAATGAAGCCACCAGCTCCAGGCATAAAGCTCAGTGGGGTGGTGAGGAGGTCACTCCCTGCCTCTGTGAAATTTGGGCCCAAGTCCCAAATTGTCAGCGTCTCCTTTAGTGAGACAACGGAGAGGATAAGACTGAAGCAAAGTCAGCTATGTCCCCCACGCCTAGAGTGAGGACAGCACAGAGGGAGGCAGGGCTGGGAGCAGAAGCCCAGGGCCATGCTTCAGCCCTCTGGAGCAGCCTCAGAGAACCCTGTAGGAAGACATAGAGAAATAAGTAAGTTTCCCCTTTTCCTTGAGACAGTTTGAATTGAGGTTCTGATCCTTGCTACTGCCTTGACAAATGCAGCATCCCAAAATGGAGCCAAACTATCATGTGGCACACACACACACACACACACACACACACACACACACACACACACACACACACTCACCCTTGGAGACAATTATTAGCATTTTAATGGTAGTAATTAAACAAACAAGAAAACAGTCAAATTAAATAAGAACATTTTCCTTATCTAGAAGGCAGTACTTAAAGAGGAAATTAATTACTTAAGGAAAAGCAGTCAAACCCAAACGCAAACAGTAGAAAGGTGGCTGCCAGGGGCTGGGGGAAAGGAAACCACCGAGCTGCTGCTCCATAGCTATAAAAGCAAGGGGAATGAAGCTGGGGTAACCCAGTGCCAGAGTGCTTGTCTGCTACATGTGAGGTCCTGACTTCTACGTCCAGCACCATGACTTTTTAAGCAGATGAACAGGTTCTAGTGATCTGTTGTGTACTGTGGAGATCATAGATAACCACACGGTGTTTCACACTTAAAATTCTGTTCAGACAGTAAGCTTCAGGCTGTGCTCTTACCACAACAAAAGTTAAAGATCTTTAAAGGAACCGAAAATGATGAGTACAATGGCCAGAGGATACAGAGGAAGATGGTGGAATCTTCTGAAGTAGCTGGGTCCCAAGCGGGGGTGGGGGGTGGGGGGGGGACTCACTCTGGGTCAAGGGCTGACTATGTGCAGGGAGTACCCACTGTGGGTTGGATGTTGGCCATGTGCAAGATGCCTCCTAGCTTATTTATGTTTGACTATCAGACATTTCACACAATCAGGGATGTGACGCCCAGTTACATGAGTGAGGATACCAATGTTCAGACTTAGCCAAGCACACACACACACACACACAGACACACACACACACACAGAGAGAGAGAGAGAGAGAGAGAGAGAGAGAGAGAGAGAGAGAGAGAGAGAGAGTTGGTCCTACTCTTCTGTTGTGAGGGTGGTAGTGCCGGGCTCTGCCAAATAGAAGAGAAAATGGTGGGCAGAGAGAAGGACACACAGAGAAGGAGACTCTTAACCCTGACTCTCCTCCCCCATCCCCTCCACAGGCCTGACAGCCTCATCCCCACCCTTCCCAACACACTGAGGGATACACACAGGCAGAGCAGAGCTAAGCTCTGAACCAGGGGGAGGGGGGGGGGCTTGTTTTGTTTTGGTTTGTTTGCTGCAAAAAAAAAAAAAAGAAAGAAAGAAACTAACCAACCCCCCTTGCCATGATGCATAGAAAGGGTCAACAGGGAGTCCAAGGGACCAAGCTGCTCACACTCTGCCCTGGCACTCTCAGAATATATCACAGTGCTGTAGGAACAGGCTCCTCAGTGCCATAAATAATGGAGAAACCTCGCCTTCTGTGGTATTTCTGCTGAAGTCATCATTCACCCACACACCCTGTGCTGCCTGCATAGCTAACTGAAATTTCTTGGTGAATTTCTTTCTTTTTCTCTTACTCTCTCTCTTTCTTTCTTTCTTTTAATAATGCAGCCTTTTATTGAGTCTAGTGTTTGAAATTGAGCACCTACTGAGCACGTACTTGGTGCCACAACAAACTGTTTGAGGCAGTGGAGACCCAGGGCTGACCTGGTAGTTCCTTACTCAAGAGAGAAGGGAGTAGGGGAAGAAAAGAGATGGAAATGAAGAAAGGGGAGGGATGAGCAAAGAGGGAGAGCAAATGAGCTAGAACTGCTCTCCTTCCTGTATATTGTTTACCAGTTACCAGCAGGCGGGAAGAGGAGACAGGAGCGGGGATACTAAGGAGAAAGGTGGTAGGTGAGTATAGACAGAGCAGGCAAGTCTGGGCTCTGCAAGAGGAGGAGCCCAATGGTATTAGATGGCATGTTGTGGGTGGGGTGATGTTCACAGTGAGCAGGGTGTGGCAGGAAACGAAGGTGGCACAGTGCACACAGGGCCAAAAGGTGCATTATTTCTGCATCACTGTGACCCAGATGCTCCCCCGGGAGCAGTAAGTGCACAGAAGTAAAGGCTTTGAGGGCTCACAGTTTCAGGGAGGTTTCAGCCCACGATTGCCAAAGAGACACAGAGGGGGTTCATGGTGGAGGAAGTGAGCATTGGGGACTCCTCACATGATGGCAATTTAGGAAACAGAGAAAGCAACCAGCCTCAAAGATGGCTAAATTATCTTCAAAGGGTCTCCTTTAGTGACCTACTTCCTCCCACTGGGCCCCATGTCCCAAAACATCCAAAATAGTACCTCAAGCTGAGCCCTCACCAACGGGGACACTTCTGATTCAAACCACGCCAGGCATAGGCTGCCAGTGCCTGGCAAGACTACAAAGCAGAGGAATGGCACCTTGTATCATATGTATGCAGAATCATTCTGTTTATTCAAATGTGTTTAAAACCTAGAAAGAACTCCCAAGCGTGAGCCAGACATTTTTCTTCTCAGGCGGTGCGGAACAAAGGTGCCATCCAAGGTACTGAGAGCCCCAAGGGGCTGTTCCAAGACAGGGAGCAGGCTGAGCCTAGTGGGTGGAGATTGGCATGCTGGCTGGCACACTGAAATGCCACCAAGCTCTACTCCCTTCGCCTCTGCACAAGTGTCACCCATCCCGGGCTGTGTCTGTGCTCCCACAGAAGGTGTGGAGTTTCTGTCCCATCTTCCCTGAAACCAAACACGGGACACCTGCAAGACTTTTTATAGCAATGACTAACGTGTTTGTTTAGGGTCAGGCAGTAGACAACATTATTGGCGCCCCAGTTTTGATTCCTTCTTATATTCTTTGTAGTGTGATTGTAGAGTTCTTCTCATTAAATGACTAAGGCAAACCCCTGTTTCCCTCGATCTCAGTCACAGCCACGTGACTTGCTTTGGCTGACAGAATATACCCAGATATGTCAGCCAACCTATTCCTGGCCTAGACCTTCAGAGCACAGATACTTAGTCTTGCCTCCCTGATTTCCACTATCACCGTGAAGATAGCAGGCATGGTAGAGATTACTACTGGGAGGTCACTCTACCTACCTTGTGAGCAGAGGCCAAAGATGGTAACGCAACTTGGAGGCACTTCTGAAAAGTGCTAATACAAGGTGGGGATACCTAAAGCAGATCACTAAGCCCAGTGAGGCCCTGTGCAGCTTCTGGGGTCCAACGCCCACAATGCCTACCCTGACGGAGGCATTGACAGCTCTTGTTTTAATCAGGTCAACTGGCAAACAACTGTCCTAAAGGAAAGTCAGTTCACTATCTGGCTTTGAACAGATGATCCTGGAGCTGTCAATGATTTCTATTTTCAAATAACTATATTAAAAGAATGGTATTATTTGGTGACTTTCTTTTTATAATATGAAATTTGAATTCCAGCGTTAGGTTTTACTGAAACCTGGACATGCTTGGTCATTGTCATCTTCTCTTCAGTTGCAATCACAAGACTACACTGCACTAGAGCAGCTAAGCGGAACTGTCAGGACAAAGCCTGAAATAACATCTGAAACATTTACTTTCTGACAACGTATGGGAACAGCTGACTACATAGGAGTCACCAGTGATTCCCAGCTCAGGTCAGCAGTGTCAACATGTCCTAGGGACATGTTATTGGAGGGCCATGCTGTGCTCATCCAGAGCACCCTCAGTTAATTCTTCACAAAGATCTGCACATCGAGGACCTCAAACGTGGATGGCAGAGTGGTAAAGGACACTGAGTCACATGGCAAGGAGCCAGTGCACACATTATCTTCAGTTCCTCTCTCCTTTCACCATGAGGGAAGCATCCTTGGTGCTGCCAAGCTTTTGACACTTTTCTCCTTATTGATAGTTCTTTTTTTTGGGGAGGAGGGGGTTTGTCATTGTAGTTTTGCTTTGTTTTGTTTTTGTTTTTTGAGATAAAGTTTCTCTGTGTAAACTTGGCTGTCCTATACTCACTTTGTAGACCAGGCTGGCCTCACCGAGATCCACCTGCCTCTGCCTGCTGAGTGCTGGGATTACAGGTGTGTCCCACCATGCCTGGCTTTATTGATGCTTTTTGTTTTTGTTTTTGTTTTTGTTTTTTCGAGATAGGGTTTCTCTATATTATCTTGGGCCATCCTGTACTCGCTTTGTAGACCAGGCTGGCCTCACAGAGATCCACCTGCCTCTGCCTCCTGAGTGCTGGGATTAAAGGCTTGCGCCACCACAACTGGCTCTTATTGATGCTTCTTAAAGCCTACCCTTGAACCCCACAGCTGGTGGTACCTCTGCTGTAGAGGCTGATTGCCTATTTTCCTTACACTTGTTGCCATTGGCTACCTAGCTATGTAAAATACCATGGGCCTTCTGTTTATGTCAGCGTTTAAATTGTAATTATTTGTGTAAAGTTTGTTTATAAAAATTTAAATTTTATTATTTATTTAGCACGCAAGCATGTGTGTGTGTGCACGTGTGTGTGTGTGTGTATGTGTGTGTGCATGTGTGTGCAAGTGTGGTCAGAGGACAACATTCAGAAGCCATTGCTCTTCTTCCACCATGGGAACCCTAAGGATTGAACACAGGTTGTCAGGCTTGGTGACAGAAGCCATCATGCCAGCCCTGGAATTATTTTAATTTAATTTAATGATAATAATGAGCTGATCATTGTGCAGATGCAAGAAAATTGTGAAAAAAAAAATCACAGTGACAGTGGGCAAGAGGCTGAAAGGTGATAGCTAACCCCTCCCTTCTGTGACTGGCACACTAAGCACACTAACTGTGGGACAATGTGGTTCCAACCCTTACTCTGCCTGTTCCTGGTTGTGTGACCCCAGACAAGTCACTTGTCCTCTATGGGCCTTGATCTCTTTGCTTCAAAATGGAGATAACATTTGTCTCCACAGCTATGGTGTATGATATGGCCGGGCTGCCAGCATTCTCCTCTCCTTTTCCCCACACTTACACACCCTGCTTCTGTTTGTGTCTGCCTCTTCATAAGTAGCTCAGAGCTTCTCGGGAAACTGATCTAGAACCTATTTAATTGCCCTTGGCTTTTGCCAATATCTTGTCCAGGAGTGGAGGCATAATCTAATACTACCCACGGGTGTGAGAGACTTTGAGAAAATCATCTTGCACCTAAGAGAGGGTCGCTGGAAATAGCGGTCTCCTCTCTTTCCCGGGGTCTTGCTGAGTCTAGGTGGCTCCTGGGACCGATGGCTCATTCACCTTCAGTCCGAGGATGACACTGCGCTGAACCTGAGAGACCGTGGGTGGGGAGCCTGGGCTAAGTGAGGCTGTGAGCTTCCATGCGCCAGTCTGAGACACCTTTTGAGAGACACAACTCTGAGGGTACAGCTGAAGACACTGTTCATTCTTAGGGTTCAGCTGCAGACAGTGCTCATGTTTGGGGTACAGCTGCAGACAGACAGTGCTCATGTTTGGGGTACAGCTGCAGACAGTGTTCATGTTTGGGGTTCGGCTGCAGACAGTGCTCATGTTTGGGGTTCAGCTGCAGACAGACAGTGTTCATGTTTGGAGTACAGCTGCAGACAGTGTTCATGTTTGGGGTTCAGCTGCAGACAGTGCTCATGTTTGGGGCTCTCATGTTTGGGGCTCAGCTGCAGACAGTGCCCGGGTTTTGGGTTTTGCATCCCTTATCCAGAGTGCCTCAGATCATGAGCATTTGGAGTTTGAATTTTTCAGGTATGTTAATTTACATAACGAGAAACCTTGGGCTAGGACCCAGGTCTAAGCATGAACTGCATTCTATTTCATATGTACCTTTCACCAAACCTGTCATTTCATAAAGAGTTTTTAACCACTTGTCTATAAAGTTTCTGCTGTGGAATTTTCCTTTTGTTTGGAGCCTCTAGAGTTCTGGATTTTGAAACATTTTGTATTTGGGATTTCCAGAGTAGGGGCGCTCAGCCAATATTTGCAGCTAAAAGAGTCCTGACAGATACTGTGTGATGGCTGCATCCCTCCACTCCATGTGGTACTGCCCTTCTGCCTTTCTCCATGTGATGACACCGCACAAAGCTAAAAGTCCCAACCTACAGATCTGTAAGACTAAACCTCCATTCCTTATAACCTACCCAGTCTCAGGTATTCTGTTACAGTCGCATCAGTCTAAGACTGTGTTTATGATCCACTCCCTTCTTTCTTCAGGTTCTCTCCTGACCTTCCTTCCAGTTTCCTACCTCTTGTAGGGCAGGTAGGAGCTACGGGACTTCAGGGTGACTGACATGACCCTGGAAGGGCATTTTAAAATGTGTCCTCTCAAGGACCGAAAGGAGAGGCTGGTTAGAAGTCTCCAGGTGTCCAGCGTACTTCCAGCTGGAGGAAAATTGCTGCATGCAGAGCATTGTCAGCTTCTGGTCCTGGCATGAAGGCAGCCAGCTTGCCCATAGCTGATGAATTTTAAAAGAAGCATAAAATAATTTTTAATAACCTTGAAACGGGAAGGTAATAAATGTTTCAAAGCTTGGCTGGTCGGAAGCCTCTCTCCGCAGTGGATTAGCTCATTCACCGATGACAGATTTGGCAGCAGGGAAGAGGAGGGTGAAAAGATTAACAGATTCCAAAAGCCATGTTGAGCATGAAAATGTCTCTGGCCATTTAATTCTTAGAGACCCTCCCGCCATGAGTCAGGAACGGCTGTCACACTCCCCAAACCCCAGCCATAGCTCAAGCCTGACTCATCCGCTGGGCCAGCTCATGACCTAGGCCTCCTGGTTCAGCTCTGAGACTCAATCCAATCCAGGCTGAAGTCCCCACACGTACTTGTCACCCGTCAGTGCCCCCAGCCTAGCCAACAAGAAGTGAGGTCTGTGAGGCAGGTGTACGGATCTCCCACCTAGGCCAGTTCTCAGTGAGTTAGACAAAGAGCTATACTGCTCGAATGCACAGGGGAATGTGACTCTGGGGACCCCAGAGAAGCCACAGGGGGACAAACTTGAAACCTACAGAAGGACAGCGTCTTACATGTCTGCCCAGCCAGGCAGGTGTAAGCCTTCTTTCCCTAGGGATATGCAACTAGAGGCCAAACTGTCACCTCCTGGAACACATTGTAGGTACCCTCCACCTTAGTTGATAATGGGTTAGTGGGATTGAAATGCCCTTATTCTTGGAGAAATTCTCTGCAAGAACAAGTAGCATTCTGTGCACTAAGTACTTGCTTTTACCAGCCCTGCCTCTCCCCACAGTACGGAGTACTAGTCTGGTTTTAAGGGTGCTCACAGAAGGTTCCAAAGCTTGCGCAGTATCCTCCTGTCTCCTGCACCAGTGCGCTTGGCATCCTGTGTGCTCCTTGCAGTCAGTCCCACTTGTGGAAAGCAAGCTGGTGCCATCTTTCTCCTAATGGCACCATTGAGTTTGTACCAGGTTCTTTCCAGCATGTCACAGTGTTATCTACTCCGACCCGTTCAAGTCATCGTTCTTTCTAATGAAGGAACTGATCTTCAAAGCCACTGTAGCTCGCCTAAGGCCACAGTCAGTCTGGCTGAGCTAGTCTGGCACAGCAAGACAGCTATGAGATTGACCCTATTTCCACAAGGGCAAACTTGGCCACAAGGCATGTGAGACAAGAAGGGGACAATGAGAGAGGCAAAGTGGAATAGGGGTGCTCGGGCAGTGAAAAAAGGAGGGCTCATAAGGATTATGGGAGGCTGAAGAAGACCTTCAGGCCAGGAGCATGGCTACAGAAAGGGGACGGTCAGCCCATGACCCAGTGGTTTGCGCGGGTGGCTCTACGGCTTGAGTGAAGGCCCCGGTCCTCCTTGAGCTTGGGATACGCCATGGTTTAAAGCAAAGCTCTAAGCCTAACTAGGACAAAAGGACAGTCTGGGAAACTGAGATAAGCAGAGTCAGAAAAAACTCACAACTCCATAAGCACAGAGGCCCCTGGGCTGCTCACTGCTCCCAGCCGAGAGCACACTTACCCTCTCCGTCCCAGTGGGATTCGCCAAGAATGAGGTTCCAACTCCTCAGAGAAGGACCTGAAGGGGCAGGTAATGAGGGCCTCCTTCCTCTCCTGTGTCCTCACAACTTTTGTCCTGTCTCTCTATCCTGCCTCATGACCACCTGCAAGGCAGCTCCCCTCCCCCAATCCAAGTGTCTGCTTACCTGACTTGTGTGGTTCTGAGGAGCACCATGCACCCGTCACTCTTAGATCTCACTTACACATTTTGCCTTTCTTCCATCTAGACGCTTCATAGAGCCCAGTTTCCTTCCAACCATGAGCAGTGGCAGAAAGACAGCTCCACCCTAGCACCTGGTGTAGCCTGAGACAGCCCTTAGATTTCAAGTGTTTCCACTCAGGTAAAGCCAGATGCCAGATGAAAGAACTTCAAGGCAAACCAATATGAAGCAGAGCTGGAGTTTATTGTTTTTTTATTTTAATTAACATGGATCTTAAGCACCGAAAGAGGTTCTAAGGGGGGAGGGGGGGTTGAGAGACAAACCCAGCTGTGGATGTGAGCTTCCCAAGGGAGAATCGCACTGAAGTGTCTGGGTGACGCTTTTGGATGCTCTTGAGACCTCGTTGTTTAGCTGGTTTTGGAAGGACACGCCCCTCCTCTATCTGTGATCCCCTCTTCAATGGCTGACAGTGTAGGGCGGCTCCGGAGGTGCCTTAGACAGGATTACAAGCAGATACTGTAAAGCTAGGAGCCACTAAGGTTGGACAAGGGGGTCAGAACATGTTCTATGACTGTACGGAGATTTCTGATAAGACTCCTGGGAAACATCAGGCTTACTGCTCAGATGGAAGAAAGGCCTTAAGCAATCATGTTGGGATCAGACAGGGGTTCTCTTTCCTTCCCCTGTCCCCATAACTTTTCCACTAATTTACTTCATGACCACCTTCCAGGCAGTTGATGCTTCATTCCTCCTTGACTCACACGGTCACTCTCCCCCCGCCCCCACCCCATGTGCCCACAACAGGCACTTTCAAGTCCATAACGTGTGCTGCTCTGGATCAGAATCGATAAGTCCCTCCAACCTGGAGCAAGGAAGC
Source organism: Acomys russatus (assembly GCF_903995435.1). Taxonomy (NCBI): domain Eukaryota; kingdom Metazoa; phylum Chordata; class Mammalia; order Rodentia; family Muridae; genus Acomys; species Acomys russatus. Next base: position 36,524,974 of record NC_067139.1, read on the forward strand.
AATTCAGTCATGGTCACACCGCTAGAAACAGACAGGGCCTGTCCTCAAGCCTGTGTCCTTGATGTCACACTGTGCCTGAGCCTTGCGTGCCTGTGTGTTTGCAGGTCCTGGTTTCCAACCGTCCTGGCACCTGTCACAGTTTAGCAGGTTACCATGGTATCGCTCCCCAGCACCGGGGCAGCAGGGACCACCATCTGTTTACAATGCTGTCAGAGGAATTGATGTCATGTGAAACTGTCAGCTCAGCAGGAGGGAGGAGGAAGAGTGGGCGGCTACAAAAGCTTCCAAGCCATCTAAACTCATCTCCATCAAGAGCCACTGCTCCCTGAGAAAAAAAATGGAGAAGTGGGGGGGGGGGGAGGGAGCTGAGAGAGCACTTCCCAAGCGGGGGGAGGAGAGTGGCTATTGTATTAATCTTTCCATTCGCTGTAGCCACAATTCACAAGCTCATGCCTGCTCTCATAGCCCCGGGGTGGCCATCACTAGCTGCTGCTCTTTACAGATGTTCTAAAGGGTAAAGCAAAGACTCAAGACAAGAGGAGCTTTTTCAAGGGCAGAGGAAGTTGAGTCCACTAGGAATAGCTCCCCAGTTCTTAGGCAGCGAGGCTGGGAGCTTCCTCTAGGCCAATGGGGAACTTGCAGGCTGTCTCTAGGGAAGCCTAGTCCAGTAAGCATTCAGCCATTCGCTGTAGAAGATGGGAAGATTGACCGTGAGACACGATGCTGGGTTTCCCTGGTTCAGCCATGACCAATGCTTCAATAAGGACAGAGCAGCTGCCCAGGACACCATTTCCAAGGGACACTTGGCTGTTCTAAAAGGATAGCCAGAGGGACAGTCATTTGCCACTTTCTTGTTAGGCATGCATCACTCCTCCTCAGTCATAAGCCCTGTGGGAAACCAGACTTTGCTGGCCTCATCCGCTGGGGTTTAACAAGGCTGATAATACAGATCTAACCCAACTGCTCTATCTCAATCTCCATCCATGATGGCTGGCTCAAGCAGAGTAATGTGATCTGAAACAGAGCAGGACAAGTCAGGAGCCACGAAGGGACCCTCTCCTTTGCTGGACGGCTAACAGGACAGCATACAGGCTGAACATGTGCAACCATCTTGGCTCTGTACAGGCAGAGCTAGCCTGAGAAGGCAGCCAGCGTCATCACGAAAGCAAGGTCAGGAAGCAGGGAACAGTGGTTTTTCTTTCTCTGGACTCAGTCAACCCCAGTCTTCTCCTGAAGCAATGCAGTTGGGCTTTGGGACATTTCTTCCTGGCGTAGTCTTGGTAGGTTGACACCACTCTTTCAGGGACAGGGCCCTGTGGAGTTGGGAGGAACAGGCTAAAAAAAAAAAAATCTGGGTGGGGCCAGGCTGAAAGCCTCAATAGCAAGTCCAGTAACAAGAGTGGTTGATGCCTTCAAAGACAGTGGAGAGTAAGCAGTGGCTCAGTTAAACACATGGAGACCACAAGGGAGTGGTCAGAGGAGAAGGTAGACTCAGGCCACTTCCAGAATCCCCTGTTTACCCCCACTTCCACAGCGCCAGCCTCACTTCTGCAAACAAGTTGACCAGGTACTTAGACAATGTTGCTTAGATGAGACTCTGGCCTGCCTAAGTGAGCCTCTGCTCCCCAGCCAGCCCAAGGACTTTGAGGAAATTCTTTGCCTTCCCTTGGCCTGCGTTGCCTCATCTACAAAGTGAGAATGCTTTCTTGTGTTGTGCTGGAGACGAAGAAAGCAGTGAGTGGACAAGACACACACAACCTCGGGGGTGGGGGACAGGAAAAGCTTAACATCCCACAACCCTCGCTGGGACACCAGTCTTGTATCAAGTAAGTAATGACTTCAGGCAGAATATGCTTCTTTTACAAGGATATCTGCCATTGGCTTTTAAACTTGCAGATTTAATCTACAGACCATCTTGATGTCTCGGATTTGTTTCAAAGTGACAATGTAGAAGGGGAAAGTGGGAAGGGTTAGACACCGAAGCTAGAAAGCTGTAATGAGAGGCTCGCGAGGTCACAGCTGTTCTTTGTAACCATGTATCACTTGTAATTTTTAAAATAAAATGTTGAGAAACAAATAAATAAAAGCCGGACCACGTCGGTGCATTTCAGTGTAACACCCAGCACCTAGTTAGCCCAAGGGTCGGCCAAAGCAGCGACCAGAATAACTATTGAAAACACTGCTTGGAGTCAACAACTTCCTGTGACTTCTCTTCTTCCTCTGTCTCAATCAAGATTCCTGATTTGGGCTTTCTGACTTCCAGGAAGGCTAAGGCAAATCAGAAACCAACAGCTACTTGAGCCTTTGTTGAAGAGAAGGAAGAATGCTCTAGAAGTTGGCGGGAGACAAGTGGAGAAGTTTCCCCACAGTTGGAAGGGATCCCGCCATGACAAAATTTCTCAGGCCCCAAGAACAGCATGAAGGCCACTGAACCACCAGTCGTGCAGCATCCTAGAGCTATTGGAGTGAAACTGGGCACATCACCGTGGTACCCAATGGGTACCACTGTCCATAGATAAAGTGACCCTCAGGGGAAAGTTGACAAGATCTAAGAATGCAAAACCCCATGCCATAAATCAGCAGTGAGATGTTCCTACAAGGACTGACACTGACCTTCTGGTCTGTCAGATATGACTGAGGGTTAAGTTGATTTAAAGAAATTAAGAACTGTGGGCCAGTGAGCACATGACAGCAAGGCATGGCAAAGCTGGTCATTGTGGGGTCCAAAGTGGAGAATTCTGACCTTGAGAATGACACCCTGAGTACATTTTTCATATCCTCAAGACATAGCTGATTGATCTATTAAAAAATAATAATAATAACAGGACCTGGGTGGGAAGGGCCTGCTAGAAAGATGTCAGCAGAAGGGGGCCCTGCCTACTAGGCACAGGGCAATCCTCCCACCTCAAACAAGGCACAGGGCAATCCTGGCTTCCTCCTCCTCCACACGGGGCAATCCTGGCTTCCACTTGCTCCTCTCCTCTCCTCCTACATCTAGGAAGAAGCCGTGTAAATGGAACTGTAATTAATAGGCAGTCAGCAAAGGCTAATTAAGAATTTATTTTTGCTCCTTGACTAATGACAGTTTGAAGTCTGTTTTCTCGTTTTCTTGGTTGGCTACACAGAGTCCCTGAAGTCCTCTGCAGAGAGTCAGGAGGCCCTCGTTAGATCTGCAAACAGGAATTAGTCATCACAAGAGGCAACTGCACATCCCCAGGTCATTTGTGTCACCTACAGCGAAGACAAACTCACACAGGTGACTCTCAGCTTCCTCTCAGCTTGCTCCTTTTCTGGTCTACTCCACCCCAAGAACTAAAACACCATCTTCCAGGAGCTATCCTAGATTACCTGCCTTGCCCACACCTCCCCATCCCAGCCTGAGCCAAAGCTGCAGGCTGCATCCTACTCTTGCCATCTGCCTACTTCTAGCCGCATCCCCACCTTCTCCCAGATTCAAGCTGCCATCTTCTCTCAGCCAGGGCCTCCACGCTGATCTCCTTGTTCCATCCTCCCTACACACGATGGTGGATTTTTCCAAATATAAAGCAGAACACTTAAAATATTAATCAAAACTCTCTACTGCCTTCACACAGGGCTAAGAATAGAGACCGACTCCATCCAGCAGCAGCTAGCCTAGTGCCTCCTCTTCTCAGGAAACACTGTTCCATCTTGGCTTGTACAGTGTCACAACTTCTGGACCTTCTGTTTCTCTGCTAGGCTCTTTCTTACTATTATGTACTTTAAGTCCTCCCACAGCCGACTCCGTCTTTCTCGGGTACCAGCTCTGGTGTCTTTTTCCTCAGGAGACACGCTCCCTGACTGTGCCCTCTGAAGCAAGCATCTCTGTCCCACGGCTCTTGGCTGTACAAATGTGCCAAAGATAGCCCTGTATATTGGTCCCAAGGTTATTTCTTCACAGTAGGCTGAGACTAGTTAACTCAAAAGCCCACAGTGGAAAAATCAAATTGTTATACACCTACTTGTTTTTAGAATAGCTCAATAAAAGCACAGTTTCTTCTTACTCTGGACCTGCAGTTTTGCATATTCCATAAAACTATACCTTCCTCTCTGGGTGTTAATACAAACAGCCTAGGATTGTAAGTCTCAGGGTTCTACTTCCTTTGGGGAAAACTGATGTCATTCTGAGTAGCGTCACCTGGATATGTCAACAAAGCCTCCTGCACCGTATCTTCTAGAGGTCTCTTGTCCTCCAGCACTTTCGCATGGTGGCTCCTTGAACACAACCTCTTCAACCAACACCCAGGTTCTCCCATGCCCCCGTTCCCTTTATCAGCTATGCTGGGCCATTACATCATTTTCTGAGACCACTCAGGTTGATGTGTTTGCTTGGTGGTTTGTTTTTGTTTTTGTTTTGTTTTGTTTTGTTTTGGTCCCTCTCCCTCATTAAAAGATAAAAGTCCATATAAGCAGCCAAGAAGTCTGTGAAAAATATACCTGCCTACCATCCTAGTTACTTTCCCATTGCTGTCAAGATATACCATGACAAAGGCAACTTACAGAAGAAGGAGTTTATGTAGGCTCACTGCTCCAGGAGACTCCATCATGGTGGCAAGCACGGGGGCCTGTGAGGGAGACTCCGTGACGGTGGCAGACACGGGGGCCTGTGAGGGAGACTCCGTGACGGTGGCAGACACGGGGGCCTGTGAGGGAGACTCCATGACAGTGGCAGACACGGGGGCCTGTGAGGGAGACTCCATGATGGTGGCAGACATGGGGGCCTGTGAGAGAGACTCCATGGCGGTGGCAGACACGGGGGACCTAGTTTGAAGCAGTCGCATTTCTCAGTCTCTACCCCAGAGAAGCATCCCCAAGCAAGAATGTTTACAATGTTCTGGGTGTAGTGGCACACACCTTTAGTCCCACCACTCAGGAGGCAGAGCCAGGTGTATTTCTGCGAGTTTAAGGCCAGTCTGGTCTACAAGGTGAGTTCCAGGACAGCCAGGGCTATGTAGAGAGACCTCATCTCAAAAAGAAAAGAAAGGTGTTTTTAAATGTAAAATCAGGATTTGGCCACCAGGAAGATAGAGTAGACACAATTTTCTCTATTCCTCGTGTAGTACACATGCCCTGGGGATTGTGTACACAATGAACAACAAAGGACTCGAAGGCTGGAGAGAGAAGGTAGATTGTGTAGAGGCCTTAGGACACAGGCAGTACACAGTGTTAAAGTTTGTGACGTTTTCTTGCCTGTCACAGATTAAAGCCAATGAAGGGATTCCTTGCAAAAGCATGGTGACCCCTGCCTCCAAAGTTTCTATTCCAATAACGCTCTTAAATTATGAGTCTATCAACAGACTAATTCACTTAAAAAGTCAGAGCTTTCCTATTTCCATCACTTCAGGGGGGATATTTCACATACAAAGGGTCAAGAAATATGCAGCCCAGAAAGGCAGAAAGCTATTTGTCAACAACCCATAAATCAACACAAAGACTACAGAGCCACTCCTTGCCACCAAGCTATGGCCAAGCTGGGAGACTTGATCTCCATCTCACCTGGTTGTAAGCGTCCTGCACCCCAACCTTAGCTGTTATTAACAACAGGCAGGTGGGTAGCAGTAGGAAGCTCCCCTCACCTGAGGTGTCAGGGAAGTCTACCTGAGGAAAGATTATCCCTTCCACACAGGAGATATGAATGGGATGTTTTGTGGGACTGTATGAAATTGCTCCAAGTCCCTGAAAACTATAACTGTCCTCATCTTCCCAAATAAGAAGTAGATCACTTGGGTAGCCCCATTAAGGACATCCAATTCATAATTTTAAACTTTCCAAAAAAAATCTTCAGACCCAGATGGCCTCACTGAAGAATTCTACCAAATGTTTAAAGTAACACCAGTTCTGTAAATCTCTTCCCAGAGAACAGTAAAGGGAAAAACACAAAGTCAGTACTACAGTGATACTAAAATCAAAGATAAACACAGAATCCAAGAGTGGGGAAAACCATAGGCCATAGACCAGTGTCCTTCATGAATATAGACACAATTTCCTTAACAAAATGTTAGCACAAGCAGAATTTGTAACAATTTACCATGAACTGCATCAATGTATAAAAACCAATCAACACAACCCTCTATATTGACAAACCAATGAAGAAAAAAATAATATAATATGTAATTGACGTAAAAAATTCAACAACCCATTTATGATCAAAACTCTGAGGGAAAAGCAGAGCCAGGGAGGACTTCTTAAACTTGATAAAAATCTACAACAAACATTACAGCTAACTTGAAGGTCATGGGATGTTTGCTTTATAAAATCAGAAAGGGCAAGCATGTCTAATCTTTACACACTTGTTCCTTCTGGGAACTAGAAGCCATAGCCAATGTCATAGTGCAAAAAAAAATTTTTTAAGGGAAAAAACTGGGCTTGGAGAGATGGTTTAGGGATTAAGAATACAGAGTGCTCTTCTGGAGGCCCCAGGTTCAATCCCTAGCACTTACATGGAAGCCTACAACCTTCTGTAACTCCAGCTCCAGGTGACCCAATGCCCTCTTCCAGCCTCCACAGGCACCGGGTACAAATATGGTGCATAAACATACATGCAGGCAAAGACTCAAACCTATAAAACAATAACATAAATTTTAAAAAAATTTAATGCAACAAAGGAAAGTTTAAAAAAAAAAAAGCGCACACTAAGGCTGGGGAGATGGCACAGTGAGTAAAGTGCTTCCGGAGCAAAAGTGAGGACAGAAGTTCAGATCTCTACAGACACTTTGTAAGAGTCAGGTCCAGCTCTACCCCAGCACACAGGCATGGAAACAGGATGCCCCCAAAACAAGCTGGCTAGCCAACAGAGCCAAAACTGAGCCCCAGGTTCAGCAAGAGACCCTGCCTCAGTGTGTCAGGTAAATAATGATCACGGAAGACAATCAGTGTCAACTTCAGGCCTTCCCAGGCACACACACGCACATGCACATGCACATGCATGTATACACACATGTGTACCTACACATATATGAACATACACACAAGTGTGCACAGACACTGCTTTCACATCATATATGCATTTATGCCCCCGCCCAGAAGTATACAGAATTTGCAGGAATAAATGAAAGTGTCAGTATTTTTAGATGTTAAAATTATATATGTATAGCAAGCTAAGGAATATAAAAATAAAACCAAAACCTGGAACTTATGAGTGAATTTGGCAAGACTGAGGAGCAAGATAAGCGTGCAAAAATCAAGTATGCTCCTGGTTGCTAGTACCAAGATATTGCAAGCTCCGATTCAATGCCATTTGAAATCACTCAGAAAAGAGGAAGTTACTTACCAAACAAGACATGTGCAGGACTGATGTGCTGAAAATACACAGTGCTGATGAAAGAAATCAAAATCCTAAAATCAAGTTATGTAAAGACTGCCACACTGTGGAGCTGAAGACTTGATACTGCAAAAACACCAATTTTCCCCCAAAAACCTAAGAAATGCTTTTGTAACTAGAAAAGACTGTTTTAAAATTCTCATAGAAAAGTAACTAGAATAGCTAATGTAATTTTAAAAATCAAGATTAATGTGAGAGGACTTGGTCTATTTGATTTTAAAATGTAGGCTATTCTCACTGTATAAAAGCTCACTGATATTGGTTGATATTGGTATATAATGTTTATTTTATTTGCAACTTTTCATAATAAAGTTTATAAAATTAAAAAATTAATATTTCAGCTAGACACAGCACTCAGGGAGGCAGAGGCAGGCATATATCTGTGAGTTTGAGGCCAGCATGGTCTACCAAGTGAGTTCAGGACAGGGTTTCTTTTTTTTTTTTTTTTTTTTTTTTTTTTTTTCAAAGTATTTATTTTTTTTTATTTTTTTTTTTCTTTCTTTTTTTTTCTTCTTTTTTTTTTTTTTTTTTTTTTTTAATTTATTCTTGTTACATCTCAATGTTTATCCCATCCCTTGTATCCTCCCATTCCTCCCCCCCCCCCATTTTCCCATTATTCCCCTCCACTATGACTGTTCCTGAGGGGGATTACGTCCCCCTATATATTCTCATAGGGTATCAAGTCTCTTCTTGGCTACTTGCTGTCCTTCCTCTGAGTGCCACCAGGTCTCCCCCTCCAGGGGACATGGTCAAATGTGAGGCACCAGAGTATGTGAGAAAAGGACAGGGTTTCTACACAGAGAAACCCTGTCTTTAAAAAAATAATATTTCAAAATTAAATAGTCACATGAATCAAGGCTATGAAGAAGGGGCAAGGATAGAAGCACAGATTCATGGATCATAGTAGAGATCCAGAAAGAAACTCATATAAATACACCCAAGAGACTTCTGACCAAGGCGCAAAGGTGTTGAACACATCCAGAGAATGGTGGGGAAAGTACGTGGGTGTTCACTGCCAGAAAAAGCCCTTCAAACTAAAGCTCACATCTTATACAAAATTTAAAATGGATCATAGACTTACATGGAAAATGCTAAGCTTTAAAACCTTTTTTAAAAATAGAAGATCTTCAGGGTCCAGAGCTAGGCAAAGGATCTCTGGACTCCACATCAGAACTCTAATTTGCAAAAGGAAAAATTGAAAATGGATCTCATTAAAGTTTTAAACGTTCTCCTCTGTGAATGATATTGTTACAAGGATTAAAAGGTGAGCAGCTGACAAGAAAAAGGCTCAAGAAACACTCAGTGACAAAGGGCTGGTGTAGTAGCCACAAGAAGCAATTCAGATTTGAGTTTAACTATGCAGTTATATTAAACAGTGAGTGATGTGCAGATCTTTTCAAGTTGCTCACAGTAAGCCTAGCCTGGTGGCACTTTGCCCTCATCCCAGATGCTCAGGAGGCTAAGGCAGGAGGATGACAAGTTCAAGGCCTCCCTGGGCTACAAAGTGAGATGCTGTCTCAAAGGATAAAAAAGGAAATAAAAGGTTTTGGGGACCTAGTTCAGTGATAGGGTATTTTCCCAGTGCGGGGAGCCCGCAGTTCAATTCCCAGAACACTTAAATGCTATAAACTGTATCATTCCACTTGTATTACATCCTGTTCTCGTTAGTTCTGTGTCAACTTGACATGTGCTAGTCATCTGGGAAGAGGGAACTTTAATTTAGAAGTTTCTTCCATGAGAGTGGCCTGTGGGCAAGCCTGTGCTACAATTTCTTGATTGATAACAGATGTAGAAGGGCCCACCCAGCCCACTGTAGGTGATACCATTCCTGAGCAGGGGGTCCTAAACTGTAAGCTAGCTGAGCAAGCCATGGGAAGCAAGCCAATAAGCAGCATTGCCCCATGGTGCCTGTGTCAGTCCCTGCCCTGATTTTCCTCAGTGATGGACTGTGACTATGGAGTTTGACCTGAGAGCTATAGGATGAAATAAACCCTTTCCTTCCCAAGTTGCTTTTGGCCATGGTGTTTTATTGCAACAGTAGAAACCCTAACAAATTGCTTTCTAGAAAAGACAAAACTATCAACTTTTAGCTTATGGCAGAAAGCAGATCAGCATCGACTATAAAGAGGGATGAGGACGTTTGGGAGGATGTGGCAGAAATGCTTTATATATATTTTTTTATTAATTTATTCTTGTTACATCTCAATGTTTATCCCATCCCTTGTATCCTCCAATGTTTTATATATTGTCTAAGGTAATGATTGTATACACTTATGAAAATTAATAGAACTATGTACCTAAATACACTCAATCATATATAAACTTAACAATAACACACCTAATTAAAAAAAATAACTCTAATAACTTAACAATAAAACAATACACAGTCCAACTGCAAAATAAACAAAAGCTATGAAGAGATGCTTCAGCCAAGAGGGAATGGGAGGGTGAGTGGACACACCAAACAGTGGGCAGCAGCACTAGCCATCAAGAAGCAGAAGTCAAGGCCACAGCACGAGCCGCTGCACACTGCTGGGATGGCCACAGTAGAAAATGATAACAGCATTGAACACTGATGAATCGTCCCTTTGTTGCTGGTATAGGTGTGAAAAGGCAGTTGAGTGGTAACCACAAAACCAATCATCAACCCCACTCCTGGAACTTCTGGTGGAGGAGTCAGAGCTAAGCTTACTCAGATGACCCATGCAGGAATGCTGAGGGTGCTCGCAGTGGCAAAAGGCCGAGGATAGCATCACCAAGGCACGGCAGCAAGATGACTCCAGCCACAGCTACTGAGTAACTGAGTGGAGAAGTCAGTGTGAAAGATTTGCACGCATGTTTGTGTGATTCCATCTGCAGGGTGCTTAGAATGACAATGCTTTACAGCTGGGAGAACAGCGGGTAATGGGCGCTGCCCTAACAGGGCAGCCTGAGAAACCCTGTACTCTGACTTGACTATAGCCATGTCAACAAGCTGATTTTTACATTTCTCCTATAACTTTGCAAGGATCTGAGTAAAGAGACACAAGATTTCTCTGTATTGCACAACTATCTCAAATTAAAAGGCTTAACTAAAACATAATAATACTTGGGGCTAGAGAAACCGCTCAGTGGCTAAGAGTGCTCCCTGCTCTCCTGGTGGACCTGAGTTCAGTTTCCAGCATCTAAGGCAGGCAGCCCACAACCGCCTGTAATTCCTGTTACAGGGGACCCTATGCCCTCTCCTGGCCTCCAGGGGTACCTGCACTCAGCATAGACACACACCTACATACACAGATTGAAAATAATAAAAATGAATCGTTCTTTAAAAAGTAATAATATTGTAATTGTTAGCAGCATTGCTTGTATTCAAGGGAGAAAAATTTAGAAACGACTCAACAGTTCATCAGTAGAGAAATGGTAGAACATCATGGGATGTTGAACAGAGTATCTAAAGTTGAAACATTTCTGTACTGTGTGTGTGTGTGTGTGTGTGTGTGTGTGTGTGTGTAAACCTAAGTTTTAATTCTTTGGTGGTAAATGCCCAAGTGTATACTTGCTGAATTGAATGATAGATAGATAGATAGATAGATAGATAGATAGATAGATAGATAGATAGACAGACCAGAATGCACCGTATAGCATGGTACCATTTATAAGAAAACATGTGTATACACACACATACACACACACACACACACACACACACACACACACACACCAATATAAAGACAAAATTGTCCTCCTGGCATTGTCATGACTCCCAGCAGGGATGAAAAGGGAGATGGCAAGATCAGGACTGCTGGGAGTGAAAACTGCTAAGTTAAGACCAGGAGTCACAGAGCAAAGCCCAAGCCAAGGAGCCGAGCCAGTGGGGGGAAGGGCAGTGCGGTGATGGATCCCTGCGCTTTCATTTTTGACAGGGAGAATATATGCGGTCCTGACTAAGGTCATTAAAAATTAATTTTTCAAAAGCAGCCTTCTCTGGGAAATAGCGTCCTGGCGTGGGGAAGAAGCCAGGCTGCTCTGAGACTGCTAGCTTTGCCAGCCCTTCCCCCACTCCTGTAGGAAGGCCTATGTAAGCCCTAAGGCCTGACTCACATCAACAGGGCCTGCTGGGCAACTCTTGAACCCAGGCTCCCAGTGAGTGGCTCCACCTTCTCCCTCAGTCTCCACACCACAGCCAATGTGAAGGAAGGTGTATGCCCTTCCTCACCACAAACCGATTCCTGGGCTTCCATGTATCACCCCTTGGAAAGGCCCCCATCATCTTCCAAGAGTTAAAGAGCAAGGGGCTGTGATGCCCAGGATCTCAGTGCCCTGCACATACCAGGTTACACCCCTACACTGTCCACCAAGTATGGTGGACATCACCATCTACTGCTCCTCCCCTGTAACTCTTCGTTTGTGTCTAGGGTCCAGCTCCTCTCTTCTCTAGATTCATCTTGGCTCAGGGAATGCTGGAAAAAAATGACAAAGAGGTGGGCAAGTCATTTCCATGTCCTTCCTGCCAGACCACCCTTTGGGAGCCCCAAGTTCTCCCTGTGGGCTTTCTCCCGTCAGCCACTGAGCTTCCAGGGCTCCGGTGATCACTTCCAGCCCTTTGTAACCAGCTTCCCTCTGGGCGTTACCTTCTGAGTCTGTGGTGTAGAAATAAATACTTCCTTTACAGAGCCCTTTGTTTCTTTACATACATTCCCCACTTGCCAGCCGCTGGAGGAACAGCAGCAAGCAAGCGTGTGCTGCAGAGCTGTGCTCTGTCTTCCTGTTCTCAGAAACCCCACAGGTTGGGGCTGGAGAGATGGCTCAGCAGGACGAGAACCAGGTCTCATTCCCAGCACCAACATGGGGCAGCTCACAGCTGCCTGTAGCTGCAGCTCCAGAGCATTAGGTGCCCTCTTTTGCCCTCCAAGGACACCAGGAACACACGTGGTACACATATATACATGCAGGCAAAACATTAATATTCATAAATTAAATATTTAAACAAACAAACAAACAAACAAAAAGAGGACGGAATGGTCCATACTGTTAATCCCAGTGCTCAAGAGGCAGAGGCAGAGGCAGAGGCAGGGAGATCTCTATGAGTTCAAGGCCAGCCTGATCTACATAGAAGAGTACCATACAGTCAGAGCTACATAGTGAGACCCTGGCAAGAAAGAAAGAAAAAGAAAAGAATGAAAGCAAGCAAGCAAGTGAATAAGGAAGAGGGGGAGAATGGAGGGAGGGAGGGAGAGAGGAAAGGAGGCAGGGAGGGAGGGACAGAGAGAAAAGATCCTACAGGCTGCCTCTGATAGGACCTAGATAATGGGCAAGGTCTAGTAACAGCTCCCTGGATAAATAAGTAAATAAATGACACATGAGAGCCAGACATATGGATGGGCAAATGACAGGTACATAGGCCTGGATGGACCAATGGGTGGGTAGATATTCAGACCTCACTTTACAGACATTAGTCACAGCTGCAATTCCCAGAGTACCCATCACTCACCAGGAACAACGTGGAGCCCTGAATTCTCCATAAAGGAAAAGCCATTTTCCCCTCTGCCACCTCACACCTGGGGCAGTAATACCTTACCCCTTACCTGTGGTTTTACCTTCCCAAGTTTCACTTGCCTATGATCAACTGTAGTCTTTAATCCTGAGTGGAAAATTCCAGAAATACATAGTCTGTGAGTTTTATATTATGCACCACTTTGACTTCCACACTTCCCTGGTCTCACAGGGCTGTGAGTCATACCTCTGACCAGCATATCCAGACTCTATATATCCCAGCTTTTCAGTTCCCGTAGCCACAGTGGGCTGGCTGTCAGATCTACCATCGCATTAACTCAACGTTTGTGCTCAAGTAATCCCCATTTTGCTTATTTATAGCCCAAAGTGCAAAAGCAGTGATGCTGGTGACTCGGGTGTGCCCAAGGGAAGGCAAGAAAGTGTTTGAAGTGAAAATGTGTATCATAGATGCATACTGTAGATAGAGGAATATTCCAGTTAGCTTCAGCTGTCAATTTAACAAGCCCCAGAGTTATCTGAGGGGATCCCGGCTGGAGGATTGCCTCCATCAGATTGGCCTGTGGGTATGTCTATAGGCATTTTCTCCTTCTTGATTACTGACTGATAAGGGAGTGTCCAGCCTGCCATGAGCAGTGCCACCTGGGCAGGTAGTCCTGGGTTCTACAATAAAGCTGGCTGAGCAATAGCTAGGTGAGCACACCAACAAGCAGCATTTCTCTGTGGTCTCTGCTTCAAGATCCTCCCGTGAGTTCCTCCCTTGTCTTCCCTCAATGGTGGGGAAGGCTGTATGTTAGATAAACCCTTTCCTCCATAAAGTTGCCCTCAGTCGGGGTGTTCATCAGCAACAGGGAAGCAGCTAGGACAAGGAAGGACACAGTGTTCATGGCTCAGAACTGCCTGAGCTTTCTGGCATCCACTGGGTGTTGGAACACGTTCCCTGACCACCTGATAGAGTGAACACCTCACCATACACAGCACAGAGCATGTTGTCTCTGGTCACCAAAGTGCACGTGAGTCTCCAGACAACCCTAGCTGGGGTGTCCTATGTTTAACTCCATCCTGGCATCATCTGCCTGGAGTTAACACCTCCTGAAAGATCTCCCAACACCTGAGAAGCACATCAAAGCCACAGCTTGTCACTTATGCTTCTGAATCGCCACCTGTGAGGGGGGTTCCCATGGCCCTTCCTTTGGGTCCATTTGTCTGCTAGAGCACCTCACAAGACTTTGGGGCCACCTACTCATTTATTATTAAAAACATGATAAAGGCTGCAGATGAAGAGATGCATGAAATGAGGTATGGAGGAAAAAATGATGGCTTTGGGGCTCCCTGGAGCCACCTTCTTCCTCTACTGCCGCTTGTTCAGGAAGGAGTGAGAGGCTCCCTGGAGCCTGTCCATTGAGTTTTTTCCAGAAGCTTCCTTACACAGGCACAACTGATAAAAATCACTGGCCAGTGGTGATAATCCCTTGGTGCCCTGCCCCTGCCCCTCCCCCTACTGGAGATCAGGCAGCTATACTGAACTTTAGCCCTCTAATCAACTGGCTGGTCTCCCTGGCAACTGGTTCCCACCTGGAGACTCTCAGGAGCCCCCTAAGCATGCCTCATGAGAACAAAAGGTACTTCCATCATTTAGGAAGTTGGGGAGAGCTTAGGTAGTCTATGTCAGGCACTAGGGCCAAAGACCAAATATTAGATGCCATGATTCTCCAAGGACTCCATCTATGATGGTCTCAGGAGCACTGTCAGGAATTGAGGGATACAGAGACCAGGAGCTCAGTTTCTCATTATAGCACAAGAGCATAATTATCCAATGCCCATAACAGACTATAAGGCAGAAATGTTATGGAAAAGGGGACACTCAGAAGGGGGAGGTCATTTGCTCAAAGTCACAGGTGTGGCTAGGTAAATATTCAATGTGCACACTTTCAGTCTCCTGGGTTTGCAATCCTGAGGACATGGAGAAGACTCCAGGAACCCAAGGTCAACGACAGAGACTCACTCAGGCCCTCTCTTTCCTCCCAGAAGCCCCCACTCTCAGCCCTTCCTGCATGGCTTACACACACTTGTGTCTTGCACTCAGGTTTCTGAAGATGCTTGCTCTGTGTGAGAGACTCGGGGCAGCGGGGAGCCCACCCACGCCTGGCTGAGAACCCTGTGTACCTCTCCATGCTGCAGGACCTTTGTAAATCTGAAGACTTCTGTTCAAAGAAAAACTGGCAGCTTGTGAGGATCTGCCTCAGGCAGCAGCTCTCCTTGGCTTACCACCGCTGGCTTCCCGGGCAGGAAGCATGGCCATGCAGCTCCACAAGCTGCACTGGGCACAATTCCCTGAGCCTCAGAGGTGGCTGGTGTCTTAGGGTTTCCCAGCTACATGCCAGAGAGAGACCAAGCCATGGACTATGCCTGGGGGACACATGGCTTACCTAGACGCCACCCCACCCCCAACCTTTATGCTTCTCCTGATTTCCAGACCTTTCTGTACTGTCTGATTTGACCTTGGCTGTGTGGACTAACAACCAGGTTTTCCTCCCATTTGGCTACCAGGAAGCTAAAGTGTCCAAGCTTGGGAGCCTGCGAGAAGCCACGCCCCCCCACCCAACCGCAGGACAGGCAAAGCTGGGTCCCACTGCATGGTGCAAGGTTTGTGGCAGCTCAGCTCGGCTTCTTTTAGGAAGCCAAGGACGTCATTTCTTTCCTTCATTACTTATGCACACCACATTGGAACAGGGCCCTTGGTGATTAAAGCGCCTCAGGACAGAAATGCTGGCTGAAACATTAGCAACAATATAGAGAGAAAAACAAAATAACTGCATCAACGGGGATAACTCAAGACCAAAGCTGAGGCATACCACTAAGGATGTCACCTCGTCACTTTGCACTTGGGAGATGACCCTTCACCAGGGCCCATGCCACATTCAGGACTCCAGCCACCCCAGGACCAGGCTCATCCCCGTGATTGTTATTGATTGAATCACATCCCAGCTCTGCCAGTCCTGGCTGTGTGACCTAGGATAGGTAATTAACCTCTCTGACCCACTATGTACTGGGCCATTCACTGCTTGGGGAGTACATGGGATAATGTATATGAAACTGTGAGCTGAAGGCCTGGCATGTTACAGACTTCTGTTCTTTGCTTGTTAAAAATCCTTTTACATACAGTTGTAGGTTGAGGTTCAAGTAGAAGCAGGCTCTTCTAGCAGTACAGCCTGGCTTCAACTCCAACTCTGCTGAAGAAATGTCTTTCGTGTACACTTTTTGATGGGTCAACACTAACCCCAGCCCCGTGTAGCAATCCCCTCATTCTGTCCTGGAGGGAAGCTCCTTAAGACTCAGAAAGTTCTAAAGGACAGCTTGCAAAGACTCAGAAGTAAACAACTCACAAGCCTCAGAAATCCATGAAACCAACCATATTCACATGCCCCTCTCCTTTCCTAAGTGATGACTGCTGAGGAGATTCAGCCCAGCCAACCTGCTCAGAGGAGACTCTCTGACCTGTTGAGCCACCAGAAAGTCATGGGAAGAGCTCATCACCCACCCTGGGTTGGACTTTCAGTTGTCCTTTGAGTTTGTCCATGCTCCTGTAAGTAGCCACTCACCCAAACTCCTGAAAGTAACTACAATAAACTCATTGGTCAACCAAGTTGGACCTGAGTGTTACGATTCCTTTGGACTGTGGTTCGTTCCTATCTGGAGTCAGTAGATGTATGTGTCATATATTCCCAGAGAAAGTGCCATGTAGTACCCATGCTGGCTACAGTTGTGTGGTGCTTACATAGAATAACACAAGAAAGGGGTTCATACATGTACCTGTCCCCATCAGATAGACTGAATGTATCCCTCTTGATGTTCAGGACTTGCCAATGGGATGAGAGGTGGTCCAATAAAGGCCAGATTCTTTCCTCAAGAACAAGATCAGCTGCCCTCAGGAAGGGCCTACAGAGGGAGCTTCTCCGCTTTCCTCTCCTACGTTCTGCCACAGGAAGACTGGGCATTTTGACCCTCCAGGAGCACACTACTAAGGCTCTGTGACGGAAGCAGAGCACAGTCTCACCAAACACCGCACCATGCCAACACTTTAAACCTCAACTTCCCCGCTTCTGAAAACGTAAGAAACAAACTATTTCTGTTCTTCGTATATCACCGAGCCCCCAGTCTCTCTCGGGGTCTGGCATTTATTCCCACTGGCAAAGATCACACACCTGCACGAGGCAGTTCCCAGCTGACAAAAATGATTTGCCCTCTCACCAGGCAGTTATCAGCTGTGAACAAACTGGAGCAGCGCCCATATCTCCATATCTCACACCTGGGGTCAAAACAACACATATTTATTTACATATCATAAACCAAAATTTCTACAACACTGGCCCACTCCTCATCCCTCTCCTTGGTCTCCCAGGAGGAGGGGATGCAGTTGTAACTAAGAGAGCCCACAGCGTTGAACAGATGATTTTTACTGGAGGGCAAGGCCAGCTCACTGTTACAGCCCTCCCCACCACCACCACCACCACCATCACCACCACCATCACCACTCCACTTTTTCAGGCATCTCAGCTCTTATCTTCTATCCTGTAACTGGTGACTTCAAATGTCAAAAGACTATATTTTTTGAGGAGACGGCAAAAGATGGGATATGTTAGAGATAAGGCTGGGGAAGCGGGCAAGCATCCGTCGTGAAGACTCTGGATGCAGACCTGAGGCATTCGAACTTATGCAACAGGCAATGCAGTTTAATGGGTATTGAATCTCTGCTAAAGAAATCATAACGACAAAACAGATATGGGGAGTGGATTGGAGGAGAGTGAAGGCTGTAAAGGCGCTGCTGTAATCACTGAGAGGGAGATGGTGAATACTGAAATAATATGGAGAGCTAAGGTGGTGATGAGGTACCACACAGTATAAAACTGTCCTAGTTTGCTTTCTGTTGCTGCGATAAACACTGACCAAAAGCAACTTGGGGAGGAAAAAGTTTCTTTCGCTTGCTTGCAGGTCCATCGCTGAAGGCAAGCAAGGCAGGTATTCAAAGCAGGAAGCAGAAAAATCAAGAAGGATGCTGTTCTCAGCCTTGTTTGCCTTGTTTCGTTTGTTCGTTTGTTTTGTTTTGTTTTTTATTCAACTCAGGACCATCAACTCAGGGGCGCACTATCTACAATGAGCTGGGCCCTCCCACGTCAATAAAAATGCAGTGCACCCCCAGATATACCCACAGGTGTTGGCAGTTGGTTCAGGTGCTAAATAGTAGCCCCCCAAGATTGGATTGCAGTCCAGAGGATCACACTCTCACTCATGTATACCAAGTGATGATGTATAAACTTTGCTCCCTTGGTATCACTATTTGGCCAAGAAAAGAAAGAAAGAAAGAAAGAAAGAAAGGTTGAAGCCTGTATCTGGGCAGAATAGAGGTGGGCTGAGTTTCAGTTCCCAGGCTAGGGAATCTCAGGTGGGAACCAAAACTCCAGAAGAAGCGGGAGAGAGGAAGAAGGAAGAAGATGGAGAAAGAGACCTGATGGAGCAGATCCAGCCCAGACAGTTGTAGGCTGGGACTCTGGCAGAAGCAGGCTTCGTATAACACACATACTCAAGCAACAGTGATAATCACTAAAGTAGAATGGGCTTCCTGTCAGCTGTGTACCAGCACACCAAGAGAAGTCATCCCAAACCTGGACTCCAGGGGCTCAGAGCCCAGAGGCCCTGGGGAATCAACGAATCCTGAATGAACTTTTTCACAGGAACCAGTGTCCGCCCCCGCCTCAGGCTCCCTGCCCATGCCCAAGGCTGCCAACCCATCTGTGTCCTTGAGAGCATGCTGGGCTCCTGACCCAGGCAGCAGCTGGTCCACTACCTGCGGTCCTCGCTCTGGCACCTGTCCAGTGCTGAGACAGCAAGGATGGGGGGGGGGGGCGGCGGGGAGTCTGGGAGCTTGGAAAGAGTGGGGAACGGTATGCAGAATGCAGGGTGTACAACTCCTTGAGCAAACTCGGTCCTATACAAGTTGAGGCAGCCATTTTTAATTCCGAGCCTTCTTCTGTTCCTTACAGACCCAGCTATGCGCCACGTTGGGACAGAAGCAGGAAGTTTCAAGGACACCATCCATGTTCTTTAAGGTCATCACACGTGGTACCACACTTCTCGACCAGCTCTGGGGTTTTTTCCCATCAGTAGATTTTGTCCTTGGACCCAAAAAGGCTACCATTATGGGATGTATATTAGCAAACTTGTGGTTGCTCAAACCGGCTTCTGAGAAACAAAATGAATTTATTGGTTGATGGATATAAAAAGTCCAAAAGCTGTCTGGGGTTCCCAGCTCCCCAACATAGAACCCTGTCTTCTCCAGTGTTTGACTCCATCTCAAAGTGTGTTCCTGAGAGTCCTGAAAAAAAAAAAATGTCAAGTAAATCCTAGAAGTAGATGCTTCTGGTTGTTCATCAGACAAGGACAAATCCTATCACCAGAATTCCTAGTATAATTCTTACAAAATTCATGCTAGTTAAACCCACTTAGGTCCCATCTTGATCAGTTTAAGAAAACTATGGATGGTATGGTCAGTTCCAAGCCAATCATCTGTCAAGTGATAGAGAAATGGCATCCTGTTACCATTAAGGGAGAAACTCCTGACATAAAGGCAAAATACATTCATTATCAGTAATTTTTATTTTTTAATTATCTTATTTATTCACTTTACAGCCCCATCATAGCCCCCTCCCAACTCTCCTCCCAGTTTCATCCTCCCTCTCTCCCTCTTCCCCCTGCACCCCTCCCCTGCCCCTGAGAAAAGAAGCACTCCACCCCCCACCAACCCACCCAGCACATCAGGTGCCATCAGGACTGAGCACATCCTCTTCCTTAGTGGCCTAGCAAGGCAGCCTCACCAGGGGGAAGTGATCAAAAAGCTGGCCACAGAGTCCATGTCAGAGACAGCCCCTGTTCCCCTTGCCCACGTGAAGACCACGCTGCCCATCAGGTATCAGTAATTTTTAAATGCGCCTAGAGACAAGCCTGCGGTTCGCCTGTGTGTTCTCTGGGGGTACCCTGTCTTCTTATTATTAGTAGTAGTATTTTTTTTTTTTCACTTAAGCTCTATTTTGGAATTAGGAAGCAATTTGTTAAGTCTTTACTTCTTGGATGAGGAATACATTAGAGTTTTTTACACTGTTTTTTGTTTTGTTTTATTTTGTTTTTTCCATGAGACTGAAATTATTTCCAAATAAGAAATTTAAAGTGATCCCAGCAAGTGATGCCCACCCTTTGGTTCCATTCGCAAGATACCTGTATCCTGATAACTTTTTAAATTCTTGCACAAAGATGGTGGAAAGGATTGAAATCTTGGCTGAGCCAACATTAGGCAGAGCTAGGGAATCCTGTAGAAGAAAGAGAGGCAGTATTGTAGGAGTCAGAGGGGTCAGGGGCACTGGGACAGCACGGCCCACAGAATCAACTAAGCAAGGTTCTCAGGGACTCTCAGATACAGAAGTGGCAATCACAGAGCCTGTGTGGGTCTGAGCTGTGTCATCTAAATATACGTTACGGTTGTATAGCTTGGGCTTCGTGTGGGAATGGGGATGTCTCTGACTCCTTTGCTTGCTCTCAGGACCCTTTTGCTCCTACTGGGCTTCCTTGTCTAGGCTTGATGGTTTGTTCCTAGCGTGGTTGCATTTTGCTGTACCATGTTCAGCTGCTATCCCTGGGAGGTCTGCCCTTTTTTGGAAGTGAAACAGGGAAGCACTGGATCTGGGGGAGAGGGGAGATGCTGAAGGACTTAGAGGAGTGGAGGAGGGGTACTGCAGTCAGTCAGGATGTATTGTATGAGAGATGGATATATAAAAAGAAAACAGAAAAAACTAGGTTAGAAGCCAAGGTCAAGAGCCCACTGCACTCCACAGACAACAGAGAGGCTGGCTCTTGCGGGGGGTGGGGGGAGGGGGGAGGTGGTGGTGGTGTTATTACAAAGAGTCTGTTTTGCACATGAGATAAACATAAATGACTTCATGGGTTCCTCAGCCTAGAGCTTAGGCTGTAGTGCTTTTAGAAAATGGTTCTAAAACTAAAACGTTCCTTCTACGTCAAGGTAATTGTGCTTATCCCCTGTGCTAGCCCCACCCAGACCACAGGTTTGTAAGCTAAGATGGTGATGGTTTTCTCAAGGCACAGACTTCTTGGAGAGACTTATACAGAAACTAACAGATGCACACACTCGTGGGTGGAAAAAACACTGCAGCAAAAATCACTCTGATCTCAGAATACTAAGGAGATTAATTCCACTGGGGAAAATGTTCGAGTCCAGGAATATTTTGTACAAAAATGGTCTTCTGGCTAAACATACTACAAACATCAAACGAAAAATAAAGGAGGCAATAATGAGTCATCCAACTAATTTATTAAAAAATACATCTTCAAAGAATTCTCATTTTAAAAGATGTATTTCTACTTTATGTAGATGAGTGTTCTCCCTGCATATGCCATATGCGTGTCTGGTGCCCATGACGACAAAAAGAGGGCACCAGAGCCCTTGAGACTGGAAATACAGGCAGTTATGGGTCACCATTGGGTCTGGGAATCAAACCCAAGTCCTCCACAAGAGCAGCAAGTGCTTTTAGCCACTGAGCCATCTCACCAGTGCCCCATCTCAGTAATTCTTATTTATCCTTAAAAATCAGTCATTATTTCATTTTTGACTGCGTCCTGTGTTTGTTAATGTAAGACATTTAATTTTTATCTCATTATAAACTCTTGACACTCCAAGTCAAATCTTTTAACTTGACTGTGTGTCAAATTCACGTTGCATAGAATTTTTTCCTATTCCCCAGTTATTTATAGAAAGTTCTATTAAACTTCTGCAGAAAAACTCTGTGTGCATGTGTGTGTGTGTATGCATGTACTTGCATTGTCTGTGTATATTTACATATGTATGTGTGTATGTATATATATGTGTGTGATGTGTATATGAAAGTGTGTATAAATATATAGGCTCTATTTCTCAGGAATGCATTTATATGCATATATATATCCATCTATGTATGAAAAGGTTTATTATAAGAAATTGGCTCACACCATTCTGGAGGCTGAGAAACTCCACAGTCAGCTGCTGTCTGCAAGCTGGAAACCTAGGGAAACTCAAGCCTGATCAAGTGCTGGTGATAAAGATCCAGTCTGCATCTAAGCAAAAGGTCAGGCCTTGGCCAGGCCCGGCGAGCACATCCTCCTTACACCTCCTTCTTCTGCTCAGGCCCTCAGTGAGCTGTGCAATGCCCACCACACTGGGAGGCCCATGTGCATTACAGGCTCCACAGCTCAAAAGCTAAGCTCTTCCAGAGACACTCAAGTTTTCAAACATCTGCCTGGGCATCCCAAGGCCCAACATAATGGACACAAGCTTTAGAGAAACCAGCTATCTCTGCTGTGCGTGGACCATATGGCTGCATCCTTTGACTCCAGAGCTCTGTCTGTTATTCTTTTTCCTTAGTGTCTGGAGGAGAGGATTGCTCATGGGGTCCTCTTCACCCCCAGCTTGCCTACAGGACATAAATGTATATCCCTTCCTTGCACCCACTTAGGGAGGTCCTCAAAGATTCTTCTACCCCACCACACTTTTGCATCTGTCTCCATCTCTTTGGTGTGGCATTAGTGTTCATCCTGGCTCCCTGTGTTGACCTCGGCGTGCCTCTGCACTCCTTGTAGATACTTGCATATGTTTCTCTGAATATGTCCAAGTATGGATTCTCGGTTATGCATGAGTATTCCAGACAGACGCTCGGGTGTGAATTTTCATTGCATATGCATGCTTCATTCCACATGCACCAATCTCCCTCTTAGAGGAACCCATACCCAATCCCAAATACCAGATCACAATACAGACATTTATGTATATTGGCCTCAAGCAAGTGCTTATGCCATACTAATGAAAGCCTATGGGTTGGACCTAGGGGCAGGAAGTCTATGCATAATACAGAAAACTCAAAATCTAATTTTTTTTCTCCTACCAAGCTTTGGTAACTTGTAATCCACTACATATCAACTAGAACTCTTTGTGTTGAAAATATTAGGAAACTCAATTTAAATTGGTTGGAATAATAAAAGGAATGCATTGTCTGATAAAACAGAAAAGGACAGTAGCAGACCCAGCTTCAAGTGACGGCCGAATTTAGACACTCGGGCAATGAGTGAGAGAACTGTTTCCTTTGCTTGTTAGCTTCTGCCTTCTAGAACGGTATGCTTGTCTCCAGGCCTCATCACAGAGACAGCCCTTTTCTTGACCAGAAGACATTTTTCAGTCCCTCTGAAGATTACACATTCACATCCCAACAGCTCAAAGCGAGGTCCATTTGATTCCAGTTGGGTGGCCTGGACCCTGTGCCACTAACTAATCTTCATGCAACCTTTGTGGTCCAGAGGATGTGGCTAGCCTAAGCTAACTGGGTTCACCCTCTGGAGATTCAACCTATATGGGTGAGAAATGCAAGGTACACTTAGGAAAAAGAAAATGAACATTTGGAAACTAAAGATTCACTCTAGCCCACAAGTTCCACTTCTTTCCTGGACGGAGGATGTGTTAAATGCTTAACCAAAGATGGTTTATTGATGTGTGCCTGTGCCACCTTTTCCAAAGTAGCTTTTCCTTCTAGGGTAATTTTGTGTTCCCAGCAGAACTAAGGAGGGGTCTGGGCTTTTTATTTACTTCCCTTCCCCCACAGCACATGCACAGACACCTGAAGGAGTGGCAGGTTTGTTACATCTGATGGACTGCATTGACACGTAATGACTGCATAAGGTCTGTAGTTTACCTTGGGTTCCCTCTTAGAGTCAGACTATCTAGGGAGGGTTTGGGAGTAGATAGTGACCTGTAGCCACCACTGAAGTGATGCTTGGAGAGTTTCACAAAAGCCACACTGAGCTTTTGGGCTGTCTCTATAGTTTGGACTCCTCTAGAATGCTATAGAGTTGGAGTGATGCGCTAAGTAGCCTTTGTGGCGTCCTGGCTTCTTTCAGTCACAAGCATTTAAATTCTCCCTGTGTCTATTCAAGTCTTGATAGTGTTTTTTTTTTTTTTGTTTTTTTTTTTTTTTTGAACACTGAAAATGTTCCGTTATCTGCTGCCTCGTGTGTGTTTATCTATTCACCAACTGAAGGACATCTCTGGCTCCTTCCAGGTTTTGCAAAGCTAATGTTTAAAGCCACAATAAACATCTGCGTCTAAGATTTTCATGTATCTAACACCATGTGTGTGTGAGTGTGTGTGTCACTGCCTGTGTTGTATGTGTGTATCTGTGTGTGTCTCTGTCTGTGTGTGTACAAAAGCACATTTGTGTGACGGTATAGGCACACATGTATACACATGAGTGAGAAGGCCAGAAGGCAACTGTGGGTGTCATTCCTTGGGCATCGGCCACCTTGCTTTTTTGAGACAGTAGCTGCCACTGTGGCCTGAAGTTCTCCATGTGTGTGGCTGGCCCCCAAGCCCCAGAGACCCATCTGTGTTTGGCTCTACAGTGCTAAGAGCACAAGCACACACCACTTTGCTTCACTTTTTTTTTAATTGTGTGTTTTCAGGAGTGAATTCTGGTCTTTGTGCTTTCAAGGCAGCCACTTTTCTGCCTGAGCTTTCTCCCCAGCACCCTGAATCCCAGCTTTTTATAATTTATCAAGTTCTTTCTCAAACACCCCTTCTCAGAGTCTCACATTCTTCTGAAAGTGACTCTAACAGTGGACAGTGGACAACGTGAGGACCTTGGGTCAAGAGCATCTTACTGTCACTCACTAAGAAGGACTTGAACTCAGAAATTCTAGTTTTTGTTGACACTGCCACTGGCTTCCTCAAAGACCATCTTCTAAAAAGCTCAGCTCACCACTGCTTCCTTAAGGCAAAGCACAGCATGAGCTGGCTTCACATACAGATCTGCCTGTCAGGCTGGCCTGCCTCTGAATGGTCTGTGTCTAGGGGACCACCAAGTTCAAGCATCCCATGAGTCTAGCCACGGTCTGGCACACCCTCAGGTCCTGGTCGTACCTTAATAACCTGTTAGACAGATGCTCTGGGGCTTTACCCAAACTAGCTCCAACTAGCTACCACCCCCACTTCTCTCTCTTCATCTAATGTTTGTGGAGCGCCTGCTAGACCCCGTGTCCTCGCGGTGCTCTTGAAGCCACTCATCGCTAGTCCTCTGGCCTCCCCTTAGTTACCTTCTCCTCCTTCACACCACTCCAGCCAGGTGCCTCTTCACAGTCTCTCAGCCATGCTGGCTGCCCGGTGCCATTTGCAGTCTCCGCTCTCTGCCAGTGTGACTCACATCCCCACGCCCTTAAGTTTCTGTATAAACATCACCCAGTATGTGAGGTCTTTTCTGACCACTCAGGAAAGCAAGTGCACACCCTCAGTTCAGCGGGACTACCTCAATCTCCACGTTTCCCTAACAGTTACCATAGGAAACACCTCACAGTTATGTCTCTATTGTCTCCCCTCCCGTCACCCCCGGGGACAGTCAGCAGTAAGAGTGTGGAGCTCACTGTCCTATGTTGTTTGGTCATCAGTTTTTAAGTATCTGGAACTCTACATGGCACATAGTAGAGATAGAATGATCACTTGTTGAACACAGAAAGTGGTGGTTTATGCCTGTTTCCCAAGCACCCAGGAAGCTGAGGCACAAGGATTGCTAAGAGTTCAGGGAAAGCCTGGATCTAGCCCCTAACCAGTGAGACCCTTTCTCAAAAGAAAAATACATAGTACACACGTACATATTACTGAACAATGAATGCGGTCAACCAGCCACATCTTTCTCTTTACTTCGATTTGATTTAGGCTGGGTTTTGTTTTGAGATAAGATCTTGCTATGTATGTAGTTCTGGCTAGCCTGGAAGTCACTGAGTAGATCAGGTTAGCCTTGAATTCACAGAGATCCACCTCTTTCTGGCTCCTACGTACTGGTACTAAAGGTGTGCACCAGCCATCTCTGTTTTGTATCTATCAAAAGTCTTATTTCTAGAGTTTTCCAGACATGACGATACCAATCTAAGTGCCCTCAATGCCAGCAGATGTGGGTGAGCTCCTGGGGATCTTTCCAAAGCACATCTCACTCAGGGGGTGCTCACTCAGGGGGATGCTCTGCTCTCTTCTTCGTGACAGCATTAGAGTGGGGTATCGCTTGGAAAGAAACTCTTCTCTCGGTAACATCAAGCTTTTATCCCTCCTCCTGGGCAAACTCGTCTCAAATCCACTCATGTGCCTTTTCGTGGGTGAGCTGGTTCCTCATTCTGTCTGAGAGTGCTCAGTGCTCATACTTCACATGGCCACTGTGAAGGGCTGCCACTGAGACAGAAACAGCCCAGGAACACCTCTCTTCACTCAGCATCTCACTTGGTGTTACGAGGGCTCTGCAGCACACAGGCCCTCGTTTCTACTTAACAGATAGGAAAACAGAGGCTCAGAAGGCTCCTCACTGAGAAAAGGGCTCACAGATCTCGCCTCTGCTCCCCAGAGGACAGCGAGTGAACGCTGTTCCCAGCTCTGAACGATGAGTCAGGACAATGAATCCTGCACAATGGATCCGGGTGGCTGGCTGCCCCTTTTCCCTGTGGGGTCAGCCTCTCAACAGTCATTAGAAACACCCTGTTTGCAGGCAGCCAGGGCAGGAGAAGCCGCAGGCCTGGCTGGCTGGGCCTCTTGTCCACCTTGCACTAAGCAGCTTTACAGGGAGATAAATGGGTGTGATTATTGGCTCAAATGAGGGTTAGAGATTATCCGTGGATTTTTCTCTCCCCTTGCAGCAGATACAATGGAGAGGGGATTAGCTGTAATTTCAGAGCCCAGGGGAGGGGACCAAGCGCCTGGGCAACTCACATTCTTGAGAGTCAGGTGGGTTGAGGTTTGAAGTCTTTGAAGTCAAGCTCTGTGTCCTTGACCAAGTCCCTTCCCCCTGGGCCTGTTATTTTCCTCTATACAAGGCACTAGAAGCATCTTCTAAAGGAACAGAACTGATAAGACAAATACACATTAAAGGGCTATTTACTAGACTGGATCATGGAGTGTGGCCCAGGTAGTCCAACGATGGCTGTCTTACCTCACAGCAATTCTTCTACAACATCTTGAAACAGCCAAGTGAGTTACCGCAGACAACAGCATAGCGCCAGCAGTGGGCTTGCTGATCTCTTCTCTTACGTGAGCACTTCACAGACATATTACCATTTATCCTTCTTGAAAAATAATTCTAAGAAATACAGTTTGTTTTATTGTTGTTGAGCATAAGAGGAAACTTAGCTTCCTGCAGCTTACCTAACATCAAACGTCAGGGAGAGGCAAGACTAGCAACAGACGCCATGGCTCCCTGGAGGCAATATTTTATCCCTAAATGTCAGGATTACACATGGCGTGGTCTCTGAAGTGTGTTCTTACATGGACTGGAACTATCTTTATGCAGTCTGAATGAGTACTCGCTATATCGGTCCCTGAGTCTGTTTCTTTATCTGTGAGAGTTCTGCCTTCCAATGCTCATTTCAAGATTTAGACGAGATATAATATAAATGTATTTTTAAAAATTACATTTCACTTTTTCCCTCTCAAAATGAATATAAGTTGACTCTCTAAAACAATGGCAACTGAGACTTAGGACATCAATATAGCCTGGAGAGATGGCTCAGTGGTTGAAAGCACATGCTGCTCTTCCAGAGAGGACCTGGGTTCAGCTCCCAGAACCCACAGAGGGCCACTCATGACTGCATGCAACTCCAGCGCCAGAGGATCTGATGCCCATTTCTGGCCTCCACCGGCACCTGTACTCCTGTGGCACACACTCAAGCACATACATAAGAATAAAACATAAAATACCGTTTATAAAAACGTGTCATGTATGAAGTGGATAATGGTGAAAATTATGTCGCTGAGGGCTGGTATGTCACGTGCTAGAGTTTCTGAGTTGTGGTATATTGCTCTGATGGTGATGAGCCCCACAGGAAGAGGCAGAGTGCACATCCTACCTGGCCCAGCACTGCAGCAGCTGCTATCTGCAGATGTCCCCCATGCAGATGTCCCCTGGACTGCAGCGCCGCACTACTGGAAAGTAGCACCTTGAGGGCAGTGTCCTGCATGGATTCATACTGGGTAGGAAAGGACTCATGGGATAAGTTAACACCCTTAGTTCCTCCTAAGGGGACACAGTGTTTGTCCCCTCATGTGCTAGCTCACTGATCTTGGACTTTCTTGCCTCTGGAACTCAAAAAATCAATTTCTACGCGTTTATGAATTCCCCAGTCTCAGATACCATAGCAACATAAAGCCGACCAAAAGAACAGGTTCAAGGGTAACACAGCAGGCACGGTTCCCGTGGAGATGGGATTCAGTGAAAGAAAGAGAAATAAGGAATAAGTGAATAGACATTTCAAAGAGCAGAAAGTGTCATCAAAAATAGAATGAGAGGTAATCATACTATGTTCCGGGGTGAGGAGAAGCCACATTGGAGAGTGTAGGTAGGTCTGCCTTCTCTTAGGAGACGTCCATACCACAGTCTGCACACTGAGGGATGATCGCCCTCCGTAACTCTACCTTGAGAATGAGGGATGTGCACTGACTGCCAAGACACTGAGTGGCAGCTGGGCCGCAAAGTGAGCTACTGTCCCAGCCAGCCCTGCCATTCCCAGAACACAGCACTTCTCGGAGTGCTGGGGGTGAGAAGGCATATCTCTGTACCTGAGCCAAGAGTGTCATTAGCACAGTAACCATCCTCTTAAAACAAAAACTCAAATGATGACATATGATGTGATTGTCACGTAACAGAGAACATTAGGACTAAAATCCAGGAGCCAAGAGATATAGCGCAGCTGAGAATGCCAGGCCTGGTTGGTTGCTGGAAGCCTGGTGCCAACATGCCTTCCTGCAGATGGAAGATGAGTTGTAGTCTTTCAGCAGCCATTTTGGAAAACTGAATCTCAACCTCTCTGAGGAGCTTAGAGGCAGGAGGCAGTAGCTTGGTGCTCTCTACAGTACATATTCTAAAGACCTGTGCATCACTTGAAGCAGTTGTCTCTGAACTAGACTCCCTGTGTGCATTCTTCATTCTTGGCCAACACTTACTGGGCACCTGCACAGACCGAGGTCTGCTGCCAAGCTTTGCTGACTAGTAAAATCCACAAGCACAGTTCCCTCGTAAATCTCCAGACTCACATTACTCCAAAGTGATGTACAGCATCTATAGAAAGCACTTTGAAAATTGGAGAGGACAACGCTGATACTGTGGGATAACAGAGATGACAGCAGCTGTTAAAGGCAGAGTCCTTGCCCATCTATGGGTCTCCACTGCCTCAGAGATGAACACATGATAGCTGAGTCCAAGCCTGTTTCAGCATGATTTCCATCCTATAGCCTCTTCATGAACACACAACATGTAACATATAACATATAACTCCATGTACACAAATATAACAATCCCTTCATTTTTATTTCCCAAGGCCCTTGGATATTCTGTCATTATCTGAAGCACTTTCCCTTTTTGTCTATTTGTAAACTCCCCTACTTAGTTCTTAAAAGTTCAAGTTTAGCTTCTGTAACCTTTCCCCAAAAGTAGCATTCACCCTCCCTTCCACTGCCCGGCAGCACTCTCTATGCGAAGGCTTCCCAACAGGAGTGAGGGCATCCAGACATCCCATGTACAGGCTTTATATGACCTGACCATCATGCGTAAATTCTGGGTCATTCTTGCTCATCAGACATTCAGATTCAGTGGCTCATAATGGTTAAGACCTCAGGCTTTGAGTCAAATAAACTCAAGTTAAGCCCCACCCTGATGTTCACCAGCTTTGTGACTTCAATTTCCCTTGTAAAGTAGGGAAGAGTAAGCAAGAATGACCAGCTAAGTCACAGCATGTAACATTCTCACCATAGCTTGCCATATCTGTATAGCGCTCAACAAGTTGTAATTGGTATTCAAGTTTCGGTTCATCCTGATTTTGGTGCCTGTCTGTTTGTGCTGCCCCGTCCCTCTCCTGGTTAAAAATAACTCCTGAGCTGCAATCTGCTATTTAATCTATGTCTCCTAGCTATGAGAATTCCTAGGTGCAAAAGGTCATGCCTTAGATGTAGATCCCAACATGCATCATGGAACCAGGAATAGTATAACCGTTTACAAGCTGTTAGACTTTGGTCAAGTCAGTCTGCTTCTGTTGCCCTCAATTGTTTGGGGCTATAAAATGGGCAGAATAACGCCCACTGGATAAGGTTGTCATGGGCATCAAGTGAGAGCACTAGTGTAAACTGCCCTGGGTGACGAGGAGAAGGGAATTGGTTTTTTTGTTTGTTTGTTTGTTTGTTTGTTTTTCTGATTTTGTTGTTGCCTAGGACAGCAAGGTGTCATTGTTCATGCCTGTGACTCCAGGCACGGCCATGTACCTGTGATTTCCCTGCGACTGACCGTGTTCATGTATTAGAAACAGAATTCAGAATTTTTTTTCAAGACAGGGTTTCCCTGTGTAGCCTTGGCTGTCCTGGACTCACTTTGTAGACCAGGCTGGCCTCGAACTCAAAGAAATCCACCTGCCTTTGCCTCTCTAAATGTTGGAATTAAAGGTGTGCGCCACCACACCCAGCCAAAACCAGAATTCTTAAGACACTGTAGTAGGTGATAT
The DNA here is from genome assembly GCF_903995435.1 of Acomys russatus. Classification (NCBI taxonomy): domain Eukaryota; kingdom Metazoa; phylum Chordata; class Mammalia; order Rodentia; family Muridae; genus Acomys; species Acomys russatus. Next base: position 36,555,407 of record NC_067139.1, read on the forward strand.
CTTATGGGAGGCTTAGTTCATGATGGCTCTGTCCTCATAAGTGGATAAATAACCACTGTAACAGAGTTTGAAGTTAAATGTTTCTCTTTTTCTCCTTCTCTCTCCTTCCTCCTCCCCCTCTCTTTAATTCTCTCTCATGAGAAAACAGCAAAAAGGCCCTTGCCAACTGCACTGTGCTGGACTTTGTAGCCACTTGAACAATGAGCCTGTACATTTCTGCTCATGATAAATCATTCAGGCTGTGGCATATTCCATTACAGCATGACAAAATGGCCTAAAATCCTCTCCCAGCCACTTCTTACCTCTCTAAAAATGTCTAGGTGCCCCCTCTCTGGTGACTTCTGGTCCAGAGGTAATTTCACAGTCCCAGGCTCTCCAGAGATAAGAGTCTGTGATGGGCAGATAAATTCAGTTCAGAATGCTCACAGCTGATCACACAGCAGACATATGTGTCACATAAAGATGACTGTGGTTATGGAAGAAGACCAAGCATGGTGGCACATGCTGACCATCCCAGCACTTAGGAGGTGGAGGCAGCAGGAGAGGCCAGCTGTGCTACATGAGGCCCTGTCTCCAAGAAAGAACATATGGGAAGACTGTGTAGGTCGTATGCAAATTTGGTGCATTTTATATAATAAATCTAAGCATCTTCAGGCTTTTGTATCAAGTTCCTGGAACCAATCCCCTATAGATAGCAAGAGATGACTGCAAAATTATATCAGAGACTACTAACTACTAAATAATTGAAATTTGATCCTCAGCAAGTAAATAGGGAGGGCATTAAGTCAGAGGTACTCGGCGTTTTAATATTGTGATATGCTGTCATCTGCAAATGTGTTAGGCACACGGATTTTAAACACACGGTCAGAGATGGCCTCTTTGAGGGAGTGGCATTTCAACATTTGAGCTAAAATCCGAATGACCAGAAGGACTCGTCCCCGTGAGTAAGGTTGACGAGTGTGGCAAGCAAAGAGAAAGCAACTTACAGCTTTTGAGCAGCTCAAGGTGGAAACTGAGGTCATTGTAAGTAAGAGAGGCTGGTGACTCAGAGGCGAGGTGTTGGTGATAAGGCTGCCAAGTGGGGCCTTGGAGGCAGCGATGAAAATGTAGAAATCAAATGAGCAGTCACAGGAAGAAAAGGGAGTTCCCTGACTTAGCGGTTATACACGAACAGCTATTGTGTGCTAGGTGGAGATCCTGAGAAAACTATGCATCCAGCTTTTACAAGACTGGTAGCTGTGGTAGCTGCAGGGGTGGGGTGTGACGATCAATAATTATAATACATGATCTAACATCTAGTAGAGGGACTTACAGGCTGACCCTATAGCAAGGTGAAGTATTCACTGACCATGAGGACACTTTACCTTGTGGATTAAACCTAAGTAGTAAGGTTGCAGCGGAAAGGTAAAAGACACAGGTGCCCAAGGTGAGTCTGCTCTGATGAGCAGTCCTCTGCCAGGGTGAGAACCAGGAAGGAGGTTCGGCCTATGGCTGGTGAAGATACCCTATCTTCAGAAAAAATCTCCCTGGGGAACATTTAATGACAAACCCGAATGAGATACCAAAAACAGAACTGGCTGGACTCTTCAGCTGAACAGGTAAGTTAAAGGCATATGTGTGTAGTTACTGCTACAGATTGGAGTGGCGGCGGGGAGGGGGGGTGGGGGTGTGGAGGTTTCCAAGATGGGATGTCCTAGCAACAACAACAACAAAAAAACCCTCACCCGGTGTCCCCAAACTTCAAGATAGAGCTGTGAGTCTAGGGAACTCCCCAGTCTCCCTCTTGCCTCTCAGTCATTTCTTCTGCCACTCTCTGTTGTCCCAGCAGCCAGCCCCCGCCTCCCTTCTCAGGAAGCTCGGGTCTCCCTGGGAGCCCGGCTGCCCTTGGGGGAGGCCTCTGAGCTGTAAGCCCTGCAGCTCCACCAGCTTTTGGGACGACAGAAGAGGGGCTGTGCGCCCCCCGCGTAGCTCGCGCTAAGCCCAGCAGGAGGGAGCGTCTCGGCGGAGGAGTGGGGAGGACGGGAGGGAGAGGCGCGCCAGAGCCTCGGTCCCGGGCGCCCTGGTCGGCGGCGGAGAAACTGCAGCCTCCAACAGGTTCGTAGACCGTGCTCGCTCCGTGTCGCCAGCCGAGAGACCCGGGAGACCCTGGCCGGAGCTGCCCGGAGCTCTGCGCGCCCCGGCTCCGGCCTCTCCCTCCCCTGTGCTTTCCCCGCTGCTCCCTTCAGCACCGCCCCGGGGACAGCTCCCGGCCTCGGCTAGGCTCCGCGCGCTGTGGGACTTAGCGGCCCCCAGGCTCAGCGAGCGAGCACCCCGGCTCGCCCCGACGCCCTCGCCAGCCGCTGCAGCCCGGCCGCGACCCACAGATCGCGGCGCCAGGGCCTGGGCGCTCCCGGAGTGGAAGGTTGCCCTATCGGGGACTCCCGTTCCTCCCCGAACGGCGGCGGGGGCGCGCTGGACCCGGGCCTAGTCACCGCCGCGGCCCTAGCCTGAGTCTGCAGTCACCGAGGCCTGGCGGAGCAATGGCGGGGCTCAGCTAAGGACTCTGAAAGAGGGTGGAGGGGACCGCCACAGGAGGGTCTCCGGCTCCAGAGGGGCGTGCTGGGCCTAGTCTGCACTGGGAGGAAGGAGCGCACTGCCTCCCTTTCCTGCAAGTGTCCACCCCACCTCCGGGCGGCGGACTTGGGAGAGACCAGCCCAGAAGCCTGTGGCTGCTGGCTGCAACCGCTGGCTCCGGCAGTGCCCGGAACATCCCTAGAAAGTGTGAGGCTGAGTTTCCGTCGTGGGGGAGGGGAGGAAGGGGCTGAGAAACAACAGGGAAGCCGCAGGAAGGAGCCAGGCAGCTGCAGGCTCCCCTCCTTCTTGCCCAGGGCTCCACCCCCACCTATAGAGAAATCCCAGCTTGCCGAGGAGGGAGGGAAGCTGAGGCGACCTGGGCAGCAGGTTGCAAATGCAGTTTTGCTCTGAGAGACTGCAATTAGCGAGAAAAGAGTCTGAGTATGAGAAGCTGGGAGGTTCCCAGACAGGGAAGCCAGCTCCTGGGCAGAAAACCAACCGTGGAAGGAAAAAAAAAAATCTCCTCTCTGGGAGTTGAAGCTGGGAGGGCCCTCGTATCACGTGACCCTCTAGTGTTCTCAAATACCCTTGCTGGCAGACAGGGCCGAGGGGGCAGAGGTGCCCCCTAAAGTCACACAGCAATTGAGTTGCAGAATTGAACCTAGAACCTGCTCTCCTTAACACCTGGAGCCACATGGACCCAGAGGAGGAAGAACAGGTGGCTTCTGTTCCGAACCCAATCTCAGCTCCGTTACTTTGTCGGACACAGCTACCGGTAAATAACCTCCTGAAACCGTCTAAACTCTATTCGAAAGGACGGTAGCATTAACGGTACACGCAGGGTTAAGGTTTAGTGTCATGGCTACACAACAAGTTTAGTGGGGTGCCTGTCACATCAATATGGAGAGAAAGATAAACCGAGTAGCTATCATCCTTAATTATTCTTTCTGAACACATGTTCTAGGGACACATTTTGGGAGGATGGAAAAGTGCCCCCCCACCCCCACCACGCGAGGATGCCACAGGGCAGCAGAGGAAGCGAAAAGTAAAATTAAAATATGATGTGATAAGTACTCAGGCTAGTAAACAAGGCTGTGGGACTTCAGAGGCAGGAGTGCTGGATTATGGGAGAAAAGGGATCGCAGACAGATGGAGCTGTGTATAAAGGCCTAGAGGTGTGAAATCACAGCCACCAGGGTAATGTCACCATGCCAGAAGGTCCTCGAGATGGAGACTATGAAATGAGAATAGAAAGGCTGAGGCCAGTCCCCAAAATGCCTTTCACGATGGGATGTTTTAAGTATATTTTTAATAGAAGGAAAAAGCAGGGGGCTAGGGATGTGGCTCAGTTGTTAGGACACCAGCCTAGCATGCAGCAAGCCCTGGCTTCGATCCCCAACACCAACCACATAAACCTTGCATGGTGACATGCAACTTCATCCCAGATGGAGGCAGGAAGATCAGAAGTTCAAGGTTATTGTGGCTACAAAATGAGTTCAAGGCCAGTCTGCACTACAGGAGACCCTGGAGAGGGTGGAAGCAGGGTAAGGGGACAACATCCAGGTTCCGTGACTGGCCAATTCAATTTCCTCTGTACCCCCACACCCACTCTTTTCTCTCTCTCTCTCTCTCTCTCTCTCTCTCTCTCTCTCTCTCTCTCTCTCTCACACACACACACACACACACACACACACAGAGTGATTTATTTTGGGAAAAGCCCAAGACATCAAATAAGACTTCATATTATTTTGTGCAGACGTATTTTCAACATCAGTAACCACTTCTGTCACTCGGATGCTGTGCCACCTCAGCTGCCATTAAATCTTGGCCTTCCTGCCTCCACCAGTTCTGGACATTTCTGTCCTGAGCAAGAAGTTTTGAGGAATAAGCCATCCTTTGGTGACACATACATTAGAAGGAGCTACTTTGGGAGAATGGGGAGATAACAAATTTTACCAAGCCAGAATTGTATGCTAATGGTACCCTAATGGCTACCAAGACTGAACTCACAAGATGGGAGGCATGATGACCAGGGTCACATCTTACCAAAACATAGACCTCCCGGTGCTGAGAGCGGGGCCAGGATCTTTAAACCTATCATCCATAGAGCTTTTTGGTTCACTATTTTGCTTAGAAGATTTGGCCTTTGGGTTTCCTGGATCATATGACAGTCTGCTATTTCCTTCCCCAGCTCTTAAAGATTGGGCAGAGGTTGTCTTCCTGGTTTCCACAATGAAGGTCATGGGTGGCGACTGGTCTCTGAGACCTGACGAGCTCCGTTTTCACAGGCTTTAGAAGTGACTTGAAAGTAGGTTAGTGGTACCAATCCTCCGGCTGCTGTGCTTATCATCTCCCAGGTGGCTCCTTGGTTCTTGCTAGCAGAAGGCTCTGAAGTCAGACACCCAGACCTCATCTCTGTGGAGCTCTACACAGTTTCTTTTAGTCCTGGTAGGGTTATCCAGATGAACAGGAAGCCTCTTTCTCCATTCGCCCTGAATTCGGCCACACCTCCCTCTGGGCTGCAGACTATATAGCTCTTTTGATGTAGTCAATAAGTAGTGTTTGGCCCAGGCCCTGGCAGAAGAACTCAGCGTTCTGTGTCTCTTTAGAGCATGAAGTCTCTTCCAGTGACTGCTGAAATTTGACAGCTATGTTGAGTGAGTGTACCCTGATTGGGCCCTGGTGCTCTGACTTGAGGGGGAGCCCCTGGCCTGTGGAAATACTGTGAAAGATAATATCTCATAAGTCACCTTAAGTTAAAGAAACACAAATGAGGAAAGAGGCAAGGAGCCCTTAGCATCCCCAGTGAAGGGAAGTTAGCAGAAAACAGCCAATGAACTCTCCTCGTGCCTGCGGCAGGCAAAGCTAGTGCTGGGTAGTAATCAGTGCATGCCCGTGAAGCTAGCCTGAACTAGCAGATCCAGATGTGCTATCTTCTCTGGGCCTAGCTGGGATGCTATGTAGAGTCTCAGACAGATTCCTCTCTCCCTTCAAGACAATAGTGACTGGCTCATCCACATCAGGCAGGTGCTGGTGACAGGGTCGAACCGGACACATGTGACGCCTGCTTTCCTGGGGCTCACACACTCAGAGTAGACACCAGCACTAACAACAATGCAAAGGCAAATACGGGAAACACCTAAACAGACAGATGTGGACATGGTGACATGGGAATGAGGTCCAAATAACAGAGGTACATCCTACTGTGGGGAAGAGTATTCCAAAAAGAGCAAAGAGCTAACTGTGAGCCCGGCATGTTTGTGGACAGGTAGGAGGCCAGTGTGACTGGAATAGGGTAAGGTGTAGAGAGATCTGGCCATAGGTGAGGGTAGGGCAGAGCTAGACAGTGCAGAACTTTCCAAGCCATGGTCACAAGTTAGAATTTTATGCAAAATACATAAAAATTATTTTTAAAAAACTGGTTTTGCTTTTTAAATAAGCCTCTGGTGACTGTGTGAAGAGTGGATGGCTCAGGATGTTGGGTTAGGAGCAGGGGAGGCAGGGATGATGAGACACAGCCTTCCTCCATTGAGGCACTCAGCACACAGCCAAACAGACAAGGGCAACACCACCCCCATGGTGAGGCCCAGTGGGCAAAGTTGCTAAAGCAGAGGCCTAAGAAGGGTTTGCTCAAATGAGGGGTCTCTGGAAACCCCTCGAGGCAGACAGTGGGTGTCAGGTTGTTCTTAAGGAAAGAGAGAAGCAGTGACAACAGTGGCAGCGATGGGTGTGTGGCCTGGATCTAGACTGCCTAGCGCAGATCGCAGCCCTGCACAAACTCACTTGGTGAATTTGGAGAAGTTATCTATCTCCGTGGCCTCCACCCCCTCATTCTTTTTTCAAGTAGACATAATGTATCCAAGTCCCTCCTTCAAGGGGATTCTGTGATGATTAAACAATGAGACAGTCAGAGAGTCCTGGCACTCAGAGAGTGAGTGGGAGGGCTGGAGGATGGTTCAGTTGTAAGGTGCTTGCTGTGCAAGCATGAGGACCTGAGTTCAAATCTCCAGCTCTCACCTAAAAAAAACTGGGTGTGGTTGCATGCACCTGGAATCCTAGTGCTCGGTATGTAGAGACAGGAGGTTTTTCTGGCCAGATAATCTAACCAAATCAGTGAGAGACCTTGTCTCAAAAAATAATCATAAGGTAGAAAAGCAACTGAGGAAGGCATCTGACACTGACTTCTGGTGCGCGCGCACGCACACACACACACACACACACACTCATACAGAGAGAGGGTGGGTGGGGGGAGGGAGGAGAGAGAGGCGCATATGCACAAATAGGATCATGTGCAGAAAAAGCAAAAACAGAAAAGAAAGAGCAATGTGGGTACTGCTACATAAAAGGGGGGCAAAAGAGAGTGGGCGAGCAAGATGCATGCTCTGAGTAACACCAGCTGGACTGCAGCTCTGAAGAACCTACAGTCACAAGCTAGAGATGGCTGCCGTGCACTATAACAAATGAGGGCTACCAGAACTTGTTAAGCAGAGGAGAGCAACAAAACCAACCCCAAGGCCCAGAGAGGGAAGGGAATTTACCCACACTCACACAGCCAGTTGGCAACAGGACTCTGCCATCTCTCTCCCCCGTGTCTGTAGGATGGCAACAGCAGGTTCTATTTTGCTCCTCCGTGACATCCTCAGAGCCTATAAGAATTCCTAGTACATTCTCGGTAAATATTTATATAATGCATTGCCGAGTCAGTGACCAAATGGGACAGGAAACACCCAAAACCTCAAGTCCTTGAGAAGACGGATGCAGTTAAGGCAATGAAGAAACCATTCTTCATAAAGTAGAACAAGCAGCTGAAGAGGTTTGTCTTGAGCCCCTCCAGGCCCCAGGTTGTCTTGTGATAGAAGACACGAGCGTGTGCCCCTCAATCTGCAACAAGCATCACTTCATAGGGTTCAGAAGTTAATCTTGGTAGTGTGTCCACAAGATGAAAACTGTTGCCTAGATGTTCAGTGTGGTAATTGCCAATGCAGAGAAAACACATTTCTCCATTTGCAAGAGGCAGGCTTTTGTGTTCCACAAAACCCCAGCATTAGAATTCCTGTGGCTGACTCCTCGGGAAGCTGTGACAGCCAGGCAAGCAGATAGGGTCTTTGAGTTCAAGCAGCAGATGGCTGAAAGAGCCCAGCGCCAGCTTTTGCTGCTTGAACGCCTACTCAGAGCAGGGTACAGGGCCAGGCACCTCTCCAGCAGCAGAGAAACCCATCCCAGCACCTCTTAGCCAGGCCATGTGGCGAGTCTCATTCTTCTCTCAGCTTCCACATCATAATCCATAAAGTGGAGAGTGACTGGTGGATGCCTGGGGTCATTCCGACTTTGGCTGGCTGTGTATCAGGGTATCTGCAATGCTGTCAATAACCCCATGTAGTAAGTGTTATCCTCCTGTTTCCCAAATGTGCAAACACAAAGCCAAAAGCGTCGCCCTGAGCCATCCTCCTTGGGCCAGAACAAGGGCCTGGCCTTCACAGAGCTCAACTCTAATGGGAAGAAAGAAAACAAACACATATGAGCATTTTACCAGGTTCTATAAATTCTTAGGGGGTAAATTAAGGAATGGGGTGTGTAACAGAGAGGGGATCTGTTTAACAAAACATCTGGGGAAGAATCCAGGAAGAGACAGTGATGCTAAGATCTCAATATAAACAAACAAACAAACAAATAAATAAGTAAACAAATAAAGCTGGCCATGGGACAAGCAAGCAGGCAGAAAAAACAGAAAGGGCAGGTGCCCTGGGTCATGGGAAACCCAGCAAGGCCACAGGATGGAAGTGGAGTGAACAGAGAGGAACGTAGTAGACAATGAAGGCAGACGGTGGCAGGAGCCATCAGTCAGAGGCTGGTGTTGTCAAGGTCTGAATGTTTGCTAGGCTGCCACTGGGGACAGCAGAGTAACTGCTAGGACTGGGGCAGGAGCCAGGACAGGGACCAGGGTCTGCCACAGAGATTGTTCTTGAGGTCTATCAGAGAATCTCTCCAGGGTAAGTCTTCTGCAGCCTCTCACACGTCACTACTGCACCCACTCCTGGAGGCTGAGCCCTCTTCCCCAACCCCTTCCTGCCTCTCCCGTCTCAGTGCTCTGGGTCTCTGCCTGACCACAACCTGGCAAGACAATTCCAAGCTCCTGCCTTCCACCTGTGCTCAAATCCCATCCCCCACTACCCCAGCAGCAGAACCAATCTGAGGCCATCAATGGCTGTCTCCCTGGCTGCTCTGAGGCCCCTTACAAGTGGGCCCTATTGACCCTGCCCCAAGCCACATACTTCCCAGTCCCGTTCTTGGACCGCAGTTCCTCCATGGTTTTGCAGATGGTGTTCCTTCTATCTGGCAAGCCCTTCCCATTCCATCGCCCTCTCAGCCTCTCTAAGTTTATCTTCTCTGGGAAGTCCCTACTACTCCTGGATTGGGGGGGGGGAGGAACACGACACACTCTTTTCAAGCTTGAATTAGAATGGGACCCACAGGGCATTTCAGTTGGCTGCTCTCTCACTCTCTTGGCAGCTATTTACATCTCTCTGCTAGAACAGGACAGGGGGCCTGGCCTTCAACGATGGGTCGAGTCTTTAACGAGCCCCCTTGCCATCCTCTGTAGAAGGACACTATGACACTAGACTGGCCAGAGAGTGAGACTGAGACCCTCCCTTGTGCAAGGGTCTACAGTCAATCTGACTCGCACAAGCCCTGAGATGGAAGCCATCCTGACCTGCTCTCTACCTATTCTCCTATCTGCTCATCAGTTGACCTACTACTATGTGCCAGTAGCTAAAGTACTAGATGTTTGGGACTCGGGAGGTTGACACCAGGCAGTTACCTGCTTTTCCTTGTTGCCTTCTCAAAGGTCAGGTATTTGACCCTATACTCAGGCAGCCCTGTCCAAAGACACACAAGTCACCATTTGCACTTAAATGCTATTCCTGGGCAGAATGCAGCCCCTCCACCCTCTACACACACACACACACACACACACACACACACACACACACACACACACAACTCCAATTCCCCACCTCAACCAATCAGAAAACAGGAATTTGGCCATGGCTCCAATCCAGTTGCTGATTTTTCCTAAGACTAGAATCACGCCCATTTCCCCTTTACAGCTGTACCGCAGCATTTAGAATACAGCCTGGCATTCCCGCTCAGCCACTCAGTTGCTCATTCACTCACTTATCAGACACCTACTGAGTCCTGCTCAGACCCAGGTCTTGGGGAGCAGCCTGAAAGAGGCACTATTCCAACAGTAGGGTGAGGGGCTGGAGCTGTGTGTGGCGGTGAAGGTTAAGCGTGGTCACACAGGATGCAGGGTTAGATGGATGCATTTTGTCCAAAGTGGACCTGAAGACTGGTGGTAGCAAAGCACCTAGTGTCATCTCTGGGACTTCCTGCTTCACCCCACAGTGCCTCTGTGAGCCAGGCGGCCTCATCCTCCTGAACCTCAGCCCCCACTTCAGTAAATGACAGTTGCACCTGCTCCTGGGACACTGGAAGTAGGGCTGTGGAAAGAGGACAAGGAGGGTCCAGGAGGAAGTGACAGGCTATGCTGGGAGGAAGTGGGAAAACAGGTGTTGTAGAGCCCCTCCACAGCCTACATCTGGTGCTCAAGCAAGAAGAGCCCTGCCAGGCCCTGAAATCAGCACCTGGATGGGCAGGGCGAGGACTGTGGGTTGGGATCCCAGCTTCATACATACCTCTATGTGAACTTGACCACCACGCCAACTGCCTTCCTACCTCTGTTCTCGGTTAAATTGGGCTTCTCTAATCCTCGGTGTATAAAGACAGCTCTACCAGACCGTGGGAGCAGGCTCAGTCAACAAACACTGGCGGGACACTGACATTGGCAGACCTTGCGCAAGGTCTGGAAACAGACACAGATGAGCCAACTCTGGCCTCTTAAGGCGAAACTGGCACCCTCAGGGCTAAAGTGAGGGAAGTAATTAGGATTGGAGGGCCCGTCTCCTATGTGCCTTCACGGCCAGGATCCAGCTTACATGGAGGAAGTGGGCACCATGAAAGCCCATTACACAGAAGAGGAAGCAGAGTCTCAGGGAGCTGCAGTGGGTATTCCCAAGGCCAGAACTGGAAACCAGGAATGATTAACAATAAAACGTGTCTATTGACACCAATCAGATACCCCGGTTGTGCCATCCAAGCGTTTCCTGAGCCAGTAAGCGTGATGAGTAACTGTTAGCAGGTTACCCATAGAGTAGGAGCCAGGAGTTGTATCTGATGCCAGACAGACCCCCACTCACCCAGCCCTTGGCCAGAACAAGAAAAGCAGTGGTGGCTTTGGCTAGAGATGGCAGTGGTTAAGTCTCATGTCCACCGAGGAAGCCCAACCTCCCGGCTACACTCTCAGCTCCAAATTCTCTCTCCATCTCTAGGAAGTTCAGCATCTCTGGCATGCTACCTACCCTACTTGGTGCCTGAGGCTCCCACATCCCTGCTCATCCAGGAAGCACAGGTAAGGACGCCGCCCAAGGTCATAGCCATGGGTGGCACTCGGGGAGTCTCCTTCTTGGGACTAAGATGAAGGGGGTCACTCTTGCATTTCTAAGTTGGAGTGAGATGTGTCTGTAGGGGGGTAGTGTGGTGGTTCAGGCTTTGTCTTTGGTACATCATCTTATCCAGCGCTGCCTCTCAAAGGCCAAGGTGGGCATTTTCATCCCTGCTTCCATATGAGAAAACTGAAGCTCAGAGACTAGTCCAAGGCACGGGACTGGCAGGTGGCTAAGGCTGAGTCCCAACTATAGGGGCCTGTGCACGCAGCGGGCTTGGTCAGCAGCAGCGTTTAACAGATGAATAAGAGTGCTGATGAATGTGTGTGATGAGATGAAGGGAGGGGCTGGGTCAGGACCCGGCTCTCCTGCACCACCAGCTCTTCCTTCTTTCTGCTGAATCACAGCACCCCTCCCCCTCTCCCACCCCATGCCTATATCTCAGTAGTGGTGTCCATTGCCCGCTTTCTGCAAAGGCAGAGGACCATGGATGGAGCAATCAACGGTTCTCCACAGGTTGGCAGGCCAAGCTCAGTCACCTGCACCCCCAGAACCCTTCCATCCAATTGTCTCTCCCCTACCGCCGCCCACTACCAGTGATCGAATGTGCGTAGTTGTAAATTCGTTTCTTTAAATAAACAGCCTCGAGTTCCATAGCAAATAGTCTTTTAAGAGGAGGAACATCTCCAGGCCACCTCATATTTAGCATCCAGTGATCCACATATTTGCACAGAGAGAGAGAGTATGTGGATACAGTGATGGTTGGACGCTATAGATACCACGGCTCATCCAGATGGGAGCTCTTTACGATGCTGAGTCACTCTCCGGCAGCACCACTGAGGAATCCCAGGCTCTGAGCCCCAGCACCACAGCCTCATGGTTCTCTACTTCATGGTGGGGGTGGGGAGGAGAGAAGGAATCCTGTCACCACAGAACAGGGATAGAGGGGACACTGATACTCCCTCCAGCCTGCTGACCACAGCTTGGAGGTCTTTCCCTCCTTGGCCGCCTTCTGGGGCTCCCCTGAGGAGCCTCCTGTCCCTGTAACATGAAGTCTTCTTACCACTCACTTCCTTTCTTGGACCCTCTAAGAGCTGAGCAGGTATCTCACTTACTTGAGCTGCCCCATGTTGGATCAGGGTTCACGCACACCGTATGCTCAATGCCTGTATACTGAGCCGTAGTCAAACCTAACTTGATAGCAATTCCTGAAGAACCGTGGTTCTCTGTTCGAAAAAGCTCCCCTTATCTCCGCCCTCCTTCTTGTCTCTAAGCCAGTTCTCTATCCATATAAAAATAGGCTCCCTCCTACTTGCCACCCACTTCTGCCCAATTCTATAATGAATCAATTTTATTAATAGGCTTTGGGATAGGAACTTAACAAAGGCTTTTTTGTGAAAGTCACCGTTTATCTCCCTATACAGTTCACTTCTCAAAGAATTCTAATAAAGTAGTCTGGTGGGATTCGGCCCTGCCATAACATATTCATTAGTCCTCTCTTTGCCTCCACATAGAATGTGTTTCTTTAAGAACTGGTGACTACAATCTATTTGGTTGTCCTAACAGACAGCAGAGAGAGACACAAAGAGCATGGCTTTGGCATCAAAGCTGAGTTATGTTCTAGCTTAAATGGCTGTACATTTATATCAATTACCCAGAGACCCGGACAATTTAATTGTCACAGGGAATTAAATGAGATAATGTCTGCACAGAACTGAACACATCTGTCCTGCTTAGTGTAGGCTTGCAAGTAAATAAGCAAATGACCGAGTGATGAAGGAATGACTCAAGACCCTCATGTAGCAGACCCTAAAGGGGCCCACTCTGCTCTCTGAGGTGCTCAACTCATACTCCAAGGGGTGGTTTGAGAGGGCTCAGTCACTGTGACAGAACACCTGCCAGCAACTTCAGGAAGGGAGGATTGGTTTGGCTCCTGGTTATAGAGATTTCAGTCCCTTGTGGATTGGAAGGTGTAGGAGCGGGGAGTTCATCTGTAGCAGTAGGCAGCAAGGTGTGCAAGGTGACAGCAGTTCACATAGTGAAGGCTGGGAGTTAGAGGGGACATTCTGCCAGGCAGGCCCCACCTCCTAAAGGCTCTATAGCCAGGCACCAGCATTAAAACCACTACAGCAAACCTTAGGAAGAAGGCATAGGATCTCTCTCCGGCCCTTCATGCATGGGAAATGTTGAGTCCGGAATCTTGATTCAAAGCAAAAATGCTCCTGGAGAGGCAAGAGTGCATCTCATTCACTGCTGGACACTCTTTCCCTAATGATGAACACACAGAGATGCACGGTAAGTGTGCTTAGGCTACAGCTGACTGACGTGATTTGATTTGAACAGAGTTATCTAATTGACTTGTATGATTTTGAATTTTGTAATGTACATGGGTCCACCGAGGCAAACCTTTCCAGAACTTGGGCTTAGCTGGGACCTAGCCTTATAGCACAAGGGAGACCCCCAAATATGATGCTCTAAGGATACTTCAGGGCATCTCAGAGGTGGGTAGTGGCATTGGTGTGGCTGGTACAATGAGGTAGAAAGCATTGGAAATATTTATGATGTATTGGAGTTCTGTCTGGATCTTCCCTTATTTTTAAGCCAATAGGCTCCTCTCTTTCTGAGCCACGAGAAACCCTAATTTAGGAGCTTCAACTTCATAGGCATCATGACCTCTAAGCTTGGGGGTCAAATGAACTCACCAATGAGAGGAGAAAGCAGGCTGAGGTCGGGAGCCAGGCAATTGCTGGGGTACTTGGGATGAGGATGTGGGGTATGAGTGAGGTGTGACTCTGACTCTGGAGTAAGTCACACACTGCTGAAAGGAACAGCGTCTTAGGCCCCTGGCAGGGATGGGCTAAGACCTCTGGCATCACAGTGTGGATGACAGCCAGCATCCCTGGGGCACTTTAGCTGGCTCTATCTCAGTTACTACCCAGAATGCAGCCAGGGCCCTGAGAAAGGCAAGAACCTAGGGAACAAATGAGCTTTGGGTGAGAAGAGGAACACTCACCACTGCATTCTGGGAGTGCCTGTGTCTGTCTCCCACATCAACGAAACCCCATAAGAGGAACAATTTTCTGGTTTTCCATGCCCCCTTTATACCCCCCAAAACACTGGGTACAGTTATAACAGTGGATGATGGATGAACAATGAAGTCAGAGCAAGGCTCAGAAAGCCAGTGGAATATTGCAAGATGGCAAGAAGAAAATGTTCAAAATATCAAGGTAGCCAAAGTCCAAAAGCAGAGAGGCCCAACCAGGAAGGGCAGGACCGAGCCTCAGGAGTCTACAAAGGAAGTTGAACTAAACAGAACCAAGGGACAGTAACAGACTGAGTTTGAAGTTACGTCCCTGTGAGCCACAGGCTTCTGAGAAAGGGTCTCATGAAACATTAATAGGATGGCCACCTTAGAAGGGAACTCCCCTCCTCCCCAAAAGAAGCCCTGGATTCCTGGTCCTGTTTCAACCACAAATCTCTGCTTTATTTGTTTGGACTTCCATATAGAGTTTTATTTTTAAAGGAGTCTCTAAATATAAAAATGCATATACTTGAAAATCACTGGAGTTAAAAAGGCTCATGCACCCAGAGGTAGACAGCTGGATCCAAGTCCACCCTCTTCCTTCCCCCTTCTCCCTCCCCTCCCCCTCCATTCACCCCCCCATCCTCCCCATTTCCTCCCCCTCCCCCTCTCCCCCCTCAGGACTTCAGGAAGGAAGCTTTGAGCCTCCCTACTCTTGTCTGTGTAGCCTGGGAGTGTGTGCCATGTTAGCTGAGATGCTGGCTGGAGTTCCCAGAGGCTGGTGCGCACAAGCCTGATGCCGTGTGAGATGACTTTGGGTGGTATACAGATGCACGTTTGTTATTTTAAAAGCTTACAATCAGCGCATGTTAGAAATATGAAAGCCATGCATCCAACTCTGATTTATGGAAATAATATAGCATTTTCTTTGAATATAAAATTGTGCATTAAAAAAAAAAAAAACAGCAAATTGTTGTAGGAAAAACTGCCAAGTAAATAAATAGTCCTTGCAGGGCAGAAATTGTGGAGGGAGGACATGAGTAAACCTGAGGGGGGAATTTGAAATAATCTATGTAAAACACCAATCATAGTGTCAGTCGCTTAGGAAGGAGTCAAAACTTTGAGTTCTTATTTCCTTTGCTTTGCGCTAACTTTCTTATGTATGAGGAGCTGGAGCCAAGCTCATTCACTGAAGCAAAGCAGGTACCCGGTGCTAGGCTAAAGAAAGAACAGTATTTGGGCGGGGGATGCTAGTTGTGGTGACACATACGGGTAGAACGAGCTCTAGGATCAGGGACAGGGGAAGTGGGAGTTGGAGGCCAGCCTGGGCTACATCTTTAGGGCCCGTGAGATGCCTCATGAGGGAAGATGCTTGCCTCCATGCCTAACAACTTGAGTTTGGTCTCCAAAACCCACATGGTAGAAAGAGAGAACCAACTCCCAAAGGTTGTCCCTATGACCTCTACACACACACACACACACACACACACACACACACACACACACACACACAAATGCAAACAAATGCAACTCTTTAACATGTGGACAGTGCCAGAGGAACCACACCAAAATTGTCCTCTGGCACACACATGCACGTTTGCATGCATGCATGTACACATATGTGCACACGCGCACGGGTACACATACACACACACATACATACAAATAAAAAATAATACGTGGAATCTTAAGTTGTGGTCTTTCCCTGAGCTATCAATATACAGTGTGAGCCTCTCTCTAGTAATGCCTGACAGTGGCAGGGAGCCCAGCTCTTAGTCAGTAGCCCAGTTACAAGGAGAAACACAACACTCCACTGAGCACTGTGGTGCTAAGCTGGGGCATCTCATAAAGAAGGTGTTTCTACTTACAATATTTTCAGTTTACAATAACTTTATCAAGACATTACTCCATCGTAAATCAAGAAGGGTCTATATTAGATTCTTGCTTATAATAGAGCGTACGTTCCTTCTTGAAAAGTGTATATATTAAGGATGAGGTGGTGAAACACTTCCTATTGTTACTGACAAACCATGGAGAACTACAAGCAAATGTGCAGGAATCAAAAAGATCAAGATAGCCGTTGACTAAGGAAGCACTAACGGAGCAGGAACACTGTAGGAGTGCCTTAGCTCAAAGCCCACCCTAGCCGACATGCAGGGATGTCTTCCCTCACCACCACACTGCCAATCCTTGGGGGCATCTCCTGGAGACAGTAATTCAGGCTCCCCAGAAGAAGGAAGATTGCTGGGGGTGTGACTCGAGTTTGCTGGTTGAGCCAGAGGTCTAAGGACCAGGATAGCAGCTTAGCCAAAAGTCAGCAGTACCTGGGCCATGGTTAGAAATTAGGGCTGGGGGACCAGAGTTCATGTCAGAGTCAGTCCCCGCTCTCGACATAACTGTGGAGAATGTCCTGTCCATTGGGTAGATCAGAGTAGGGGTTCAGTGTTTACTACTTGTATTGTCCTTGGTTAGTGCAATAGTTTGAGCAGACACCCCTGGACCCCACCCATCAAGATATTCTTCTTGTAGGTTTCTAGGGCTCTCTGGGTCCTTCTATTTCCCCATCTCCTATATTTCTCTTACCTAGAGTCTCAGTAGGGTGTCCTCACATCTGTCCCAATCTCCTGGTAAGTGAAGACTTTTGTGGGACATGCCTTTTGGGCTAGTGCCCAATTATAAGTGAGTATATACCATGTGAGTTTTCTGCTTCTGGGTTAACTCACTCATTGTGATCATTTCTAGTTCTATCCATTTGTCCACAAATTTCGGGATTTCCTTGTTTTTAATAGCTGAGTAGTATTCCATAGTGTAAATGTACCACAGTTTCTTTACCCTTGCTGGGGAGGCCTGGTGGCACTCAAAGAATAAGCAGGCTATCAAGATAAGACTTGATAGCCTATGGCCATATCGTGGGGAATGAGGTCCCCCCTATGTCTTAGACCTAGGGGAGGGGAATAGGGTGAAAGTGGGAGGGGGGAGGAATGGGAGGATACAAGTGATAGGATAACAATTGAGTTGTAATCTGAATAAATTAATAAAATTAAAAAAAAAAAAGAAGTTAGGGCTGGCACAGCTCTCAGGCCTCTGGTATCTAGCAAGGCTGATCTTCAAAGAATGATTGGAAGGTTCCTCCAGAAGAGAGTTGAGCATCAGGAAGAGGTAGCCTAGGCCAGCTTAGCATTCGGAAGAACCAGGTGTGGCCCCCAAACTGTTCACATCAGCCCTCAAAGGGTCACTTGTGACCTCAGCTATGTTGATAATAAACATCAGATGCAAGGTCTGCTGGTCTCCGTAAAGGAGGTTCCTAGATGTCGTCAGCTGCCCATGGACTCAGGGGGAAGACTAGCTGTCAGGCCAGGAAGAACAGAAGTCAAAGAAACAGCCAGGCTCTCTCTGGAAGAGGCGCTGAGATGGCAATTTTGAGGCCTCCTGTGGGATGCATCAGTCACAGCTGTGCTTGGGAGCCACCATCCCAGGGGACCCAGGGGACCTGGCTCCGTGTGCTCTGGGCCAAGAGGAGGCATAAAGCTAGAGAACAGGCAGGATAGTACACTGAGAAAGAGCTGAGCTGAGACCAAAGGAGGAAGGAGGCATTCTAGAAGCCCAAACCAGCAGTCGTCCCTTCTGAAGAGCCAAGGGAGCCCCAGCAATGTGATTCTCTCAGCCTGACCCCCTCAGGCTTCCAGAATCTTCTAGACTAGAGCTCTAGGGACCATAAGGAGGTTGAACCGGTGGCCCTTGGCCTTGTTGCTGAAGTCTAAGATGCACATGGACGAGGACATCTAAATGGCGCCTCCAAACTTTTGATATTGCAAAAATGACATCGTCATATTCAAAGTTGATGCTTGAGAACCGGGAGATGAAATTTCAAAAAGGAAAGAGGGGGGTGGGAAAGAGTCACAATGTGAATTTGTAATTTTGGGCTACAGGGCACAGGAGGGAAAACACTTGGAAGAGAATCTACTGACTGAAGTGTTGCGAGCTCTGCTGCATGCAGGGAGAGCAGAAGGCAGATGCCATCCCACCCCCCACCCCCAGGGAGCTGTTGAAACCCGGTTATGTGATATGTACCTGTCTAAATGACACTCAGTGCCAGCTCAATGCAATTAATTGTCACCACACAGGCAAATGGTCCTAGCATTGACAGATAGACTTGTATTTCTTTTCCTTTTTGTTTTTAGTCATTTTGTAATATTTATTTTAAAGTGAAATGTGAAATCCAGACTTCTACAAGGAAATCATTTAAATATTATCAATTAACAAAAGATACTAATATTGCGCTGACTGAACAATATATACCGGTTGGTCACTGCTGAATTCACTTCTGTTCATCCACTACAACTCAGCTGAGATGTCACTTCCTGGAGAGAGTCTCCTATGATCTCCCTCTCCCTTTGCCTTGTCATGTTCTTTGGACATCCACAGGCCCCTCTCCCTTCCTGTCACAATACTGACCCTCTCTGCTCTAAGCACTCATTGGTTCTTACCCGCTTCTCTCGGGCTACAGGAGCTAAGGAGTCACTGTGCTGTGTTTAATGGATGCTAGTCCTGTGCTGATATAGTGCTGTGGCAGTGACAGGAGGGCCCACTTGTGGCATGTGGCCAGGTCACACTGTGGTAACCAGTTAAGGCCGGGAGTGTGTGGCTTGACACAATAGTAGCCATTTCTCCTTCACATGATATTACCTGTGAAACCAGGAGAGTTTCCTCCCAAGTGGCAACTCTGGGAAGCAGGCTGGCGGCAGCAGATGGAAAGAGTGGAGGGCCTACCAATTCTTAAACACCTCAGCCCGGAAGTGACAGCCATCGGTGAGTCTTTCCTCGGCCATTGGCCAGAAGCGGTCTCATTAGCTGCCTCACTCACTACTCAAGATGGAGAAATTAGTGAAAGCTATATTCGCTGAGCCTGTGTCCCTTATAACAAGGACCATGACCTGCAACCAGTGTCTGGGGTTCCAGAGGCAATGTCAGACTCCCAGAGGGTCTTAGGCATCATGACCCGATGTCCTCACATAGCGATGGGCTCCTCACAGCCAGGGTGTGGAAACATTTCTTCATTTGCACATTTAATGCAAAGGGTCCTAAAAGGGAGGAAGAGCAAGGAGAACAACCTCAGAATCCATGAGACCGTGCATTTGAAGGGCCCGTGCACTGAGGCCTCCACTGATAGCATTTCTCTGTCTCTTTTCCATTGAATCTTGAGGCAGTGAGTCTAGTGTCTCACCAGTACCGCCTACCTACTGTCAACCAGCTCTCATTCGCGTTCTACCACTGGTGACAAGAACCTCTTAGCTTCCGACCTCCACTATATCCTGTTCTGGTGTTTGTAGTAAGGCACCAGTCCTTAGTGAATAAGGTTTAAGGGAAAGGATCTGCCCCTCCCCCTGACCAATCACCACCTTGGCCTCTAGAAGTTGTTCTCGTGGACTAAGTGTGGTGAGGATGGAGGTGGTAGATCAGGGGAAGGGCTGTGTACCCATTTGTGTGTCACAAAAACAAACAAAAACAAAAAAAAAAGAAATGAAAGAAATCCACCCTGTGGAGCACATGGTGTAAATATGTAAATTAGGGTCATTTAGCCTAGAGAATAGAAATCTCTAGATGGTGTGGCATAAAACAGCAAAGAAGGATTTACCTACATCAAATGATGGGCTCTCTAGTAAGGCAATAGGAGCTTAAAATAATAATGGTTTCCTAAGCCGGGTCCAGTGGCACACACACTCAATTTAATACTCAGGAGACAGAGGCAGACAAGCTTCTGTGAGTTCAAGGCTATCTTGGCCTACGTAGCAAGTTCCAGGCCAGCCAAAACTACATAGTAAAAAAACAAAAATAAAAACAAACAAACAAACAAAAAACTCTGTCTCTTTAAAGAATCGTTTCCTTCAATCGTTCCCCAGCATGCTTTTGGGCCACCATGCCAAGACCCTATGCTCAGCATGTGGACATAGAAATGGATCAGTCACTGGTCCTGATGTTGGGGAACTGGCAGGATAAGATAAGGATGCTAAACCGCACGAGGACTGCAGAGATAAATGAGCGTATGTGATGGTGCCATGGGAGCTTGGAAGGAAGCATATGGCCCACCAGGGGAGAAGTACTCAAGAAAGTACAGGCAAAAGCAGAGGGTGACTGACAGCCGACCTATTGCCCCAGCTGTTTAAGGCCAAGATGTGACAGGTCGGCAACCACAAAGCTGAGACTGTCCCAAGCTAAGACTGAACCATAAATGAAGCTCTTAATCCTTGTTTTTAGATTATTTTTCAGAAATTTTTTCTTAAAATATAACTACGCTAGTTAGCTTTCTATTGCTGTGACAAAATACTGAAAGGAAACCAAAAAGAAGGAAAAGGCTACAGAGATGGCTCAGAGGTTAAGAGTACACTGCTGCCCTTGCCGAGGGCCCAGGTTCAATTCCCAGCACTCACATGGAGGCTCACAACCGCTTATAACTCCTGTCAGGGGATCCAAAGCCCTTTTATGACCTCTGTGGGTACTGCACATATGTGCAGGCAAAACACTCATATACATCAAATAAGAATAATTGTGTGTGTGTATGTGTGTGTGTGTTCTTAAATAGGCAAGATTTATTTGAGTCAAGGTTTCAGAAGTGTCATGTCATGGGTGATTGGCTCTGTTGCTTTTAGACTGAGATGCAGAAAAAACACCTGACCAGCAAAGATGGCAGAGGACAAGCCACTCATCTCAGCACAGCTAGGAAGCTGGGGAAGGGTGGAATGGGACACACCTCATGAGACAATGTCCTCCCGCTCTGAAAGCATCAGCGAGTCACTCCATTGATGCAGACAGTACCCTCATGAGCCCATTACCTCTCAAGACCTCACCTCTAAGCCCTGCTTCATTGGGGACCAAGCCTTCAACACAGGAAGCTATTTCAACCACTTGCCTGCATTCACAAAGTGTTCCATGAAGTTCTACATGGCACTGTATCTATGCAACCCACCCCAGACCATGAATGGAAGCTACCACAGACAGCCCTACTTCTCCTCTTCATGACTCTCACCCCTCCCACAAGAGGGACCACCACCTCAACTTCCAACCTCATAAGAGCATTCGGTTTGGTTTTGAACTTCTTATAAGTGAAGTTATGCCAAAGTGACTGGATTCATTCACTTGCCATTGTAGCTGAGATCCTTTAGTGTGTTTGAACTTGGTTATAACTCTTTCATTGCTAGATTATATTCCACTGCCCTCTTTCACGAAGAGTCTCTTCAAGCCCCTGGGGAGATTGGAGCGAGGTCCACATTTCATCCTGGGTGGAGTGGCCTCAGGTCTACGGCTAACTCAGACAGCATCACTGAGGCTGTTGGTATACTTCACCCACTTTTTCTGCCCCCTTGAATCCTTACTGTGCCTTAAGGGTTCAGAGTTGTTATCAACATCTCACAGTTGGGCAACTTGCCTTGTAGATAGGCATGGAGTCTATGAGTGGGGCCCCGTGTCCATTTTTACACCAGTTTCAGATGAGAACAGGTAGCCCCAGGAAGAGTTAGAACAGAAAAAGAAAAGTAAAGAACAATTCCAGAAACATCCATCTTGCCCCCTAGTTTGCTGGACAGTAAATTTCCCTTTTGTTCTTCCTGCTTGGCTCTCCTCTCACACCAGAAAAATTCTGGCAGAAATGAGCAGCCTGCCCCCCCCCCCGACCCCCGCTGGTGCCATGTGGGATGCCCATACAATTTAAATCAAGCTGATCAAGCCCTGACTGTGCCACAATTGTAGGAGAAACCTGGGCTCATCCCTTTAGCTCGATGGCTTCATGTTGTGTGTCTGCTTTAATAGTCTTCCTCTGAGCCTGGTAAAAAGGGGAGGGAGACGGAGGGTGGACACCACACACAAACAAGCAAACAAAAGGCGCCTAGCATTGCCCTTCCCTTGGTTAACTTGGTACACATTCATTCAAGTTCCTCCCCAACTTCTAGAACTGGTGCTTCCCCCCAACCCCCAGTCCAGTGCTGTGGCTCCCTCATCTCTTAAGTAGTGACATTAGCATCCTTTTGCCTTCACAGCGACAGCCAGCCCCTAGTGGGTTTCCTTGTGCTGCCTGAGAGCAGGTGTCCCGGGGGGGGGGGGGGGGGGGTTGGGTTTGCAGCCATCTCTCAGGACCTCCTTGACTCTGGTCTCCCAGCAGCTGCGGCACTCCAGCTCACAGCACACAATTAGCCCTAAAAGGAAGGGCCTTTCTCTTCTCAAGAGTTCTCATTTCACAGCTCAGATGCCTTTATTTTTGGAGGCCTGCTTGGTGAAATGCCTCATCAACACCACATCCAAGCCCCTGCCATGCCCACCCCAACCGTCCACCGGTCCTCCCATTCACTAATCTGCCCAGCATTCTGTGAGCGTTTCCAGGTGTCGGGCTGGACACTGAGAGACCCACACAGTTCTTGCCATAGAGTCTCCCACAGTGGAGGGAGAGACAGACAATAAACAAGCAGATGGACAGAATAAATAGGATTACTTTGAACGGTGCTCAGGACACCTTAGAGGATAGAGACAAACGCTGTAGTAGACAGGGATTGTTGGTCAGCCATCTGGTTCGGGAGCCGTGGAGGGAATTCGCAAACCAGCAGCCTGTGAAGGTGGGTCCTTTCCCGGGTTTGAGCCCAAAGGCAGCTACTGAAGGGAAGGGTCACCCACAAACTGTCTGAGAAAGTCCCAGGATGCAGAAGCACCAAGGGACTTGGCTGCTCTTGGCTGCCCCCATTTCCCACCCTTGGCGGTGGCGCCATCTGTTCACCACTGTCTTGCGTCTCATGCCCCTATGGGCAGGGACAGAAACTTCGAGAACTCTTGCTGCACCTGCTTCGCCCCACCCACACTATAGGATTAGTCTTTCCAGTTCTAAGAGACCTTGGACAAATTGGATGCTTTCCAGATGGTCCTCCCACAAAATGAGGCACTTTACACGGACAAGGCCAGATGAACCCCAGAAGTCCAACAGACTCTGAGCTTCACCCTCAGCAGCACTCTGGGTCTCTCCTCAGCCCGCCTTCTCCGACGACATTTCCTCGCTGACTTGATCTTTCTCTGTATTGTTTGCTTTTCCTGCCTCTGTCCTCCTGTAACACTCATATCCTGACTCCATGCCTTATCTGGCATTCATTTCCTTCAAATAAACCCTTTTTTAAAAAATGTGCATTCAGCCATGACTGGGTGCAAGGCATGGGCCTTGGAGCTTGGGTCTAATCACAACCGAGTGAGGAGGCATGGACTCTCCCCACCCCCTCCCTCCCTGAAAGATGAGTCATACTTGGTGAAATAGGGAGACCAACGTGGCCAGCCTTACAAAGGACACAGGGGAGGACTGAGGAGTCTCCAGAAATGATTCTGGGGGTGGGGGGATGGGGGGGGGGGGGGGGGAGATGGAAGGTGCTTCCTGGAGGAGGTCAGATCTTGATATATAGTCAAGCAACAAAATACGGGCTGTCTGTGAGCAGCTGGGTGAGGCCCTCTCTGGTGCACCAGCTGACCCAATGTCAGTTCATTTGGCTGGAATGTAGCAAACTTGAACTTCAGTGTTGTTCCCTTTCCTCCACTTTTACAGTTCTCTGATACTAACTCACCCCCTTCCCATCTTCTCCCGCTTTTACTCCCAACAACTTTATCAAAGACCAAAGTTTCTGAGCTGTCTTCAGTTCCTTTCCACCTCTCCTCTCCTCTCAAATCTTAAGTCCATCTCTGGTGGGCATGCTGTCTACTCGGGGGCCCCAGCAATCACAGCGTAAAGGCTGACCTCACCGTCTTAAAGGTGCAGGGCTAGGTCTGCTAACTGTACTGTCTAAGCCCTGTCTCGTCACCTGTAAACAGCCTCCTGGGGCTGTTGTGAAATCAAATAAGACGAATGTGGAAGTGTGGCCTGCTGCTTCTGAGGATATTTGCTGCTAATGAGGGCTCTTTTGACTGCAAGTGACAGAACCCAACTCCAAATGGCTTAAAGGGAAAGTCCGCCATTGCTGGGAGCAGACAGGTCTGGAGAAAAAAATTTGGACTGCCTTCCTGTCTCCATCTGGTCTCTGCTTATGCCCCTCACTCTTTGGCAAGCTCTCCCTTCAAGTGGCAAAATATCCAACCACCTTTCTAGCAGCCAGGCAGCCTCAACAGAAATGGGTGCCCTGCTGCCCGTGGTAGCAGCAGTGTTCTGGTTTGAACATCAGCAGGCTCAGCCCTAACCCCATTCTCACAGGCAGGCTCAGGTCACGCACTGTCACCTAAAGCTGGTGACAGTGTGATCTCCCCACCCTGGCCAAAGAAGACCATGAGGAAGAAGGGAGGGAAAGGGGATCCCTCTCATAGAGGCATTGTCAGAGGAGGTAAAGACAAGGAACTTCAGGAAGAGAAGCTCTCCGGGGTCTGCCTAGGGTTGATCACATTAAAAACAGTGTTCAACAGGGCGGTGATGGCACACACCTTTAGTTCCAACACTGGGGAGGCAGAGGCAGGTAGATCTCTGAGTTCGAGGCCAACCTGGTCTACAGAGTTCATTCCAGGCCAGCCAGGGCTACACAAAGAAACCCTGTCTCAAAAGCACAAAACAAAAAACAAAAAACTACAGCAAAAAAGCAGTGTTCACTATCCACCAGGATTCCAAAGTGCCCAACGCCCCGCCCCCCCCCCCCCCCCCCCCCCCGTTTCTGCAGCACGGCACCCTCTCCTATACTCACAGCTTTTTATTGCAATTGTCTATTCACCTGCATGCTGTCTTCATGAGGTTTTAAGTATTTGAAGACAGGCCCAGCATCTGTGTTGCCTGTCACTGTGCTCTCAATATTGACACGTGCTAGACTCTTAGTAAATAGTGAAGCGGATAGAAGGACAGATAGAAGAGCAGTTAGATGGGTGGCTAAAGAGGTGGATAAGTGAATGGTAGTAAAAATGATGGATGGGTAATGGATAAGTAGTGAGTGAATACATGGGTGATGGCCCCGTGAACGAAAGGATGAAGAGATGGGGAGCTAGGACAGATGGAAGGAGCAGCGGGTGGCTTGGGAGAAAACTGGTAAGGCCAGTTTGGAGTTTGCTGAACTTGAACTGCCTATGAGCCAGGCAACAGCTCCTCCCCAAGCAGGTTGTAGTGGGCCTGGCAATCAGGACATGGCCCTGTGTTGTAGACAGAGGTGGAAAGCCCTTAACAAGGGCACTAGGATGGGAGCCATGAAGTAAGTCAGATCACAGGAGAAGGGCAAAGTGGTATGCCCAAGGTCACTCGGTGCATAAGGAACTTTTGAGCCTGGGGCTGTGGTCACCCCTCACAACAAGACACCCTGGCTGAGGTGGCAGCATAGAGTTAACACCTCTCCCTTCCCCTCCCTCCCCTCCTCAAACCACTCAGCCAGAAGGGAGCAGCTGCCTGGGAGGACAGAGAGACAGATTATGTAAACTGTGATTGCCACCCACAGGAGGAGGGGAGAGAATAGGTATTGAAATGTGCTTTCAATAATGCATGTCCTCCTCCGCACAGGCCTGGGGCTCAGGATGGGGAGAGGAGCCTTAAAGGGACCAAGCCTTCTGTCCAACCAGCAGCACCCAGGCTGCCTGCTATTGCCCAGGTCCTCTGTCCACAGCCAGACTCTCCCATAGACAGCCAAAGCAGGTCCCATCCTCTCACCCCGAAGGACATTGTGTCTCCTCTTCTGGCCCTGGCGGATTTGGCTTTTTAAAGACTGTGTTTCCCAAACACGCTGAATTGAAGTCATGGTTAATTCATTTCCCCCATTTTTTATTAATCAAAGGCACTTAACTGCCAGTAGGAGCTTTGATCAGCAAGGGGTAAGCCACGAGGTGAAATTACTCTAACTCCAAGTAAAGAAATAAGACAATATTGGTAGTCATCTTACCTAGCTGCCAGGTACCCTCCATTACTATGCTACTTTGGGAAGAAATTCAGAAATAGGCGAGCCATAGCTTGGGGAAGAAGGACACTACACAGCACTCTCGTTGCCCGGACTATACAATTGAGATGCCAGAAACAAGAGTGGGCTTGTCATGGTGGCAGGATCAGGGAGATTTGAAGGCAGGGGCCTGACCCCTCCAGGTGTAACTGACTTAGAACTTAGCAATGAGAGCAGCCACGCAGGAGACCTTAAGAGCAGAGAGTGAGGACAGGAAGTGACTTTTTAGCCAGCACCATCACTGTGTCCATACCACACATCAGACTCAGCAGAGGAGTCCCTCGGAGCATGTTCACTCACTCGTGGTACACAGAGGAAACAGCATTCAAGGGGTTTCGCGGCATACATAAACCTCTGAGCTGGTAAGCGAGGCACTGAGGGACTCCTCAAATTCACCCATCTGGGATATCATCCATCCCCAAGACAAGAAAAGGCTAGCTGGTGCCCCACGCCCACTTCAGCACATCCTCTTCTGTCCTTCCCTCATGAGGCTGGCAGAGCCAGAACATGCCAGCTTGATTGCTTCTGTCTTTGGGGGTCTCCTGGGCTGTGGAAAAAGAAACTATTGATTTTGTCTGTTGTCAATTAGCTGGGCTGTTTCCTCTGGCCTGATTACTCTAAGACGAGGGTTGAAGATGGGACAAGAGGATGCCCCCTAGCTCTATTGCTCTATGGCTAGCTGCCTCTGGGTCTGGTTTTGTTGATGTTGAGTTAGAGATGGCTTGAAAATCTCCACACACCTCTGGAAAACCTGTGTGCTTCCAAAGGCTGCCTAATGAAGCCGGGATGACATTTCAGCCCCTAAAAACTAAGGGAGATGAACCTATCCCTTTCCTTCTCTTTCTTGAAGAAGGTAGAAGTTGATGGACTAGTCTCTCCCTGGAAGTTGTTTTAAGTGAACAAATTTAATACACACATATGACCATGCATGCACAGCCCTTGGTACCTTAGTGACTGGGCCAGAGCAATGAGCAACCCCTCAGGCAGAAATTCAGTGTACAGCCATCCTTTATATTTATAGGGGCTATGTCCCAAAGCCCAAACCCACTCTGTTTTTGTGATGTTGGATGACACAGTACCTACAGCATGGGAGGAAGTAAAGTGAATTTGGTGCTAGATGCTCTGATAACCAAAATGGTTGCTAAGTGATGAAAAAGTAATCCTCATATATAGCATGGATGCTCTGAACAAAAGCATGACGCACATCTTTGGAGGAAAGACATGGGATGGTTTGAGATTCCATCCCACTACTCAGAAAGGTATACAACTTTAAACTTGTAAAATGTCTATTTCTGGAATTTTCTGCTTAATGTCTTTAGTAAAAGAGAAGCCTGGATAAAGGGGGCCACTCCACCAAAGTCTTCCGAAGCCCTTCCCTGTGCCAGTGTAGATAGGGCTCTGAGGATTCAGAGACAGAAGGAGGTCCTGGTCCTGTCCTCACTGAGCAATCACTTGAGAGAGAAACTACATGGAGGCAGGTGAGAGGCAGTGTGGGGTTTCAGTGCAGCTATATGCAGAAGAATTACACTGACTGGCCAAACCATGTCCCTCTAGTGGGGCCCCAGACTGGACCCCAACACCCCCAAAGCATGCAAAAAGAGACTCCCCAGGAGGAAACGGAGGTGCCCTTGCTAACAAAAAGGGGGAATGAAGGCATGAACTGCAAGGCAAGCAATTCATTCAGCATTCTCACAGTGGCCTGGGTGGCCCAGAGTGGCCCAGAGTTTGCAGTAGTTGACACCCACACTATGGTATTATACCAGGTTCTCTCAAGACACGTGTGAAGGCCAAAGGCTGAATGGACAGAGAAATGCATTTGACCTTTTACACACTGAAATACCAGCCACCCAGAACTACCCACACATCTATGTCTTTGTGTCTTTGCTCCAGCGTGAGCTGGCCAGCTCCGGAAGGCATAGGATTAGAAAGTCTCTGGTTCTGATCTGCAGGAGTTCATAGAGAGGAGGGGCTGTTTTAGCTCTAATATTCTGACAGTTTGGCACAGATAGACCCACCTCCGAGACCTGCACGGTACTGCATATCTCCCCCAGCCCTTGGATGCTTTTATCTGCTTGCCAACCTAACTGGCTTCCGTGAAAGTCAGGAATTGAAAATGCCTTTAAAATCCCCCTTTTATTTCTGAGTCAATTTTGTTTCCACTGATAAAAATACCTAATTGTTATTACATTTATCGAACAGTCTCGCTAAGGCAGCCTCTGGGAGCCTCACGGCTTATCCTCTTTAAGTCTGGCCCTGCATTCTGAGAAAGTGAGGTCTTCAGTGGCCAGTGGGGGAGGGTCTGGAAGCCTTTGTATTTTAGGAAGGGACCACACAATTGCAGTCTGGTCAAACAAAGACACAGCACATGCAAGCTCTATTGGAGAGCGTGTGGGGCTTTACTTGTTGATCTTGTGAGGATCACTCTAGTGATAGGGAGCAGGTTTTTAGTGCCATGTAACAGCTAAGGGCCCTAACTGTTTAAAAAAAAAATGCACAGAATGCCATAGAAGGGAATGCCTTCCTTGTTCCTAGAAGTGTGGGAAGTTGGGCCAAATGACCTTAGCTTTTTCCAGTGAGGAAGTCTTTGAACCTCAGATCATAGTTCCAGCTTAGTTACTGTTCTTGCTGTGTGGCTTCGGATGAATTATGCCCCTCTCTGAGCCTTACTTACCTAGATAAACCTATGGCCTCTTCCTCTTCAAAGGGATGGATTTGCCTTCTCTCAGGCGTGTGCGTCACATCAGCCTCTGAGCATCTCAAAGCTCCCAGTGTCTGGTGTTTGACTAGGCAGGCCAGTAAGCCTGCAGATGTCTGAGCCTTGTGTTTACAGATGCTGGGATCCATCACCACAGGGAGTACCCCCACCCCGACCCTGTGACAGGGAGAGAGTGAAGTCTGGACAAAGAGCACCTCCCACCCCAACAAACATGCTGACCTGGCCCTGTCTCCCCTCCACCATCAACAGGCCCCAGGACAGTCTAATCAGCCAAGGTCAGACATAGGTCAGCTGAGAGGTGGAGGCAGGTCTGTCCCAGAGCTGGAAAGTGTGTCCCTCACTGGTCCTTTGTAAGCCATACAAAGCTTCTCTCCTCTCAGCCTTAGCATAATATTCCTGCATGGGGGTGGGGGGTGGGGTGGGAGGCTTATCTTCTCCAATGTAGGGGGAGAAACAGGAAATTGAGGTTCAGAGGTACCAGCAACTGTTTGTGAGCAGTTAGAGAGCAAGTGGCTGTGAGAGCTCTGGAGTTGCAATCCGCATTCTGAGGATATGTGGGAGCTTGCCCACCCCTCCTAGAAGACATTCCTGAGCCCACACAAAAGGCCAGAGTCAGACCTGAGCTCCAAGTCTCTCTGAACTCCAAAGGATGATGGGGCAGGCGTTCGGAGAGCCCAGGGTTTCACCTGCCCTCTGAACTCACTGAGGTTTTGAAACCACTCACTTGCTCTCTCTTAGCCTCCATTTCCCTGTGGTTTCAAGGGACTTCTTCTCCCCAACACCGCTCCTAGGAATAGCTCCTCACCCCACATCCCCATCTGCTCACACCTATAGTGTCTTCCACTGCTGGTTTTCCCAGCTATAACCCTATAATATAGGCAATATGGGGCTCAGAATACAGAGGAAGAAACCAAGAGAGAGACTCTCATGCCCAAGACCACAGGATGTAGAAGTCGGAGTGGAGGACTGTCATATAGCGCCTACCCAGGGCTCCCCTGAGAACAAGCCCAGACCCTCACCGTCATGAGAGTACCTACCCAGTGCTCTCCCAGAGGTAAGCCCAGACCCTCACCACCACAACAATTCTCACAAAAAATAGCCTCAGACCCTTACCACAGTGACAATGTCTCCTCAAGTCTCTTGAAGAGACTTTGTGACCACAAGCGTCACAGCAACATGAAGAAAAGCAAACAACATGGTGGCTAGCCCTGGACCCACCAGCTGCCAGCTCCTGCTACCCAAAGCCCCACTGAGCCCAGTTTCTGCTCCATCCGTCCAGATGCCAGTGTTCTTTGCCTTTAACAGCATCTGGTCACTGCCCTGGTGTCCCCCTCACCCACCCACCCACCTTGCCTGATGTCCCGCTGAGCTCTCTGAGATTCTAAAGATGAAAGGAAGACATGCCTAGTTATTCAGTAGAAAGACAAGCTGAGCTGGAAGGGCAAACGATAGACAAAGCGCACAAAGGATTCTAGAGAGGACAGCAAGGAGGAAAAGAATGAAAAGGAGGAAAGTGGGCATTTTAGCAGGCCCATCCAAACAGAAGAGACCAGTGGGACTATGACTTGTTTTCACTCTCACAGTCACGATGAAGGGAGACATGGCGGCCTCCACTTTCCTGATAACACTGATGCTCACTAACATGAAGCATAGCCAGTCCCGGGTATAAATCACCATGGCGCACTACACACACACACACACACACACACACACACACACACACACACACCGCGTTTATTCGGTCCTGTACGAGGCAGCCTTCCTCTAGGAAGGCAGGTTCCACGTGCAGCAGCCCAACTCTCTCTCCTACCCCAGCCACTCTCATTTCTTCTTCTGCCATGGGCAGCAGCAGGAACTCTGGCAGTGTCCCAAAAAGTCCCTTGCATAGGGCTCTACAGGCAGACATGGGAACAGGCAAATCTTGTCTTTGGAGTCCTCATTCCCCAGAGCTCTCCTAGAGACAGCAAGAGGTTATTTTCAAAAAGTGGCATCCCTCCCTAGTAACCTCATCCTCGTCTGCAGCCCTGTGGGCCTCCCTGCTCAGAGCTCACAGCTGTATTTCCCTCACCTGCCCAAAAGTTGTGGGAGAGGATGGGGACAATCACCCTGCCAGAGGAGAGAGTGTGGATCTGCTTTAATGACCTCATCTCCACTAGTGGGAGGGGCCTTGGGGTCCTCCAGGAGACTGTTCTGTGCAGATATGCATGGGGTCCACATTTGTGGCTTCAGCAAGACTGTGTGAGTTCAGCCTTCAAAGTCCCACCTGAGAATATAGGGCATGGATGTTTCTGGTGCAACCTGAATGTGTCTCTACACTCTGTGCAAAATGTGGTATTTGGGCACGTGTGTGTGTGTGTGTGTGTGTGTGTGTGTGTGTGTGTGTGTGTGTGTGAGCGCACGCGCGCGCATGTCTGAAAGGCAGCTCGTGGCACTGTGACTCTCCCACATTGATGTGTTATATACCTCTGTATATGTTTGCTCCTGTGTGCATAGGTATAGGCGTGTGTGTACACAAGTACTTATGTGTGTCTGTCAGTCTCCAAGAATCCCAGGAAATTGAATTCTAAAAGTAGGAAGAACATTGGCTTTCTCTGCAGCTCAGTTCCTTCCCTCCCACTGCTCCGGTCATAGACGGAAGCTTAGGGAGAAAGCAGGACTTACTCCAAGGGCAGTTAGCTGCAGAGCGTACTGGAACCCAGATGTGCTTCTTGGCTCCCAAAGCCTAGTCATCTGGTGATCCCTGCAAGCTCCATTTCCAGGGTCAATAGCTGTGCCTCCTTGTTGTCATGGATGAAGCCAACTGGACCACCCACCCACTGGGCTCTAGGCAGGTGGGAGGTGGGGGACACAGGTATATCTGGCTTGTATGACTCTGACTAGATCACTCGCTATTCAACAAGCCTTGCTGTGAGGAAAGATAATTAACTCACTTGATAGCCATCTAGTCTAGACCATGGAAATCCTGAGAGGTAGGACGTGGCCTCTGCCTTCAAGAGCTCACAGTCTAACCAGAGGCCACATGGGTAAACTGAAAACTGTGGAGCAAAGCTCAAAGGGCCTAGTGATGATGTGGACGTGGAGGCCCAAAAAGGCACCGAGAGAGGAGCAACTGACTCTGTCTAGAGGGCTAAACAAAACTCACCAGGAGGTGACATTTAGATCAGAATTTAACAAATAAACAAGTTTGACATAGAACAAGAAAGGACATCCCAAGCTGGGGGCATAGTTTATGCACCAGCATCTTACCCTCCTCCTCATGCTTTGTTCTAAAAAGATTCGACCCTCCCTCCTCGCTCTGCTTGATCTGCCCTCCGTGTCTCTTGTGCATATTTGTACCCACCATCTGGAATTCATTCACTCGTTCAGCAAATGTGTCCTGACCACTAAAAAGCTTCCGGATTCTGAGCATGATCAGTGTCTGAAGGCAGGAGGCACCGCAAGGCCCCGTTTCCTCCATGCCTGGCCTTGGGCCAGGACAGTGAGGAGTAGAGAAGGTCTGGCCAGAGGTGGGAGCTCTCTGAGCACTGTGGTATGCCAGACGTGGGTTCTCTCAACAACACAGGAAATTAAATGCTGAAAGGAAGGAAGCTGAGGGCTGAGACAGAAAAACTAACCAAGCTTGTCTGTAGCCCTCCATGCCAGGATAGGTCCATGTGGTGCCGAGTCTGGGTTTCCTCTGCAAGCTGTGCTGACTGCGTGTGCAGATGAAAGTCTAGGCTTTGCTAACACTGAAGGGGCTATTCTTTAGTCTGTACTCATCATGCTCAGACTCCTGAGCTGTCAGCCATGTGCAGGGCTGGGGCACGCAAGGTAGGAGGGAGATTGTCAGCCCTCGGGCTTAAAGAGACCTCGCTCTAGAGGAACCAATGTGAACCCAACAGGCTTGACGCCAGAGTCAGGGTGATGGCGAGTATGTGGAAAACAAGGGGACCTGACTGGTTCCTCAGACTTCCATCCTATCAGCAAAGTTCCTATACCCAAAACTCTTTGTGGCCCAAAATAAAAGGAGGAAAAGTGCACTGAGAAGACCTGGGTGTGATTGGTTCTCACTCTTCACCTTTAGCCCAGAAACCTTGATTCCTCCACATTGAAGCCACCGATAGAGCTTAGGCGGCTTTGGGAACCCCGTGTATTGCAGAGTCTCCAATGTGTAGCCTCTGATGAGGAACTGCTGCCCTCGCTTTGCAGAGGAAAATCGCTGGCTGTCATGATGGAGAAGGGAAGAAGGCCAGGCCCTAATTTCCAAAAACCTGTGGTCAATAGTCACAACACACAGGATGTGGTGGTGCACGCCTTTAATCTCAGCACTCACATGACAGAGGCAGGTGGATCTCTGTGAGTTCGAGGCCAGCCTGATCTACATTATGAGCTTCAGACCAGCCAGGCCTATGTAGAAGAAAGAAGAAAGAAGAACAAGAAGAACAAAAACAAGAAAATGGAGAGGAAGAAGAAGAGGAGGAGGAAGAGGAAGAAGAGGAGGAAGAAGAAGAGGAGGAGGAGGAGGAGGAGGAGGAGGAAGAAGAAGAAGAAGAAGAAGAAGAAGAAGAAGAAGAAGAAGAAGAAGAAGAAGAAGAAGAAGAAGAAGAAGAAGAAGAAGCTTCAGGACAAAACATCTGGATTAAAAGATGAGCAGGAGGAGTATACAACAATCTCCCTTCCTAACATGGAGAATCTGAAAGGCTTCTCCTTGGGATGTCCAAGCTGAGCCTTGAAGATGATGTAGACAGAAATGAGAAAGAACATTCTGCAATAGATCAAAGGCTCGGGAAACTTCAGAGGCCAGCCAGTGCTCCTTATAAGGGTCTTGTTTTGCTGTATGTGGTCTGGAAATTTGGCAACAAAAATCTGGGATGAACTTTAGAGATTAAACAGAGAGTAGCTGACCCAAGTTCCCAGACTGCAGGGGACTCTCTTTCTATCGTAGGCAGACCCCTAGGAAACAGGGATGCTGCTGTCAGCTGTTGCTGCCTGCCCCATGCCATATCACATCTCCTTTCCTGATAATCAGGGAGCCAGTCTTACTTGAAAGTGAAGCTTCTACAGGCGCATGGCTTCAGCTCACAGATGGAGAAGTGCTGTCCTTCCTCCCCAGAGCACCCTCTCTGCTGCATTTGTAAGATTATACTTACAAGTGAACCCTAAAGCATCCCCAGGCCACTACCATCTTGGCATGGAACAGAAACTCAGAAGAATCCCTGGATTTGGAACCAAGAGGTATAGCCTTTGACATTATTAGCTCTGCCATTTGTAGAGCTTGGTGAGTCACTATGTCTCTCTGAGTCTCAGAGTCCTCAAATACAAAATGAGGTGTTGTCACCAAGTACATGAAGCACAGCATGAGCCACTCAGATGTACATGTGATGACCACCATCATGAATAGCAATCAACAAGAATTTTACCAGGCCCCGCTATGCCAATCTGTGCCTCTCTATGTGCCACTCGTCTCATGTTTTCTGTGTCTTTAGGCCAAGTCAAATGACTGACATGCCCCACTTAGGTTTCTCTAAGAGCTCTGTAACATTCACACAATGATCCATTTCTCAAACTGTGGCTCCAATGTTAAGTGATTCATAACTGTGATGTGGCTGGTGTCTTCGCAGATCAAGTACATGGGACAGAGTTGCCAAGGGGGCCACCTAGCCCAGCCTGGGAGGTATAGAAAGGTCCTTCAGAAGTGTCACTCCAATGGAGCAAACCATGCCAGGCTCTGGGGAAGATATTTGAGAGAAAGATAGCAGTACAGGCAAAAGCCAGGAGGCAGAAGCAGGGGCCAGTCTGGGACAGCAAGGTAAGAGAGAAAGCTGCCCATATCAGCATAGGATCAAAGTCAACCATGTTCCTTTCATTTCTTTTAAGCAGATTGCAAGCAATTTGTTGCATCTTTTGGAAAGTAAAAACTGAAAAATTGCAACATGTAAATTTAGATCATACTACATTTACTGGGGCCTGGTACAGCCCAAAACAAGAAGCCAGGGGAAATGTTGGGAAACAGTTCAATCAACACATAAGACAGAAATAGTGGGCAAAACAGCTCCTTTTTTTTTTTTTTCTAAAAGTAATTTATAGCATCAAAAATCTGAATCGTGATTCACCAGTAAATTCCATCAAACGTTCAAGGAAGAAATAATGTGAATTCCACTCGGAATCTTTTAGAAAACAGCAGAAAACCTTCCCAACTCATTTCAGGAGGCCAGCATGAGCTTGGTCCTCAAGCTAGACAAGGGCATTATAAGAAAACCACAGCCAATGCCACGTGGGAACACATACATGACACAGAAATTACACAAAATACTATCACATTTAACCCAACTATGCATGCAGTCTTCATAGCAGCTAACATCTGAGTCCACACACACACACACCCTGCATTGTTGAAATCAAAGAGCCCGTTAACACAAGTCATTTACTGTCAGTGACTCAGACAGAAAAACTTCAAATGCAAGTGGTCTTCTAAAGCGACTGAAAGTAAGTGTGGTGCCATGTGAAAGTTCAGGTGTAGCCTGAACCCACAGTTAGTGTCCAAGAAGCCAGCTCCCTCTAGCCTCACTGGCCCTCTTCTGTATTGTCCCAGTGTCTCAGGCAAAGCTCTGTCCCAGAAGTGGCAAAATGGTCCCTTTAACACCAGGTGTTTGTCCACTGACTGCAAATCATCCTGGGAGGAAGCCTGGATGGGTTATCTGTGTGATTTGCCCACACTCCCAACTCCCCTGCCCAGCCTATAGACAGGAGACTTTTGCTGAAAACAGGAAGGAGACAGGAATCATTGTTCCCCTACAGCACTGGCCTTTATATGTGACAAAGCCATTGCCCCATCTGGTCTCCCTTCTTGAGCAAGGCAGGCAGAGTTAATGGCACTGACACAGACAGTGTACACAAAAGGAATACAAGGTCCAAAGTGGAGGCAACCACACAGGTATTAGGACGAAAGCTTGGGTTCAGATCCACCTTCTCTAGCCTTAGGAACCCTCTCCAGAGGGAGCCGGCCCCTGGCTTGGGTCTCCTAAAGGACAGAGGAAGAACCAAGGCTCACTGGGCATCCTCCCCTTTGAGGCGGTGCCCCCAGTTGGAGGTGTGAGAGGCAAGTGCCCAGCTCAAGGTCATGTGTCTAATGGGGCTTGTAGCCCTGCATCTTGGCTAGGCTGCGGCTGGAAAGATCTCCCACCACCCACGGCCCAATGGAGGTAATTGGAAAATTCGAAATCTGGAGCCTTGCTAACTTCCCACTTGGTCCCACCCTCCTTCTCTCCACCTGAAGCCAGGACCATCTGTTCTCTCTTGTGAGGTTGCAGGGAAGATGAAACCAAATTTAAATACTGATAATACTTAGCATTTGTCTGGAAAGGGTTCTGCACAGTAATTGCTGATTAGCCCTCCAGCCCCAGGGAGACCTCCCTGTCTCTGGGTCCTGTTCTGTAAACAGGCTGGTGGCTTTTAGACTGAGAGAAGCAGAGCCTGACATCTGAAAGGGAGATTAAGGCTTAATAAATGTGTTTATTCAGGCTGTTGTTCCCCCACCACTAACAAAGTTGGCAGCTGGGTCCAAATGAGACTCTGGCTATCCAGCAATGGCTTGGCCATGGGAGCCTCTCGACCTCTCTCTTATCTGCAAAAGGAAGATGTTTTCTGTTGGCCTGTCTGGTCCTTCACCAACCAGTGTTTTCTGAGACAGGGTCTCATTATGTTGCCTTAAACTCCAGATCACTCTGTGTCTCCCTCCCAAGGGCCTGGATTATAGTTGTACAGACCTTATAAGTGTCCATCAAGGACTAGCCACTGGGCCAGGGACTGATATGCTATGCTGAACAGATGAGGTCCTTACTCCCACGTAGTTCACAGTCTACCTGGGAAGATCAATAAAAACAGGAAAAAAGTAAGTAAGCAAGATTACAAGTCAGCACCACGAGGCTGTTTAAAAAACAATCTGTATATGTATTTTTTAAAATCTTTATATACTTCGAAAATTATTCCAGATGGTGGAGTCCTATGTTGCTTGCCATGTTTATCAAGAAATAACAGGTGTGTTCTCTAAGAAATGGGAACTGTGGACATAACTGTGGACTGTGAGTTTTGTTGCAACAGCCAGGGGTGCAACAGCCCCTGTCCTAAGGGCTGTGTGGAGCCAACAGTATTGCACCCTCCAGTTCCTTTGCAAGGACAATTGTATCTAGCCACTTTATTCTCATATCTTTCCTTTTTTGTCCCTTCCCTGGACTGCCCGCCCACCCAGGCCTCAGATCTGGGCTTTCCTTGTGGAGTTGGTCACTGTGGCCACCTGGGTTTCCAGCTGTGTTCTGTGAAGTCCCAAGATGCCACAACAGGTCTCACTGGCCACCTCAGAGAATGAGAGCAGATTCAAGGGGTCTCCAAGCCCACCACAGCCTCAGCCAGTATGAATCACCCATTTTGGTTTCCATACCAATCCACCTGAACCATGGGTGCCATTACTTTAACTTGGAGTCAGAAGGCCAAGATTTAAACCCTGGCTTTAAAGGCACACAGCCCCAAGTGGGCTGAGAACACTGCCTGTGAAAATGAGATTGCTGCCTGACTGCACAAGGCACAGGTCCCATGAGCCACAAGCCCAGTGCAGTGCCTAGCTTGGTTAAACATTTTCAAATCTTCACCCTCTCCTTGGGTATTTAAGAAGGAAAACAAAGCAAGAGTGAAATATCCAACTTGTCCACCAGGTGGACCCCGCTGGAAAAAGCCTTGAGTCTGGGATCCCAATTTGTGACGGAGTTCTTAGAGCCCACAATCGCTTCAAAGATTCTGTGTTTCCCATTCATCTTGAATAGAAAACATCCCTCTAGTCTAAAAGATGACGGTTATGTATCAGGGTAGAGGCAAGCCAGGAAATCCCCCCGAGCCATGTCTCGCCATGCAGAATCGTGCACTGATCCTGAGG
Organism: Acomys russatus; assembly: GCF_903995435.1. NCBI lineage: Eukaryota > Metazoa > Chordata > Mammalia > Rodentia > Muridae > Acomys > Acomys russatus. The sequence continues at coordinate 36,593,016 of NC_067139.1, forward strand.
TCCACAACGGGTCCACGAGGGTCCCACCTGCTCTGCACAAGAGCGAGCATGGCTAGGATGTGCTGAGACCGCCTTGTAAGAATGCCAAGCACCATCCATGCTTACACATACATAGGGAGCAGCACCCTTGCACGCGGCTTGACAGGGTTTCTTTCTACAGCACACTTAGCCCAGAGAGTCTCTCCTCAGGCATATCGGTGCCACCTCCCAGACACACACAGTCTGACTGTCCTCATCTCACAGGACATCAGCACCTAGGGATGTGGGAAACTCAGGAGCCTCCAGCACAGCAAATGCTGATGCTGACATTCAAACCGACAACTGTCTAGGGGAGCCGTGCAGGACTGTTGGAGGGTGCACACAAGGGGAACACTGGCTCTCTGTGCTCCAAGTCACGAAGCAAAGACCTTGAGGTGAGGGTAAGCCCAAGGCAAGGCTGCCCAAGGCTCCAGCCACCATGTGCTCCCTCAGGTGGCTTGTCAGCCCACACTATCCTGCCTCCCACCCAGGTGCACACATGCCCCAATCTGCAGACTCAGACATGGGTGTGGGCACTGTGACACATGATCTGAGCCCTCAGCTGCACAGAAGGCACCTGCAGTAAGCCTCCCAGTAGGCCCACACCTGGTTTGCATGCCTTCTCACAGGAAGGGAACAACACTCAACTGGGCACAAAGGCCCACTCAGGGAGCAGCAGCACACCTAGGGGAGAACCCAGGAGAGCCCACTCCAGGAAGCTGGTGATGGAACCTACAGAGGTACCTGCCACCCTGAGTGTTCCCCCCTGCAAACACCCAGCACCCACACTGTTGTTGCTGCAAGAACTCTGTCTCTGATCCATAGACTCTAGAAACCCTGAGGCCTCCTCCACAGGGCAGCCTCAGGAGGATCAAAACCCCTCAGCAGCAGGGACACAAAACGTCCAAACTGTACAAGGCCTCAGAAGGAGCCCTCAGATATAAAGGGGGGCAGCCATAGGTCTCTAGGCATGGGGGCTGGGACAGGAGGTGTCCTAGACCAAACTGTCACACTAGTTAGAAGCACAGACTCATGAGATACCTGTCCCCGAGCTCCCCTCCTGTCCAGCTGTGAGACTTCAGACATACCCTTTTCTCTCTGAGTCTTGCACTGTGCTCTCCTCCCCAAGTTCAGCCGTGTTACAGTTTAGATCAGGAGTATTCTCCAAAATGCAAATGTATGTGGTAACCAAAGTGTTTCCTTGAACAGGATCCCATAGGAGGGGTAGCGTCTCCTAAGAGGGTTCCATCTTGTGAAAGTTTTACCCCCCATCCCTGGGGGCAGCTCACCTAGAATGACAGCTTTCCTCTTCTCCTTCCCCTAGTGCCTCTCTGTGGGGTTTTTTTTTTCAGGGCATCTATGTCTGTCCAAAATGATCTTGCCTTTTGTTTGCTTATACATTATCTGTCATTGGTGCTGGTCTCAGGGCTGGCACTCTGCCAGGAACAGAGGACGAGAAGGGGATTAGCAAGGCAGCTGGATAAGTGTGGTGCCTGTGCTGGCACAGCTGTCAGCCAGCAGCCACTGAGCCCACTCTCCTTTCTGCCTCCTAAGGCCAGAGTCTCCTTCCAGCACTTTGAAGGGGTGTCCCCTGCTTCCAGCCCCTCTGGCTTCATCTCCAGCAGTCTACCAAGGAGAGTGGCCATTGACTCACCTCCCCTTTCCCACTCAGCAATCAGTGGGGACCAGGACTTGGGGGGTGATCAATTGCTAACCACACAGCTCCCATGGACTTTTCCTTCCCTCGTTTTAAGGCTTGTCTCGAAACGGTCCACTTCTGAGCAGACATACAGCCCTCCCCCACAACACCTGAACACATCCTCTCCAGAGAGGGCACGCACCGGGCACAAGCCATTCTGCATGATGTCTGTAGTCCCACAGGACAAGCATGGCACATCAGCCCTGCGTCCACTGTGCTTCCTGGAGGCTCTGGGACGTGCGTTCAGCTCCATGGTGGGAAAGATGCAGGATGGCTGGGTGAAGAGTCAGGAGGAATGGCCTCAGGTGAGCTGCTTCCCCGCTCTGAGGCCCGAGTTCCTCATCTGCAAAGTGAAAACATCGAGAATTCATGTTCTCAAGGGAATTCTCCAGGTCCATCGAGAAAGGAAGTTTTAAAGATATGGTCCAATTATTAAACTCCTGTTGTATACTGTCATTCCATTTTATTCTCACAACAAACCCGAGACCACAGTCCCAGACACAGAAAACAAAGAACCTGCCCAAGTCCTCATAGCTAGTGGCTAAGGAGTGGAGACTGAGCTCAGGCCTGTGTCACTCCTTTGTACCAACTGCGGGGAGAGCTCACTTCTAACAACCCCCCCTCAATGCTCACACCCCATGCCTGTAGGGTGGCCCTTCTGCTGTGGCCATGTGTAGATGTGGCTCTGCATCTTGTATCTGGTGGCCCTTGTGTAGCAGCAAGGCCTGGGCACTCAGAGGCCCCCACAGATCTGCAGAAGCAACTAGAGTCCAGCAGGACAGCCTTGGGTGCCAAGCAACCTCCCCTTCCTCACACATGACACAACCAGGTTGTTTCTTACACTTGAGGATGCTGCTAAGACACAGACTCCAGTATGGAGCTTTAGGGTGTACAGGAAGAGTGAGGAACTGCAGTGGGCTCCTGGTGAGGTGAGGTCACAGGTGATGCAAGGCCACTGCAGAAAGTGAGCAGGGGATGACAGCGCAGTATGATGTGCACAGTATTTCAGGAAGGTTCTTTTGGCAACAGAACGCAGGTTGGGTTGAGGAGCTGTGTGGGGGAGTGTGAGTGGTATTCATGCCTGGAAAACACTTGCAAATGTAACCTCCCCCCAATCCCTCCTGTGTCTAAGGCAATATGAGAAGTGTGTGCCCATCCCACATTGCACCCAAAACTCCAGGGCTGTCAACATCGCCCAGGGAATGGAACTAGACCCTTCTCTGAGCTGCCTGACTCACTTATCGAAAAGCACCCTTGCTACAGCCAGATAAGCTCAGAGCAGGCATCAGCGTCAAGGGGCCGTGATTTGAACCAAAGTACACAGGACACCATGTGTAGGACTGCTCTGTGCTGGTGTGACAGACATACCAAAGGAACAAAACTATTCTACATAAAACCCTAGGAAGCTTCTGATGGGCTTCTCAGACCAGCTGGGACTCAAGAGGACAGGAGGCCCTGTGCAGTTCATAGCCCTACCACCCAGGGAAGGCTTTGAGCCCACAGAGAACAAGCAGGACCCTATTTTTTGGGACCAATACTTTAGTGCTTCCCCCAGACCCCATTAGGGAAGGGAGGGTTCCAGTTGCTCCGGCTGGACCCCAGCCCTCTCCTCAAATCCCCACTTAAGGAGACACACCTCCCAGCCGCTGACACCACCTGTACATATGCAGCTTATGCATAGTGCGTGGTTGCCTGTTGCCATCCTTTCAGTAAAGCCCTGTGGTGCTCGCCCTGTGGTATGCCCTGAGCCTGGTTCTAAGGCTAGCTGAACATTCAGGCAGTCCTGTTTTCAAACAACCCTGAGGCTGGCAGTGGACACCGTGATGGTAAAGGGTGATGAGAAAAACAGATGGCCCCAGGAGACAGGGGTGCTACCTCATCCACCAGGTCCCAGGAAGATCCCCTAAGATGGGACAGGGTGCTCAAGAACAGTGAAGGGGGAGGAGGAAGGAAAACAGGATAGGGGAAGGAAGGATCCATGCAGGGACACAATGAGGGATCCAGACAGCTACTAGCAGGGCCAGTGTATAAAACAGGGTCAAATGACGCCCTGGAAGCCAGGTGGTGGCTGCGCATGCCTTTAATCCCAGCACTTGGGAGGCATAAGCAGGCAGATCACTGTGAGTTCAAGGCCAGCCTGGTCTACAAAGTGAGTCCAGGACAGCCAAGGCTACACAGAGAGACCCTGTCTTGGTGGGGGGTGAGGAGTCGGGGAAAGGTGCTCTGGATCAAGTGGTGCTAGGCTGAGTTGTGTGGAGATGCGCGTGCAAGCCGGGTGACAGGAAGGGGCAGAAGGGGAAGCGGGAGGAGCATAGAGGCCAGAGAGCAGGTGACAGAGGGAGCATGAGGTGTGCCGCCACGACCGAAGCTTGTGGTGACTAAAAGAGTAGGCAAAGAGAGTGAGGGTAAGCTACCACAGAGCAGCGTGAGCCCTGGTGATTCAGAAGGCAGTATATGTAGGGCCTGAGCCTCCTCTCCCCACAGAGATACCCTTACAGCATGGAAAGACATAGGAAAGGAGAGCCTTGTGCCAAGGAACAGAAAGCACAACGGTCCTGGGGCGGGAACAAGCCTAGCAGTTCGAGGTGGACAAGGAGTCCAAGTGGCTCAAGTGGAGGGCACGAGGGCAGAGCATGGGGGACTCAGGTCACGTGGGGACTCAGGTCACGTGGGGACTCAGGTCACGTGGGGACCTCAGGTCACGTGGGGACTCAAGTCACATGTAGGGCCTCAGAGACTAGACCTCACACCCTAATTGTGATGGTTTTACGATGGTGTAGGCCTTCAAGCAGAGGTCTACGGCTAAGAGAAAGGACCGTCAGTGCGTGTGGTCAAGGTCTTTACAGGAAAAGAGCCAGGGAGCTGGTTTCATCCAAAGGTGGCCTCAGTGTGGTTACTTTGGACCGGTCCTCAGCTCTCCAAGGCTCTGTCAACCTCGGAGCTCTCATTTGGCCATAACCAATGCGGTGAGCCCTCTGGCAGCAGCCCCTCCTCAGCTATCTGTGGAATCATCTCTGCAGGGGAAAGTGCAGGAAGCATGCGGTCTCTCGCGCCATCTTTCTTCACTCCATCTGTTTACTACTGAGTGGCCTGGGGGCGGGCAGGGCACCAAATGAGCCACACGCAAATGTACAGCCCTCATACAGGGTCCTGCCACTCATCAGGACACGGCAATGGTGTAATATGACGGGCATCTGCTCATATGGCTGATTTAAATACTGAGGTTCACAAATGAACTTTTTTTGTTTTCAAATTAGAGTATATGCAAAGATTCCTTTGTCATCTATCAGACCTGGTGGATTACACCAACCAAATTTAGGGTCCTAGAGCAAGAGGAAAGCAGGGGTCTTCCTCCTTGTTACCTGCCTCCCTTACTCTCTGGCACTGTTAGAGGGCTGGGCAGCAGGGCCAGGCATGCTAGCATTTGCCCTGTGCAGGTTAGATGAGTGGGCCTGGCAGGAGGTGAGTGGGCAGCAGGCAGGCAGGAAAGCCACGGGAGGCCCAGAGAGCATCCAGAATTGTGTTGCTTTGATTTGTGTTGGCTTGGTCTTCCTTTTTTTTTTTTTTTTTTTTTTTTTTTTTTTTTTTTTTTTTTGTTTTCTTTTTATTTCCATTTTTTTCCTTTCCTGAAGGTTTGGGTTTTGTTTGTTTGTTTGTTTTTTTGTTTTGTTTTTTGTTTTTTGTTTTTTTTTATATCAGAAGATTGGCCAGAGCAGTTATTAAATAAATAGATGAAAGTTACCCTGAGGAGGGCCTCAGCCACCAAAGCCAGGAGTGTCAGCTCTCACCAACACACCAGCATTTCCTAAGGATGCCCTCTGATCTCCATGCTCTCCATCGGAGAGATTGTGAGCAAGCAAGCAAGCTCTGGAAACATCACACTGTGTACCTTCTCTAAAAATCACAGAGCTCGTGGCATACGAATGGCTCTGGGAGGTTCTCTAATCCCAGTAACCTGCATTCCCTTGACCACAGGCCCTTAGCTGCATAGACACCGCCATCCCCACTTAACTCCCTGGAAATGCCACCTAAAAGGGGGCAAGTTGCCCTCTGACTTTTTCTTTTCTTTTCTTTTAAATATTTATTTATTTATTTATTTATTTATTTATTTATTATGTACACGATGCTCTGTCTGCATGTACACCTGTATGCCAGAAGAGGACGTCAGATCACATTACAGATGGTTGTGAACCACGGTGTGGTTGCTGAGGAATTGAACTCAGGACCTTTGGAAGAACAGGTGGCACTCTTAACCACTGAGCCATCTCTCCAGCCCCGCTCACTGACTTTTTCAAGCAATGTCAGAGCCGACCTCGCGGAGGCTGCTTGAGCAGAAGACAAAAATGAGACAGGAACACAGGAGGCCAGGGGAGCCCGGCAGCAACTGGAAGACTCCGGCTAGGAGGCTCCAGGGTGACACACGGGGTATGAAGAAGGCAGAAGACGTGGTGGGTGAGAAACATGCAGAAGAAGAGACATGGATGAAGCCACACACACTCAGGAATCCGAAGGTGACGTTTCTGAGAGCGGGGCAAGTGCAGAGCACCTTCCTATGCCAGATAGCTATCCCTTTCTCTTCTACAGCCCCAGACGTGCTGAAGCAGGGGTGTGAGTGGCAGCTCCTTCACTGAAGCACCCGAGTGTTGCATCATCCACTCGGCCCTGCATCTCAGAATTTGGGGACAAGCTGAGTCATCAGGAAGACAATCAGGGTCTTGGTGAACTTGCACTAGGGAGCAGCCCTACCTGGGGCAGGTGTGTGGGCCCTGGGTACAGGGATGCAGAGAAACAATCACAGGGAAAATGGCTGGCAGAGAGAGGACTAATGCAGCTTCGGGGTGCATAGGGGCTTGGCTGGAAGGCAGCACCAAGCTGGAGGAGGACTCCATTACAGCAAACAGATCCTTCCTGGATCCCAGCTTACCCTCCCACGGAAAAGGTGTCCATTGTCCTACTGTAGCCCCCTCTGTACGGCCACAGAGGAAAGGCTTAGATGTTCCAGCCATGGGGCCACCCTAGTGAATACACCTTAATACCGAGACGGGCCCCTTCGTGCCTCCAGATGCTCAGGAGGCGGTTGCCATTGGAACCAAAGCCAGTTGTCCTCAGCTCCCAGGAGTCAAGTTCCAGATGTGAAAGTCTGGCAGCCGCACTGTGGCCCTGGCAGCGTCTCAGGATCCGTGGGCAGCGTAAGAAGAGGCAGATGTATTTTGACAAGGCTGCCACAGCTTCGGCAGCATCCTAAGTCAAAATAAGCCCTTGTCTTGGGCAGCCCCTGGGACAGGCTATTTCTGCATCGTGTTTCTCTTTTCAGGGTGTGTGGGGCGCAGGGGCGGGGGGGGGGAGGTGAAGCTGAGGAGTGACTCCAGCTAAAAACAGCAGCTGCCTTGGCTGGAAACTGCAATATCCCCCTAGACGGCAGTTACTTCCTCTGTCAGGAACCCAGGTCCTTCCGTGTGGGCTCATATTTCCTGGGAGGCAAGCTGGCTGATCCAGGGGCACACAGAACCTGTCCACTGTCAGGGAGTTGCAGAGACTAGAGACGGGCCTTCATGTGTGTGTAAAGCTTTCTTTGCGACAAGTGTTGGCTCTATAGCAACCTGGAGAGGGGGCCTGGTACTGCTCCATTTTAGAAAAGAGTCAACAGAGGGGCACTGAGAGGAGACCAGATCCTGGAGGGCTTGAACCAGTGGCTGCCAGGTTCTCTGGGTGGCAGGAGATTTATGCAAAGAGCTTTCTCAACCTGATCAGGATCAAAAGGCAGGACCAGTGTTTCCACTCTCGGTGCCAGGCACCTGACTGACCCTTTTACACACAGGACACCCAATAGCAACTCTTCGGAAATGGGAATCACACCCATAATTTCTGATTGCTAGGACTTGGGAAAACTGAGAATCAGAGTGGTGAGCATATTCTTCTCTTTGGGCTGTGAGAGAAGACCCACAGAGGAAACCTTTCTGACTGGCTCTTTCAGTGTACGCCTATATGTGAGGACCCAACACTCGCTTAACGCGCTTCTCTCATTTTACCGGCTGTAAGGCGAGCCTCGGCGTCAAGGCCCATCCTGAGGCTCAGGTCCTCAACAGCCTGGAGCTCAGTCAGTGTTCCCACAGCATCTTTCTCATCGCTCTTATTGAGATTGTTCATCCTGTGCACAGAAGAAGCGCAGGCTTGCTGGTCTAAAGTGGCCCTCTGAGGGTTCTTTGTAAAATAAATGCAATGAAGGGTTTTATTTTTGTAAGTGAGTGCATTAGAGAGGAATGTTAAGTCAACAGCATAGGTGCCGTGTGGACATGGCAGAAACCATAGAGGTGCTACCCCAGTGACTGTCTCAGTGACACGGTGCTCCTCACCCCCAGTGCCAGTCCCTGACCCCTGGCACCATCCCTTGGGGCTGCCACGATGGCCACCTGAGTGCATACAGGTGGAGAGTCTTCAGCATGCCTGGCCTGCAGCCTGCACTCATGCACGGTGCCTAAGACTTGGTGTAGACAATCTCTGGTGTTAGTTCAATCTGCATAGTTCAGTTCTGCATAGTGTACTCGGAGAGGTGAAGTGCCTAGCCCCAGGGCACACAGGAGGTGCTGGGCCCCAGACAGAAACACTTTAAGGTCTGTTTCCTTTCTCCAGCATCCCTGAGCTCACGTCCACCCCCATCCTTGACCTGAGGCCCTTCACAGGTCCTTGTTCCTTTGATTGGTCCCACAAAGGCCTCTTTCTCAGCACAGGACAGCCAGGCCTCCAGCAGCTGAGTCAACATTGTATTTCCTCCAAAACTCACCTGAAAACAAGGACTCTTGATCACATGAGAAAGACTCCAACTCAAACTGATGAAACAAAAGCAGCCAGTGTCCTGTCTGAGCCTCAGCTTTCCCAGAGTGCAGAGGGTCATGGAAGTGCATAGGACAGCTGCCATAGGATTAAGGGAGGTGGTGTAACACTGCTGGTACGTTCTTTGTGACGCTGTTACTATCAATGTCACCAGAGAAAGAGTCTCAGAAAAACTGGCCGCTCTCCACAGTATCTGGCCCACAAACACAGAGGCGAAGAAAGAGATGCTGTGGCCAAGGAAGCATAGCACAGGCAAGCAGGGAGGAACTATTTTAGTTGTGTATGTTTATTTACTTATTTAACACATGTGCGGACATGTATGTGTGCCTGTCTGTGTGTGTGTGTGTGTGTGTGTGTGTGTGTGTGTGTGTGTGTGTGTGATGGGAGGGCACATGTGCCAAAGCATGCATGTATAGCCAGAGGACAACTTGCTGGAGCTTGTTCTTTTCCTCCACTTTTACCTCTGCTCTGAGGATTGTATTCAGGCTCCAGGCTTTTGTGGCAAGCCCCTTTACCTGCTGTGCCAACTTCAACCAGGTAGAAAGGTATTCTGTCGAGTCAAAACAACCCAGCATACTTTTAGACAGGTATGCAATACAGTGCTGGGGGCAAGGAGGTGCAAACAGTCACCCCAGGCCAGGTACTGGACCAGAGCCTCGAGGCTGCAACAAGGGCCAGACCAAGGTCATCACTGGCCCGCTGTGCTCCCACACACAAGAGCTAAACCTAGACCAGATAATTACTGAGGTTCAGTCAAGCTAAGAAAAACATTAGGGGCCAGGCAGTGATGGAGCACACCTTCAATACCAGCACTCAGGAGGTAGAGGCAGGCGATCTCTATGAGTTCAAGGTCAGCTTTGTCTACAGCGTGAGTTCCAGGACAGCCAGAGCTACACAAAGAAATCCTGTCTTGAAAAACCAAATCAAATCAAAGGAGGGGGAAGGTAAGAGGAAGGAGAGAGGGGGAGGGAGGGAGGGAGGGATGAAGGGGGAGAGGGAAAGAGAGAGAACATTAATCTGTAATAATAACTTCTAGGGGACAGTTTGGTCTGAAGGTGTGGCCAGCAAAGGCTTCTTCCCTGAGGAAGTAGGTAGAGAAGTGGAGGGAGGAGAGGGGCTGGATGGGAGCTGGAGAGCAGGCAGCACATGGCCAAACTGCAGTTTCATCGCCAGTACCAAGGAGTGAATAAACCAACCTGCTGCCGTACTGTTAAGTGGGAGGTCATTCTCAGTACAGAAGAGGGGTCAGAAGGCCTGCTACCACAAGGTAGAGTGGCAGCATGTCTAGAGCCTAGAATCAGAATGCGTGGGGTCTAATCCCAGCCTCCCCACACACTCCTCAGCTAATGTGACCCATGTCTCTTATCCCTGTTCCCTTTTCTACATAACAGACACATTAGCTGCCTCATTGGCTTAAGTAAAATAACAAACAATGGCACACAGAGCATAATGCCAACCAATTCTGTTTTAGATGCAGCTGGTAGAGAAAGGAGCTAAAATGGATTCAACAGAGAGGGGTATTATTGCTTCAAGTGATGGATAAATTTAAGGAGTGAACAAGACTTCAGAGCAGCTTCACGGAGCAGCTTGCCCCATGTCTCCAGGCTTGCTTGCTGCCGGTCTGCTCACCACTAGCCTGGCCTTCCTCTTGGGCAGGCTTTTCCCCGACACCATGACTCTGCAGCTCTCTGTCTCGCTCTCGCAGCTCAGCAATACCAAATAAGAGAAGTTTTCAAATATGCCTGAGTAAGTCCCAGGACTGTCTTACTAGCTCCTCAGCCACATGCCTAGCCCTAAATCAAATTGAAATTAAATGCCTGGGTTCCATGGCAATGCCTAAAACTTAAGGGGAGGGGATTCCTCTCTGTTGAGACAGCATGCCATGCAGGGACTCGGGGACAGCTTCCAAAAGTTAGGACACTCAAGAAGAAACTCCGAAGGGTCAAGTGAGACCGCTAGTGCCCACCACAGCAATGTGCCTTAGCCCATTGTTTCTGTTGCTGTGAGTGAAAACGTTGGAGTGGGTGATGTGTAAGTAATAGAGAGTTGCTCTGGCGGAGATGCCCTAGGGTATGGTACTAAGATTTGCTCTGTTTGTAGTGACAGCCTTGTGCCACTTCCACTTGAGGCTGAAGGTGTAAGGGCGAGTGAGCCCATGAGAAAGAGACTAAGCACCCTGCAATAACATTCTCTGGCAGTGACTAATCAAGCCTGAGGGAGAGAAGACTCACGCACAGGAGGAAGGCATTCACCCAGCATGCGCGTGCACTCCTCCCCCTACTTGAGCACCTAACAAACAGGGCTGCAGTGGGGGATTGCATTTCTTTTTCAGGAACTTTGGCAAAGCAATCTCAAACCATAGCTCAACCACAGAGACTAGGCAGTATAGGCAGTCCTGGGCAGTCTCCTGGGACATCTTGCACACAACCATCTCCATTCAAAAGGACAGAAGGCCAGGATGTAAATCTTCCTGGCACCTTCCAGCAGCCTGCCCTCTCCCTATTTTTTTCCTCATCTGAAAAATGTGCCTAACTGTAGCATTTATCCCACAAGCTTGTTGCACATGACAGTGTATGTAAGACTTGTTTCCAGTGATCCCCTACTGTGTGCCTCACACTCATCCAAGCACTGAGTAGGATGGTCTTCATTTAATCTTCACCATAGACCTTGTATCCCTGCATTTCAAACTAGGAAACTAAGGCTCCGAGAGAAGCAGTGATGTAACAAAGGTCAACCAGCTGGGAGAGGCCTGCCTGAGCTAGTTCCACAGCCTGAGTCCCTGCCTCCTGCGGTGCTCTACACAGAACCAACCATGCAGGGAAATCTGACAACCCAAGTCCAAAGACAGAACAGGTTTCCAAGGAGAAGAGGGAGAGGTGTTGGGAACACTCAGTTATTTACAGGATGCTGTGTGGGCTGCTGCATGCAGGAGGGGGGGTGTCCTGGGGTGAGCCGTGATGGGGAGATGCCAGGTCCTCAGTTTCCTTATTTACAAAAGGAGGCAGCCATGCCAGAGAAAGGAAATGGTGACTATGTGAGGCCTGCTCTGCCTGGAGTCCAGCCAACGCGAGCAGAGGGGAGTTGGGTAATAGTCTTCTTCACCAGTGAGGCCAGGATATGACCCCTCAAGAGCTGTGGGCTTCAGTTTCCCCAGAAGTGATAGAGTCTGCGTAGAGTCTTAGAGTGGAAGCCTTGGGTTTCCAAAAACAGCCACCTGCTAAAGAAACTGACCAGAGAAAAGAAATCAAGAGAATTTGGAACTGAGAACAAGTTAATTCAGCCATGCAGTCATGGTGGACTTGCTTGTACAAAAAACAAGCACTCAGCAGGAGTTGACATTTCAGCCAAGGAACACTCTAACCTCACTCTCTTCCCTGTCAATCCTTTTTTTTTTTTTTTTTTTTTTTTTTTTGATAAAATACAACTAGAGTTCACACCCGAGGGACCACGTGGACCAGCCTTCTCGCTCCAAAGCAGGGTGGGAAGAGAAAAACTGGGAAAACATATAGGAAGTGTCCTGCAAGGTCATTGCTTGGCATGGAAACCTTGGTGACATCCTGACTCCCTCCCCCCAACCACCATGACTCCAAAAGCCACCTACTAAGACGGTGTCTTCATGAGCTGCTGGTTCTTCCCACTTTTTGCCTTGCACGCCCAACCATGATGGTGGGAATAAAACAAAGCAAGGACTGAGTCAGAGGCTACTGGAATGTGAACGGTACCTTTGGGGAAAGGTTTTTAAACTGGTGCCTTGGAACCAAGCGATCCACTTAAGGCAGAGAGACCTCAAAGTTACACAACCCAAAAATGCTTTTCCAAAGTCACCTTGGAAAAGACTATACAGCCAAGAAGAAGAATTCTTTCAACTATATCAAAAACAAAAAGTGGTCAAAGTCCCAGCAAGATGCTTGAAGAGATAAAGGCCGGAGCTGAAGTGATCTCTGATCTAAGAAGGCTCACTGCCACTGGGGAGGATCCTAGGGAAAATTCTTGCCCCCCTTTTCTAATCAGGCCCACCTCAAACACTGCTGTGGTGGGGGGATGTCTATCTGTAATTGACAAACTAAACTCAAACAGATCTCCAGGAGCAATGGCACTCACTCAGCAAAGATAAAGCACTCAAGGGGTTGCTGGAAGGTGGGTGGACCACAGACAAAAGTCTGTGGCTGGCTGTTTTCCATATATCCAGATAAGGCCGTGGGATCCATGGATGCAAAGTTGGGACTGGGACACAGCTTTGAGATGGAAATTGTATCCTTCTTGACCTTGAGTTCTGTGAGTGTAGAGCCAAGCTACAGTAGACCGCGGCAGCTTGTGCCTGGCTCCTCCTTTAAATGCAAAAGTGTTACATAGCAGCCCATTCTGAAGATGAGAATCCTCAACCCCAAAGGTAGAGCCCAAAAGGGCTCCAGTGGGCAGAAACTGCCACCATGCTGCAGTGCAAGCAGAAAGGTAGTCAGTAGTGGCTGTCATCCCTGATCACATGAGCAGAGGAGGCTGAAAGAGATGCGGGTCCTCACAATGTCATCAGCTCAGCAGAGACTCGCCTTTTTACCCTTCTCAAACCTCTGGGCTTCTCTGTGTTGGCGTTGCCCTCGGGTGGGCTCTTCTGAAAGTTGGCAAAAGTACCCAGACCCCACAGCTAACCCCAAAGCTGATTCTTACTGGCTTAGTGTCAGTTGCCACACACGGGGGCCACCTCTGAGGTTCTAGTGCTCTAATTAAGCCGGTTCTGTGTCGGATGCCCACCCACAGAAGTGAGGCATGAAATCAGCTTCACCCAGACCATAACAACTGAGGTACTCCAAAAAGACTCCAGATGGACTGGTCAAAACTATGTTGTCCCCACAGCAAAAGACACCCAAAACACCCCAAGGACAGAACACTACTGTGGGCTCAAACACGGAAGGAGTCAGAAGAAGTTATGTGTGTGGCTTCCAGCTGGGCCAGGGAAGGATGACAAGGGCCCCAGTGGGCCTGGGTCTACAATTCCCATCCCTGAGCTGAAAATTTCAGGGCCACGGGCCACAGCAAGCCATTGCAACCCTAAGAGAGTGGCATGAAACCATGCATGTGCTCCAGGCATTCTGGAAACAGTCACTTGACCATCAGCCAAAAGAGAGGCTTGGGTCTCATGCTTACAGACAGAGACACATTCCGTGTCCTCTGGCTCCTTGCATGCAGTGGAGCAAACAAGAGGATGAGCAAGTAAAGAAAGGAAACAAACAACGGAGGTAGTAGTGTTGAGGAGCAGAGCCACGAGGTACAGGTTGAGGAAGGGGGCTGCAGTCTATCAAAGGCTTGTGGGTTCAGACTCCATGCTCCAGGCAACAGTGAGTCAGAGGTGGCTTCTGAGCTTGAGAGTGACAGGAGCCAGAGGAAGCTTTGCCATCCTAATGGAGCCAGATGAGGCACAGTGGAAAGTCACCGAGCTGATCAAAGGGATGACAACAGGCCTGTGGAGGGAGCGGGAGAGTGAAGACTGCAAAACCAAGACAGGGGGAGCCTTGATCAAAGTCACCCGGGGCAGCGGGCTGTCCCGCCACTGGGCTGAGGCAGGAATGAGCAGCACTAGGGAGTCAAAGAGAACATCGCTTTGTTCGGCTCCCATCAGAAGAGGTGAGTACTGCTCACACAAAAGATGTTACTTATGTAACCATGGCCCCACCCCCACCCCCACCCCAAGAGGAGATGGAGTCTGAAAATGGAGAATAAATCACCAACAAAGAGTTCTGGAAGAGTCCTGGTGACATCATGGAGGAAGGCCCAGGGCCAGTTCTGGGTGTCTGGGGATGGTCCCCATTCATTTACCAAGCAAATTCTTCCTGGGGAACCTGCCCTGATGTGAAGACTCTGGGCCCAAAGGCACAAAGCAAGCAGCTGCACCTTGTCTCACTCTGCCATGGCCCTATCACCTTCAGGAGTCACCCTGACCCTGTGCCTAAATTCTCCTACTAAAGAGTCAGAACTTGTATACGCTTTCCCAGGTGTTTCCCATACCCAGAAAAGACACTGGCATTTCGCACGCACTCATGGAGTCACCCCTTGGTACCCACAGGGGATTGGTTCCAGGATGTCCCAAAGACATGGAGGCCCAAAGATGTGGATCATCTGTAAGCCAGGCACGGGGGTGCATAGGAATAACCCCAGCACACAGATGAGGAGGCAGGAGGAAAAGGGATTCAATATCATCTTTGACTCTATAGAGAGTTCCAGGCCATCCTAGGCTACAGGAGACCCTGTCTTTAAAACAAACAAAACCAGGAAACATTTCTAGATAATTGACAATGCCTAACATGATATAAACATTGTCCTGTATCACTTGAGGTGTAATGTAAAAGAAAAGCCTATATAGCTTCAGCACAGAGGGAATATATTTTCCAAAGATTTTGAATTTTAGCTCAGTTGAACCTGACTCAGTATGGAGGGTCTCTTCTGTTTCATCCAGATTACACAGCCCAAGCCAAACAAATCAACATGGACGGTCATCTGGGCTGCCGAGCATGCAGTAGGCTATATAAACACCACCCAGTTTTATACAAGAGACTCAAGCATCCAAGACATTGGTATCCACGAGGGTCCTGGAACTGATTCCCCCATGGATACTGAGGGACCGCTACACAGATGGCTCCTCCAAAGCTGATGGCACATGAGGGAGGAGTGGGTGCTTGGGTGGTAAAAGAAGCTGTGGCCACCATGTGCTTTACGGGGTGCAGGCATATGTATATTCTACGAGCACCATTCTCCCACAGATCTGAAAGCCAGCTAGAAAGAAAATTAACAGGCAAGAACATAGGTAGGAGGTTGGGGCTGAGTGGAAGCCAGTGGAGGCCTGATAGAAATGGGCCTGGAACCTTGACGCATAGCTCCCACCACTTGGCCAACTTCAGACCAGAAATATCCAGCCCCTATAAGGTACGGTCTATGACAAGGTCCCCAGGATGTCCCATCAGAGTCACTCAAAGCCTAGACTCAGCTGTCCTGCGGCTATATACCCACCCTGGCCTTCTGGAAACTACCCAGCTCCTCTCTAGCACTATGACCAACTATATATAATAGCATACCAACTTCGCATGCTGTTGCTGCTGTTTCTTAGCTGTGTTACCCTGAACACGGTATTCAACTTTTCTGTGCCCAAATATCGCTAACTAGGACTAAAGTGGAGGTAAAGGCACTGATGGTGCTGAAGTGCAGCAGTAGCCATCGGGTCAGTTGGGGAGACTGTAAACCTCCCATCCCACTCAGACGCCTGGTGACAGAACTCCCTCTATTGTAGTACCTTTAAGCTTTTTTCTGGCTATGTCTTCCTAAGACCTTTCACTTGCCAAATAAAAATGTTGTTGTTGTTGTTTTGCTTTGTCTTGTTTTCTTACCAGAAAGAAACAGCTGGAGGTTGGGGAGAAACAGAAACAGCCATTTCTGAATTTGTGTGGGGAAAATTCCTCCCGCTGTGGAGCCTGATGTCTGAGCCCCACTACACTTCCTTCAGGTGACTCCCGCTAGGGAGGCCCACTCTCGGTCTCCTGTGTTTGGAGAGGAGGCCAGCAAAGGAGAAGGGTCACCCTACTTACCTTAGCATTTCGTTCTTTTCTCTCTCATCCCAGCTTAGACTCTAGAGGATTAACAGGCAGAATTCCTGGCCAAGAAGGTCTAAAAGTAGGCTGGGTCTAATGGCCACACTGTCCCTGACTCCAGAAGACAGCTGCTTGTGCTGCCAGGGGGCTGGAAGAGGCTGGTGCTCCCAGGGAGTCACTCTTCAATGCAGAGCTCCACCTAAGCCTTCCTTCCCACTACCCTGGGGGGTACAGATGGCCCTCCCTTTGTACTGGTGAGGAAACTGAGCCCCAGTACTCTTCACTTAGGCAAACTGCCAGAGGGCAACTGAGACTTCACCCACACCTCTCCGTGGCAGAACGTGCAGTCTCCTCTTTAGAGAAGCGTCCTAGCCTGTGTCTCTTCCCTGCCCGGGAACTTTCCCTTCCATCTGGCTAGCAAGCTGTGTGTGTCTCCTTCTCCCACCCGCTCCCTCTCTGCTAGGACAGCACTTTGGTTGTAATAGCATGGACTGTTTGTGTCTTCCCCCGCTCATGTCAAAGAGTCTGGGAGACGAAAGGACCTTAGAAGTGTGAATCAGAGCGTGTGTGTATGTGTGTCTTGGTGTGAAGCTGAGGCGGGAGAGCAATTCAGGAAGGCCATAGGCTCTCCGCCGATGTCTGCTAAATGAACACAAGAATGAAAACTACCACAAAGGGCCAGTTGCATGGCTTAAAGAGCTGGCATCTGTACTGTCCCTAAAATAGCACTTAGTATGAAGGGAGTCATTAAGAAAGCTGTGGTGGAGTGCTCACTTACACCAACAAAGAAACAGTTACCTAGGAATTAGAAGGTTCGTGAACTTGCTGTGTGACTTTGAGAAAGGCTCTTTCCCTTTCTGGCCCCATTTCCCCAAGTGTACAAGTACAGAAAACTATCGGCTTTGTTACTGGCGCTTTCCTCCTTCTCATGGGGCTCTCCAGATTGAACTCAGGGCCATGTGTGCACTAGGCAAGTGTCCCACCACTGAATGTTATTAACTTTTGGTGCATGTTTGACTGCCTTCTGTCATCCTGTCTCCTAAACACATGTACTCCTCCTCGCCATCAGTCTCAAAAAACAGCATCCTGGGGCTCCTCAGCACATTCTTTCACCTCCTGACCAGAGGCCTAGGAGCTTACTATCATCTGTCCGTGATCCTCCATCTCTCTTGCTTTAATAAAACAGCAATAACGTCCTCGCCAGTTCATTTTATCAATGAGCAAGAACTGTCTGTGGGCCAGCACATGCTGCTCCTCACTAGACACACGTGTCATTCTCTGCTCGGCCACTGTGTACACAAGGCCTTGCCAGTTGCCTTTGCACCAGTAGAGAGAATATGGGGCCTCACAAATGCAAGTGGCATGTGACAGCATCCCTTCAAGGGATAGAGGGAGGGGCTTTTCGTAGAAAATGGAGCAAGGAGCCTGGAAAGCAAACGTTCTTCCCAGATGGAGAACCCTCCAACTCCAACCCCTAGACGCAGATTTGTAGAATTAAAAATGGTGACGTTGAGAGAGTGTGTGGAGCCTCTGTTAATCCTAAAATATTCTGTGACTCCACGATTCATTTTTAGCATAAGATCAGGTATGGAAGGAATCACAGCATTCTCGGATTCTACAGGCTCAAGACCAGGGCTTTCCAGCCAGTACCTGGGTCAGAAACCCCTTAGGGAGCTGGTAGAAGATGCAATCCCTGGGTCCCGCAGGCCAGAGACTGCTTTGCTCCATATGGGATAAGGCCCAAGAATCTGCAAAGTATTTCAAAACACATCCCATGTTTCACCTCGTCTGAGAAGGAGTAGGATTGATGCACAGCAGCAAAGGAGCCTAGAGTCCTGAGACTTAAAGCGACACAAGGACTTTCTGCTTTCCTATGTTGTTTCCATGTGCTGAAAGAGGGGCTTCCATGGTGTAAGGGCTGGCTTGAGTAGGGTTTGGTTTGGTTTGGTTTGGTTTGGTTTGGTTTGGTTTGGTTTGGTTTGGTTTGGTTTGGTTTTTGCAGGGAGGGGAAGAGACCAAGAGCTTACAAAGTGAAGGACCATCAAGAGGGGGATCCTCCGAAGGCACAGGTAGCAGGACTTAATACTGCTCGCACTGTGCAAGAGCAAGGCAAAGAGTTAGATCTGGAAACCAGGAGCTGATAGAATGTGCTCGTCTGAAGTCAAAAGAGGGCAGGGACATCTGACCATGTCCAGAAGCGTTGGAAGGGCTGGGGGTAGAAGTAAAGGAACGGAAGTCACAACAGGGAGACTGGAAAAAAAAAAAAACCTGAGCCAAGAGAAAGGAGACTCACCACCCGAGCTCCCTCCTTTCAGTGGATGGCGAGGTACTGCATACTGGCAAGCAGACATGAAAATGCAAGGTTTCTGGAAAGCTCTAGATAAGAGGGAGCTACCGTGTAGGGATGCCCCAGGGTACACTGTGTGGGCTGGAACAGGCTGCTTTGACATGCTAATGGGTGCCTGGATGGGAAGATGGGCACAGATAAAGGGCATGCAGGACCCATGAGGAACTGGTAGGCGGATGACAGCGGGGTAGTGAAGGGTGGGGGAGGGGGAGGGGTGCTGAATTGGAGACAATGCTCTGGGGATGAGAAAGGATCCCTAGAGAATTTCCACAGACACACCCATGTGTTACCAGTGAGTCAGGGTGCAGATGTAAAATCTGGGAACTTTCTGAAAAACTAAAGTGAAGACTGTAGGGTTCTAGGAGTCTTTCTCCCCCCAACGTGGCCAGACACTTCCCAGTGGCCTTTACGGCAGGGAAGAAGTGGAAAGGAGAGCTCATCACCTCCAGTCACATAGTTTTCACATTTTCACAGTGATCGGGTCACATTTCTGGCTGTACATGTACACGTCCACATGTACGCACATGTATACTTCCACTGCCCCACACAATGACAGCGATGTGTGTGCCCACACCCGTTGTGGTTCACAACTACACCTGCTGAAAGTAACCCAGGGCCACCATCCTAGCACCCGGGTCATCTCTAATCGACAGCAACATTAGTAACCAGAAACAGAGGCACATCCTTAGAACCTTGGAGCCTGGCACAATCCATGTAAATTGGGCCCCCCTGTTATACAGCCTACACAGTTGTATGTGCACCCTCGCCTTACACCAGAACCTTCCATAGTCACTGGAGGAGCAAAACGACTTGGAACCTTTCCCTGTGCTCCAACCCCACAGTTCTCTTTCTTCTTCTGGCACCAGGCCATTCTCCCAAACCAAGGCCAATACTGCCCCCCCAGGCTCAAGCTAGAACCACAGGATGTGGGCGGCTCAGGTCTCCCTGAGCCCAATCCATACCAGCCCAGGTGAGATACAGCCAGCAAAGCTGCAGTTCAGAGCAGATCTGTCACTTCCTCTGCTCCTGCACACATGGCATCCAGAGTGCTCGCTAGAATGCTCGCTGGGGCGAGGTGGTGGCAGTGGAGAAATGAGCTGACCTTTGGACAGGCACTCTCCAGAAGCCGTTCTCACCGATGGGCACATTTGCAGTCTCTGACAGCTGTCATTCCTCATGCACTGCTCCTCAGTCCTGTGGAAGTCCTAGCAGTAGCTTTCCTACTTGGCTTCCTAATGAACATCTAAGGCACAGCCAGACCATTTCATGAATCTTTCCAAACCTGGTTTCCTCTCCCTGCTTGCAGCCCTCTGTGAGGACGGGAGGCTGCCTACTTGTACCTTCCGTGCTCACACTCACTCACTGTAAACTGGATTAGAGAGGTGGGGAGCTGGGGGAGGCGGAGTAAGAAACACAGGAGTCTGCATGATATGAGCGCTCTGCTCTGGAAGTAAATATATGATGTGTGTTAGAAAAAAAAAAAAACCAAATGATTATAAATACCAGTGATATATGTGCATGCTGCAAGGGTTCCACTTGCATAGGCAGTGGAATGTTAAAACATGTCAGAAGATAAGCAGCCCAGCGTGATATAAGGCCCATGGAACCCGAGCCCAGAGCAGCTGGTATCCTGGCTCTACTCGAGACTCACTTTCTCCCCCTGGGCTTCAATGTCTGCATCTTGTCAAAATTAAATGAGAAAGTGCGATTTATGTAAAAACCCCAAAGTTGGCACCTCGGGCCCTTTGGGAACGTAGATCATTAGGGGATATCTGGAACAGTCAGCCACTTTTCTTAAGTAATAACAGGATCTTGGAACCATGTCTGGGCTGTTCACCTTGAATAGGGAGAAAGGACCTCTCTACCACACCTCTTTTGGACCATGGGATGTGACCAGTAGCTCTGTGCCTTACCCCTAATTGATCAACAGGACAAAGCTATCAAAGCCTGACTGAGCTGAACTTCTGTTCATCAGTAAGATTTCTGCAACTAGGCTCAACTCGTGCCAGATAATGAGAATTTTTTAATAGATTCACAAAAGGCTTGGATTCAAATGTAACTGTGCCTGGATGGTCCTCTTATCCAACTGCAGCTAATGGCCTCAAGACAGGAAGTGCAGGCATGGCTTGGCAGCATCAACTGAGATCTGGGTCTTCCGCATAGAGCTTCAGTCTGCCTCTCTTTACCATCCTCATTTCCCTAAGGTCATCTCCTTAGGGCAATGATTTTTTTTTAAATTAACTTAAAAAAAAAACTAACTCTGGTCTTTTTTTTTTTTTTTTTTTTTTTTGCAATGATTATTTATCCACTCAGCAAGCATACCCTTAGCATCCACGGTGCCAACTGTTAACATGAGTTGATTTCAATAAAGCATATTCTTAAACCTTTCAACCTCTCCATCCCCAGTCTAGCCTCTTCCCAAAAGTGATATCCAGGCGCTTACCAAAGCCCATCTTAAAGTGCAGCACCCAGGACCGGGGTCCATCTTAAAGTGCAGCACCCAGGACCGGGGTCCATCTTAAAGTGCAGCACCCAGGACCGGGGTCCATCTTAAAGTGCAGCACCCAGGACCGGGGTCCATCTTAAAGTGCAGCACCCAGGACCGGGGTCCATCTTAAAGTGCAGCACCCAGGACCGGGGTCCATCTTAAAGTGCAGCACCCAGGACCGGGGTCCATCTTAAAGTGCAGCACCAGGACCGGGGTCCACCTTAAAGTGCAGCACCCAGGACCGGGGTCCACCTTAAAGTGCAGCACCCAGGACCGGGGTCCACCTTAAAGTGCAGCACCCAGGACCGGGGTCCACCTTAAAGTGCAGCACCCAGGACCGGGGTCCATCTTAAAGTGCAGCACCCAGGACCGGGGTCCATCTTAAGTGCAGCACCCAGGACCGGGGTCCATCTTAAAGTGCAGCACCCAGGACCGGGGTCCATCTTAAAGTGCAGCACCCAGGACCGGGGTCCATCTTAAAGTGCAGCACCTAGGACTCAGCTAGGTCTTTTTATGAAGCTTAAGTTGGATTTTGATCCTAGCTTGATCACTGTCCATGTCAAAGGCAAAACCCCAGCTGTAGCCAGAGTGCTGCTGGCACAAGGCCCCGTTCACAGGACATGCTGCTGAAGAACTCCTAAAATGGAGGGGGTGGGGATTGCGCCTCTTGAAATGACAAAATGTCAGATCTCTTGGCTTAGAATTCCCCTCAGGCATTAGTAGCAAGTCTAAGTCACTCTAATCAAACAGGAGTGGGCACACACATAGACACACACACAGATGCACACACACACACACACACACATGCACACACACACAACTAGGTCACCTTAGGAAATGACAGGGGAATAATGAGCTGTGCTGTGCGGATGCCCCAACAGAGCTAACAGAGAACTCCGCCTTTATACAAAGCTCCCAGTCTGAATGGGGAGAACAGGTGAGCTTCACAAAGGTAACTCTGCAGGAGAGCTGGCGGGGTGTGTACATCAACATCTTCTGACTTAAGGCTCCCCCACTTCCAGGCATCTGCTGTGAACCCCTTCCATCCTCTCCTGGATACTGCCCTCCTGCAGCTTTCCCTCCTGGGAGAAAAGCCATCCCCTCTCAGAATCAGAAGCCATCTCCACTCTGACATAGCTCTGATGGATGCACAGCTTCCAAAGGCCTGGTGCAAGGCCCTCCTCCCTGGAGCCATTTCCCTACACCTGGAGCCAGATTAAAGGAAGAGGTTGAGAGCCAATTGATGGCAGGTAGAACAGAAAGGCTCCTTAGGAGAGAACAAGAGAAGGGAAGCAAGTGTGAGAGGGGAAGAGGCAAGGCTGAGCATGGAGTAAATGCTCCCTTGTCATCCCTGAGTCCCTTCTCTTCCTTCGGCTTGGGAGAGAACCAAGTGCCTTCTAGAATAACATTACCAGAAAACTATGGCTTCCTCAAAGGATAACAGATCTCCAGAGGACAAGGAGCGGCTCGCCTAAGGTTCCCCCTGCAATTTTGCAACAGTCTTTTGCTTCTGGGTCCAAAGCAGAGAGTCCCTCACCCTTGGGGAGGGCCTTCCTCTTTCTGTGCACCAATGGTTCTGGAGAGAGCGGATAGCAAGACACTATGGTCATAGACTGCAGAAATGGTCTGACAGTGGACTACCCAGTCCAGAGCTGTTCACAGGCAAGACACAAGCAGAGAAAGGGGGTGACTGAAGCAGGGGTTCTTCTAGGGAAGTGGGCACCCCAAGAGGAGTCTATCTATCTATCGTAGTGTGCCCAGAGGAGCCAAAGAGAGCTTTTTTGCAGAGGTAATTCCTTTGTTTCCGCTTTAAGAATCCTTCTTTCACTCCTGCCCCTATCACCCCTCTAAAGCTGCTGGCTGGGGCACAGGAGTTTGGAAAGAAGCCTGGCTGAAGGCAGGTCAGGTCCGTGGGGCTATCTGGGAAAGGAATCACACGGTAGACAAGGAAGGGAACAGAGAAAGGAGGAAGTGGGAAAGCAGGGAGAATAAAAGAGGGGGAAAGGAGAGAAGAAGGAAAGGAGAAGGAGGAGGAGGCAGCTAGAGGAAAAGGAGGGGGAGAGAGGGAGAGGAAAAGAGAGGGGGGAAGGAGGGAGGGAGAGGAGAGAAGAAGAGAGGGGAGAGAGGGAGAGAGAGAGAGAGAGAGAGAGAGAGAGAGAGAGAGAGAGAGAGAGAGAGAGAGACGTTTTGAATTTCCCTTCTGGAAGAGAAGCAGTACAGCGTCAGGGCCTGGCTGAGGGGCGTGATTGGAGGGCGCCTTCGGCATCCGCCCGCAGCAGCCGCCACGGCCCCGGCTCGCCTGGCGGAGTTACACTAGGAAGCAACGCGAGCTGGCTGAGCACACTGCACCGCCTGCTGGAGTCAGCCTGAGCCCTGCAGTGGCTTAGACGGCTGCTGGGACCACCAGGTCGGTGCTGGCTGTGGGCCGGGGAGGTGGAGCTGGGCTGGGGGCAGTAAGGAGATGCACTGGGCTAGTAACAGCGGGGGGGGGGGGTGCGGGAAGCCCGGCAGTGCGGCTTTGAGGGGCTCCTTGAGACCCGGGGTGCTGCTGCCCTGGGGACTGGAGCCTCTGCCCTCTCGCCGTGGTGCTGAAGGGACAGCTCCCCGCGGAGGCCAGAGGGAGGGTAGGTGCTGCGGCAGGCATATCTGTGGGCGGGCGGGCTTGCACCCAGAGTGGAGAACAGTGAGAATGAGGAGACTGGACCGCCCCGAGCGCGGAGACTCAAGTGTGAACCTGGAGAACAACTTCGAGCCCGCAAGACTAGGGTGGGGGACGTGGTCCTCGGCTACTTCGGGGTGTGGCTACCTCTGAATCCCTCCCAAGCCCTCTGCTCTAAGAGCAGAGAGTCGCCCCGAGAGGTAGAGTTCAGTTCCGGAGGGAATCTGAGGGTGGCAGTGGCCAAGTGAAGGGGAGGAGTGCCCACGTCGGTGTCGGGGAATAGGGCAGAGGGACTATTTGTCCTCTTTCCGCAGGAGTGATGTTGGGGCAGCATAGCTCATGTGGGGGTAACAGGCTGCTCCCCAGTCTCAGATCGCCCCCTCCCCAGCAAAGTTCAAAGCTGGGGCTCAGAATTGCGAGTGTGTGATGGGGGAAGGGGACATACAGTGGCCAAATGAGAGCTCAGGCAGAGCTGTCCGGAGTGCTGGTCTTCATGAGGGCCCGGGGAGCAGCGCCTGGGAGGCTGTCCTCTCTTCTGTGGAGGGAAGCCCTCGCCACTTTTGTGACCCAGACGAGCCATTCCTCTCACTATTGCTCATCCTCGGCTTCCCTTTCTCGTCCTTCCCCTCCCCCAGGACTTCTTGCTTCCAGAGGCAAGACGTAGGATGGGGAAGTAGGGGAGACGTCCTCTGTCTCGGCCACCGCCATTAACGTGGAGCCTCTTGCAAAAAGCAACTGAGTGTTGAATTGAGTTGTGATTGTAGCCCGTACTCGAATCATAAATATCAGAAAAACAGCCGCAAAGATAAATACTGCAGGTGTTCGGGTGTGCGTGTCAGAAGGAGGGGCCGGGTCCCCGAGACTCGACGGAACAAGTGCCTTGGCAGCCTTTTTGCCTGGGACTGACAGCAGGGGTGGAGGGGGTGGTCTGGAAGGAAGGTAAGGGCCAGTGACTGGCAACATGGAGACATTTGCATCAGCCTACCTACCCCCCCCCCAGCCCCACCTTTTCCCCCAATCCAACACTCCACCAGCAGCAACAGCCTCCACCCCCATCCGCACCCTTCCCGCGAGGAAACAGACGGCGGCTTACCGCAGCACCGCTGAGGAGCGCCTCCTGGCGGTGAGGTCCAACTCCTCAACTGCACACAATCCGCAGGGATCTCTTGCAGTACCACCGATATGGTGGCTACAGGCACATCAGGTACACACACGCACACACAACCCGGTGGGTGTCTAAGAGGTTCAGAGTCAGACATGCACGCTCATACTTTGAGCCCGTGCACACAACATTAAATTCCACTGAGCAAACATGCTGAGGATATCCTGTGGGGATTCTCCAGATAGGTGAAATAAATTACACACAGGCAACAGAGACGCTCCTATGATGACAAAAGAATGTCACCCAGATAGCTAGAGCATGAGTAAGAGGCAGCACAACTGTCCTAGAAGTGCCTTAGCTCTCACAGAAGCAAGAATCCATCCTATCTTGTCAAGAACTGGAACTGCACGGAGGGAGCAGTGTTGGCAAAGGGTTTCAGAAAGTTAATGCTGCTGCTGTTTGTGGATGGTTATGGTGACAGTGAGGATGCTCACTGCGTGCCAGACACTGGCTTAGACACTTGGTTTGCATAACCTCAGTGCTCGCAGCAGGCCTTGCGCACGGTGTCAGCTGTCTCTATTTTACACATGAGGAAACATTAAGTACTTAAGATCATTTAATAAGTAGTAGTACCAAGATCTGAGGCAGCAGGAATGAGGCTAAGCAGTGCTCAAGCTGTGGGAGTAGTGTGCCCAAATCACCCTGCCTCAGGTGCAGATGGAAATAACATTGTGGGGGGTCTGGTTAAGACACCGCAATGTACAAGGGATGAGAAATGAGAGGCAAAGAGAGGTGACGGGTGCTAGACTGCAGGGTTTGATGGTTGGAGCACAGACTGTGTGGTAGGCTTCACGCGGCCACAGGAAGCCAGTGCAGGGCTGTAAGTTTGCGTGAGCAAATCTGCCTTTTAGGAAGACTGATCTAAGGGTCATGTGGAATACAGGTAAAAGCTAGAGGAGAGACTGAGCCATGAGCCAAGGCAGTAAAGCAGTAGGAGGGAGGAGGTGAGAGAACAGTGTCCAGAATTCTTCCCTGTGCCTCTATCCCAATCATACTCACCAAGTCCTTGCGTGTTCTACTGTGCAGTTTCTACCCTCCCCAGTTAAGTGAAGGCTGTGAGAGCCAGTGTTGGAGAATACCCTTGTTGTCTTCCACGGCGACTGTTAGACAGTAGGTACTCAAAGAGAACAGGATGAGTAAGTGAGTGTGTTCTGGTGAGAGATACTGACTGGATGTGTTTGGTTGAAGCGATTGTAGCAAGGCATCCTGGAGGGCAAGATGAGAGCCCAGCAAGGATGGGATTAATCTCCCAGAGACCGAATTGGAAACAGGCGTGTACAAAGACACACAGCAGAGGGTTAAAAATGTGCAGGCTGGGGAGAGAAAGACGTGCATATATGTGGCTAACTAAGGATCCGAAATCAGTAGGCACAGATGGGAGGTTTCCATGGGAGGAATGGGGGAAAGAGGATGAGAGTTTGCCTGGAGAAGGAATTAGCAAAGAAGAGAAGGGGGACTAAAAGACCTGTTTGAGAAGGCTGGAAACCACAAGAGTGCTCGGTCATGGAATTCAGATCTGAGAAGGCTGGAATTAGGGGGAGGGGAATGATCAGCATCAAATGCTACAAAAAGAGAGAGGGAGGGCTGTGCACACTCCCAGCTAAGCAGAGGTCTTTTAGCTCCCCTGATCATGATAGCTTCCTGGCTGTGCACTAAGACAGCACACCTCAGGAGTAGTAAGGCTTTACCAGGAGATGAGGAAGCAGTGTGGGGAGCTGCACCAAAGGGTAGAGGGTCAAAGTTCAAGTTCAAGGAAAGGGTTGGAAAAGAGAGTAGACCTAAGAGACTGTGAAAGGGCACTCAAGGTGTCAGGAAGGCGTGATGATGAATAGATAAAGGAAGAGGTACAGAGAGAAATATCTAGATCAGCTTCACCTGGGAGGAGTTCCCTGGCGCTAGGAGAGGGGAAGTTGCAGGTGTATGCAATAGCCATCGTTAATCACTTTAATAATAGCTTTCATTTACTGAGCACCTGTCACGTGACAAACACATCCCACAGATGATTTCTAACCTTCAAACTGGCTGGCTGTGTAGCCTTCCTTTTATAAGGAAGACCCAGTTTCAAAGAGCTGCCTCATTGGAGGAAAAGGCCCCTTCAACAGCATGCCTGGCCTGGAGGGAAGTCTCGGGTTAAGAGGCAGGGGTGACACAACCAAGCATTAGGGGGAATTCAGGGAATCTTGCGGGAGAAGAGGGAGGAAAAATTGTAGGAGTCAGAAGGGCTGGGGACACCACAAGGAAATGACCCACAGAATCAACTAGGCAGGGCTCAAAGGGACTCACAAAGACTGAACTGATAATCAGAGAGCCTGTATGGCCTCTGCGATATGTGCTGTGGCTGAGTAGCCTGGTTGGTGTTCTTGCAGGACTCCTAACAATGGGAGTGGGAGGCTTTCTCTAACTCTTTTGCTTGCTTTTTGGGCCCTTTTTTCTTACTGGGTTGCTTTGTCCAACCTTAATATAGGGAGGAGTGCCTAGTCTTATTGTAACTTGCAGGATTAAGGAACAGCTTGGGCCTCAGAAGTCACTTCAGATTATCTCAACCATACAAGCAAAGAGACTGCCTCCCAGCTAAGAGGGCCATACTAAGATTAGACGACAGGATTTTGGAGTGGGCCCAAGAATGACTTAAGACCCACCTGGAGATGTAGGCATTGAGAAGATTCAGTCCTTGAGTAGATGTGTTCTGAAGATTAGGGGGAGGGCAGCAGTCATGACCATTGCTGGATGAAGGCATGAACGAGAAAGCATCTGGTGGTTACTGATCGATGGAGCGTTGCATTTGAGTAGTGTCCACAGAACACCCAGAACACAAATGCATCTCTTAACTTTTTTTTTTTTTTTTCACATTTTCCCACAGGCAGGCACTCACACACAGACACCTCAGAATGTAATCCGCGTGAGGGCACAGTTTTGCCTCTCTACCTCATGGACACATCTTCAGTGCCTAAGATGCTGACTAACACATGATAGGTGCTCAATTAATCCTTGTTTTGGGGATCTGGCATCCAGATAAGATGTCTAGGTGTTGTTGATCAGCAAAGCAGGGGCTGAGGCCAGAGTCTGAGTTACAGAACGAAAGAGGGAGGGGCTAAGGGTGCGTTGCTTGCACTGGGGAAGGATGTGGAACAGCATCAGATCCCACAGGAGACTTTCCCGAGTCAGGGATGGAGCTGAGCTTCAGCCCAGGTGTCCTGCTTTCCCGTTTGAATCATCTCAAATTAGAGACCTACGTCTTCCACTACCACCTGGTGATTCTTTGAGCTCTGTTTAAACACTGAGTAGAAACTCGAAAGTTCCTGAAATCACTCAATTTGTTCATTGTTTCATTTCCTGTTCTTAGAAATTAAGTCTTCTCTTGAGGTCTAAAATCAATGGGAAACATCTCGACAGAGCTGAGCAACCTTCACACTCAGTTTCTAGGTCAGGGTGGGTCCTCTTGCCTTTGCTGGAAAGCCTGTGTTCCTTGTGGGCTTCATGAAGTCCCGTAAATATGTATAAGTTCCCCCTTCACCTCCAGACACTTGTTCTGTGTTTTCTTTTCATTTAAAAGACAGTACAAAGATCACCTTAGCACTGCCCTATTTGGAACAAGCTAAAGCATTTCCAGACTCAGCCCCAGTCTAGAATCTATAAACCAGTTATGCCTAGCGCCAAACCCATGGGAAAATTTTCATCTAGTATGTTATGATTTTTTCTACCAAACGATCTCATTAAGTGATCTAACCCTGTAGATACATCCTTGGATCCCTCATTATGAAGGACTCACAGTCTGCTAATGATTTTCTCATTTAGAAAGAAATCTAATCATCAGCGAATAGCCTGTGACCTTGAACTAGACTCAGTTGCAATCATCAGCAACTGAGGGTTTTCCAGAACCCTCTTTTTTTTCCTAGAAAGTAATAGAGACTTGAAGTCCATAAGAGATTTTTAAAAAGGCCCTGGGGCTGGATGGGCCTTGTCCCAGTTAACCTCCAACCCATACTGCATTTGGGACAGTTCACAGAAGCAGCCACACAGAACAGGGAGATTGGCAGCAACCTTGTCTGTTGAAGAATCAGTATGACGAAGGGCTGGAGAGAAGGTTCAGAGGTTAAGAGCTCTTGCTATCATACCAGAGGACACAGGTTCAATTCCCAGCACCAACAGCCATGTGTAACTCCCATGCCAGGGGCTTTGACACCCTAGGCACACGTGGGGTACAAAGACCATGTGTGCGTTAAAGGAAACATTTTAAAACATTCTTAAAGACTCAGTACAAACAATTAAATTAGAGCCCTGGGGTCTATTCTCAGAGATGTGAAGCCTCTAGTGTGAAGCCTCTGGCGTGAAGCCTCTGGTGTGAAGGAGCGTCCTGTACTCAAGTCTGCGGTGCCTCCACCACCACAGGATTATGTTATCCATACTGCATTCCAATTATGACTTTATTTGGAGAAAATCTTCTGAGACAAAAAAACAATAAAAAAAAAATAATAAAAACTGAAGACCAGTAATTTAGGGAGGAGGCTAGAAAAGCTAAGATTAGCAGAATGCCTGCAAGAAAGGCCCTCACTCTGTGAAGGCCATAAGCTCTGAGATGATAATATTCCCAATGCCCTCATGTGTAATTCAAAATAAAAATAAACATTAAGCTATGAAACACAAAACATATATATGCTACAATAACAAATAAGTTATTTTTTCATTTGTCTAATTTCCAAAGTCTGGCTAGGTTTCTACTCATGTTAGCTATACCCTTTTTTTTTTTTTTTCATGCACCCCTGATTTTCTGAAGCCATGAGCATATGCTCATTTTCTTGGTGAGTTGAACTAATGGCCCAGGCTGGCTCCTGTCTGCTCTCCACAGTAGCCCTGGCCCTGCCTCTTCCATTTCAGGAAAGAGGAAACTGAAAACATAAAGAAGGGAGGTCACTTGCTGCCGGTCACCTGACAGAAAACGAAAGAGGTTATCATTAAAACACAACTCTTCCAAGCCCAAATTCCAGTCTCATTGCAATCCTCCTGGCTTCAATCAAATTAGAAGAAAAATGTTCAAAATGAAGGCTATAAAATAGGAACCAAGGCTGGAGAGATGCTCAGAGGTTCAGAATGTACACTGCTTTTGCAGAGGACCCAGGTTCTATTCCTAGCACCCACATGGCGGCTCACAACCATCTGTAACTCCAGTGCCAGGAGATCTGACGCCCTCTTCTGGCTTCCACGGGCACTGAACACACATGGTGCACATAACTACATGCAGGCAAAACACTCATATACAAAAATAAAAATAAATAAATGCTACTTTTAAAAAATAACATAAAATAGGAACCAGAAGCTATTTAATTGCAGATCCATGCCTGGTCCGTAATATATTCTCAGTAACTACAGGGCATTGAGCCTTATCCTTAGTTGGTGATGCCCTGTCAGAACAAGGCCGCCATGTGCCAGTCTCTCCCACCTTGCCTGAGAAGACAGCTTTCCATCTGACCCTTCCTCATCTTTTTTGCAGGTGGGCTCATCTCCCAAAGGCAGACCAGCAGGAGTGCTGAATGCAAATTCAGCTACGGGCTAGGGAGCACTAACCAAAGCCTGCAGGATGGACTTTGTCATGAAGCAAGCCCTCGGAGGTGAGCCCTATCACCTTTCCCACGTACCCTTGACCCAGGAGAAAGCAAGCCTCAACCCACCTGCCTTCCCCCCCCCCCAACTGACCACACCCTCTTCCTCCCTTGACCCTCCTACATCCTGTAGGGGCCACCAAGGACATGGGGAAGATGCTGGGGGGAGAGGAGGAGAAGGACCCTGATGCACAGAAGAAGGAGGAGGAGCGACAGGAGGCCCTGCGGCAGCAGGAGGAAGAGCGCAAGGCCAAACATGCCCGCATGGAAGCCGAGCGAGAGAAGGTCCGGCAGCAGATCCGAGACAAGGTCAGCATCCCCTGCAAGCCCCACCTCTGACTCCCCTGTACCCCAGATCTCATCTTAGGCCCGATTCTCCCCCGAGCCTCACTCTCATGAGAAAAATGAGTCTTGGGAACACTCCCTCAAGGATTGTACAGGAACTAAATACACACATGGAAAAGGCAATGCCAGGTGCAGAGCACCGCCCTATGCCAAGCACCGCCCTATGCCGTTCATTTAGTGTCTGGTAGCACCATGCCGCAAAGCACAAGTAACCTTCCATCAGTCAGCTGGTTGTGTCACACACACACACACACACACACACACACACACACACACACACACAAAAGTGCCTCAAAACATAGGGAGACATTCAATATTCAGAACTTTGAGGATTTCTAAAGGACAAAGGGATATGATGGGTAAGTGCGGATTTTAACAGAAACTGTGTCATGATCTTTCATATCTGTCACCTGCTAAGGGCTGGGCTCAGTTCTTCAGGGAACTGTCAGATAGCTCCTGGGTGGTTTAAACGCGTTGATGAGACACACGGCCAACCCTCTCCCATTCCTGACTTGGCCTCATGTCCCTCTCTGTCCCTCTCTGTCCCTCTCTTCCCCAGTATGGGCTGAAGAAGAAAGAAGAGAAGGAAGCAGAGGAGAAGGCAGCCATGGAACAGCCCTGCGAGGGAAGCCTGACCCGACCCAAGAAGGCCATCCCCGCAGGCTGTGGGGATGAGGAGGAGGAGGAAGAGGAGAGCATCCTGGACACAGTGCTCAAATATCTGCCAGGGCCGCTACAGGACATGTTCAAGAAGTAACCCATCCTCTGCCCGCCCCATCCACGTTACGACCTTTTTGTTGTTGTTGTTGTTGTTGTTGTTAGTCTTTTCTTTTCTTTTCTTTTCTTTTCTTTTTACTCAGATAAGTCTCAGTTCCAAAGGGGAAAACCTCAGTTGGCCTCCGCCCCCTTTCTCTAGCCAGGGACTCCTCCCCTCTCCACTCCTTTACACTCCCTTCATCCCACAGTTTCTAGTCTTGTTTCACTCCCAAGTAGCTTTACTCCAGTGGGGAGCACCGAACCCAGAGCCAAAGGCCCTGAGTGCCCCTCCAGAAGCCCATGGTCTATGTTAGTGTGGTGACCCCCATACATTCCTTCATGCTCCCCACTGCCAGGAGGACCACTGTCCCCAGCCAGCCAAAGCAATGACACATTCCAGCCCTGCCCAGCATGCTGACCTTTGGCCTCTGAACCCCCAGTGGGAGTCCAGGTCAGGGCAGAGGCACTGAGAGGCCTGGCTCCGAGGAAGGCTGTTCAGAGTAAGACTGTCCTGGGCAGTGTAGCCCTGAGAGGCTCTAGCTGGGTCTGGCCAGGTTAGAGTCTGGGCAGGAGGCTTGGGCTGTCCTCTTCCCACTTCCTGGTGCCATTTACCAGGAGCACAGCCCTCTCCCCGAACCCAGCCTAAAGAGAAGCATGGCCCCTGCCAAGCTGCTCCCTCCAACTGGATCCTCTTTGGACTTTAGCACATCTGTGGAGGAGCCCAGGGCAGGGCAACCCCTTATTCTCCCTCATCTGACTTAGGTCCTGGGACCCCACTGCCAGGCTAGGCCCTAGTTTGCCAGCCAAGGGGTTGCCCAGGCCCCCAGAAAATACTTGGAGCCATCGGGCAGTGATGGCCTGTGCCATGGGACCCCCTCATTGGTACAGCCAAACTGCCCCCATTCCTATCCACCCTTCTTCCCTTCCACGTCCTGTCCTTGTGCTTCCAAGTCCTCATTGTCCCCAGGAGGACCCTTCTAGGCCAAGCCTCAGAGAGCTGGGGAGGAGCCAATTCCCGCCTGACAAAAGACTGCCCATTCACCCAACTGCCCAAGAATCAGCTCTCCTCTGGGATGTGTAGGACTGGCATCTGTCCTCACACCCCTCACTGTCAAGGTGTCCTGCTCTGTGACTTGTACAGCATTGGAGCAGGGACAGAGGGGGGAGGCACAAATGAGGGATAAACGTGTGTGCCCTCACACACCAGATACTGTATGGCAGACCCGTCATGCACTACATAGGGTTAGAGCGTGCTGTGTCTTGAGATTGCATGTGTGTTAGTCATCACACCTCTGTGTTAGAGGGTCCTTTATATGATGTACTCTGTGTCTATATGTTTGTGGGATTTGGCATGCCTGAGTTTCAGACATGTGCTCAGTGTGTGCTAGCCATCTCATGCGTTTAGAGATTGCATGTGTTAGCTCGTATATGCATGTATTTCCAAAATGGCATGTGTGTCAAGAGTGACAGTTACATGTTAGATGCAGAAAACATGTGTTTGAGAGAACTGTCAGATAGGCCAAGACTGGTGTATGTGGTGTGGATGGGTCTAAAATAGGCAGTTGTGTGTGCAAAAGTATGTGTTCAGAGAGCAAGAACCAGAACAAGATGCCACCTCCCAACCCTTGAGATCATTAGTCACAGATGGCCACATCTGACAGGAGACCTTACCCTTGGCCTAGAGTCCTCCCACCCTTGGGGGTTTCCTACCTGAGGTCCTCAGAATGCTACTGGGACAGACCCAGGCAGTGCCCCAGGAAGCCATGCTGGGCCCCCACCAGGGCCTATCCCAAAAGCAGGGGCCTGGGAGGGGGCGACTTGCCCACCCCCAGAGTCCCTGTCCCACTGGCCCCAGTTTGCATTCTGCAGGTTTTCCATTTTAGTGGACTTACACTTTTATTTCAGAGAAGACACGTGTCTTCCTGGTCTGTTTCCAATAGTTAAAGCCATATCAGTTAGACCGCAATACTTTAAAGATGAGACTGAACAATCCATATGTTTAGGGAACCAGAAAAGTCCCCTGGTCTGCCCCTTCTCTAAGGAGCAGGGCCTTGGCAGCTCCAGCTTCCGGGACTTACCCTTCCCCCGACCCTGACCCCCCCCCCCCACCTTCTTGGGCCCCTGTCATCTCACAGGGGGCCAGTGTTTGTGTCTATGTCTGTGGTGGGGAGCCATCTTGCACCCCTGTTGTCTGCTTGTTTCTGTTTTTTATCC
Organism: Acomys russatus; assembly: GCF_903995435.1. Classification (NCBI taxonomy): domain Eukaryota; kingdom Metazoa; phylum Chordata; class Mammalia; order Rodentia; family Muridae; genus Acomys; species Acomys russatus. Next base: position 36,626,706 of record NC_067139.1, read on the forward strand.
TGGGCAGGATGGTCATTCTCAAGAGCCTCGGGGTCCTGGGCCAGAGACAGGCAGGGACCAATCCAGGGGCCCCAGGCCTCCCTAGACCCTGAGTGTGACTCTCCCTTGAAGACAGGCATAGATACCCATGATAAGACTTGACAGGGACCCTTAGACCTCAAAGGTTACAGTAGGGCAAGAGCAAGACCCAGGGAGCTGCAAACAAGCAAGGCACCCAAGCCATACAAGAAACCCACTGGGCCTGAGAGACTCCAGACCCTTCAACAGGTGTCCTTGGTGGTCTCTACAGCTCCTCTGGGTACCCAGAGTGGGCTCGGGGCTTTTCAGCCCCACTTGGCACCTCCAGGCTGGGCCAGCTTAGTCTAGATCTAAGTCTCCCTTCCACTCCCAGGCAGCAGATTTTGAGGTCTTTTGGAGGTGGGGAGCAAGAGAATTTCTACTTGGTACATACCTGCTTCCACCCACACAAAGCCTAGAAGAATATAATGATTGATGTTTCTGGGGAGAAAACAATGGGTGACCCTTAAAGGATGCTGTGCATGGCACATTTGTGGGAGGACAAAAACTTGGGTGCTTGAGCAGGGGAAGGGATGCTCATTCACCTGCTGTGCCTGGGGCGGGAGGGGTGTGTGTGGCCCACAGAATGAGCAGATGAATATGTATCATGCAGAAATGTCATATGCATGTGACATACTGAGAAGAGGCCACACACACACACACACACACACACACACACACACACACACACACCATGGTAGATGGCTGGAGAAAAATGAGGTGCACTGCTGACACGGGCATGTGCACTCTTGGGAAAAGCTACCGTGCTCCTGCACCTGGAAATCACCACCAGAGAGGAGAAAGGGAGCTTCTCACACAGGACTTCCAAGTGCCTGTCCTCCATTCTAGCTCCAAAGCACCAGAAAGTGAATCCTTAGCAGTGAGGCTTTGTGAGTGCTTCCTTCAACGGAAGTAAGGTCTATAGGCAACCCCAGCTATATGAGAGAGGGAGGGGAAAAAATGAGAGAGCAGGAAAGAGGCAGAATATTGCAGCCCAGAGACCCCTCGCACATGAGGTAGGCGGGTGAGCAAACAGACCATCCTCAAGACTTATAGCTAGAGTAAGGATGGCATGGTATTTCCAGCTCAAGGAGCACCCAACACGCAGCAAGCAGGGTTGTCCAACCACAGCACACCTTCCATCTTTCTAAGACTTAGCCTGCCCTTGCTTGCATTCGGAGGCTTAGGGATCAGACTGGCTCCCATGGGGGGGATGTCTCCCAGGTCTAAGGGTATGCCTCCCAGCAAACGTCCCCTGCTCTAGTCCCCTTTCCTGTTGTCCTACCCTTTTCACTGGGGAGAGAACAGAGGTGCTCCTGCTGGCCCCAGGATGGGGGAGGGGAGTCCTACTGAGACCCAGGTGAGATGGACCATCCTGCTCATGTAGGGGAACCTCTCCCACAGCTGTGCTCTGTCCTTGTTGCTCTGCTTCCTTTAAATGTGTCAGTATCTGGGGGAGGGGAGGGCCACCTCCCCGCACTCCCTTGAACCTGACCAAAAGCCATGGCCATGCTCCCCACTTTGTATGATGCAAATGCTAGATGTATAAAACCAACCATAACAACAAAGGAAAAGACCTTGTACAGCAGCCTTCCGCCTGTCCGCCTGCTTCTGTCCCTTAGCACCACCAGTGACAGGAGACAGCCAACCCACACAGTTCAGGATACCCCCAAAACATCCTCTGTCATACCCCAAGCTTCACGTCCAAGACACTGTGGAAATGAATCCACTGGACACTCAGGAATCCAATGGAGGCCAACGTTAGAGCCGGCCTCTCAAGGCCAAGTCTAGACTCTCAGAGGGAAGACGGGGGAGGTTGTGCAGGCTGACCCTCGAATCCCATCCCAGACTACCCTTCTCCATTCTTCAGGGTGTGGCACCCTGAGAACACCATGAACACAACAGACCGGCAAATGTCTATCAGTTTACAAACACGGAGGGGGCATCTACTCCCCGCTGAGCCTGGGAGGCTTGCGGGAAGTTGAGGGCACACGGAGAGGACAGCATTCAGTGTTCCTGTTGGGCACGGACACACTTTGTTGAGGGCTGAGGATCAGACACACTTTTACTTCCTTCAGTCAGACCACATAACCAGCCCGAAGTGAGGCCCCACCTCGCCCTGGCTTCTCCGCATTTCCCATTGTCGTTCATAGGGCTGTCCCCACATACGGGTCTGCCTCTTCACTCTCGCTCACCCTTTTCCCTGCCAACCCCAGCCCCAGCTAGAGGGTCTATCTAAAATGCAAGCAGCCGCACGTCATCCCCTGCCCGGCACCTTCTGCCCGCCTGTAGGATGGTATCTGCCTGGGGAACAGCATCCAGATGGTCAGAGTGGCCCTGTGTGGTCTGACTCCAATGATTCCCACCTGCTAAGTCAGAGCCACACCCACCTCAGTGGTCCAAGAGCACCCAGCCACCGCCCCCCCAAATCAGTTCTACATCACATTTGCATAAATTACCGTTGCCCCTCCTTGTACCCTTGGCTCAATCCTGGAGCTTCTGGAGATCTAGTTATAACATCCCTCCCCTCTGCAAAGTCACAGAGATGGCTGCCTGTCTCTTGACCACAGCAGAGTCTGTCACCATGCACACAGAGCACAAAGCATTATAGCTTTGTGTTGCAATAAAAAAAGCCCTGAGCATACAGACAGGCACTGCCTCCTCTGCAGAGCAATCTTGAGCAAGACACTTAACCCCTCTAAGCATCTGCTCACAAGGGAAATGGGATGATAATAATTATTCTAACCTCCACTGTCGTGAGGAGTAAGTGGAGTTTTGCACGCACGCCCTTATCGTTGAGTACCAGGCACTCATCAACGAGCACTGTACACTCTAGTTAAGGTCTGTGCCTACACACATCTCCCCCACAACTGCAATCTCGCCCAGTGTCTGTGGGTCAGGAGTCTGAGCACAAGGTTAGCTGGATTCTCTGCTCTCGGGTCTTCATGAGGGTGCTAGCAAAGTGCAAGCCTGGGCTGGGGTCCTCATCAGAAGGCTCAGCTGAGCAAGGATCCCTCCCGAGCTCCCACAGTCGCTGGAAGAATGCAGTTGCTAGATGCTGGCTGGAGAACGTCCATTATGCCTTTCCCCGTGGGCCCCTCAACAAGGCAGCTCACAACATGAATCTTGTTCTACCCAAATGTGCAAGATTTCTAGCAAAATGGAAGCCACAATGTTATATCACCTAATTGCAGAAAGATGTGCCCCGTGCTTTCGGCTAGAAGGAATTACAAAGTTCTTCCTAGACTGACGGGGGGGGGGGGGGGGGGGAGGTGTGGGTAGGGGGAAGATTGCCCCAAAGTAAGAATACCAGGACTGAGCCTAAAGCCTCCCTTCCTCAGAACGTGCCAGAGTCTCAGACCATCGCAGGCAGAGCCCCGGGAGGTAATGAAGGTGATTCATGGAGGAGCAGCCGCTGCTGGGGAGTTTCTACCACGAGTTCTGCAAGGCATATTCAGGCCCACAACCCGGGAAAGAAAGATAATGAGGATTTCAGAATTCCCTGGGAGTCCACCACACAGTGGACTCTGCCAGCCCCCCTCCCCCAAGACCCAGCTGGTTTCATGATAGCTCAGCCCAGATGCCTCATGCTTCTCTCCCCTCCTTACAGTGGATCCCAGTGCACCTGTACCGTCACGTCGGATAAACATCACCACCCTCCTGGTTTTTATTGTAAAGTTTTTTCTCCTAGGCATCTTAATCTCTTGGCTAAATCAAACTGCTACATGCTTGGCACTGTACTAGGTGCCAGGAATACCAGCCAGCCAGCCCAGTCCAGCTGGGATGCTCCTTGCAAAGGAAGAGACAGGCCAATTGCTCACCATAGGATAGTCAGTTACTCAAGGAAACTCAGGCCTTTGGTGAAGGCTCCCTGGAGGAGGCAACAACTAAAATGAGTCTGAAATGAGGAAGAGACCGTTTAGTGGAGAAGTAAGGCACCCCCGACCCCGGTACCAAGAGCAAAGCTAAAGGGGAAGTTGGCGACAATAGCAGTCGGATCCAGGAGGTAGGAAAAGAGAAAGGAAGGGTGAAAGATGTCTGCAGGATCTGGCTGAGCTGTTGGTGAGAAGCAGAGTCTGGGCATAAGCAAATGAGGTACCAAGCAGTAGAATGTGGGTTCTACCTGCAGGCTGGCAGGAGCTGCTGGAGGGTATTAAGCAGGGATACAGACAGAGAAATGTCTTCTCAGATTGAGAGTAAGAGGTTGGAAACCCAGAACCCAGGAAGGAGATAGTGCAACGTCAAGGTAGAAGATGCAGCCCGATTGTTGCCGGTGGTGACGGTGTGCGATGAAGCTGGCAGGATGAAGGGATGATGCATCAGAAGGCGAGTGCACAGGACAACATGTGCACAGAACAGAGGAGGGAGGCATCTAGACCGGGGCCTGTGTCTCTGCCTTGATGACAGAACTCTCCAGGATATGGAACACGGGGGGGGGGGGGGGGGGGGGTCAAGTTGGTGGAAGGTCATGGGTTTGCGTATTCTGGGTTCAAGTCACCTAGGTTGGACTCCAGAGGAGTAATCTGTCCTCCGTGATGGCTTACTCACAGGGAGCCCAAATGGCATTTTGCATGGTCTAGTACCCCTGCTGGAAAGGATTTTGGCCACTGACTTCACCACAGGACCAGAAGATCTCAAAGTCTGGAGTGGGCTAGAGGGGGATGAAATTCACACCTGTTCTCCTGTGCATTCAGCAATCTCTTGGTCAGGGGTGCTCTTGTGCTTGCATTCTCACAGTGTCCTGGAGCTCACTCTAATTTGAAACTGCCAGGAGGCAAAGGGTTAATGAAACCTCCTTCAGTATCTCACTAATTGACTGCAAAGCCCAGCTTCTAGACCATTCACTTAGCACTTGTAATTAATTGGGGTTTCTTGCCTGATCTGAAAGATGATTTGATACTGCCTGAAGACAATATTTTCTCAGCTACGCTCCTCTGGTTGGAGACATCTTTCACACACAGCAGCCTCTGCATCCATGCTGACCTGGGTACAGATGCAGACTCTGGTCCTTCCTCATTGTGTGAGCTCAGGCAGGCCATCCCCAGCTCCAAGCATAGAGCTGACAAGTACTTTAGGTTCATAGGTTTCAGGAGAGGTTGCATCGTCATCTTAGTCTGCAGATCTAAAGCATCCATCCATCCGTTCATCTTGAGGCAGGCCCAGGGCTCTTCAGCTCCTGGTGGTATCAACTCCCTGATACATTCACTGTATTCAGAGATATATTTCCAAACTTGGCATGTCTTTGTAACGGTCATGTTAATACAATAAGCTGGGGAGAAAAAGGGAGTCCTACCCCTCCACCAACACTTGCAATGTGCCATCCACAGGAGCCAATTGCTTTAAACACATAACCTCTTGAGCAATTGGTGGGTTCAGTGCTACCCTGACCTCATACATGAGAAAGAGAAGCTTCAAAGTTGTGTGACTTTTCCTGGGAACACATGAAAAAAAATGTCTGTTGACCTCAGATAGGGTAACAACAGACCCCAACCCCCCCAAAAAATGACTCCATCCAAGTCCAACTTGGTGACCAATGAGTGAGTTGGGGTTATACACATGAGTGTAGCCAACCCTTAGCAGCTGCATCAGCAAAAAGCCTCACCTCCACAGGAAAGACAACACACAAAAGCTACATTCCATCTCTGAAAAACAGCCGCCTCTCCTGCAGCAATTGTTTGCTGTCTGCATCGCCTTGGGGGAAGGGCTTTGTGAGTCCTGTAGGTTTCATGGCCTTCCCGGTACTTTTTGTGAGGAAATAGCTCTGCAGAAGAAGTAGATGCCTGGCGTGGAACTCAGACACGTGCGTGTAATAATGTCTAACCACCAAGGTCACAGAAGGTCCTGGAAAGGATTAGATAAAAGAATGCCAGTAAGTCTGGCACTGTACTGGCACATACTTTAAAATGAGCAGTCATGGCTACTAAATGTTACCATGGATACTCTATCAACATTGCTGATGAGAAAAATAAAATAACAGGAGAAAGAAGAAATGGAAAGAAATCAGGCAGCTCCATCTCCAGCCATCCAAACAACAAATCAGAAAGCTGAATAAGACACCAAATCTGCCCCAGGTCTTTTCAATGTAACAATACAAAACAAGCTGAGAGGATGATAATAATCACTGTCCCCTTCAAGGCGCCTTCCTGGGTCTTAAAATTATAGCAACGTATTATAGTTCTTCATCTGTAGCTGCATAACAAACTTAGTGGCTTCAAGTACTAAACATTTGCCTTTCTTTGGGGCCATGAATTCCGGAGGAGGAGCCCTAATCCACACAGGGGTGTGCAATTAAGTGGCCATCAAGGTGGCAGCCTGGGTACTGGGCATGGTGGTGGACGTCTTTAATCCCAGCACTCAGGAGGCAGAGGCAGGGGGTATCTCTGAGTTTGGGGCCAGCCTTGCTACATATCTAGTTCTAGCCCAACAAGGGCTATATAGACCTTGTCTCAAGGACCAAAACAACAGCAATCAGGGCAGCCTGGGCTACAATTCAGATGTGTCCAGATGGCATACACCCGACACAGCTAAGGCACAGCAGTGACAGTCCTGGCTGTCAGCAGGCTTCCTTACCAGGGAAACCTCTTTGTGGAGCCCTTTGAATGCCCCCCAAACACTGGCCACTAGCCACCTTGGGAAAGAATCATCCAAGGAAGCCAGGTAAAGCTAGAATGTCTTTAAGACTTCTCCAGAAGCTATACCCTTCAGATCATTGCCTCTGTAGTATTTTGTCAGTCCCTGACACCTGCTCTGATTCAATGTGGGAGATGCTGAAGAGCATGCATCCTAGAAAGAAAAATGGCTGGGGACTGGGCCGTGTTGGGGGCCACCTACTGCTTCACAATATGTACCTCAACCTACCTTATAGATCTCTCTTCAAGGCTTAGTCAGCAAGCGTGCCTTCGTTTATCCATTCATACAGTAAAAGTCTTTTGTGCCGTTCAGCCTTCAGCAAACCCTCCTCAGGAGCCCTTCCCGTCGTCAGGCCCACCTTTAGCCCATTAGGCCTACCTTTAGACTCGCATCTGCCAAGCTCATGAGAGCTCAGACTCTGTGTGTGCTGAGCAACACAGTCAAGCACCAGGAGACAACTTTTGGATTTCTTCCCAGGAAGCCTTGTTTGGAATTTGGGAGCCACTCAACACTGGGTATTGCATTTCACCTCTTAGGAGTTGCATTACAAAAGGATAAGGCTTCTGACGCCAAATTAGCCACGAAATGTATTAGAATGCCTGGCCCAGGCACATCAACTTCTCGGTAAATGATACCTAAGACAATGAATACTACAGATCTTCCTCAGGCACGGTGGCTCATGCTTGTAATCCCAGCATTCAGCAACCTGAAGCAGGAGAGTTGTGAGTTCAAGGCCAGCTTAGGTTACATAGTGAATTCCTAGGCCAGCATAGGCTACATAGCAAAACTCTGCCCCAAACAAATAAATAAGCATAAAAAACTAACAATACTGCAATTATAAACAAACTGAGATTATAACACACACACACACAAGCCTTGGGAGAGAACACTGGGTTCTTGGACCCAACACCGGCCTTCAGCTCATGCCTGCTACCTCCTCCCACAGACTAGCTGAGCTCTGACTTGGCTCAGACAGCCCCAAGCTGCCTGGCTGCCAGCCCTAATCAACAGCTCCAGCCAAGACCTCAAATTGATTTGCCATCGTTTAGCTGGGAAACAAGAGCTCTTCTTGACTCGCAGCCAAAACTCATTCTGCGATGGCAGAGTGGTCACCTCCATATAAGTGGGATGTCCAGAGAAAATAACAGAGATCCGGAACAAAAAGTCTCCATCCAACCGTCCAGAAGCTGGGGCCAACCGCAGCTCCGCCTCCAGCCCCTGCGCCTGCCACGTGTGTCTTCCCGTGGGAGTTTATACCCACCTGTGCCTGGCCAGATACAATGTTTCTTAGGCTTCATAGTACAGAGGGATGGACCTGGGAAGTCTTCGAAGAACTACAGTGATGCCTGACTTCAGAACCCCCCACTATTTCAGCTCAATTGGTATGGTGTGCAGCCTGGGCACCAGGATCTCCAAGAGCTCCCAAAGATGGTTCTACTAGCAGCAAGGCTGCAGCGCTACTACTCCAATGTACACAGTACGTGCTGCCCCTGGCTGCATGCCCGGCTGCATTATTCAGTCACTCCAACAAGACTAGAGAACAAGCTCACCGAATAACATAGAATTGATATTCTAGTCCACAAGGGCTGGCAAGGAACAATAAAATTCATAGCCTGTCAAATGATAGTAAATGTCTGAGATGTCCCACGAGGCCAGAGTCCTTTTCTCGGGTCACCTGAATTGCCCACGGACCTGTCCTGGTACTGCCGATCAATGTATGGCCCATGCCCACCCCAGATCCACACTGAGTCATCAACTCAGCCGTACCAGGACCGATTCAGATGCAGTCTCAGCCTCGACCGTACTGAGCCTTGGCAGCAAGAAAGGGTAAGGCAGAAGTCACATAGCAGACCAGAGACCAGGGTCATGTTTGCCCCTGACCATTGGCTTGCTCAGCCTGCAAATTCTCCAGGAATCCAATGCTTACTCCCCACAGCACTTCTTAGCCTTTTGAAAACATTTATTTCATGTGTATAAGTGTTTTGCCTGTATGAATGTCTATACACCACACATGTGCAGTACCCACAAAGGCCAAAATTGGGCATCAGGTTTCCTAGAACTGAAGTCGCAGACAGTTGTTAGCCACAATGTGGGTGCTGGGAACCGAAACCAAGTTCTCTGCTGGAGGAGCAGGCACTCTTAACTGCCAAGCCATCTCTCCAGGCCCCTTGCTAACTTCTTGTGGAACACAAACCCTCTTTGGAGTTCATGCAGCTCTGCTTCAGACTAAACATCACTCTCCCCCACAACCTTCTTTGCAGAAAGCACACTGTGTTTTCTAAGGACAGTTACTACTAGTGTCTGCGAGCACACGAAAAACAGATGGACTAGACAGATGGGGAAAGCCTCCCAGTGAAAAGGTTGTGGGAGCTGGAAGGTCCCTTAAAGAGCATCCAGTCACATCCCTCCTTCTACAGAAAGGCTTAGAGGCATCAGTAAGTGGCTCAATATCACACAGCAAAGGGCAGAAGAGCCAGAAATACTGTCCATGTTCTCTGGGGCAGGGTGGGGACCGTCACTCAACTGCTGCATAGCAACCAGCATCTCCTCTAGGAGTCCACCTTACCCTTTGTCCACCCATGATTTGGATTACGCAGAGCCTAATGAACCATGTGGCTTGAGATGGGGGGGGGGAAGCGAGGCTCAGTGAAGTCTGCTGAGACTGGGAAGCAGGAGTGGCTGCTGTGGTGTGGCCACCTCAGGTGGCCTGAAGAGGAAGCCAGTCTGAGACAAAGATAACAGTGAGATAGCAGGGTAGCTATGGGAATGTCACCTGCACCTCGGCTAAGCCATGGCTGGAGAAGTACCCATCAATTGGTTCCTTTTCAACAAGGTCTGCATTTGTCTCCAGGGAATACATTTTGAGACCCCAGCGGGGGTTGGAAATCTTAGGTAGTAGTAATCCTATATAGAATGTTTCTGCTATGCATAGATCCCTATGATAAAGTTCAACATATAAACTAGTCACAGTAAGGGAATAGCAACACGAAAATAAAATAGAATGCAATAATTACAATACTAGACTGTAATACAATTGCCAGCATTGCTACTCCTGTGCTCTGGAGCTATTGCTAAATAAACCAAGGCTTACTTGAACACAAGTCCTGTGATACTGCTGGTCAGTCTGATGGGGGGCGGGTACCACATGCTTAACAGGTGGACGATGAGCACAGAAAGAGCACATAGAACAAAGAGATTGTTCACACCTGAAGGGTGGGGCCAGGTGCACCACGCTACTCAGAAGAGGGTGCAACTTAAAACCTTCAAAGTGTTTCTCTCTGTTTGCTGTTTTCAGACTTCAGTCAGCATGAATAACCGAAAACTCCAGAATGTTAAACGGCAGACAACTGGGGACTCTCTACCTCAAGCCGGTCTGGGTTGTCTTTCTGTCCCTTTCAAGCTTACTGCCACAATGGGAAGTCCCAGCTGGCTCCCCCTATACCAAACACTCCTACCTACATTAAACCTGATTTTTTAGTGCTGGAGAGGTGGCTCAGCTCTTGCAGAAGACCAGAGTTTGGTCACCAGCACCCACTCAGTGAGTCACAACTGTCTATAACATCTATAATTCCAGCCCCATGGTCCCATGCACACATGTGGTGAACATACATACATGCAGGCAAAACACTTATACACATAAAATTAGTAAATCTTTTTCAACACTACTTTCTCATCTCCACTGTCCTTTGACCCTGATTTCCCTACCTTTTGACATTTCAGAGGCTGTCATCCTCCCCAACGTGGTCGCTAGCTTTCCCGCTGTGGTAAGCAAAACCACATCTCCTTCTCCAAAGGAGGCTACATCTTAATCCCGAGGCTGAGAATTCAGTGTCACCATGCCTGCCAAGTAGGAACTAAGGCTGCAGATGAAATGAAAGTCACCAAGAGTCTGACCTTAAAATAGGAAAGTTACCCTAGATCGTCCAACTGAGCTCAGTGGGAACACTGGTGCTGTTGACAAAGAGGGGTTTCATGAGAGTTCAGCCCAGCATCTCTGACGTTAAGGGACACAGAAAAGATCAAGGGCCAGGAAAAGTGAGGAGTGGGTGAATCCTAGGACCTGGGAAACCCCAGCAGGGCCCAGCGGGAGTCCGACAGCCTTGTCCACACTTGATCTCCATGCAGTGAGGCTGAGCCTGCCCAACTGCTGGCATCCAGAACGGTTAGAGAATGGATTTGTGTTGTTTCAGCCACTAAGTTTGTGGTCACTTGTTACAATAGCAATAGGAAACCAACGAGTGCATCACAAGGCCCAGATGCGGGCCTTGGAGAGATTTATTGACAGGTATCCCATTTCTTCCTGTAGTCTCTGCTAAGCATAGGCACATCCCTCGCTCCAAGCTGGGTGTTGTGAACCTCATGAATGAACATCACTGGCCCTCCAGGGCCTCACAGTCAGGTGGAGGACAGAGATAAATCTATAAATATGGAACTGTGAAGGATGTTACCAGAGCCCAGAGGTGGGGTACGAAGGGGGACACATTCAGGGGCTGTTTCATAAAGGAGTCAAGAGTTTCACTCACTCTCTGGTGAGCAGAGATGTAAAACCCAAAGCAGGTGCTGATGGTGTGTCTCAGTGATGAAGCACATCTCTCGCATGCCGAGGCCCTGGCTTCAGGCCCTAGGACCAAAAGGAAATGAAGGAAAAGGAGAAGAAGGCACTCCAGGCAGAGGGCATCGTGTGAGCAAAGGCTCTAAAGTGCATGGGAGCCTGGCACGTTGTAGGCACTGGAGTGTGCAAAAGCAGCAGCAGCAAGCCACGATCCCCCGGTTCCAGGGAAAAGGGGTGTGAACTTCTGGCAAAGATGCTGGGCAGCCACTGGGAATTTTAGGCAGAAGAGAGAGGGGGACAGGCAGGCAGTGTGACCAAGGCTGGAGCTGGGAAGTGTCCCTTCTGAGAGCTTTAGGAAGGAAGGGAAGGCATGTGACCTGGACCCTGGCTTTTTAAGCTGGAGCTTCCAATTGCATTGAATGCTGAGGTTGACAAAGTCTGGCAACTCAATGGCCAAACTGTAATTCAATCAAACATGAAACCAAGGTAGTTTGGGCAGCGCTCACCATGTTATGGAGTGTTCTGTGTTGTGTTGTGTGTCTTCACGGCACCTTTGGCTCTGAACATACATAATTGCACGTGCTGTGGCTTCAAGCAACACCAACAAACACTGCCTGAAACATCAGCTCTGATTCCAGACTACTGTGTGTTATGGACTTCAGTGCTTTCACTGTGTGCACAGAGTTCCCTGCTCTTGTGGAAACATGTAGAACTATGGAAAACAAGGTTTGTAATATTTCCCATCACCAGTCCTCAGCGTGGAAGTACTAAGTTGATCTGTATTTGGACTGGGTTGTATTAGAATGTTAATTTTTAAAACTGACTTTTGGCTTGGGATTATGACAGAATTTTCAACAACTTCTAAAGTGGCTGAAAATATGCTCCTGCCACTTTGTGCTATGTACGTTTAGGATTCATTATCAGCGGATGTTTGGTTTGTATCCCCACTTTATATATCTATGGTTTGGGTCTTGTCTGTTTGTTTGCTTTTGGTTTTTTCAAGAGACAGTGTGTCTCTGTGTAGTCTTGGCTGTCCTGGACTCACTCTGTAGACCAGGCTGGCCTCGACCTCCCAGAGACTTGCCTGCCTCTACCTCCCCGAGTGTTGGGATTACGGGCATGTGCCACCATGCCCGGCTATATCTATGTTCTTGGGGTCATGCAAACATTTCCCCAGTATAAATGGGGCATGAATAGAAAAAAGTTTAGGGAGCCCATAGTTAGGGCACAGAAATGAGGAAGGGAAAGAAAGACAACACTAGAATGTCCAGATGCCTGGAAGCAGCCAATCTCTACCTAGGAGACATCCAGGAGACAGCTACTTACTAAAAGCTTCAGGGTGGAAGCAGGAAGTTCAGCGCACTGATGACCTGCAAGACAGGTAGTGGGAGAAGAGGTCTGAAGACAGGTCACTCCGTGGGGAAGCAACACAGTCCTATAACAGGGAGCAAGACGATGCCCCAAAACTGTACCCTAACTTGGAGGATTCCCAGAGATAGCCCAGATAGCATGGAAATCAAGGACCCCACCCCCCTCACCCTAGGATGTGATATAGCCTGGAAACACCATCGGAAACAACTCTGAGGCTAACTCAGTCCTTGCCTGCATCCAAAGATGACCATGGGGACTCCCACTCACACAGAATGGCTCCCACCTAGCGACAACATGATTCCTGGGGAAGCCAGCTTCAGCCTGCTCCTATTGAGTTACTCGGAGTTATATTTTCTTTCCTCACCCACCAAGCTCACCATGTTAGGGGGCAGGATATGTTCCTCCCTGCTCCTATCTCCTCCTTTGAAGCCTTGGCTTTGAGTCCCATGCTCTCTCTCCCTACTTCCAGCTCTCCTGAGCACCTCACCATCCTCACTGAGACAATTAGACCTTGGGGAGCCCCCACCTGGGCCCCAAGTGAGAAAGAAAGGACCAAGCTCTGGGAAGGGCTATAAGAACCCTGACAAGGCAGTCTAGGATGGAGTATCTGTCTGGCCTCATCAGAGTGACATCAAAACACTTGTCAAGCAGCATGCACAAACACACACGTGTGCATACACACATACATACCAATGCTACTTCTGGAGGGCACATGGGGCTTCCACTGGGTCTATGACCTATCAGTATCAGAAGGGACCTAGCTTGGAAAAACTCCTGCTTGGACCGCAAGCAAATTTAGAAGAGTCTTGTGTTCATAACCTTCCAGTTTGGTCTTGTCAGTAGGCACTACCAGCTTTCTGTAAATGGAGACCATACCCCTTTATAATGGTTAATATTCTCTCTCTCTCTCTCTCTCTCTCTCTCTCTCTCTCTCTGTGTGTGTGTGTGTGTGTGTGTGTGTGTGTGTGTGTGTGTGTGTCCATCCGTCCCTCCCCCTCCCTCCCTTTCCCCTTCTCTTCTCTTCTCTTCTCTTCTCTTCTCTTCTCTTCTCTTCTCTTCTCTCTCCAAAGTCTCATTATATAGATACAGCTGGCTTCAAACTCACAGAAATCCACCTGCCTCTGCCTCCCAAGTGCCACACCTAGAGTAATGGTCACGCTTGATAACTTGGCAGGACTCAATCACCTAGCAAAAAGCTCTATGTGTCTGTGTTGGCTAACCGAGGAGGGGAGACCCACCCTGAGTGTGAGCAGAAAAGGAGAAAGCAACTGGAACAGCAGAACTCCTCTTTCTCTGTTTCACGACTAGAGACATGACGTGGATGGTGAGCCACCCAACACTCCTGCCACCATGCAGTCCCCGTGAAGACAGACTGCACCCTCAGACTGTGATCCACAAATGTGTCCTTCTTTCCTTCCTTCCTTCCTTCCTTCACTTGCTTTTGCCAGGTATTTCAGCACAGCAGTGAGGGAGCAAGGAACAGGCCCCTCGTGCAGAAAGGACAAAGGCGATCATATGATCTAAGATCTAAGGCAGCCAACACAGTACTCCATGCACAGAACACTCAAAATAAATTATACAGCAGAAGGTTTCAAGTTGCATTCCCTGGCAAGGTGAGGTGTCCAATCAGGATGCAGCAGTTGCCCTGGAAACACAGGGTTCTCTGCACAAAGGGGCAGTGGATGCCATGGGGACTGGGCCCACCTCTCTGCCTTCCCTTAGGCTGGTTTTGTCCCTTCAGGAGTTGGAACTAATTCACAAAATCCTCCTCCTGCTTGTTTAGTTACTGCCAAGCCCCTGAGAGCCTCATCAGATGGAGTCCGAGACTGAGGCCCACGAATCAGGGCAGTTTGACCCTTTGCTCACATCCCCACTCCACATTGTTGTCAGGGTAGTGTGGGGAGAAGACAGGAATATGCTCCCCAAGTGCTCTCCCACTGCCCAGGCAGTCACACACCATGTGAGCTGGTTCTCCAGGCCAGAAGTCCTTTTGTGCCTCCTCCACAAAGATTTTCGTAACCACTGGGTTCAGGTGCCCTGTGCCTCCCTTACCCCTGAGGCCAAAGCAGACTACTGATCACAGACCAGGCTATGGGGTCCACTGGGCTTTGATGAGGAACAGCCACTGATTTTACTGGCCAGCTACTTTCCCTTCTAGGTCCAGGACTCCAACGTCATGGGGTGAAGTGGCTGCCTCTCACACATACCCCTAGGCCGTGTAGTTTTGACTCCCTTTGGCTCTAGGATGATTGTGTGAGCCAGGTCCAACCCAAAGCAGACCATAATTCCTTAACCATAGTGACTGGTTCAGGGATGGTCATGTGATTAAGATATGGCCGATGAAAACTCTCCCTAGGACTTTAGCTGAAACTTCAGGGGACAGGAGGCTCGCTCTTCCTGTTAGCTGAGGTAGCCAAATACACGTCTGGAGATGGTGGTGGTCATGCCAAGAACCTTTGTGGGAGGAAGCTCACACATAGAAAGCAAGGCTGGGCATGCTGCTTGGCTGCTCCTTGGGCATCACAGAATTCTGCCTTCATTCAGAGGGCACTGACCTCGTGGTCTACAGTGACCAAGCTCAGAAGCACCAAGCTGTAACAAACAGGGATGCTCCCAGAGAGCAACAGTACTCACTTGGAGCACTCTTCTCTGGACTCTGTGAGGCAGAGTGGAGTACAGAACACGGCTGCACCCCAGCATGCTTGACTTTGGGCAGGTCACACATCCGAATGAAATTCCACCCCCTTTAAAATAGGATGAAGGGCTGGAAGATGACTCATCAGGTTAAGGTACTTGCCACCAAGCCTGCCAACCTGAGTTCGATCCTCAGGACTCACAGCACAAAAGGAGAGTGCTAACTTGTACGTGTGGACATGTATACACACAAAACAAATAATGTAATAAAATAGGATTGTTACCCACAGGCAAGAAAGGAGACCTTGTAACTTCCTTGTTGGACAGGGCTCGTCCCTCTTCCCCATCCTGTGAGCTTTAAAACCCACCATGGTACCACCTCCACGCAGTCCTCCCTGTGTCCCTACCCCCACGGTGATAACATACATTCTTATCCACTTATAACGGAGCTATGTCCTAAAAAAAAAAATGCATTATATGTTTAAAATACCTAAGGTTTGGGGGCCAGAAGTGTGGTTCAGCAAGTAAAGGCACTTGCCACCAAACCTGATGACCCGAGTTTGATCCGGATTCCCAAAGGTTGCCCTCTGACACAGACACACACAGACACACACTAAACAAATCATTCTTTTTTCAAAAAGATTTTTTAAAAATAGCATAGGTCAAGAGTATACCCTGTTTTCCATGTAGGTGGAAATATAAAATATATTTTTTTAAAAACCTGCATTAATGCACTCAATGTACCGGATGTCAGCAGCCAACATCACTTTAGCTGCAGAGTACAAGGCTTTACAGCAACCACCCAGAAACTGCCTGGAACTGCAGCTCACTGCTGCTGCCCAGCATCGTAAGGGAGCTCTACACTGCATTGCATCAACCTGGTACAGTTCCTACCCTGTAGGTGATGCCCTTATGCTATCAAAAAAAGCAAAAGAATGTTCTGTGCGCTTGAGCACTCACTGTGCATCAGGCTCCATGGTGATCTGCGCAGTAACCCTGAAAGGTAGAGGCCAGACTATTGCTCTCTTGTAAGCAAAGCATAAGAAGCTAAAATACTGGGTGAACTTACCCGACGTCGCCCTCTACCCTTACAATTGTCCGTCTGCCTTCATTTTTTTTTTCTTTCTACCCTGTATCCATCACTTACCTTGATGCTGTGACCCAGTAGCTAACACAAAGCAACTTACAGAAGGGAGGGTTCATTTTGGCCACTGGTTTGAGGGCAAGGTCCATCATGGCGGGGAGTCATGTGACAAAACGTGCAGCAGCTGGTCACATAGCATTCACTGACAGAAAGCAGCAAGAGATGGATGCTGGCTTTCTCTTTTTTCCCTTAAAAAAATCATCTACTTATTTTATATGCATGAGTGTCTTGTCTTCAAATATGTCTGTGCACCATGTGTGCACCTGGTACCCACAGAGGCCAGAAGAAGGCAGTAGATCTCCTGGGACCGGAGTTATGGACAGTTGTGAGCTGCCATGTAGATGCTGGGAACTGAACTAAGGTCCTCTGAAAGAGCATCTGGTGCTCTTTACTGTGGAACCATCTCCCCAGCGCCCTCCCCTCTTTCTCCTTTTATTCAGTTTCATGTCCCATCCTACAGGATGGTGCTACTCAAATTCAGCGTGAGCTTCCTGCCTCACCCAAACCTCTCCAAAAACCCCCTCAAACACATCCAAAAGACAAGCCTCTTGGGAACCCTAACTCCTGTCAGACTGACAATCAAGGCTGGTCCAGCAGTTAATAGTGCTTGATACTCCTGCAGACTAGTCAAGTTCAGCTCCCAGCACGTATGTTGGACGACTCACAAACCACCTGTAAGTCCAACCCCAAGGGATCCAACATCCTCTTTCTGGCCCCTGTGGTAACAGAACTTGATCACACACTTTCCCACACATATACATAAATAAAAATAAATCTTTAAAAAAAGATTATGAAGATTATGGATTTTGTTCATCATGGCATCCTGATCCACTCAGACAACAATCTCAAAAACACCTGAAGTTTCTGGACTGAAGAGAAACCCCAAAACACATCCTTCTGTTGATCCCACCCCATCTGTCAAGCTGCTTGTCTGCGCCTGTGGATCCTGGCAGAGCCTGGTAGAGTAAAGTCATATTCCCAGAGCCCAGTAGTGTGCAAAAGAGAAAGTGCCGTGGCATGAGGGCTTCGCGGAGGAGAATGTGGTCCCAGCAGGGGCCGGCTTCTGTCTGCAGCTTTGGAAGGAACTGACAAACACATGGGTAAGTGATCAAAGCAGAGGCAAAAACCTATTACAAATGAAAGAGAGATGAAAGGGAAGCCAGTCATATTTGTTTGCATCTGCATAAAAGTCACTGGGAAGACATGCAAAAAGCTAACAGAAGGATTTGTTTGTGGGATTGGGGTGAGAAAAGAGTGGCAGGTATAAAGGTCAGATTTTTTTATTCTGCACTACTTTGTTTTGTTTTGTTTTGACTGTTGAACCCTGAAAGTGTTATCATTTACTTACAATAAACAAGTCAAGTTCAAATAGCTGAAGAGAAAAGCCCCACTGCTTTCCTGCTGTGGTCGCACAAAGATGTAAACTCTGAGTTGCTGGAATTTACAATTATGGAGAAGCCAGAGAACAGAGATTTAATGTGAAATCGCTGGGCATGTTTTATGCCCTTAGAATACACACAGCACAAAGCTACCCCACATCTTAAGCGTGCAGTTTTCCAGCAGTCACAATCTCTTGGTCTCATCCACCCATTGCCATCCTCTCCCCCAACCCCTGACCATGGCCAACCTGTTTCCTGTCTCTGTAAGAGCGTAGAACCCTCTAACAACTGGGCTTATATCACCAGGCATATTGTCCTCAAGCTTTGCCTACGCAGTAGATTGTGTCAGGTTTTCTTTTTTTAAGACTGGATAATATTTTACTGCAGGTACAGATCCATGCGTCTGTGAGTGGGCACTTGAAAGCACCTCATGTTTTAACTGCAGGGAATAAAGCTACCATGAACACTGTACAAACATCTCTTTGTGCCCCCATTTTAAATTTGGGGGGGCATATACCCCCAAAAGTAGTAATTGCTTCATCATATGGCATTTCATAAGGAGGTTCCATCTTGTTTTCCAACTAGATGTTGATGACTGTTGAACTACACCAACACTAAATAGTATTTTCACCTCTGAAAGGGGGCAGGGAGAACTAGGCTACAGCCACGGTGTATTAGAGCTTTTCAGGGTTTTGTTTTGTTTTTTTTTTTTTTTTTAGTTATATGTAAAGTAATGCTTTGCAATTAGTTTCATAGTAGATATGACCAAATAAAACCACAAGGCAATGTAAATAGGTACTTTTAAATCCTGGCAGCCAAAAGAGACACCTGAAGGTCAGACAGACACACACTGCTGGTTGCTGGCCAAGACTGGGCACAGATTTTTCTGTCAATACTTTTTCCATTGTTATAATGAAATGCCTGAGGCTAGGTATTTTGTAAAGGGAGAGTTTATTTAGCTCCAAGTTTGGAGGTGGAAAGTCTAAAATTGGGCAGCTTCGTTGATCAAGAATGAGACCTCCTTGGCTGAGTCACAGCCTGAGAGTGGGACACACACACTGCGTGACAGAAATTAAGAAGCTGAACTGAGGGGAGGAGGCAGTGATGCTCTCCCAGCAGACCACACCTCCTCAAGATCCCACCTCCCAGCGTTGTCCCTGACGTCCGAATCAACATGAACGGGGGCGGGGCTCACATCTCTAGGCTGGGGCACCAGCTGCTACCGAGTGTTCAGTATGGTCCAGACCTCAGCTTCCTCTCTGTCCTCTCACCGGAAATTAACACACCATGAAGAAAACCAAAGAGACACAGTCACCAGAGCCAACCCTGGGGCTGGCAAGAGTACATGCTAATAATTATGCACTAAGTGGATACAAGAAGACCAACAGAGAGAATGAATGATTTAAAAAAAAAAACGAACTGGGGTGTGTGGCCTCCTAGCTCACCTAGTCTCTCAGAGCCAGGACAGGATTGTCTGCCCGGGGTTGACTGCGCAAAGGACCTGCTGCCAAGAGTTTTTTTTTAAGAAACTGGGGTCCAGAATTCATAGGCCAAAAGGAGGACCTTCGGGGAAACCAGGAAAGGCTTTCCCCTCAGATCAAAACCCTCAGGTTTCTGCCCCAGGAAAAGGCAGAAAGACAAACCCAGACCTTAGGGGTTCCTGACCTTTTCTTGCAGAGAAACCTGTGTTTCCAGGGCAACCACCACCACCTAATCAGACTCTCTGATTGTCCAAGAAGCGCAGCTTAAAATATTCTCATGTTTAATACCCGAACAAACGGTGTGCCGGGCTTTCCGCCAGGTGATTTTTACACATGCTCTCGCTTAATTTTCCTGGCCAGAATTTGCTCTGCGTTTCAGGTAAACATGCTGACGGCGCGCCAGTGCTCAGTGACAGCAGAAGGCTGAGCCCCAAGGTCACACAGAATCCATACAAACCTGTCCACCACCCCCAACACATTTTTCTTCCATTTACCTGGAAGCTGGGGCCCCGGGAATGTACCCCAGAAATATGGCCAGGACCCTGTGCAATGTGTTTCCTGGCAGCCACACAAATCTGCTATACATGTGGGCATGTGAGCCACAGTCTTGAACTTGGCATATGCCCCACTCAGGATGTTAGATCATATGGTGGGGAGACCGACCTCAACAGAAGCAGACTGTCAGTGAAGGGCAGCTGTCTCTCACAATGGAGACCATGCTTCAAGGTGTAGGGGAGGTTGAGAGCTTTGATAGAGTCGAAAATGGAACTTTTGGAGTGGAAAATTCCATCTGCAGATCTATTTTCTGCATTCGCAAGGTCATAAATTCTAATAGAGGTTCTTATCGAATGTTGACTTCCAGATTCTCTAACTGCCTTCAGATGCTGTAGGCCAGTCAAGAAAGAGTCTCTCTGCTTGCCTGGGGCTCTTGGGTCATTAACTCTTCCCTGGCAAACCAATCTGATGCCTGTCTACCCTCTGGAAGGATGGCAGAGGTATCCCACTGATGCAGGAAGATACTCTTGATTAGATTTTCTGTCCTTGACTGTGCGTGCGTGCGTGCGTGCGTGCGTGCGTGCGTGTGTGTGTGTGTCTGCGTGCGTGCGTGTTCAGTCTCCTCTTAGGAAATCTCTTGATCTTCTTATCAAGAGAGGTTGGGGTCCAGGGAAGGCCTATGACCCAGGTCTGGCTCAATGAGTGTCTTCCCATGTGATTTAGCCAGTTTGGGTTGGTTGATTGTTCCTGTTTCAGTCTTGTTTTTATCCTGTTCTGTTAGTGTTACACTACGCTCATAAGATGTGGGCCCCATTTCACAAGGGGTGACCGTCTGAAGTGAGGCCAACCCAGAAAACTTAGACACAAGAGATGGGGGAGAGGGGTCTTCATGACATGCTGATAATCTGAGTGACACTGCTGACTTTCTGGATCCATCCATTTCTGAAGATATTTTCCTGAGTATATATACAAATGACTTCCTTTCATTCCTTAAATTATTTTGAGTTAATCTTTTTTTTTTTTTGAGACAGGGTTTCTTTGTTTAACAGTCCTGGCTATCCTGGAACTCACTTTGTAAGACCACTGGCTGGCCTCAAACTCACAGAGATCTACCTGTCTCTGCCTCCTGAGTGCTGGGATTAAAGGCATGCTGCATGACCTCATGGCTAAAATATTTTTATTAATCCTTTGATAATTTCATCCAATATCTTTGGGTCATATTTATCCCACCACCCTTCCCCCTAATTCCTTCCAGATCCACTCCCACCTTCCTACGCCCCTGACTTGCTGACGTCTTTTTGGTTCTTAATTACCCACTGACTCCAATCTGCTACCCACATACTCCTGAATATTGGGCTATCCACCGGTGCATGGCTGTCCTACCAGAAGCCACACCCTTAAAGAAAATTGATTGAGCTGAAGTTCCAGACCTTGTAAATATCCACAAGTAACTGCCGCTATTCCCTGTGGCGACCTCCTCACTTAACCAAATACTATCTTTTTTGCCTTTGGGGCAGGGGCAGTCTTCAAGACAGGGTTTCTCTGTGTAGCCTTGGCTGTCCTGGACTCACTTTGTAGACCAGGTTGGCCTTGAACTCACAGCGATCCACCTGCCTCTGCCTCCCTGAGTGCCAGAATTAAAAGTATGTGCCACCGCGCCTGGCTTACCTAGTTTTAGAGATGAGCGAATCTACAGGTGGTGCAATGAATACTGTGACACCCCAAATGTGTCCTCCTGTGGGATTAAACCTGCTTCCCAGGTACAGGAAGTGCCACGATCAGACAGCCCTTGACTGCCAACACTTCTAGAGTCTCAGCAGAAAGGTGCCACCTTACCCAGGGTCACATGCTGTTCAGGCCTGCTCAACAAAATAACTGATCAGTACCAGGGTCCAAAGCCTAGGACCTTTTGCCCTAACTGGGAACAGTGCTACAGGCTCGAGACTGAGGCTGCCACTGCTTGTCCCAGCTTATGTTCCCTCTGCCCCATCTTGCTTCTGTCACTCCCCTTCCACAAATGCTAATCTAAGACTGGCTCTTAATTAATGTCCCACACGCTGAGCTGTCAGAATCCTTTCCAGCAACCCAGCTTGCAACAGGTGTTATGGAAAGCAAGTGAAAGGCAGATCCTAGGATGAGTGTGGGGCTGAGCTGCTGGCTGCCAGCTGACACTGAGGAGCCCAGCACAGATAGGCCCCCGGCACAGATGATGAAGGAGCAGACTTGTGAAGGGGAACTCATTAACTGGTGTGCTACACTTGAAACGTGAGCAAAGGGGTGACTGCAAGGACCACTCAATAGCTGGCTATTGTTAAACACAGTTGGTCTAGAAAATAAATTTTTTTTTTAAAGCTGAACATGACTAATCAGGAACAACAGGTCGAATGGAAAAGCAGAAGGCCCCCCCTACTGGTCCTGGGGGTGGGGGTGGGGTTTCCTCATCTCAGAAGCCCAAGGCAGCACTTACAATATCTGGAATGTAGATTTGGCAGATATTTCCTCTCTGGATCCCTCTAACCATAGGGGCCTACATAAATGGGCCTCTTTCCCCGCTGAAGGCTAACACTCCTGTCATGCCTCCTGCTTTGAATCTTCATCGCTCTTCTGGCCACCAGGCCAATGCTATGGTTCAAACATGGCTGGTTCTTCAAAACACAGGTTGACCTTATATTTCCACTATGGCAGTATTGGGAGGTGGGGCCTGGAGAGAGATGTTTAGTTCAAGTAGGCACCACTCTCTGGCTGGATTACTGCTGTCTCTCAGGAGAGACCGGTCTGAGTGTGGCCAGGTCTCATATGCACAATGGCATGGGCATTTGTGTGTAGCTTACACACGTCTCCCGGCACTCTGTAAATTGTCTCGAGATGACTTGTAACCCCTGGCCTCACGAAATGGTCTGTAACAATTACGCTCTATTATTTAGGGGATGGTGACAAGAAAAGTCTGTACATGTTCAGCACAAAAATCTTTTCAATTTTCAACCCATGATTAGTAAAAATCCACTCATGTAGAACCCACAGATATGGAAGGCCAACTGCATGTGGTCATCCGGAGACCACTGGGTGGGACCATGGGCCCAAGGCACCCCTGCGAGCTGGGCCAAGACTGTGACTCTTTTTCACTCCCTTAGCAGATCCATAATAGTGCTGTGAGTTGCCGGGTCCCTAGTTACCTGAGCCACTGTGGAGAAGGATGGGAGAATGGCTTGCACGCACTCCCCAGCAACCAGATTTGAGCTCACTGTGAGGAATGGCAGTCCTCTACCCACCAAGCTGCTAGGTAGGACACTTCTGAGTTTCTCAGGATGGAAGGGGAGCGGGATTCAGAAAGAACAGAGAAGCCCCTCACCACTCTCAGGCTTTAGGATCCTCCAGAGCCAAGGATCCTGGAGCAACGAGGAACTCACTCTCCCTCTGTCAGCCTCAGCTTCTCCAACCCCAAAATGGCAGAAAAAAAAAAAAAAAAAAAAAGATGCGCCTGTGACTCCCGCTTCTGGAAGAAGGCATTGAAGGCATTGCATCAGGAGCCTGGGCAGACACAGATGTGGTGATTCAGGAGCCATGGTGCTAATTAGCCTCACTGCGGATGCAACAGAAATTCACAGTGCAGCAACTGGCCTGCTGAAGGGGACAAGGCTGGAGCATCTCGTGTTGACAAATGGCTTTTGTTTACCCACGACTGTCAAGTGCTCCACAATGTGGAGCTAATCGCCTAAAAATAACAGCACATATGTTCCCTCTGAGGAGTGTTCCTTGTTAACAAGCACACTGGCCATAGGGTGCCGGGAGATGGGGGTGAGGACAGTCGGCACTCCCCTGAGACAAACATGAGGACCCTCTTCTTGCATCCCACAACCCCGTGAGAGCTTTCAAAGGCTCTGGGATCCGTCTTCCTGCTTCCCCACATTGATCTGCCACCCAGCCCCATCAGTGCCACTCACAAACCCATCCTCCCTTTTTGTCTTCCTGTCCCTGCACCCCAGCCACTGTCCTGGGCCAAGCCTCCTCATGGGGTGCCAGGGATGATACAGCCAAGTCCCCTCGCAAACCCATTATAGTGCTTTGAGTTTCCCGGTCCCTAGTTACCTGAGTCACTGTGGAGTTGGAGGGGGGAATGACTTGGATGCAATCCCCAGCAACCAGATTTGAGCTCAGTGTGAGGAGTGGCTTCAAACCTTCTCTCCTGCAGAGGACCTTTGTAACAGAGATCTGCCATGTCAGTCCCTCAGAAGCCCCAGAGCTCCCTGATCTTAAGGCTATAACCATCTCACTTCCCATAGCACATTAGAAGACCCAACCATCCTCTGGAGGCTTAGCGCACCAGACTCTCGAAGTCTCCGGTGCTGGTGGTAGAGCCACAAGTCTGTCCATGCACCTCCACGGTGACCTCAGACTGGTGCCCAGCTCTTGATGACCTTTGTCCTAACAACCAGCTCCAGCCAGGACCTTGGCCACAGCAATCCCTTTCATGTCCCCTCCTGCTGGACAGCATGAGCATCTCTTAACGCTGACACGTACACTGGGCCTTCCTGAGATCTTTTCCAGCGGCTCAAGCCAAAAGCCCTGTCATCCTCTTTGTGCCCTCCTTTTTCTCTCCCAACCCACAGCACATGGGCTCAGCTCTGGCTTCAAAACACACACAGCACTCTCCACAGTGCTTCCCCAACGGGTGCTTCCACCGCTCGTTATCTGCAAAGTTACAGAACCAGTTTCTGTCTTTGCTCACCCATGAAGTTCCAGCAGACAGCTGTGAAACATCCCTTCCACTCTGTCCCACATCTTCCAGTGGCTTCCACTTCAGAGCAAAGTCAAAGTCTCAAAACTAGGAAGAAACTAAGACTCAGGATGCCCAGTTAGATTTATGTTAAGAGAAATGAGCTAGACACAGAAAGACAACACATGATATCCCACATATATGTGGAATCTGAAAAAAAAAAAAAAAAGCCAAAAAACAAAAAGCCAGAAACTGAGTAAAATCTTAGAATTTATCTGCGGTAAGCCCAGTGTGGAAGCACTTACCTTTAATCGCAGCACTCAGGAGGCAGAGACAGGGGACCCACCGTGGCCAGCCTGATCTACAGAGCAAGTTTCAGGAGAGCCATGGTTCCATAGAGAAACCCTGTCTTGCAAAAAACAAAAACAAAACATTTTACCAGGGGATGGGGTGGGTAGGAGGACTGTGGAGGTGTTGGTCAACACTGGTGGCTACAGTGCCTACAGTATGTTGTATACAGCAACATTGTTAGAGTCTATTTTTAAATGCTTCCCACAAAAGGACAGTGGTGGGTGGCACACACACACATGGACCACTAGAGTTTCTTGGGAGCAGGTTGGCTGGAGAAGAACTGCCTTTTGGGTTGCAAGTAAACAAAGAAAGAAAGGCAACTTTAGAAGGCAGAATAAAAAGAGTCCAGAGGCCATCCCAGAGGCTCAGCCTCAGGCAGGGAGTGTCTGGTGCCCAAAAGAGAGTGAGGACAACTAAAAATGCTTGGAGCCTCCTCTTAAGACAAAGAGAGAATGTTGGGGTGATCTTTTTGTGCACTGTGTAAAGATTCTCTTTGTATTATTCAGACGCTGGCTTCTGTAGAAAGAAAGATCTGATTACAGGCTGGACTTTGTATTGTAGTCTTTGGCTGCACCATATTTTGTAAACACTCCCTCCAACACCTTCTGATTGGTTTAATAGCAGTGACCAGTAGCCAATAGCAAAGGCAGGAAAAGGAGATGGGACTTCCAGGCAGAGATAGGAACTCTGGAAAGGAATCTGTGGAGAAAGGAACAGTTGCCAGGACTGAGAGACTGAGGAAAGGTAATAGGCCACCTGGCAGAACATAGATTAGTATAAAGGGCACAATTTAAGTTAAGAGCTAGTTGGGAAACAAGCCTAAGCTAAAGTCAAGTTTTCATAATCAATAAAAGATCTGTGTCATTATTGGGAGCTGGCGGTCCAAGAAAGTCTAGTAATAATTGGCACCTAAAGTGCATAAGAGAACTCGGAAAAACCACACTGTATGTTTATTAACAAAGAGACCACTCTAGGGCTTTTCTAAGCACAGAGTTGTAAACTCTTTCGTGTTCCTACCACAAACCAGTTCCAAAGGCCTAAGAATCACAAGGTGAGGTTTGTCACAGCAATGGTCCCACATCAGCCTTCTGTATTGGTTCCTTGCTCTTGTGAAAAAATGCCTGATAAAAACAATCTTAGGAAGAAAGGGTTAACCTGGGCTCACATTTGAGGGTGTAGTTCAGCAAGAGCGTGAGATGGCTGGTCACATCATACACCCAGTCAGGAAGCCAAAAGAGATGAAAGCTGGGCCTCTGACCATGCCCCCCTTTCTATTGAGTCTCAGACTGTGGCCACTAGAGTGGTGCTGCCCACATGGAAGGGGAGTCTTCCCTCTTTAATTACTGCAATATACACAACTCAACTTCTACAGAGACATGCCCACAGGCTTTTCTTCTAAATGAGTCCAGACCTCATTGTCTTAGTTAGGGTTTTATTGCCATGAAGAGACACCATGACCAAGGCAACTCTTATAATGAAAAACATTACATTGGGGCTGGATTACAGTTTCAGAGGTTTAGTCCATTATCATCATGGCGGGAAGCATGGCAGCGTGCAGGCAGACATGGTGCTGGAGAAGGAGCCGAGAGTTCTAAATCTTGATGTGCAGGCAACAAAAGGAGACTGTGTGCCTCACTGGGCATAGCTTGAGCATAGGAGACCTCAAAATCCACCTCCACAATGGCCTGCTTCCTCCAGCAAGGCCACATCTCCTAATAGTGCCACTCTCTATGGGCCAAGTCTCCAAACACATGAATCTGAGGGGGCCATGCCTATTCAAACCACCACATCTGTCAAGTTGGCAGGTGATACTAACCACCACAGAGTCAAAGAACTTCCACTAAAAATAAAATAAGCATGAGTGTTCACTCTTCAGTACAGTCCTTGAAGTCATAGTTCAAGCAATAACACAAGAGAAAGAGATTCAGTGAGTACAATCCCCGTGTAAATTCCATCACCATGCCCATTCAATGCCTTTCTTCACAGAAATAGAAAATACAATCTAAAATCCATATAATAGCACAAAATAGCCCTGATAGGCAAGGCAACCCTGGTCAAAAAGAGCAATGCTCTAAGTATCACCATGCCTGGCATCAAGTTATACCACAGGTCCACAGTAACAAAAGCAGGCATGCAGACCTACAGGAGAGAGTGATGTACCCAGAACTACACATGCACAGCTACAGTCATGTGAGGCTTTCCTTACGAAGGCACAGAGACCATATTTTGAACGAAAGACAGCCTCTGCCGCAAATGCTTCTGCAAAAACTGGACATCCATTGTAGAAGAGTGAAACTAGGTCCCTATTTATCACTATTTACAGAGACCAACTTAACATGGAACAAAGTCAGTCATCTGAGACCTGAACCACTGACACCCATAAGAGGGAAATGTAGGGGAAACACCTCAAGGTGTGAACATAGGGAAGGACTTCCAGAAGAGGGGTGCAGTGGCTCCCGACATAATGCTGTGAGCTGAAAAATGGGATTACATGAAATTAAAGAGCTTTTACACAGCAATTTAACAGTTGAATTAAGGGACAGCTGAGGGGAGGAGAGATGCCTCAGGGAATAAAGGTATTCCCTTCAGAAGCCTGGCAACCTGGGCTTGATACCTAGAGCCCATGTAAAAACTGAAGAGACCAACTCCACGAAGTTGTTTTCTAGTCACTACCTACTGTGTCACGTATGCACACACACACACATGCACACACACACACACACACACACACACACACACTAATAGAGAAAGAAGGAGAGAATGGGAAGAAAGCTTGCTAGCTAGCTGTCTGACAGATGACTAATATCTGGGATATATAATGAACTTTTAAAAACCTAAAACCTAAATACCAAAAAAAAAAAAACAAAAAAAACCCTCAATCAATAAAAGAGCCAATGAAGTGAACAGACAGTTCCGAACATGAAGTACAAATGACGAATGAGCATATGGGAAAAAGTGTTCAGCATCCTTGGTCATCAGAGAAATGCAAATGAAGGCTTCATGAATACCGGAGAGTTGGAATAGGCATCACTAAAAAAGCAAATGACAACAAATGCTGGTGAGGGTGCAGAGAAAAAGAAACCCCTAGAAACTGCTGGTGTAAATTGGGGGTCTAGGGTGGGTGCTCCTCAAAGAACGAAAGTAGAATGACTGTGTGAGCCAGCTACATCCTTCCTAGGATCGCCTAGCAGCAGATGATGGGCCCACCAGGATTCAGTGTACCCTTCAAAGGCATTCTCCCTTACTGACCTACAACTAGGCCCTGTCTCCTATAGATTCCACCGCCACCTTCCAATAGTATTATAAGCTATAAGTTTTCAACACATGACACTTATGATAGAAACTGTAACACTCACTTATCCTGACTGACACCTTTCCACAGAGTCTAAGACAATAGACACATCAGCCACATTTCCTGGAGAAAAATAAAGGTGATAGCAGTACAGGTGTTTGCCGGGACCAGGAGACAATGCATTTGAAATGATATCTTGAGAAAATCCTACAACCCTCCTTATTCTATATTCTAGCAATTATCTTCTCCCATGCTGACTTCCTCACAGGAGCATAACCTCACGTTCTCCTTCTTAACCTCAGTGTCTAGTCTAGCTGTCACACAGGAGTTTCTTACTGTGTGGATGAGTAAATGAGTGGATGAAGAGATGAATAGCATAGAGAGCAAGCAGAAATCAATTTCTAAGTCTCCCTGCAGGGGGTGGGGGGCTAGTTTGAGTCTATTGTCGAAGAGGCTTGATGTTTAGAGCCATTAAGATGGCTCACAGGCAAAGGAGCTTGCTGCTCAAGCTTGGCAACCTGATAAATCTCTGGAACCCATGTAAGGGTAGGAGGAGAGAAAAGTTGTCCTCTCACTACCATGCCTGCACTGTGGCATGCATGGCCCCTACACACACACACACACACATCATGCAAACATATACAATAAGAATGATGTTTTAAAACCAAGAGAGTTTTTTTGTTTGTTTTTTGTTTGTTTGTTTGTTTGTTTGTTTTGCGCTACTGGGTAAAATATGAAGAATGAAAGGAAGTGAGGGAGGAAAGTCATTCTCTCTCCTCTGACACATGCTCCACAAAGGATGTCACCCCATGGTCCTCAGTAGCCCAAACCATCCAGGCCCAAAGGCTGCTGCATAGCTAGCAGCTAGCATGCTGTTCCAAGCTGCCCAGTCCAAGGAGACCTAGGAGGGAGTCATATTTTCTGGATTCATTTCCATAACACTATTCCTTGTGGCCCCAAGAGGAGCCAGCCAGCCCGCAATAGGAGTACCTGTCCCACATCAGACAGGTTCTTAGTGAGAAGCTGGCCTAGGGAGAGAGACTTTCTAACATAAGGAGCTTGACTGGATTCCCACCAAAGTTTCTGAGGAATAAACCAGTCAATACCAGTTAGCACAGGAGGATGAAGTCCTTGCCTAAGCTATAGCTGATCTGGACTTCTTTTTTGTCCAGTCATCTTGGAGAACAGGATCTTCCTTTCCATATCCACATGGTTTCCTCTGCCTCTTAGAACTGTCTCTGCCTGTGCCAGTTCTGCAGGCAGCCCTCCATAGACGCCTGCCCTGAATCACTGCATTTGTCTCAAACAATGTTATATTAATGTCATTCTGTACTAATGAGTCTACCCCACTTGGTCCCAGCTGGAATAGCTAATGTCTGCTGATTAATTAGTGCAGAGCTCTCTGGGAGGCAAGAGAGGGGAAGGGGAGAAAGAGATACAGCAGAAAGGAAAGAGAAGGCCGGTTGTAGACTAGAATAGGTTGCCTCTGTTCACCAGCACCCCCCTACCACCCCCTACCCCCCACCCCCCCACCCCACCACCACCACCGTCCTCAAGCCTGAAAGCTGGTGATGGAGCAGACGCCTGCATCACCACCCCTCTTTAGTCACTTACTGTCCACAGTCCAGGAGAAATGAGACACTTGGCTGTTGCCCCAAAGAGTGAAGATGGGCCAATGGAGAGCACAGGATGGAAACTGATAGATCTGGGTCTCATCTTTGCCCAAGGCAAATAAATCTCTGGTCTCCCTGGGGCCTTTTACCATAACCTATAAAACAGGAGTAAACCGAGGTATAGTAGCACACACCTGTAACTCCAGCACTCTGGAGGCTGAGGCAGAAAGATCATGAGTTCAAAGCCAGCCTGGGCTACTTAGTAAGACCTTGTCTAAAACAGTAAATGAATTAAAAATCCTTTTAAAAGAAGCAAAATTCTACCCCAGCACAAAAAGCCAGAAGCTCTCAGGAATAACAGTGTGGCTTCCGATCCCAGACCTTCTGTTGCTCTGAGTTATGTGGCATGGTTTGCAAAGCAACACACAATGGGGTTGCCGAGGAACCTGGATGAAGTAGGGCAGCTACAGCTTAGGCTTAGCCAGGCTCCCGGTATGATCAGTGCATGGGAAATACTGTTATGTTACTGTATCCAGAAATGATCAACTGATTAACTTTACCCGGGTCCCTAAAAGGACACAGAGCAAATGCTATAGTCCAGGAAATGGCCCTGTTGCAATGTCCTCTAGCCTGTCCCTGTTCAAGGGTTAGCCAAGGTCTCAGGTCACACAGCGAACAGCTGAGCTGGGAGTTGAACCCAGGGAGTCACTGTTTCAAAACCCAGGCCCTCTCCACACGGTTGCAATTCCCACACATCTGATTTTGCTGCAGCCATGAGCCTGCAGGCATCCTGTCCCAGCTCTGTGTGGTAATGAAGCTCTAGCGCCATCACTAATCACTTCCTAAGGCTTGGCAGAATCCCCTTCCTGCCGACATGCAGAGCAGAGCGGGTTAAGTGAGGGGCCTGCACACAGGGCCACCCTGAGCCATGCAAGCCAGGGTCCGCTCATTCCAGAATGTGGGTGGTGTAGCTTACTAGTCCATGTTCACTTGTTCACTCATTCATTCATTCAGCAGGCATTCACTGGGCCTAAGGCTTGGTGTTCAGGCTCACAGCAGGACACATGTGGATGGCACTCCTACTTTCCTGCCCCTGCGGCAAGACAGACAATCAGCAAATAAGCAGATTCATCTGTTAGAAAGATAAATAAGCAGGATGGGGACAGGGAGGGCAATGAAGCTCCTTTGTGCTATAAGGAAGGGCTCCCACCACCACCCCCTACGCCCCACCCTGCCCCGCCCCCACACCATCGGCCACGCTGGAGGCTAAGATACAGACAAGGAAGGAGATTGACTAGGGCATGCAAGGGAAAGTATTCTAGGCTATAAAGCAGTGAGTTGGAAAGCCCTATCTTGTCTGTTTAGGCTGCTATAACAAAACATCATGGACAGTTCATAGACTTAACCCATTTTGGGCTACAATAACAGAATGCTATAGGTTAGGCTATTTATGAGAGGGGGGAGGGGTTAATTCTTTTATTTCTAGAGACCAGGTTTTTCCAAAACACCACCCCCATCATATGGGAGGTTGTAAGGAACAAGAGAATGTGGGAGGGTAGGGGGGGATGAGAGGGAGAAGGACCTGGGAGAGAGAAAGAGGAGACTAAATTCACCCTTCTATCAAGATCCCATTCCTGAGGCAGCAGCATTAAACTAGTCAGAGCCCCTCTAACTAGCCTCTCCAAGATGCCCCATCTCAGGATACTGCACGGAGGGCAGAGGGGCACAGTTTCAGCACACAAACTCCGGAAGACGCACTCAAGCACAACACTTATGAACAGAAATATATTGCTGCTACTCACTCTACTACTGAGGACCCTGCACACACACACTTATAACCTAGTGTGTTCCAAAGGCACCACACTAACAGTATCTCCAGCACAAAGCCTCCGACAGCAGCAGGCCCTGAGGCTGGAGCGTTCCCAAGTTGTTCAAGAAGTAATGAGGGGAGATTGAGAGATGGCTCAGAGGTTAAGAGCCTTGGCTGTTCTTCCAGAGGACCCTGGTTTGATCCCCAAGACCCACATGGCAGCTCATAAGTGTCAGTAACTCCAGTTCTATGAAATCCAATGCTCTCTTCCATCCTCCCAAGTAGAAAGTGCACACAAATGGTGCACAGAGACGTATGCAGGTAAAATACCCATATGTATGAAATTTTTTTTTTTAATTTTTTTAATCTTTAAAAAATAGCCAAGAGGCCAATGGACTGAGGTAAGAGGGAAGGGGTGTGGCTAGGACAGCAGATAAGGCAGAGCCTTCCAGAATGTAGATTGTACACTTGGGAGCATCTAGTTAGCATTTTCTTGTTTGTATTATCTGCATTTCCTACCCAACAACTTCCCATCTCTGGCTAGAGAAAACCCAACTCACTGCTGTAGTATCAAAGCCTTTTTAATGGCTTCACTCAGGCTGACCCCAAGCAGACGTCTGCTAGGCACTACACTCCCTGGGAAACAGTGGAGAAAGAACAGTGCACAAAAGCTCCCCTCCCCCCCCCATCCTTGTCCATCAGTTATCTCACCAAGGTGACCGTGAACCAGGTAAGTGTGGAGGCTGGAGAAATGGCTCAGCACATGAGAGCATGTTTGTTTGATGCCCAGCACCCACAGGGCAGTTCGCCAGACTGTAGCTCCAGCTTCAGGCCACCGAACCACATCATCTGGCCTTCTTGGGCACCAGGTATGCGTGTGGCACACAAACTTACATTCAGGCAAAAACACACATACGCATAAAACAAAAATGAATCAATCATAAAAGAAAAGTGTGGTCACCCTCCATACCTGCGGGTCCCCTCCGTTCAGAAAATAAACTGTCTGTATCGAGCACGTAGAGATCTGTGTGTGCTTGGTGTTATTCTCTGAACCATGTAGAACAACAAGCTTTTACACAGCGTTTACACTGGGTTAGACACTGTGCATCCTCCAGAGATGACTCCAAGCACAGGAAGCCTGGGAGGACTGTAGCCTAGGAGTAGAACCTTTGCCTGAAACCTTGGATTTGATCCCCAGCACCACAAAAAAAAGAATATTAAGATTAAAATTAAAATGTATGGAAGGGCATGGGCATCCTCCCTTGGTATTGGCAGGGAGCCCAGGGAACAACCCAATGTTACCAACCATTGTTACCATGTGGAAATCACTGGGGTCACAATAGTGCTTTAAGAGTATCCTCAGCCACTCTGGGGTAGGGGTGGGCCATGAAGTCCCTGATGAGCGCACATAGGAGCTGACTCCCAAGAAAGAGCCCAGAAAGAGGTGGACAATGACCCACCTTAGCAGACAACACAGGAGACAGCTTCAAGGGAGAGGAAGGGAGCACATGTAAGCAGCATCAGTAGTCAGGACTGGAAACTGAGGCCTTTGCAAGGCTTGCCTGCCAGGATAGCATCTCCCAGCTTCTAGCCTGTTCTACCCCAGCCTACTCCCAAGTGGGCATCTAAGCAGAGCCAGAAAGGGCACTTAGCAAACAGGCAGCGCCTGCTTGGCCGCACACTAGGTAAACAGGCCTTCGCCCTGCACCTGCAGCCCACAGCTGCACAGGGATAAATATTTGCCTACAGATCTGTCTTGCCTAATGAGTGTTTGAGTATCTGCCAGGTAGGCCTGGCTCAAGGGAGCTGGCAGAAAGGGGCCAGTCCTGAGGGACCAAGTGCCTCACTGTTTCGCTCCCCCTGGTTTAGGTTCTAAACCTAGGAGAATGACAGCAGGGGGGGGGGCATGGATAGGGTAACCCCAAAGACATTCCAAGTACTTCAGTGGGGCTCAGGACGCCTCAGGACAGCCAGCCCGTGTAAAAAAGAATGACTCTGAAAAAGACAGAGACATGACCTCTAGCCTTCATCACTCCTCTTCCTCCTCCTCCTCCTCCTCCTCCTCCTCCTCCTCCTCCTCTTCCTCCTCCTCCTCCTAAAAGCAATAAGTGCACGCTAGGAATAAATTAACTCTGTATCAGTTGGTTACAGATAACTGGCACATCCCTCTTGAGCCTTTTGAATGTTTTCACTTCATGTATTATTAATATTAGATTTCAAATGAACATGTAAGGTAATGTATGCTCATACAATTTTTTTAAAAATAAAAATTTAAATATTTATTTTAATTTTTTAAACGGGGTGGGTGATGTGCGTGTGTGAGTACAGGTGGCTGCAGAGTGCAAAAGAGGGCATCAGATTCCCCTAGACCTGAATTTATTGGCCGTGAAACTAACTTGTCTGCAAGAGCAACCCTTGCTCTTAACCAGTGAGCCGTCTCTCCAGCCTGGAAGAAGATTAATTAGTGGAAAATTAAAGTCCCCCAGCTCCCTAGTCCTACCTGCCAGCTTCATCTTAACTCTGGAAATAATTTATTTTCATCTCAGCATTAATAGCTTCCTACACCCTTAGCACCTTCCCACCCTACGCATCGTGGGTGACCTCATTCTTTTTAGCAACTGGAATTGATTGATGGTTTGGAAGTCCTGGGATTGATAGAGACAGTTCCCTTTCCTTGGGTAACTGTGATCAGTAGTTTTGCTATTACAAACACTTCCCTTTCCATTTGCATCTACTTACACCTTTGCAGATTCACCGACGTTCCAAGCAGGAGGTTACGTGTCTTCTGCACTTGAGTAGTCACCAACAAGCTATGCTCTGAAAAGGCTAGGCCACATCACTCTCCTACACCCAGCAGCCCATGAATGTCCCCCGACTCCCAGATAACCTTTACTACACTCATTGGTGACAGCAGCTGGTTTACTTGTAGTCTTGGTGACACTAAATATCTGTTGGCACATTGTGCATCCTGCTTCGCAGGGCTCATTCATCACACTCTGCATGGGTCTTTGTAGAGATATTTCTTTCCGTTTCAGCAAGGCTTCAGTAGCAACTCAGTTTTTTGGTGAATACTGTGCTCAGTACGCCTTCATGATTTTTCAAAGAGTAACTGGACGCTGGCGGGGTTAAATGCAATGTAGAACCCCTGCATGGGACATTCCTGAGGGTGTCACAAGCCTTTAAGATTGGAAGCACTTGATCACAAGTTGACCGGGCCTCCCTACTACCAGCAGAAAACATCAAAGAAAAATCGGCGACTCCTGTACCTTGATGAGAAAGTGACAGCAATATGTATAGGTCGGGTTCAAGTGTGAGAAAAAAACAATCAAAACTGGCAGCAACAACAACAACAACAAAACAAACTAAAACAAAAGAACGAAGAGGAAACATGCTGGCTCGGGCTTTGGGCATGGCTCTATCCAGGCACTCAAAACAAACACCGTACCAGGCCCCTCCGTCTGCCGGCATCTTCAGCTCTGCTTCCCACCGTTGCCTTCATGTCTATTGTAGATGTGCTAGGATTACCCCAGAAGCTGACGACCCATGCTGACTCAACATGGAGTTGCAGCAAAGATGCTGGCACTGGCTGGGGTTTGATCTGTTCTGGGTCACATGACCATCACCAATCTAATCCCTGGGAGCTGGGAAACAAATTATACAAATTAGGCAGGCCTGGAGCTGAGAGGTGAAGACAAGGCTTGCGTGTGCCGAGAAGGGAGATGGGAAAATTCAGCAGCCCCTACCAAAAGAAAGGGCCCCAACTACAGATGGCACAGTGGGAGTCTAGCCTTGCCTCCACTTGGTAGCCAAGACAAGTCATCTCTCTTGGAACCCAAAGTTCCCCCTTCTGTAAAGTCCAACTTAAAGTCAGCCACTGGTTCTGGAACCTTCTAGACACACAAGAATGCTTTATATTTCTGTAAATAACAAAGGAACCAATACACAACAAATAAAAAGTCCTGTTCTAGTAAAAATTGTATCTCATTTGCTTAATCTAGTATTAGCCAGGAAGGACCAGAGCATGTTGCAATACATGCATCAACATCTCAGGATGTTGCTTTGTTCTGATGACAGTGTCTCCTGCCTTACAGAAGCTTCTCAGCCTCACGAGGTCCCATTTATTAATTGTTGACCTTAAGGCCTGGGCTGTTGGTGTTCTGTTCAGGAAGTTGTCTCCTGTGCCAATGTGTTCCAGGCTCTTCCCCATTTTTTCTTCTAACTGATTTAGTGTCTCTGGTTTTATGTTGAGGTCTTTAATCCATTTGAACTTGAGTTTTGTGCATGGTGACAAATATGGGTCCAATTGCATTTTTCTGAATATCATGGTGGGTGAATCGGGGCCCAGGGGGTTCTGCTCAAACTATTGCACTAAGGACAATACAAGTAGTAAACATTGAACCCCTACTCTGATCTACCCAATGGACAGGACATTCTCCACAGTTATGTGAAGAGCAGGGACTGACTCTAACATGAACTCTGGTGCCCCATATTTGACCACCTCCTCTTGGTGGGGAGGCCTGATAGCACTCAAAGAAAGAATAAGCAGGCTACCAAGATGAGACTTGATAGCCTATGACCATATAGTGGGGGAGAAAGTCCCCCTTGGTCTTAGACCTAGGGGAGGGGAATAGGGTGAAAGTGGGAGGGAGGGAGAAATGGGAGCATACAAGTAATGGGATAACAATTGAGTTGTAATCTGAATAAATTAATAATTTTTTTAAACTCGGCACTGTAAATAAACAAGATTGGCTTCTTGCTCCACACTAGTCACTGCAGCTCAGGGAACTGTTCCCCATCTCCCCAGCCACTCACCCTGAATCCTACTCTCACATAATTTTCTATACTACCATAGTAAAGACCTATCCTCTATGGAAGGGGAAGAAAGAACATTCACTATTGTCCGCACTCCACTCGGACCTCAGCATCTGTCACACGCACCAATTCACATCCCAGGGACTCTGAGAAATGTTGCTGGGTCTCTTACACCGGCAGGTAGGGCTGGAATGAGAGGGGACTTGGGCCATTTCCTCTCCCTGGGGGCTGAGCGGGAGTGACCCAGACACCCAGAGGAAAAACACACTGAGTCGGGAGTCTTGTCGGAGCAAGGTCTCAATTTTACTATGGCTGGTTTTTTTGTTGTTGTTGTTGTTTTTGTTTTGTTTTTAAATATAGCGTATAGAGAGTGGGCAGGGTATAAGGTGTGGGACCAATCAGTTCATGTTACTTGACTATTGGTAGGCAGGGCTCGCACCAGAATGTGCCCGGATGGACCATGCTGAGTCATTTTTATATGCAAGTACCTACCAGAGACTATTGCTGAAAACCGGGCCAGGCTCAGTTCTGTCCTCAGGCCTCAGAGGGCTGACAGATTTGGCCATGGGGTCCAACAAAATGTAACTGCCTGGTGACGAATAACAGCCCTAGTTGTGGTACCTTTACCAGAAAGTCTGTAATATTAACTTCCTATAGGTTGTGTTACTCAGCTTCCCACCACTGGGATGAAATTCCCATGATAGTCAACTGTTGAGAAGGAAAGGTTTATTTCAGCTCACAGTTTTGAAGGCTTCAGTCCAATTCACTTAGCCCTGTTGGTTTGAGTTCATGGTGGAGACACATGAGAAGGGAGGCTGGTTTACCAAAAACGATCCATTCATCAGAGAGAGAGGAGAAGAGACCAGAACCCCAGTATTTCTTCAAAAGTACATGTCAATGACCACATTCCTTTTAGCAGGACCCATCTGCCAAAGAATCTACCACTTCCTAGTAGTACCGAAGACTGGAAACCAAGCCTTCAGTATGTGGGAATTGAAAGGACATTTAAGATCCAAAGCATAATATGGGTCAATCACAGAGTACAAGGGGAACGTGTTGATGGATAAAAGAAATCAGCCATGGATGACAGATGTGACATATTTCATCACACTGCAACCCAGAGCCAATGTTTTTAGGCTGCAAAACTTTCAAGTATTTTTAGCATGCAAATATTTTTAAAGCTTCTAGTCTGCCAAAGTATAAGAGATAAGGGTGCTAACAGTATTATAAAGCTGGATTTGCTTGTAATTTCAGAATTCTCTTTAATTATGCAGATATATCAGGAGAAGCCTTAGTGAGGAGAAACCGTGTTGGCCTTTGCCAACACCAGCATGCAACACGCCCAGTGCTTCTTGCTATATTTTCTGTTATCGCTATTGCTGTAACAAACCATTAGACATAAAATTAAGTGTGGTGAGCCAGGCAGTAGGGACCCACACCTTTAAATTCTAGCACTCAGGAGGCAGGCAGGCAGATCTCTGTGAGTTCCAGGCCAGCCCAGTGTATAGGCAGGGCTACACAAAGAAATGCTGTCTCAAAAAACCCAAATAAAAGAAAAAAATTACCTGCAATGCTTAGGAACTTGCTTGGAGATTCTAGCAGACCAGCACAGCCACTCGCATACCCTTGACAGCCAGTCCTCCTCTACTCAGGGAAGGTCTTCCTCTTGGTCTGAGCACCGGGTTTCTGGAGGGACAAACATTGAACCCGGAGAAAAAAAATCAGATGCCCACATAACTAGCCAAATCAGCAGAATCAACCCTAGCAATCACCGGGGTGGCAGATGTCATAACCTGAGCACCCCACACCCATTCATTGTGGTGTTTAATCTTGACTGTTAATTAGTCTGAGAGCCTTCTATGAAATTAATAATGTCCACTTCCAGGTATGTGGGGGAGGGGCATTCCAGAGACAATGAGATAATGAGGACTCATATCTAATCAGTAAGTGAGTGCATTGAGAAATTTGAGGTTGGAAAGAACTATGGGAAGTTGGCCTGGTTGGAGGAAGTGGGTCACTGTAAATACACATTTGGAGGGTATATTTCTCTCTCTCTCTCTCTCTCTCTCTCTCTCTCTCTCTCTCTCTCTCTCTCTCTCTCATATTCCTAGAGGCATAAGGTCATTCTCCTTCATTACATGCTCCTTCCAAAGGGACTGAAAATTCTGAGATTGTGTTTCAAAATAAATTCTTTCTCCTTTACATGACAACAAAAAGCCTAACACATACTTGGCTCACAGTATAGGGACTTCAGTATATGATCAATGGATTCCATGATTTGGGACACGTGCTGAGGCAGAACCTCATGGAGCCTGACCCAGCAAACAAAATGGAAGAGAAAAAAGCTGGGATCCCACAACCCCTTGGTCATCACTAAGGATGAGATGCCATACAACTCATATTATACGGAGAGGATTATTTGAAGGTAAGAGAGGAGTTAAGGTCTGAGTGGGCCATGAGGATAGAAAGAGACGGAGAGAGTGGGAAGGAGAGAGAGAGAAAGGGAAAGGGGACGCCCTTTAGAGAGAGAGGTAAAAGAGGAATGAGTGCAAGAGAGATACAAGGTCCTGGGCCCCTGGCTGCAGCACCAGGTGATGATGTCAGAGGTTGCTAAGTAACCTAGAGGCAGGCTAGCAGATCAGCTAGTGGACTAACATTCCTCCCTTTCCCGATAATTTAAAAATGAGGGGGGTGGGGAGGCTGGAGAGATGGCTCAGTGGTTAAGAGCACTGCCTGCTCTTCCAAAGGACCCGGGTTCAATTCCCAGCACCCACATGGCAGCTCACGACTGTCTGTAACTCCAAGATCTGACACCCTCACACCAACACACATAAAATAAAATAAAAGTTTTAAAATGAGGAACTTGGAATGGGTGGCAAGGCAGGAGTGAGGATGATGGCGTGCTTCTCATGCAGGCAAGTTAAAGTACATACATGTAGGTTCATTGGAAGTTAAAGTATATACATGTGGGTTCATTGGAAGCAGCTCTTCGCCACCATGCAATGGGGCTGGGTGGGCGACGGGGACAAGACCAATAAAATGTCTGGACTATATGGTGAAGGGGAAGGAAAATCCCTTGCCCTTGAATGTTCAGGGAAGAGGGCAGGGTATGCCCTGCAGCATGCTGGGAGAACCTGGAGTCGTTTGTCCCAGGCCTGAAGCATATTATTCCAGCCTTTTGTTGATAATAAATGGATAAAGGATGAAGAAACCAATTGTCTTTAGCAGCTATAGGGGGTCAAAGAGCTGAAATGTTGGCCAAGTCAGGGAAGAACAGGCTGTTGTATTTACTGTCCAGGGTCTGAGGACTTCTGTGGCTAGGTGGGGCAATGCAGGTCCAGCTGGCATGATCTGTTAGATTGGACTGGAGCACCTGTGGGTAGCTACTTTGGTGCTGTCTTGGATGTAGGAAATCTGGCAGGATACTGGAACATATATATGAGCAGAAGACAAAGTTAAGAAGGTTAGGGAGGAAATTTCCTTTAGGTGTACATTCGAAACTTTTGGGGAAAACAAGCAGAGAAAAGGCTTGAACATAGGGAACCTTGTTCCATTTACCCAATTCCTGGCAATAATTAAAAAGGTCTCGTTTTGGATCTGTCCAAGTTAGGTTGCAGAGGCGTGTAAGCTTAGCAGCCCTGAATGCAGGCATAGGGATTTGAAATTCTTCAGAAGGCCTCCCATAGGGGAGCCTGGA
Organism: Acomys russatus; assembly: GCF_903995435.1. NCBI lineage: Eukaryota > Metazoa > Chordata > Mammalia > Rodentia > Muridae > Acomys > Acomys russatus. The sequence continues at coordinate 36,666,738 of NC_067139.1, forward strand.
GGGACAGCAAACCGACTATTCCCAAGGGGAGAGTGGAATCAGTGACCCATCAAGGTGTCCCAAAGCAAGGTTTGACTCAATGAGATTGGTGTGATCTGTTCCAGCAGCTCATCAGCGCTGGTCAGAGACCAAGGACACAGCCTGAGCAGACACAGTCACCTAATGCTAGGGTTTTGAGCATGAGTGAGAGGGGCGGGAGAGAAACCGTGCTGGTAGAAGGAGATCTCACCCAAGAGAGAAGGTCCTAGCTGAAGGTCAGGGAGAAGGCCCATCCATAGTCGTAAAGATTGTGACTAGAGTTACCTCTGCCTCAAAAGGTGCCAGAGAGGTCCCGGTTGGCCTCTCGGACCCATAGAAGCATTTATCCTGACCAGGAACAGGAGTGGGGAACTCACCAATCAGCCTGTGTTAGGTGCCGAAAGATGGCAGTCTAGAAAGGGGAAGGAATCCCACCCCTCTGAGACAGGTGGGGAACTTAGACTGTTGGTTGGCAGTACTTATCTGGATTCCATTTGACCTGAGAGGTGGATTTTCTGTAGCTTGCAAGAATCTGTTTACATTTACAAAGGGAGATACATTTTAGACATGTTAGCATCACCATTGTTTGCAATTTGCAGTGAAATAGACATTGTGGAAAAGGCAGTAGACAAATATCACTTGCTAACAGCATAAACACTCTATGTGGTGAGCTTGGGGAAGGCAGGAGGCTTCCATGAAGTAGAGCAAAAGATCTCTTGATCTTAATTTTCAGCATGTTACATACAGTGAAAAAGTCCCTCCATTCAGAAGACTGGATGTAAATAAATCTAGCACATATGTACTTAAAGACAAACCAAAGGAAATTTAAAACCTTGAGCTTGGAACTGTGATAATGGATCCTATAGTGGGATTTAAAAAAAAACAGTTAGATTAATAAATCAGAGCTCCTGTGATTGGTGTCAAAGCTCTAAACAGTTCATACAGCAATAGCATTGCAACAGGAAGAAACATGAAGCATGTTTCAGATACCTTCAATCATCTTTTAAACCCTGTAACATTCATAACTTGCATTTACTAACCTTAAGACACCTTTTTTGTTTTACTTAAACTTCTACATGCTTATCTAATTATTTACCATGAGACACAGGTGAAATTGCTGTGAGCAGTCACTGTCCATTAGTTGAAGGAATGGTAAAGGGTTGTATCTGAGACCTGTCCTGAGTCAGGTAACAAGGTAGACTGTATCTAGACCTGACGGGAGCAGCTCTAGGAGTCAAGCTTAAGGCCTGGTCCCCTGCATGTGGAGAGGACTGAAAGGTATCTGAAGCCTGTTTATCTTTAACATGAGGTCTGCGAGTAAGGCACGCCTGTTGGACTTTTAAATAAGAGGTCTGGTATCTAATAGTTTTAACTAGCTACTGAATTGACAAATAAAGTAACATGATTTATTAGTTTAGGCTAAGGCTCTAACTGCCTGTTCTCCAGCTATCAAGCTACCATTAGCTTAGCCGTCAATGGGATCAGAGCCCTGGGAAGGGTAAATAGTGACCAAAGGGACCAGCCAGTAAGGAATGCTGATACCACCCAGAGGACAAATCTTTTAACTCAGGGCAGGGCCTTTGGCGGGGGGGGGGGGGGGGGGGGGGGGCCTTCCTAAACCATCTACTGCAATGTGTTGCAGTGTTTGAATAGTTAAACACATATATAAAATGTGCAGCTCCAAGATGATGTGTGCAGAGGTCTTGGTTTTAGAGAGCAGGATGCCAGGACGTCACGGAGCTCTACAGTGTGTAAGTCTATGTGGAGGCCTGCAGGGCATCCCCCAGCAACACACTGCGTTTCCTGGGGCCTCGGTGTTCTCCTCGACAACAGATAGTATTTAGCAAATTCAAGGACTTGACCCCCCCCCGCCACAAAAAAAAACTAATCCAAGGTATGAACTGTAGCAGAGATACCTGCGGCCTGACTGATAGCTGATAATTTAGTAATGAGCAAAGAGCATGAACTTGAACTACATGAATATCTGATTTTATGCATCAAAAATGACCCAAGTATGGCCAAATATTTATTGCACTATAAACTAATATGTAATATCTAAGGGTCTATAGACATGTTTTATTTACTACAAGAAGTTCATTTCTGGTTTTTTTTTTAAGGGGGGGCTGGTTTTTGTTGTTGTTGTTTTGGGTTTGGTTTGGTTTGGTTTGGTTTGGTTTGGGTTTCTTTGTGTAACAGTCCTGGTTGTCCTGGACTCATTTTGTAGATCAGGATGGCCATGAACTCACAGAGATCTGCCTGCCTCTTCTGGTATCTCTTTAAAAAGAAAATCTTTGACAGTAAAAAGTAGAAAAAAAATCCTTATTGTGGTCAACTGCCTACCTCCATAGCAGGAAAGGCACTGATCAGAAGTGAATTCATTCAAGGGTTTTTTGGTTTTTTGGCAGGGGAGGGGGACCAAAGTAGAATCAAAGAAAAACCAGAACCCTGCTTACAGTGTGAGGCAGTAGATTTGTCATGCAGGGGTCCTTCCAGGGAAAGTATTTGCCCAGTTATGATAATTTTGTGTACTGTTTCCTGGCATGTAAGTTTCGTGGTGTGGATGTGGGCAGTCCACTCAGTCCTGGGAGGTGAGTGTGAGCACTGTGTGTGTATTTCCCGATAGGCAACCCTAGCCATGCAACCCAAGTGTGGCCCAGGTTCTTAGTGTCCAGACCCCAGCAGAGGCAGAGTGACCCTGGGCTACAGTGCTGCAGTGGGTGTCAGGTTGCTGAGCCCCAATGCTCTGGGTTTGGCTAGAGACAAGGCTTTTCTCTAGAGACAAGGGTTTGGGATTGCTGGACCTAGTTTGTGAAAATCTCTCTCAACGAAGTCCTCTATTTCCTCATCTCTCAATAATGGCCTTCCCTCCACGTTTGTGATTATAGGTTAGGGCAAAGATTTCTTCATTACAACTCTAAAAAAATGGCTCAGGAGAGAAAAAAATGATAAGCTGTGCTTGATCAAAATTAAAAATCCTGCTCTACAGAAAAACACAGTTAAAAGGATTTCCAAACGCCACAGGCTTAAGTAAAATGAAAGCAGGAACGTTCTCTAAGTCTCTGCAGTATGGAAATGCCCAGACAGTGTGTGTGTCTCAGTAGTTTAAAATAGATGTGTGTTGAATTGTTTCTTATAAGGAAAGAGATACTTTCATTATTAAGCCCTGTCTGGATTTGGGTTTTGAAGGACCATATAATCAGATACTAATACAAATCATTGCACTAAAGCACAATTCTTTTGATTAAAAAATTTAATAAAAAAAAATATTAAGTTTGGGGGGAAAAAACCAGCCACGGGTTTGAGAGAACATATCTGCAAAACATATACCATACCTAATTTTTAATAAGCATATATCACAGGATATTAACATATGGATCACTTGGAGTAGTGCCTAGCCAAATATCAGCACTGCCTTCTTGATGGACCATGAAAGGCTCTTTATCTTGACTTGCCAATTGAGTCACTCTTCCCATTGGCAGGGGGAAAGCTCAGCCACACACAGGGAAAACCCTGCCCCCTTCTCCTTCCTTCTTCATAGCATTTGCCAACGGTTTGCATACTCTTTACCTACTTACTGCCTTTACACCTTCCCCCCAAAAACAGTTAATGAGAGCAGAGATGTTAAGTCGTTCCAGTGTCTTCAGTGCCTGGAACAATGGCTGAGTCATATGCCAGGGATCCAGAGTGTATTTGTCAAATAAACAAACCCCACTTTACAGGTGGGGGAATCAGCTAGCTAGCAATAGAGCCATCGTGCACTCTGGGAAGACCTTGCACGGTTTGACTCTAAGAAGTGTTCTCTTATGCAGGAGCCAGTGAGGGGACCTGAGGACAGGAGCTTTGGAACCGGGAAGGACTCGACTTAAATGAGCAGTGTTTTGCCACACTGGGATCGCTGACCGGTTGAGAACCTGCTGAGAGTTTGGAGCACTCTGACATGTAGTGGGGTGCAAGCCTAAGGTGGTCATCTTCAGACGGCTTGAAAGTGCTAGCTTTCCCTGGCCTTCCAGAATGCTGCCTTTGGGTGAGTCTTTTTCTCATCCCTCAGGACCTCAGCTCTGCCCTGAAGTAGGGTTGATCAACTCAACCACCTTGCTGACCGCAGGATCCTCTAAAGTTAACATGAACCGTTGGGGTTCAAGTATCCTCAAGACCCATTTCTGCTTCCATACCTGGGCACTGTGTGTCTGTATGGGAGGCAGGCACCAGAGTCCTGGGTGCCTGGCTTGCCTCTCCTCATCCCAGGTTGTTGGACTCTCAGACTCTTAACTGTCTGAGTCTCAAAAGCTCTACAAGGAAATGGGATTATTGCTCATTGCAGGACTGAGCCAAATGTTAGAGAAAGCCCGTCTTGGCTAAGAAGGCATTCCCTCCATGAGGCACAAAAGTGCTTTTCCGCTTCAATTTCAACATTTCAGCAAAAGATGAGAGAGAGAGAGATAGAGGGGGGGAGAGAGAGGGGGGGGGGGGGGGGGGGAGAGAGAGCTGCTCTGCAGATGAAAGCTGAAGAAGGTCAAGGATAATGAAGGCCCTGTCCCTCTGTATCCAGTCCTGTAACAATGCTCCCTGTGTGAAAGACTTTTCCTCTATGGTACTGCAGTTCCCCGGGGAAAGCCGGTTTTGTCTCCTGCCAGCCTTGTCCCAAGGGAGCTCTGTTGCCCAGAATACCTTTCACCTGCAGTCAAGAACTGCATTGTTTGGCCCACATAGTTTCTGTTTTAATTATATACCGACATTAAAAAAAAAAAAAAAAATCAGGAGAATTCACAAAGCAAACTGAGGTTTTTGTCCTGTCTTTGAAAACTCAATCTATACCCAGAGTTCAAGTTCCCACGTGTTAGAACTGAATTACAGAATTACAGATGAACTCTGTTCCTTTCCATAGCAATTTATATGTGACCTCCAACACTGCCACCCCCAGCTCCCACAATCCACACAGGTCCTACTCTTATGCTGCTCCTCTGCCCATGCGCAGAGCTCTGAGAGAGAGCCCTGCAATAAGCATCACCACCTTTAATCCATGAGAAACCTCTGTGATTTAGGTGTTACCATCCCTCCCCACCTCGTTATAGGTGTTAACATGTAAAGATCCATGAAAGCAAAGATGAGGGAGAGGAAGCAAAGGAGGAGCCAGGGGAGGGGACCCTCATCCAAGACCACAAAGTTAATAAAAGGAAAATTTGAGACTCAACCAAAAATTTGTGTTAATGAGAGATAGGTTTAAATGTCTAACAGATGGTTTCCTTTTACTTAAAGTGCCATTCACCAGGCTGGAGCCATGGTGGCGCACGCCTTTAATCCTAGCACTCGGGAGGCAGAAGCAGTCAGATCTCTGTGAGTTTGAGGCCAGCCTGGTCTACAAGGTGAGTCCAGAACAGCCAAGGCTACACAGAGAAACCCTGTCTCAAAAAACTAACTAAATAAATAAATAAATAAGGTGGCATTCACCATAACTATGTTCAGATATAAAGACCAGATCAATGGGTCTATTTTTGAATCCACACCCTGACACATACTGATAATTAAACTCTACCTCATCTGACTCTACATCTCTACAATGATGCCTACAATTCTTTCTTCACTGGATTATTCACTCATCTTTGTGGAACATGCTACCCTGACCCAGGAATGAGATCCAGTTCACACAGTGTTAGTCCCAAGGATTCCAGGAGGAAGACCACTAACCCTAGTCATCATAGCCAAACTAATTAAAGTAAGTAAGTAATTAAAGTCAGCTTTTTGTTATATTATTTGTTTATTTTGTGAACATGTGTGCGTATACACTAATGTGAGCTTTTTTTATTCATGTACACAGGCTGCCTCCCACTAAGGCAGAGTTAAAGAGGTCAGCATTGAACATGGGGAAGATAAACTTTTTATAGCTCAAGGGTAGGGGGTTTACAAATGAGGCATTTAGTGGGCAAAATAGTCTGGGTTACAGAAGCATAACATAGCAAAGTGGTCATAACAAGGTAGACATGACAACAGGTGGTTATAACAAGGTAGTCATAACAACCTTTTGAAACAAACGTAGGGTTGCAAGATGGTCATTAGAATGCTTTAAAACAAGCACATGATTGCCATTTCCTGGAACAGGCATTTTAGAACCATTTGTGGTGAAGGTTACATATGGGACATAGCCTAGTCCTTGAGAAACAGAGGTTTAATCATAAACAGGAATGCGCCTAGTTTGTCTTTACTACAAGATGGTTTTCCAGCTAAGATGGAGGTAAGCTGGTTCATCAAGAGCCCATAGAGACAGGAGTCAACGAACATCAAAGAAGTCATTAAAACAAATGAAACAATAGTTTCTAAGATGTTGACCATTAGACAACAGAGGGCAGTGGTCTCTGAGAGACATGAAATGAAGAAGATGAACTTTGTGACTATCCAGAAGAAGCTAATGTCAGCAGATACCAGAAGTCAAAGCTAGACCAGGACAACTGGGATTCCCACGTTAGAGAACACAAGCAGTCCTAATCAGCTGGTACAGACAGGACTGAGGAGACAGGCTCCAAAAGGGCTGAAGGAATTGTTACCTGGCACTCACATGGAGGTAGAAACAGGACTTGGTGTCACCAGCCAGCTAGTGAAGGCTAAAACTTCAGAGCACATCAGATGAAACACCCCTGGGGGTCTTCCTTGAGTCATATGGAGTCATTACCCAGAGACAAAACACTGTCACAACCCTTCCCAGCAAGCCACGAAGGCAGGACCCAGTGAGATCAAACTGTTTTCAACTAACTTGACTTTATTATAGAGAAGGGATTAACAGGGACATAGCCAACAGTCACAGAAGTCACACCAGCTGGCACCCAGTCAAAGAGTATCAAGAAATGCAAAGAGTAAGAAGATGATAAAATGACACAGTACAGCCAATTTTGCCCAAACTACCAAACATCTTAAAGGCACCCAGAGAAAAAAGGCACATGACACAGCAAGCTAGAGAAGTAACAGCAGCACAGGCGTCGTGTTAACAGAAGCCCCTCAGGTAAAAGCAAATCATACTTAAATAGAAGTCTAGACCTACACAACGGAGCAGAAAGCACCAAAAAATGGAAACATGTCCGTGAATGTATAAGATGTTCCTCCTTATCCCTTGGAATGCTTAAAAACAAAAACAAAAACAGAGGGGCAGGCGCAGGGTGCCCTCCCGTGCCCTACCCTGAGGTGTCCCGCTGAGGACCAGATGATGTCTACAGCTCATGTTACCACCGAGGGCCATGCAGGACCATGTCTGTGCTGCAACCTGAGGCCACGTTGGTCAGGAGGCTATGCTGCCCTCAGAGGCCATATTGATGCCAGTGGCCTGTGTTACCACCTGAGGCCATGGTGATGGCCTCTGGGTCTTTGCTGTGGCCAAGGGTCATGTCAGGGTCTGAGGCCTTACTGCAGCTGGGGTCTGTGTTGTTGTCTGTGATCTGAGTTACCACAAAGGCCATGAAATGATCACAGTCTCTGCTGCCACCCAAATCCATGTCGATGTCTGTGGACCACACTGCCACCAGAGGCCATACTGATCTTAGTGGCCTGCACTGCCACCTGAGGCCATGGTGATGTCCAGGCCTATAATGACACCAAGGGCCATGTCTGGGTTCTTGATCTCACTGCATCCAGAGCCTGCGTTGATGCCTGTGGTGTGTGTGTTACCACCCAAGGCCACCAAACATGTGCAGTCTGTGCTACAACCTGAACCTACATCAATGTCAGTGGGCCGTGCTGTCACTGGGGCCATGTTAATATCTGTGGTCTGGGCTGCCTCCAAGGGCTTTGTCTGGTCCTTTGTCCTACTACAGCCAGGGCCATGTTCATGGTCTGTGCTATGGTCAGAAACTGTGTGGCGGCCCATGACCTGTGCTCCCACTAACTGTGAACAGCATGAAGGTTGCTTTTGCTGTGACTCTGTTGACTGCAGATGTATAGTTGAAAGGGAGGGACATGGAAAACTTCTGTGACAATCCCTACTCCCACCCCAACCCTTAGCCCCCTAAAAGTAACAGTCTAGACAAGAAGCCACCAAACAAAACTCGTTTTTGGTTTTTTTGTTTTGTTTTGTTTTGATTTTGGTTTGTTTTGGTTTGATTTGGTTTGGTTTTGATTTTGGTTTGTTTTGGTTTAGGTTTTGGTTTTGGTATTCTGAGACAGGATTTCTCTGTGTAGCCTTGGCTGTTCTGGACTCACCTTGTAGACCAGGCTGGCCTCAAACTCACAGAGAGCCACCAGCTTCTGCCTCCCGAGTGTTGGGGAAAAGGCATGCGCCACCACACCCGGCTCCAAACAAAACTCTTAAAGTGTGGTGGCGCACACCTTTAATCCCAGCACTTGGGAGGCAGAGGCAGGTGGATCTCTGTGAGTTTCAGGCCAGCCTGGTCTACAAAGCGAGTCCAGGACAGCCAAGGCTTGTTACACAAAGAAACCTGTCTCAGAAAAACAAAAACAAACACAAAAAAGAATGTGAAAGAGATGCTAAAGTATAGCTCTCCACAATTCATGGCTTCTGATGGAGGTGTGGGAGGGAAGAGACTCAGTACTATTTAAAGGGCAGGCCACTGAGAATTTGTGGAACTTTCCTCCTCCTCCTCCTCCTCCTCCTCCTCCTCCTCCTCCTCCTCCTCCTCCTCTCCTCCCCTCTCCTCTTTTTACTTAGTTCTTTTGTGGGGGAAGTCACAAGGGGGAAGTGGACCTGGAAGAACTAGGAAGAGATTGTGACCAGGGTCACATGAGTAAAGCTTACAGGGAATCAATACAAGTATGGGTGGGGGAGGGGAATACCAGAACATTTATACAAAATAGTGGCAGGCATGGCTATGGGGGGCAGGGGAATACCAGGATATTTATACAAAATAGTACAGGCATGGTTATGTAATCTTGGCACTTGGGAAGCTGAGGGAGGGCAGGTATGGGTGGATGAGGCCGTGAGACCCCAGTACATAGTGCAGTCCTGTCTGAAAATGTTACATGTAATGGTTCCATAAAAGCAAGTCGTGGCCAGGGAAGACTCCGTGGCACTGGCTTCTGAGCTGACTATACCTAAAGTGTTTCCATATCTTTTCCTCTAACCATTTCACATCTCAACCCTAAGGCCTTTGATCTCCTTGGAGTTACTGTTGGTGCAGATGGTGGTCTAAGTCTTCTACATGTGGGTGCCCAGTTTCCATAGAGCCGCCTGTCGGAAAGTGTTTATTTTTGGTTATTCTTATCAAACAACTCAGATGGTTGTTACTGTGTGGCTTATATCTAGGCCTTCCATTCCACTGATCTATGTGTCTGATTCTGTGTCTATGCATTAGTACAGTATAGTCTAACTTGAAATCAGCTGTGGTAATGCCTCCAAGCATTTCTCTTTGCTCAGGATTGCTCTTGCTATCTGGAATGTTTTATGCTTGTGTATGAATTTTAGCCTTCTTTTTTCAATGTCTATATGGAAAGGCATTGGGATTTTGATGAGGATTGTACTGGATGTGAAGATTGCTTTTGGTAACTTAGCCATTTTCACAATATTAATTCTTCCAAAGTATGAGTGTGGAGGCCTTTCCATCTTCTAGTGTCTTCTTTAATATCCTGAGTGTTTTAAAAGGTTCAATGTAGAGAGGCCTTTCGTCTCCTTCATAGATTTATTCGGAAGTATTTCTGAAGCAATTGTGCATCTCTAGGGCACACCATCTTGACTTGTAAAAAGGTTTTTTCCACAACCAACTGACAACAGCCATCTACAGGCATAGGCATTGATTCTTAGAAGGCAGTTTGACAGGCACATATTGTCTATCTAATAAAACGATGTAGTTTCCCCCCCCCCTACTGGGACCTATGACTTGCTTCCCACCAGGCACAGGTTTCCCCCTGACTTATAATACCAGAAACGAGTTCACAGTCTACAGAGAGGACTTTAAATTCAATCAGAAAGCTGCTGTCTGTAGCCAAAACTGTCTATGTCACTACTGCAGTACATTACTACATGTAATCACAGCTCGCTTGGCATTTGATAGTGCTCCATACAGAACCCACAGCTGAGGAGGAGTATTGCCCAGTACCCACAAAGTACCTTAGCATTAGGAAAGCCGACGGCAGGGAGAAAGCTTCAGTTCGCTCCCACTCTGAGTTCTGTGTCTTGAAACCAATGTATGTACAATATTTGCAGTGATAAGGTCTTATTATATGGTTCTAGGATGGAACCAATAGCACTGACAATGGTCTTAGCATTATGGGAGCTTCTGGGACCTCTCTAACCAACAACTCATATGGAGGTAAGCCATCTCTGGCACTGGGACTTTTAATTTGACAGCCTTAAGGTTCTTGGGAGTGTCTTTCCCCACCCACCCCCAAACATGTGGAATAACCTTTTGTTAAAATTATACTGGATTTTTTAAACTGTCTATTTAAAAAGATGTTTGTATAAATCTGTAAGACACTCAAAGGTTATCATTATGTAATAAGGTTTTTTGTTTATTTTTAAAGAGAGAGTGGGCAGAATCTCTGAAGGCCACGATCTTCCATTCCAAGTACCAGTTAGTCTTCAACCAAGGGGATAGCAAAAGGTAAACACTAGCGAGACCCAGCACCACATGAAAAATTCTCATCATTTATATCAATTCTCTCACCAAAAAGAGCGGTGTTAGGTATAGGGACATGTATGAGAGACTCTACCCCGCCTAGGCTATAATCTACAGACATTTACTTTGAGCTGCCCGCCCTCCTCATCCTGGATGCTGCTGCTGCACAGGGTTGCTGTGCACCTCTTTGCCTCTAAGAGTGTGTCAGCAGGGCCAGCTTGTGCTGTTTGATCTGGCTCAGGCCCAAGGGCTGCACTCTGGCCTGCCACGCCTGCTGCTAGAGCTGGCTCCTTTGTTCTGGCAGCCACACCTGCTGCCACAGGGGCCCTAGGCTGGGTGAACAGTCTCCCCCTAACCCCCACCTCCATCTGTCCCCCCTCCTCCCCCCTCCTGCCCCCCCATATACTTTACACCACACTCTGGAGGGATAGTTGCCCATCCCTAGGACTGGCTTACTCTTTTCTCAAATAAACTGTTGCTCCAGATTTAGCGGCTTCTAGAAACTCAGTAGCAGGGCATTTAGCTTCCTGGTGAATTTTTTTCTCGAGATAACCCAGCTCCACGCACACCTCGCATGCATGTCTGCCTTAGAACACGTTAGACAGACCAACCTCTCCACTTGATTTTTCTTGTATCCCCTCTTTGTCATCTTTACACGTTATGGACCCCATCTATATGTAGATCAAAGCCATTCCGCTCTGCCAGTGTTCGGCAGTGTACCACAAAAGTCAGCAACGTCGCTAAAGCCCTAAAATACTGCTGAGGTCCCTGATGATTGGGCTCCTTTTCAATTCTCCTGTAGAGCCCAGCCCAGTCAGCTCAAAAGCAAGGCTTCCTTTCTCATGCCCAAGGCTCACACTAACACCTTTCCTTCCTCTACTGTCTTCCTGGCCCTGGTATTCACAGGGACCTCAGCAGGTGACAACCACACATCCCCAGTGGCTCTTACAAGCCAGTCCATTGAAGACTAGTTTTCTTCATATTTCTTCAGTGGGTGTGGCCGACATCTCGGGGGACGGGGGGTTCTGAACTGCCACAGAACTCAGTGATCTCATCTACCCCCCTATCCCTCAGCCTTATGAGCTAGGCTCTGACAGTCTCTTCTGCTGCTTATTTGAAGTCCTTTGCAATAAGCTGTGGTGAGCCAGAGCACTCCATGGCTATCATGGTCTCTCCCATCAGGTCATTTTTAGGACCTTCGTCTGCACATTGAATTGTGGCTCCTCCCTTTCTCTGCATCTTCTACGGCCTTCAGCTTGCTCTCTTCTGCCCACTGTGCGGATCCTCCCACAGTTCCAACTTTTTGGAGGGGCTCTTTGAGATAGACAGAGCTGTGTTCTGTCCTCTTTGCCTTTAGAGTCCCAAGTCATAAGAAGTCTCCAGGAGACCCCTCTGTCGCACCGCCCCTTTCTCCCTCACTTTCTTTTCCATCAGAAGTAAGCACAGAGGCTGGTAGCAACCATGTATTATTTTCTACTGTAATCCCTTCTTTAAACAGCAGGCTTGCAGGCGGTGGCATACGCCTTTAATCCCAGCACTCAGAGGCAGAGGCAAGTGGATCCTTGTGAATTCGAGGCCAGCCTGGTCTACAATGCAAGTCTGGGACAGCCAAGGCTATATGGAGAAACCCTGTCTCAAAAAACAAAAACAAACAAACAAGCAAAAATAAATAAATAAAATAAAATGAAAAATAAACAGCAGGCTCTTTCTGGGAAGACAGCTGAGCCTCGGTTCCATGCCTGCCCACCCAGAGCAGGGCTTATGCAATTGATATCTCAGCCCGTTTACAATCCTGTCTCCTGCATGTTTCTTGTGGAGACTGTAGCACATTCTAAATCTCCAGCACATGTTGGCAGGGCATCACTATACTCAAGAGGTAGACTCCACTCATCAAAGTGGCATGCCACCTCATACCAAGGAGAGGAAGATGGCTACCCTGGGATTCCACCATATAAGTGCTTTATTCGCAGACATCTCAGATTTAACGGCATGTCATTTAATCCATCACAAGGACCATGCAGCGGCCGCTGCAAGGAGATGCTACACTCCATACCACACAGATTCCCCCTGTGGACACCCTCACTCGGATTAACCTCAGATGCATGCCTCGTTACCCATTGCAGGAGTCATGCAACCACTCCTCCCCAGCTCATTTTTTCATCTGTCTGCCCCTGTTCAGGTGCCATTTATGCTGTGTAACAACACTTTTATGGAAAAACATGAACAAACATCTTCTCACCTCAGAGAGGAAAGTAACATCAGACCAACGTAGTATCTACACCAATGACCATCCTGGTGAAGCACTGAGTTTATTGCGGTTACTCACATGAGCACGGGTGGTTCAAAGGCAGCTGCATCACCTAAAGCCCACAGAAGCATGGACGATAGTCGTGAAAGCTGCATCTCTAGGACTCTCTGTATGATGTTCAGACAGCTCAACAGGTCAGAGTCTCCTCTCCTCAGCAGTGCTGACTGCTTATATAACCTTGAGGAACAGTAGCCTTGTGCATCTAGTAAGTTTCGTGGACTTCCTAAGACTTTTGAGTTGTCTTCCTGAGTCTCAACAAGCCTTCCTTCAGGATGAATGATTCATCTCTTAGGAAATTGCTACGTAAGAGGTATAACAATATAGTTTTGGTGGAAGTGCTTCTAGGCTAAGAAAATATCCATATAATATAAATATATATATACATACATACATATATATATTTTCCAATTGGATATATATATATATATATGTCTTTTCCAATTAGTTTTTTTCCTCTAGAGAATTCTGAATAACACAAATACACTTCACCCAGCTCCCTTTAATGTCAATAACAGATATAATTATTATATAATCATCAAAGTCCTCACTGTTTTATCCTTCTACTCCTTCTCCAGACTGACCTGAGAGCTCTACCCAGAAACCCTAGACACCAGCCTCCACACCAACTACTGCTCTGGGTGCAGTGCTAGTCTCCACTCCGTTCCATCTCACCATCGTCACTATGCCCTTTTCCCATCCTGCAGAAGGTTCAGGTTTTGAAACTAACTGCTTCTTGGTTCTCCCCTCAGTGTTTCCACAAATACCTAAAACTAACTAAGTTAACTGTTCCCAGCCACAAAATCCCTTTTCCTCCTGTGGTCTCTAAGTGAAGGGGACTGCCATCAGTCACTTTTCAAGGCCTGTTGGCTTTCCCTCCACAGTCTCTAAAATCCCACCTCCAATCCCCTGCTTCACTGCCAAAATGTCATGATGTCAATCCTCATGCGGCTCTTAAAGTAGGCTTTTTTAAAAAAGATTTTATTTATTATTATTATTATTATTTATTATGTATACAGTGCTCTGCCTCCATGTACACCTGTATGCCAGAAGTGGGCATCAGATCACATTATAGATGGTTGTGAGCCACCACGTGGTAGCTGAGAATTGAACTCAGGACCTCTGGAAGAGCACACAGTGCTCTTAACCACTGAGCCATCTCAGGCTTTAAATACTCTTAATACTGGCAGTCCCTTCTCAGATCCAAGCACCAAAAGCCATCTTTCTAAATGCTCACTGACCTATGCCTCAGCCCGCTGAGAGCCCTGCAGTGGTTTCCAGATACCCACAGGGCAGCATTTCCAGTATTTAAGACCCTCCTTTGCAATGTCTCTCAACTATTAACTAGATGTGTCACTCCCCAAAGAGTCATCAAATGACATTACAGTTGTCTTCCCCTCCCTCTAAAGCCCACCAGACACTCAGGCTTTGCCCATTGTTCCCTCAACCTAGAAGTTTCTTCCTGGTCATTACCACTGGGAATTCCCAAGGGGAGTGCTTTCACTCTTTAAATGAAGCCTTCTCAGAAATAAGAGGCAGGTTCCCTTTCCTGTATAAAGAGCCCTGTATCCATCCTGAGATGCAGTTTTCACCATGGGAGATGAAAGCCTGAAGAGAAAGGCTTGCTACTCATCTATACAGCCCAGGACTCAGGGCTTGAGCTGTATTGATAGCTGGATAATTGGCCAAGGCAATAAATACATGTATTAACAGAGAGGCAGAAGGAGAAGTAGACAGAAGGAAATACAGATAAACAGATGACTGAAAGGACACATGGGTGGTTGTATGGGAAAATGAGTGGGCGGGTGGTGTGGGTGAATGGAGAAAGGAAGGGAAGGGTTGAGGAGGGAGAGAGGAAAAGATGTGAAGGAGAGAGGAGGAGGGGGAGAGAGGGAGGGAGGGAGGAAGGGAGGGAGGAAAGAGGGAAAGTTTCTAAGACCTGAAGAACAAAGAACAACTCTGTTTTCACAATGCACAAACAAATCCTGAGCTTACATTAGAAGATGTTGGAGTGACTTGAATGATCAAAAAACTCCAGGTGATAGCCAGGATTTTAGACTAAGGATCAGAAGGCCAGCTCTGCAGGCCTTGTGTCGGTTGTCAGGTTTCCTACAAGGTCCTGGCAGGGTAAGCAGGCATTGTCAATTTTCTCTGTATAAAATTAATTGTCAGAATTAGATAACACAGATTTCTTTTCCCCAGTCACTCTTTGGTTCCCGGGTTTGAAGCTGTCCAATTCTAAGACAGTCTGGTAGGAAGAAGGGCCACACTGAGTAATGTATGTTTACTCACAACTTGTCCCAGCGCGGAGTTGATCCCAGATCTCTGCCAGCAACAGAGGAGAATTAGCACACTCCAGATGACTGGCTGGCTGAACGCCTTGTGGTAGCAATGAAAGACAAGTTGATAACAGAGCCTGGGGGGACTGAAGAATGACACGTGACTGCAAGGCTGCCCACCCGATGAAAAGGGAAGAAGAGAGAAGGCTCAGTCTACACAAAGCCCACCCCCCAGGGTCCATGGCCACCAGGCAAGTGTACCCTTTATCCGGAAGGACTGGGTTTTGTTCCCAGAGCATGTGTCTGTCCTGAGAGATACCTGCCTGGACTTCCGACATGCTTGGGAGTAGAGACTGGGCTAAAATCCATCCATCACTAGCTACAGTCCAGAATGTGCCCAGCATGGGCTATTGGACATGCATATAGGTCCTAGATAGATATCACCTCACCACTTTCTCCCTGTCAGCACAGTGAGGCAGGAACAGTGATCTTCATTTCAGAGGGGGAAAAAGAAAAAAAAAAAAAACAGTGGTATGAACTGGGTTCTGTGTACAATGCCCAGATGCCACGTCTGTTGGTAGCTACTGATTAGATTATGATTCAGAGATGTCAAGGTTGATGCCACAAAAATTCGCAATAATGCCTCCCAGAGACTACCCCTTTGCAATGTGTTTTCACATTGTCTTAAGGCAGTTGTTCCCAACCTGTGGGATGTAACCCCCTTGGGGGCCACATATCACATATCCTGCATATCAAATATTTACACTATGGTTCATAACAGTAGCAAATTACAATTATGAAGCAGCCATGAATAATTTTATAGTTGGGGTTCCCCACAACATGAGAAACTATATTAAAGGGCCACAGCATTAGGAAGCCTCAGAAGCACCGTCTTGAGCTGACAATACGTGCCATCTTTCTCGTTTCCCCATTGGGACACTGACACTCAGGATGACAGGTGAAATGACCCAGCTGCTAACTGACAGAGCCGAGTCTCAATCTAGAAAGCTTTATTACGTTACTCTGTTCCTCAGTAACCATCTTAGTTAGCGCTTTATTGCTTTGAAGAGACACCATGACCAAGGCACCTCTTATAAAAGAAAACATTTAATTGGGGCTGGATTACAGTTTCAAAGGTTTAGTTCTTTGTCATCATGGCAGCACACAGGCAGACATGGTGCTGGAGGAGGAGCTGAGAGCTCTACACTTTGATCTACAGGCAGAAAATGGGGGCTATCTAACACACTGGGCATAGCTTGAGCATGGAAGACCTCAAAGCCTCCCCCGACAGTGACACACTTCCTCGAACAAGGTCACACCTCCTAGTAGTACCACTCCCTATGGGCCACTCCCTATGGGCCACTCCCTATGGGCCACTCCCTATGGGCCACTCCCTATGGGCCACTCCCTATGGGCCACTCCCTATGGGCCAAGCCTTCAAACACAAGTCTTGGGGGCCATGCCTATTCAAACTATCATAGTAGCTGTGGTGGACAACTCTGGGTAATCAAAATATTTACTGTTTCCACTTTTAGTCGTAGATCTTAATTTTCCCTGGGTGAACTACATTGCTCTTGCCCTAACATATGCCCCCTCAAACTCAACCCAAATATCCTGAACCAAAATTGCACGGCCTGGAACCCCTGCTCTGTCTGGAGAGGGAGGTGATGAGGCGACTGCCCTGACCATAGTGAATGAATCCATGAACAGCAACTTCTAGCTTAGGGTTTCTATTGCTATAATGAAACACCATGACCAAAAAGCAAGTTGGGAAGGAAAGGGTTATTCAGTTTACACTTCCACATAACCGTTCATCATTTAAAGGAGTGAGGACAGGAACTCGAACAGAGCAGGATTCTGGAGGCAGGAACTGATGCAGAAGCCATGGAAGGATGCTGCTTACTGGCTTTATTTATTTATTTATTTATTTATTTATTTATTTATTTATTTATTAAGTATATGGTATTTTGCCTGCATGTACACCTGCCCACCAGAAGAGGGCACCAGACCTCATTATAGATGGTTCTGAGCGGCCATGTGGTTGCACTCAGGAATTGAACTCAGGACCCTTGGAAGAGCAGGCAGTGCTCTTAATCTCTGAGCCATCTCTCCATCCCCAGCCTGCTTTCTTATAGAACCCAGGACCACCAGCCCAGGGATGGCACCACTCACTATGGGCTGGGTTCTCCCACATCAATCTTTAGTTGACCCCTTGTCAACCAGACAGAGAAACACATCACTACTGAGCCATACCCTTCTCACATTAAAAACATAAAAATCAAAGTTAAATTAAAAACCTTCTTCAAGAGGGAAGAACCAGGACACAGTCACAATCCGAATCAAGAAAAACCAAACTCCAACAGTATAAATAGCTCAATGTCTAATGCCTGGGATCCACACATGATATTCTAGGCTCCTCCAAAGGAGGAGCTCCGCCCTCTACAGCACACACAGCTTGTCTTCTGCAAACGATTTCTTATACAACCCAGAACCACCAGCCCAGGAATGGAACCACCTACAATGGGCTGGGCCCTCCCCCTTCAATCACTAATTAAGAAAATTCCTTACAGCCAGATCTTATGGAGGCATCTTCTCAAGGTCTTCTGGCACTGGGTCCACTCTGTCGCCGCTGTTCTTGGTGGTCATCCCATGCTCCAAAACTTCCGGGGTCCCTTGCTGCAACTGGGCTGCACATTCACCAATAGCATAGGCCCACTTCATGACGGCAAGCCTCAACTTCTTTGCATGATCTCTTCATTCCTGGACCTTCACCTGCCACTGAGGCTGCACCTTCCCCATTGGCCTTCTCCTGGCCTCTCACAGTGCCCAGCCTCAGCTACTCTCCACGACCCCTTCATGCCTTCAAAACCAGTACCACCTGGGTGACTCTTACACAGTACCAAAGCTTCTCCGTGCTCTCAGAAAACACTTCCCAGATTTCACCTCAGTGATGCAGGTCTCCCTCTCCCTCCCACCCCCACTGTTGGTTTTTCGAGACAGGGTTTCTCTGTGTAGCCTTGACTGTCCTGGAGTCACTTTGTAGACCAGGCTGGCCTCGAACTCACAGCGATCCACCTGCCTCTGCCTCCCAAGTCCTGGGATTAAAGGCATGTGTGACCACTGCCCAGCTGCCAGTCTCTTCTGCAGAACCACTAATTTCTAGCTCCAGCTGACCAGCATCAAGCGTCCCAGTAACACAAAGACTTCAATTTAGTAGTGCTGGCATCTTACTAATCACAGCTGATTCTTCAGCCCCAACTAACCAGAACCTCAGAAACATAATTCAAAATAACAAACATTCCTGATAAGCTCTTTAAACTTCCCTCTGAAACATCACAAGCCAGGCCTCCGTCTTCTGTACTGTTCTCAGCATGCTTCTCTTCCAAGCTTCCACAGAACATCCTGCTGCGCTCTGAACACTCAACAGCTCTTCTATCTCAGAGTTCCAAAGTCCTTCACAATCCTCCCAAACATGGTCAGGTCTGTCACAGCAGTGCCCCCCTATGCTAGTTCTAACTTGTCTTAGTGAGGGTTTCTATTGCTATAAGGAAGCACCATGACCAAAAGCAAGTTGGGAAGGAAAGGGTTTATTTGGTTTACATGTCGGCACTGCTGTTAATCACTAGAGGAAGTCAGGACAGGAACTCAAACAGGGCAGGAACCTGGAAGCAGAAGCTGATGCAGAGGCCATGGAAGGGTGCTGTTTACTGGCTTGTCCCTTACGGCTTGCTCAGTCTGTTTATAGAACCCAGGACCACCAGCCCAGGGATGGAACCACCCACCATAGGGTGGATCCTCCCACATCAATCACTAATAAAAAAAAATGACTTATAGGATGGGAGAGATGGCTCAGCGGTTAAGAGCACTGGCTGCTCTTCCAGAGGTCCTGAGTTCAATTCACAGATGGTGGCTCACAGCCATCTATCATGACGGACTTGGATGCCCTCTTCTGGCGTGCAGGCATACATGCAAGTAGAGCACTCACATAAATAAGCAAATCTTTAAGAAAGAAAAAAAAAGGACATGCCTTACATCCAGGTCTTATGGAGGCATTTTCTCGATTGAGAAACTCTAGTTTGCGTGTCATGTTGGCACAAGGAGCCTGGCCAGGACAGCATCCATTGGACTCTGTTCCATGATAGCAGAGGAAACTAGTGCAGAGCGTGTACAACTCTTCTGTTGTGATGGCTGAACTGTTCCCATGGAATCCAGGAGTTGTGTGCCACCTGTGACTCCACCAATGGAGAGCTTGACGAAGGGTAAAACCAAAACAAGGAAAGTCCGAGAAAAGAGAGCAATGGTTTCCTGAGGATGCATTTTGAGACCCTGGGTCGCGCCTCAGCTAAGTCTGTCCAACATACATGAGCCAGGGACTTTCTTTTCTACTGAAGTCTTGACTTGATTCCTTCTAATCACAATTAATTGTCACATGTTTCCTTGAGTACCTCGCCATGAAACTCACAGCACTTGAGGGCAAGGACTAACTCAAAGGCTGACTTGATGTCTCAGTGTCCGGCTTCGACATACTGGATGAATAAACAGCCAACTTGTTTCAGTGTTCTTACATGAAGTTGGCAGTACACTAGGTCCAAGGGAACACTTAATTCCAGCCTGGCCACCCTTTGCTTCCTTCGACCCAAACCGGCCATGCGGGAAATCAGCCCAGAGTTCTTACCCCCAGTCTTAATCACATGTCTTAGTTACTTTTCTATTCTGTGACAAAACACCATGACCAAAAGCAACTTGAAGAGGAAAGTGTTATTTCAGCTTACAGCTTACAAGTCCATCATGAAGGGAAATCAAGACAGGAGCTCAAAGCAGGAACCTGACAGGACAGACTGAAGGAAGCAGACACCATGGTAGAGGACTGCTTACTGGCTTGCTCCCCATAGCTTGCTCAACTTGCTTTCTCATATAACCCAAAACCACTCATAATGGGCTGGGTACTGTCAAACATTAGACAGGAAAGTGCCCCCTCAGACTTGCCTACAGCCCAACCTGATGGGAGAATTTCCTCAACCGACGTTCCCTCTCTCCACATATGTCTAGCTTTCTGTCAAGTTGGCAAAATTTAACCAGCACAGCACACCAGACTTACATGAACACCAGTCAGCACACATGTTTGGCCTCACCTGTTATGGTTATAGAAGTATCCCCATAGGGCCCCCAGCCATCGCGAGAGATGGTGGAAACCTTAGGAGTCTGAGCCTGGCCTGAAGGGGGTCGCTGGGGCATGTTTTTGGAGGCTATACTTATTTGTGGGGCCATTCCTTATCACCAGAAGGTGACTCACTCAGCCCATGGCCTGTGCCGTGCTGTTCCATCTCACTTCAAGCCTAGAAATAGACTCAGCATGACCATGGACAGAAACCTCTGAAGCCATGAACCAAAATAATCTTTCCTCCTTAAAACTGGTTCTCATAGAGGCTGGGGAGATGGCCCAGATGGCTGCTCTTTCAGAGGGCTCAGGTTCAATTCCCAGCACCCACATGGCAGCTCACAACTGTCTGTAACTCTGGTTCCAGGGGATCACACACACACACACACACACACACACACACACACACACACACACGCAGAACACTAATGTAGACAAAATAAAAATAAATAGTTAAAAACTGATTCTCATATTTGACACAGATGTGTAATGCTAGACAGACTGACAACACTCCAAGTCCTGAGGACAGGGTCTAAAGGGAGGTTGTTTGTATATCAAGCACCTGGCTCCTTCCTCTAGCAGAAGCTAACTCAGAATCAAAGTGTGGCTGTCCTCACAGAGATGGCTGCACAGGCATGGTGACTGGGGTATGAGGCAGCTGGTCATAGTTTACTACCAACGAGAAGCACAGGGAGATATGTACTGGCATTCACCTGGCCTTCGTCTCCCCTTCTTCTTTTTAGTCAGTGTGTGGTCCCAGCCCACAGGATGGTACCTACATTAAAAGTGGGTCTTTCTGTCTCTGTTAACCCTCTTTACACACACACACACACACACACGGGGTGGTGGTGGTGGGGAGGGGAAGGGTCTCTGGTGGATGACCCAGGATTCATCCAGGCAGTCCAACACTGAATCTGTGCTTTCAACTGACGGCCATTGTTAGGATTTAAAAATAGAGTGACACGCAACACGATCTGATAGGGGGAGATTTATTTGAGGAAAGGGAAGTGGAGAGGAGTTAAGGACGTGAGTGGGCCATGAGGGTAGAGAGAGGCAGAGACAGAGAGACAGTGGGGGAGAGAGAGAAGAGGGAAAAGTGTGCCCCTTAGAGAAAGTGCAAGAGAGACAGGTGGCCAGATGATCCTTTTCTGTCTGGTGCCTCTGGCACACACCTGGGAGGCAGGCAGCTGGTGACAATGTCAGAGGTTACTAAGCAACCTAGAGACAGACCAGATTGACTAGCAGGCTAGCAGATCAACTTGTGAGCTAACAGCCATAGTGTAGGATCCCGAGCTCCTGGGGGTGTTTTGCCAGAGTTCTGGCTTTCTCCCTCCTAAATGGTTAATGGCTATATACTCACTCTGGATAGATGTGAATTGGACTATTCCCAATAACTTAGAAAGGAAAGAGCTTGGACTTTGGAGTTAGGCGCGCTGGTTAGAATGACTGACAGGACCATCTTTGAACCCTGTGTACTTTACTATAGCTTCCTGACAGTCTTGACTGTCAGCCTGACTGCATTTAGAATCATCAAGGAGCACTCTCTGGGAGTGAGGGGTACCACTAATGTGGGCTGGGATCACACACTGACTAAGAAGGGAGAAGGGAGAAAGGCCCAGGAGCACCGGCACCCAGGCCCCTCTGCTGTGCATAAACTGTGACCAGATGCCGCACACTCTAGCCACCATGCCTGCACAGGCTCGGACTGTACCCTCAAACTACGAGCCAAAAATAAACCAATAAGATACCTCTAAGTTCCGCTCTTTTTTTTTTTCCCCCTCCTGGGCATTTGGTTTCAGCAGCGAGAAAATTAACTAATACACCTCCCTCGAGCCCCACTTTCTTTGGGATTAAAATATCCCATGGGCAGCTGGAAGGATGATATGTAACTACCAGGACATGGTGTTTTCGGGGCACCTTGAACTCACAGCTTTGGGGTGGGGTGCACACTGTCTGTGTGAGGGTATCTATGTATGTGTGTTCGTGATACGGAGTCTAGAGGTCAACCTTGTATGGTACCTCAAAAGCTATTCACTTTGTTTTTCCAGAGTTTGCAAATTTGGCTGGCTGATCAGTAAACCCAGGGACCGACCCTCCTCTCCCTCCAGGGCGCTGAATTACAACCAAGCTGGGCTTTTTTTTTTTTTTTTTTTTTTTTTTTTTTAAACATGTATTCCGGGGATCAAACTGGAGTTTTCGCGTTTGCATGGCAAGCACTTTACCTGCTGAGCTATTTCCCCAGCCTACACTTCTTCTTATGGGTGCAACGGGATAAATCGATGTACAAGGCTTGCCGTGAGGTACAGCTCCAAAACCTACGAAGGTGCTTCTATTGTCTTGTTTCTCCTCCTCACATCGTGACCTTGGAAGGAAATCCTCCCATCTCCGAAATGATCCAGCCAGTGTTGTTTAGTGGGTCCCTAGAAACGTCGCGCCCGGCCAGCCTTCAAAACGGATTAAGGATTTGAGGCTCACTTTAATACCCTACACACAAGATCAAAGAGTGCAGGAGAGAGCTGGGAAGCAGGGAGGGTGCAAGATGGAGCCGACCCCGCAAGCAACTGGCAGGCAGAGCTTCAAGGAGCAGGCACAACGTTCAAGACAGCCTGTGTCTTCAGAAATAACGACAGCACGTTTCATCTACCCCTGATCCCATGCATAAGGCGGCAGACGGGAACACGAAGGACCCCTGGGTATTTTCCAAAAACATCAGCTCGAGCACAGAGGAAGAAAAGAGGTACCGTCCAAGGCAGATACACAGACCTGATCCACAGGAGGGAATAAAGGCTGAAAGCACAGCCAGCCGCACTGCGCCCTGGAGTAGGTTTCCCCCGGCAGCCTTGCCTCTGCTTCCCTCTAGTGGCCACACAGGGACCGGCCGACAGGTCTTCGCTCCACTGAGGGAGGAGCACTGAGCTTCGAACCTAAAAACCTCTACTCTCCCTCCTTCAGCCGCTAGCCTGGGTGCCTTTTTCCCTAGACTCAGCTACAGCCTCCCTAGCGGTACCAGTAACAAGCAGCCTCCTACTGCAGGATGCTATTTGCAGGAACTGTGCTCAGAGTCACCCAGAATCCTTACAACTTTCTTTGGAATCCCGTAATGTCTTGTTAACAGGGGAGGGAACTGAGGCTCACAAAGGTTAAGAACTTGGAGGCCATATGGCTTTTGTGCGTGGACGATGTTTAATCCATCTGCACTCTGGAGCACTGTCCTTGTACCTAAAATATTCACCACCAGCAGCAGTGTCTCCTGGACCGCGTTGGGGATCTAAACTTGGAAACTTGGTTTCTAGCTGATGGAGAGATCAGACAATGGAGAAAACTAGGAGGTGGGGGCCCCAGTCGGAGGAAACAGTTAAAGAGGATGTTTCTATCTCCTGTCCCCTCCCTCCCTCTTCCTCACCCTCCCTCCCTCCCTCCCTCAGCTGAAGTAAACATTTCCTTTTAAGTCCCAGTATTCTGCTTACAGCAATGCCCAGCCAACACAAAAGCTAAAAACACGGGGGCCCTGACCTAACAGCGTGGGTTTAAACCGAGTTGGCGGCTTTTCTGAGCTGTGCTGCCAAACAGCATCCTCCAGCATTTCTTCCTTCTGATCTGCAAGGCTCCACACTGCCCCAGGTGGTCTTTCTAAATCAGAACTTCCAACCACTTAAAGACCGGCAAGGCACTCGAGCTGACCCCCTTAGCTCAGCTGTTGGCCCCTTCACAGCCAGCCCCAAAGTGCTTTTTCATCACCCCTCCTCCCTTCAACCTGAAAGAAGCCGAGCTGGAGCGGAGCCGAGCTGGAGCGGAGGGCCTGACGCAAGAAGGGCCTTCGATGCTCTGTGAGAGCCCCTCAGTGCCTCCGCGCGCTGGAGAACACTCGTGCCCCTACTTGAGGAGGATGGAGTTTGGGGAGATCCATAAGCGTGCAGCCCAGGTGCTTCCAACCCCAAAGGGCCAAATAGCTTAGAAGCAGAGTCAGGACTGCACACCTGTGGGTGCTGAGGTGCCAACAGGCATAGGCTTCCGGTGTAGACAGGCTCTGGGATCCAGGTGACTTTATCAAAGGGCCCCAAAGCACAAATCTCATTCTGGGCTTCTTTCTCTCTGGTCCCACAGGGCGAGACAGGAGCCTGGGAGAGCCAAAGTCCCCAGATGAACAGGAAGTCCAGCAGCAGGATGGATTGGACCTGGGTTTCTCATATGTTTTCTTTTATGATCTCTTTTGGCCAAAAATCTTCTAGAACCATAATAATATATAAGTATATAAAATAAGAATACAAAACAAGCACTTACTAAAAATAAAACATAAATTTGACTATTTAGAGATTTTATTTACATTTTATTACATAGCTCTAACTGGCCTTGAACTCACAGAGCTCTGCCTGCTGCTGCCTCCCAAACACTGGGGGGTTAGAGGTATGACTCACAACACCCAACTAAAAATTTTTTTTATTTATTTATTTACTTACTTACTTACTTACTTATTGGTTTTTCCAGGCAGGGTGTCTTTGTGTAGCCTTGGCCATCCTGGACTTGCTTTGTAGACCAGGCTGGCCTCAAACTCAGAGATCCGACTGCCTCTGCCTCCCAACTGCTAGGATATCAGGCGTGTGCCACTGTGCCCAGCTAAGAAATTTATTTTTTAAATTTTTTGGTATACATGTGTTAGTATTTATTAAAAACTAAGAAAAATTTTCATATCATTGCACTATGTTTGGTCATGTGTAAATAATAAAATATTAGCAACATATTTGAGAGTGTAGGATATTTTCCATGTTTTTCAGAGTTGATAGATATTTTGATTTAAAATAGTCAATTCTGAGAACACCATTTCACATACTCAGTACAAAATGGCAGACGGGTATTTAGGCTGTTCCAGAAGTTGTTGGAAACTGGTCTAATTCAAAGTCAAATTTGTTTAAATGATTTTTTTAAATGAAACTCAACAACTCAACAGTAATTTTTAAAATCGAATGTCCTGACACAATATAATCCAGAAATAGACTAATTTGATACTTGCATGCTGAGAAATGTTGGAAAACACTGAAATCTGTTTTCCATAATTAAAGCATTTTGTTTAAGAGCATAAAACTTAGCATGTACCATCACAATACTGCGATTCATAATGGACAGAAGTCTCAAGTCTCAGCTGAGGTGTCTGGGGACCATTCATCGGCTTTTTATACCATGATGGCAGACAGTGAAAAGCACACAGTTGGCCAGGCATGGTGGCACACACCTTTAATCCCAGCAGGCAGAGGCAGGTGGATCTTTGTGAGTTCGAGGCCAGCCTGGTCTACAAAAGTGAGTCCAGAGCAGCCAGGGCTACACAGAGAAACCCTGTCTCAAAAAAAAAAAACAAAACAAAAGCAAGCACACAGTTGTGTGTTCAGACTCAACACTGCAATAAACACACTCAATGAAGCCTACCCCAAACCCCTCAGATTGTGAATTTGATTTTTGACTCAATTTTGGCCATTGTGCACTCTGAAACTTTATATCATTACCATTTTTTTTTCATAATTTCGCACATGCATTTAAGGTGCTAAAGTTCTTTCCACTCCTGTTGCCCTCCCGCCATCTCCATTACTATGCCGTACCAACGTCATGCGCTTTGTTTCTGTTTTCATCTTAACCAGAGTCCACTCCGCACTGTCAGTATAAGCATGCATGACTCTCAGGACCACTTCTTTGAAGAAAACTGACTCTCCCAGAAGCCATCAACTGCCAATCAGTCTTCAGCTAGGGGTAGGACCTGATGACCACCACTGTTGTTAAAATGAAGAAAATCCCAATCATTTCATTTTAGGACTCAGGAGCCAGGTGCTGGGGAGAAAGCCGGCTAGCTCGAGAGGCAGAGAAAGCACCCAGCTGACCTTCCTACTCAGCTCACATCCCAGAAGGAAAAAGCCAAAAGTCCAAAACCCCTTTTCCTTCTCCACGCTGTCTTAAAATAGCCTTGAACTCAATGCCCCTCCTTTCTTTCTTCTGTTTTATTTGTTTTGTTTTGTTGTTGTTGTTTGGTTTTTGTTGTTTTCGAGACAGGGTTTCTCTGTGTAAGCCTTGGCTATCCTGGAGTCATTCTGTAGACTAGGCTGGCCTCGAACTCACATCCATCCACCTGCCTCTGCCTACCATGCCTGGCTGCCCCTCCTTTCTGTTTATTCCCAGTCAGCTGGCTTCTTGCTCTGCCTCTTGACCTAGGTTTAACTTTATTTAATTCTGTGTACCTTGGATTAAAGGTGTGTGTTAGGGCTGAGCCACGCCATAAACACCTGTTTACAATGAACAGGAAGTTCTTGGATTAAAGGTGTGTTAGGGCTGAACCACACCAAACAAGAAACAGGTTTTTACAGTTCACAGTCTTGGGTTTCACAATGAGATCAACTGCTCTGCGACACAACAACTCTTATGCTGGAATTTTCTCTGGCTTCATCTTGCACAAGTCTCATGTACGCTCTCACAACTGCTGTGGGTTCCCATGTGTCCTGAAGTTATTCTCTTATCCCCTGCCTGCTGATCAGTGATGGGTGTCTGTCAATCACCATGTACTGCTAAAAGGAGCTTCTCTGATGGAGGCCAAGGCATGCACTAACCTATGGGTATTTCAATAAGGGGTCAGTGTAATACTATGTCCAGTTAGCAAGCTAATAGTAGTAGGTTCTTCCCTGGGGCTTTTGAGCTAACCACAGATGTTTTTACCTTGATAACAACAGTGCCAAGCAGGACTATCACCTCGTGCAGCAGGCCCTAAATCCAGTCAGAGAGTGGTGGTTGGTTACTTCCGTAACATCCATTTGTTATGGATGTTATTACTATTACACCAGTGCCAAGCCAGTTATTCTTATAGATTACAGGATTCATCGTCAGGTAAGATTGGTAAACCCAGTTGTTAGCATACAGGCAATTCCACTAGCCTCCTCTCAGGGACCTGGCAATGGGTTATGTAATCACCTGCTGCCAGGTGTGTGCTGTGTATAAAAGGACCACCTGTTACCCCAGCCCTCTCTTTCTGTTCCAGGCATTCTCTCTCCCCCCTCTCTCTGCCCTCATGGCTCTGCTCCCATCTGTCTGCCTATCTATCTACATGTCCACTGTTCCCCTCTCTCAGGCCCTCACGCCTCACCCCTTCCCTAATAAACCTCCTTCATGCCGGATCTGCGGCATGGCATAATTACTCAGGGGCACACACACACACCCTCACTACATTATATGTCATAACGCAGGTAAGCTGGTAGTGTGCATGGCACCTTCCAACGCCGTGAAATCAGACTTGACTTAACCTGACAAGGCTTCCGGGTGGGTACCAGTTTGACTTCTACATGGTCCATGGCTCAAGAATATGGTATCTTCAGCAATAGGATGTCATCATCAAGTTCTGGAGAATAACCCGAAGCAATTGCAACTTAACCTGTAATGATGGGGGGGGGGAGGTCTGTGGGACCCTGCTGACCAGCCAATACAAATGAAGTAACCCATTTCTAGCATTGGGCTTTTTACCTGATAGGCTATGATGTCTAGGAAGTGGTACTGTCCTCTTTCCATTCCAACGCTTTCTATATATGTACATGTATATATGCAAGGAAGTTTTAGCAGGCTAAATACCCACACAGTCCCTCCTGTGACCTGCCTCCCTTTCTCCCACTCAACTCTTCCTGCTCCAAAATTCACGTAACCAAATTCTTAACAATAACTTCAGTTCAACTGTGCAACCACACGTAGGGTCTCAAGAGTTTAAAAAGCTGTGAGTTAGACCACAGCAGGCAAAGTAAAAGTGCCCGGGCACTTGGATGGGCACTCTCCTCAATGCAAGGGCTGTGAAGGAATGCCCATCTCATAGCTACCTGCCTCCACTATCTGAGCCTTTCCAGGTTGGCTCCTCTGACTCAAACCTCTTTCACCTAGCTAACATACTGCAACGCCTCCTCAGGAAGTCTTCCTCCTCCATACACAGGCATTCCTCCTTGTGTATGCTGAGAAAACAGGTTGAAGGCTCACAATGGAATTAGTGTTAGAATCCCCTAGTGATCTGGGGTGAGATTTGAACACCAGTTCTCCTGTTTAGCTAAGGTCTGTACATTTATGTGACATTTTACTCAGATAGTGGCTCCTTTCCCATACATTTCTGTACTCAATACTTTGAACACTTCCCTGGTAGTGCTGGGTCCTATGACAGACATGGAGGTAGCGCAATGATTGTGCGAGACAAGGTCCCCATGTGGCTGGTTAGTTAGACAATCACAAAACAAACCGCCGGATGAGCAGCTCCAGGAGGTGACAAGTACTGTACACTGGTTACGCCATGGCAACTTCCCCACATGAAACATATGAATCCCAGTGTTGACAGTAAGTAAAACCCCTGACTCAAGTGGACCCCTGGAGCTGGAGTGCCTGCCAAGGGCTAGCCAGCTGAGACCTGAGAAGACCAAAGGCCAAGTTGCTGGATGAGGCTCTCGCAGCCCCAGAGCATAGCCCAAAATCTAAGGGCTGTGTGCTGAGAGGCCAGCTTAGTGTCCTAACCACAAGAGCTCTAACCTAGGTTCCTCTTGTAAAGATTTGTTTCACATGTGTTTGTTCATGTGCAGTACAGGTACCCACGTACCACAGCACACATGTGAAGGCCAAAGGACTTTTCCAAACTTTGTTCTTTGTTTGTTTGATTGATTTCTTTTCCTGTTTGTTTTAGTTTTGTTTTCCCCAGACCAGGTCTCACTATATAGCTCTGGCTGTCCTAGAACTCACGACATAGACTAGGCTGGCCTTGAACTCACAGAGTTCTGCCTCTGTCTCCCAAGTATTGGGATGAAAGGCATGCACCACTATGCCCAGCCAGCTTCCACCTTGTTTTGAGACACAGTCTCTCCTGTTGTTGTTTTTTTTTAATATTTTATTAATTTATTCATATTACATCTCAATTGTTATCCCATCCCTTGTATCCTCCCATTCCTCTCTCCCTCCCGCTTTCCCCCTAATCCCCTCCCCTATGACTGTGACTGAGGGGGACCTCCTCCCCCTGTATATGCTCATAGGGTATCAAGTCTCTTCTTGGTAGCCTGCTATCCTTCCTCTGAGTGCAATCAGGCCTCCCCATCCAGGGGACGTGGTCAAATATGGGGCACCAGAGTACGTGTGAAAGTCAGACCCCACTCTCCACTCAACTGTGGAGAATGTCCTGTCCATTGCCTAGATCAGGGTAGGGGTTCGAAGTTTACTGCACGTATTGTCCTTGGCTGGTGCCATAGTTTGAGCAGGAGCCCTGGGCCCAGATCCGTCTGTCATAGTGTTCTTCTTGTAGGTTTCTAGGACCCTCTGGATCCTTCTATTTCACCATTCTCCCATGCTTCTCTCACCTAGAGTCCCAATAGGATGTCCTCCCCTCTGTCCCACTTTCCTAGTAAGTGAAGACTTTCATGGGACCAGAAAATGCTCCACCATACGACAGGGACATATGCTCAACCATGTTCATAGCGGCCTTATTCATAATAGCCAGAACATGGAAACAGCCTAAGTG
The DNA here is from genome assembly GCF_903995435.1 of Acomys russatus. Taxonomy (NCBI): domain Eukaryota; kingdom Metazoa; phylum Chordata; class Mammalia; order Rodentia; family Muridae; genus Acomys; species Acomys russatus. The sequence continues at coordinate 36,696,547 of NC_067139.1, forward strand.
TCCCTCAGTAGAAGAATGGATAAAGAAACTGTGGTACATTTACACTATGGAAGACTACTCAGCTATTAAAACCAAGGAATTCCCAAAATTTGTGGACAAGTGGATTGAACTAGAAATGATCATAATGAGTGAGTTCACCCAGAAGCAGAAAGAGTCAAGTGGTATATACTCACTTTTATCTGGACACTAGCCCAAGGGGCATGTCCCATGAAAGTCTCCTGTTGTTTTTGCTGCTGTTTTGTACACTGGCCAGGGAGCTTCAGGCCAGTCCTCTTGTCTATCCCTGTCTTGGCACAAATACATCATCACCACCACATCTAGCTTTTCCATAGGTTCTGGGATGGAATAAGATCATTGCTTCTTTTACCCAAAGAGACATCATCCCAGTCCCTGACTTCCTTTATGAAGCAACTGTATTAGTCAAAGTTCTTTAATAGAACAGAACTGATAGAATGAATATCTGTATATTAAAAGGGGATTTTTTTTTTTTTTTTGACTGGCTAACAGGCTGTGGTCCAAATAGTACAATGGTTGTCTCCTGATGCAGGGGCCGAGAATCGGTGATTGTTCAGTCAACAAGACTGTGTGTTCTGTAGTCCTAACCTTGTGTTGAAGCCATGAGGAATCCCTAAAGAGCTGCTGTCTTCAGTTTAACAGGAACTTTTATTTACCTGTTTCAGTTGCTGTCTGGGAGGCTAACTGCCTCCTTCTGTTAGACTTGGCCTAGTCCTGGGAGCTTCTAGCCTCCATAACTTAGGCCTAGAACATTTTCAGCCTCTGAGACTTACTGCTTAGTGAGATCACCCTTATTTGTTCTTTCTGAGCTCTGGACTGGCTGGTTCAACTCAGCTGTTCTGGCTCAAACTCCTCTCCCAGCTAACCTAATCTGGCTTCTCTCTCGGCTCCTGAATTACTCCATTTGACCTCAAACTAACTCCAGCAATCTTCTAATTTCCTGGCTCCTTCCCATTGTCTGACTTGTTCAGGCTTTACCTGAGTTCTCTCTCTGCAGCTTGTCTCTCTGTTACTGTCCCAATAAAACTGCCTCCTCTCTCCTCATTCTCTGTGCTGCTCCCTTAAGTAGCTTCCCTTTCCTCTCTCTTCTTGTGAGAGTTGGGCGTGTCCTATTCTGTCTTTCTCTGATTTGTCACTTTTCCCACCACTCAATTAAACATCACTTTCAAACATGGGTGCTTCCTTCTGCAAACTAACTTTACCTTCATGGTTTGGGATGAAAGCCATGAACCACCACACCTGGACCTAAACTTTTCTTTACATGAAACTTGCTCTATGCCAGGCTGGCCTTGAACTCAGATCTGTTTGCCTCTGTCACTTGAATTAAAGGTGTGTTTGTATTGCAGCCGGATCACACAGACCTAGAAGGTCTTTAGATGTGATCTCTCGCCAGAGCAGCCATGTTCTGAATGAAAATTTCTCTACACTTCAGTCTATTCTGGGAATCACAAAGAAGCAGGGTCTAATACCACCAAAGGGATACTTCAGCGACAGAAGAGATGACCTTGACAAAGAGAGTAAAAACAAACAGGAAAAAGTAAGAGCATCCTTCTCCCAGGGCCTTGTCTGTTTGGCTGCAACCAGAGTGTGTGGATCTTCCCAACTCGAATAATCCAATCCAGAAAACCCCTCACAGGTGCGCCCAGCTACTTGGGTTTTGATGGATTCCAGATGCAGTGAAGTTGACAAGCAAGATCAGCCGTCACAACCACACTCAATTGAAGCCATCTCTGCACCAGCTCAGGTGCCCCTAGGGCAGGGACACTGGACCTGTACACCTGAGTCCTCGGTGCCAGGCTCAGGCTGGCGCAGGATGGGTGCTGATGCTGAATGGCCCCGCCTGCCCTCACCTGTCTGTCACCTCCTGCTCACCAAGTCAGACTTCAATTTCCTCTGGATACACAGTGTGTTCAATGGCACTTCCCCCACACAGAACCATAGGAATCCAGTGTAGAGAGTAAAAGCCCTCCAGTTCTCCAGCTGCTGTATCTGTGCCGCCATTAGGTCTCCTCTACTCGAAGTTGGATTTGTGATCCAAGGTAAGGCTCATAACTCAGTGGAAGGAACATGGGCTTTGAACCAATGTACTGATTCTGGATCCTGGCAGGGTTCTGAACTTCCTGCCAAACCTTCCTGTACAAACTCAGCAGAAGGACCCTAGACACTTTCCAGTTAGCCCAGAAGATGGTGAGGATGTTTAGGTGCTGAGCAAAAGGCCTGCTGCAGCTGCCGGTGTGGAGACGCACAACATCAGCAAAAAGCTGCTCCAGACAGAATCACAGGCCTCGTCACCTTCAACATGAATGTCAGCAACACCTCATGCCAGGAGAAAAACTGTTCCTCTAACCCCCCACTCTGAGCGATGCTGAGACCACATTCTACTTTCCTGTGCTCAAGGGCATCCCAGGGTATTCTCTTTGTTCCATCGGCCCCACTCCCTGCCCAGTGTCCCTCCAGTTAGCAGCAGGGCTAGAGGAAGCATGAGCTTGCCGTTCATTCTCGGAGGCACCACAGCAGTGTCTGACTGTGTTACAATGACGCTGTTATTTGAGTGACACTTCACACTCTTTCCCTAATGTGCAGAACACAAAGATTTTGGACTCCTTTAAATTCATAACTTGGGGTTGGGAGGGTAGCTCAATTCTAGAGTGTTTCCTTGGCATGTTTGAGGCCCCAGATTGAAGACTCGATGTAACAAAAAGTAGAAAAATTAAGCATTATATCTCCATTTGGCAGTAATTTCAAACATAAAAACCAATTAACTGTTTAGCTAATTACTAACTAAACAGTTTCCACTATACTGTGGATTCAATGAAAATGTCCCCTGTAGGCTCATGTGTTTGAAAACTCGCTCCCCATTCGATGGTGCTATTTGGGAAGTTATGGAACATTTAGGAGGTGAAGCCTTGCTACAGCAAGTATGTAACCAGGGATAGGTTTTGAGTTTATAAGTTGGCCCCATGTCCAGGCTGTTGCTTTGAAGATGGGATGGTTCAGCTGCCCACTCTGGCTGCCTTCTGCCATCTCTCCCCTACAGCCATTATGGACTCTCCCTGTGGAACCATCAGCCAAAATAAGACTCTTCCATAAGTTGCTTTTGGTCATGGTATTTTATTACAGTAATAAAAAGTAACTAATACAGTATTAAGGCTGTGTGAAGAGATTCGAGAAACATTAAATGTTCACTTGCAAGTCCCATTGCACCCCAGATCACCTTTATCAGGGTCTACACTAGACTGCTTTCCATCTCTCCTTTGCTCAGAAGGTGATGGTCCCAGAGCACAGAGAAAGCCCTTCCGAAGGCAGCAGTGTACACTGCGTCTGTACAGCATAACACCTGCATGGCAAAGGGCTCCTTCCCGAGCATCAGCAAAGTGCCAGGCATTTTGAATGCCAACAAACTCTACCCGAAGTGACTCAGTTATTCTGCACATTTTAAAGACAACCATGTGGCTCAGTGGAAGAGCCCTCACCCAGTGTGTGTGAGGCTCTGCACCGCAGCACTACACAACAAAATTCAAAAAAGTGTCAAAAGAAAAAGTCATGAAGGTGAAGTAGTTTATCCAGATCCTTCCAGGAATGAGCCCAGGTCATCCCTCTCCTCCTACTCCATCACCTGCCACTCTACCACCCAGGGCCTGGCACTCCTCCTCCCCTCCAGCCCCGCCTCCTTCCACCTGACCAGCTTCTCCACCAAAGGACAGCTTGCTGTGCTGCCAGCTACAGCCCCCTTCCTCATGTGGCCTCTGCTCCACAGGTGAGCCCACAGCACTCAGGACCTGCACTGAGACCTCCTCCTCCACACCACCCCTTCCTAAATGCTCAGCCCCCTGGAGCTCTGCCCTCCTCCCTGCACTACTCACTGGCATGCATGGTTTGTTTGGTTTGCCTTGGGTTTGGATTCTTTCAAGACAGGGTTTCTCTGTGTAGCCCTGGCTGTCCTGGAACTCACTCTGTAGACCAGGCTGGCCTTGAACTCAAAGAGATCCACTTGCCTCTGCCTCCCAAGTGCTAGAATTAAAAGGGGGGCAACAGTTTTGAATAACACTCTCTTTGTTCACCACAAACCATCACAGACCCAAACAAGCTGCAGGCAAAAAGTACCCGTTTCTCTGCTGCCTGCCATGCCCAGGTGTGATGGCTCAGTCTGCTCCATAGCATCTCCCCCTGCACTGATTAATGGGGTTCAATCAACCGTGGGAGTGGGAAGTGGGACCAATGACAGGTCTCTGCAGCCAGCCCCTGTGCTCTCACTGGGAGCTGCCCCATCACACTCCAGGGAAGGGATGCATAAAGCATCACCCGTGTGCCAGGTGCTGTGTGACACTTCAGTGTCCTCACAGCCATGGGAAGGGCACACATCAGCCCACAGCTTCATGATCAGAGAGTGGTTCTGGTGCATCACTACTGGCAGCTTCAGAGTAAGAGATGCCACTTGGGCTGTGCCAGTGTCAGGGGGGAGAAGGCAGCAGCTCACCTGCACACATGTATCCGGAGTGTGCAGTGTGCTCCAGCGTGTGGCATCTCTGCTCCCTGCTCTTTAAGAGAGGGTTTACATTCCATGGTAAGAGGATTGACATTCCATGGTTCATTGTAGGACTAAGCCTTTGGGGATGGAATTTGCCCTTCAAGAGAGCTAAGAGACTCAAGGACACATCTATCACTGTTTATGTGTTATGTGTGTTTTGCCTGCATTATGTATGTATACCTTATGCACGCAGTGTTTGTAGAAACTAGAGATAGTGTAAGCCCCATGGAACAGGAGTTCAATTGTTAGCAGCCATGTGGGGGCTTCGAAGAGAACCTTGGTCTTCTGCATGGGCAGCAAGTGCTCTTAGCTGCGGAGCTCTCTCCAGGCCTTCCCTACCACTCTTTAAACTAAGTTCATCCACACATCACACTATACTTCAGTCAGGACACGTGGGCACACACAAGCATGCCTCCCCTCTGATATGCCACAGCTGTCTCCTGTGAGCAGGGCTGACGTTCACTGAGCTTCACCTGTTTTACTTCTGTTCTACCTCTGCCCTGGGGGATACCAGCATTCGACCAGGACTCCCTAGCCTGCCTTCTAACCCCTCCGCCAGTACTCAAGCCTCGCCTTGCATGTGGTCTCGGTGTTGTAGTCTTCCCTTGCCTGAGGCTCTGTATAGACCAGGATGACCTCTGCCTCCTATGTGCTAGAATTAAAGGTGTATGCCACCATGCCCAGCTATAAGTTCCTATCCTTTACTTTTTTCCTCCTTCAGGTCAGGGAACAATAAACCCCCATTTTACCCTGCCAAATAAAATCCAGTCCTTATTCATCCTCAGTCTCCCACTAGCTCTGTCCTACAGAATGTGCTCAAACCATGGGAGGCATCAGCTCTAGGGCACATGCTGTCATTCTTCCAAGTGGACTTGACTTCCAAACCTTCCTAGGCAAAGATGGGTTTAGGTTAGGTGGCACACGCCCTTATTCTCAGCACTTGGGAGGCAGAGGCAGATGGATCTCTGAGTTTGAAACCAGCCTGGTGCAGAGGGAGTTCCCGGACAGCCAAGGCTACACAGGAAAAACCCTGTCTCCATAAGCAAGGAAAAAAAAAAAAAAAAAAGCACTGTGCAAAGAGAGCCACTAAGGGGGGAGCTAAGATACAGTAGTGACCACGGGCATTAGAAAACAAGATCCACAGCTCACCTCACTAACCTGGGACAGCAGTGGAGGTTTTGGAGCCAAGGCTTCCTTCCTGTGAAACACAGATGGCAATGTGCAGACACAAACGCCAAGGCTATACGGGTCTTCCAGCACACCTGCACCTGAGTGTGGTCACAGGATGACTAGCCGTGAGTTACTCTCTAATTCCCAAGAGCATAAAGCTGAGCATAGACTCCACACTGCAAGACCTTGTCTCAAAGCAGCAAAAAATTTCACTGCAAGGACGTACTGAGTGCTACTAATATGACCAACATGCTGCTCCGGCAGTGTCTAATTACTCCATGGAAATTGCAACATGGAGGCCAGAGGGCAATGTCCTAGAGCTGGGGCACTCCTTCTACATGGAGCCTGAATGCTGAACGCAGGGCATCGGATTTGTAATCAGCCATCTCTCCAGCCCTGCCAAGTGCTTCCTTTAAGGAGAGTAAGGTAGAAAAGACCAGTTACTAGATGCTGACTCATTGATTTGTTCACAGTGTACTTAAAGCACTGTTTGCCCTGCCCCTCTGCCAAGCACAGAAGGGCCAGGAGAAAGCTCAAACAATGTTGCCCTAACAACCTGCTGGGACATGTCTGTCAAATCTCAATGGCTTCTTCACGCCACCTTGTGGTTTTAAAGTATAAAACAAGACTTCAGGAAGGTGAGGCAGGAAGACAGCAAGTTCAAGGCCAACTTGGACTACATAACAAGTCCCAGACTATCCTGGGCAACATGAGAACTTGTGTCAAAAACAGAATTAGCAAACTACTTTGTAAAAGCTTTTATTCTACTATCTCAAATGTTTATCTGGGAGGCTTACTGCCTCCTTCTAACCTAGGCCTAAAATGTTTTCAGCCTCTGAGACTTTTCAGCCTCTGAGACTTACTGCTTAATAAGCTCACCCTTTCTTGTTCTTTCTGAGCTCTGGGCTGGGTGGTTCAACTCACTGTTCTGGCTCAAACTCTTCTCCCAGATGACTTAGTTAATCTGGCTTCCCTCTTGGCCTGGAATTTCTGTTTGGCCTCAAACTCAGTAACTGCTCTAATCTTTCTTCCTCTCGTTTTCTGGTTCGTTCCAGCTCCACCTGAGTTCTCTCTCTGCAACCCATCTCTCTACTACTGTCTTGGTAAAAACTGCCCCATCTCTCTGTAAAACTGCCTAAGTAGCTACCTTTCCTCTCTCGTGAGAGTTGGGCACATCCTATTCTGTCAACTCTCCTATGACTCATCACATTTTCTGTCACTCAATTAGACATTCCTTTCAAACATGGGTGCTTCCTTCCACAAACTAACTTTACCTCCTTTGAGATTAAAGGCATGTACCACCACACCTGGATCTAAGCTTTTCTTTACCTGATGATACTTGCTCTATACCAGGCTGGCCTTGAACTCAGATCTATTTGCCTCTGTCTCCTGGATTAAAGGCATTCTTTGTTTGTATTCCAGCCAGATTGCACAGACCTACCTAGATCTTGGGTTGTGATCTCTTGCCAGCTGGATCACACAGACCTACCTAGAAGGTCTTTAGTTATTATCTCTTGCCAGAACAGCCATGTTCTGAATTAACATTCCTCTACACCATCTTCAGTTTGTTGTCAAAGCTCAACGTCATCGTTTTAGTTAAATCACCCACGCAGGCCCTCACTCTTCACACATTTCTATTACATTCCCTCAACCTTGACTCTTTAATTTGTAATTTGTATTTGTCTCAATTCAATTTTGTATTTATTTCTGTTTTACAATGTTTCTCTATGTTTGTCTTAATTTGTTATATACAAAATTAGGTAGAATGGGGCCAGACACACACCCATCCATGTAAACAAATGACTTTAGATACTTCAGCAGTACAGCACTGTACTTCAGAGTTCTTGGTTAGAATGCTAAACAGGAATATAAACTCTACCTCAGATTTAAAAACAAAAATTTTAAACTATAGTATATTCCTGGAATAAAAATAGCAACAAAGTAACTTTAGACACCCCATAGCAAAAGCCAGATTTATTAAATGCCCAGCTCTCAAAATTACTTTTAAAAATCCCATCTCTGTCCTGCCTTCCCTCTAAATAGGTACTAAGAAGTATTGTGTTCAACAAACTCTGCCACATATCTAAAATCCAGAAGGCAGGGCACTCCCAGAGGACATGCTGTGCTACCATGCAATGGTAGATCTTGGCTGTCAATTTGACTGTATCTGGAAGCCACTGAAAGCCAACCAGCTGGGCACACGTGTAAGAGGTCTTCCATCATTTGAGGTGGGAAGACCCATGCTAAATCCAGGCCACACATTCTGGTGGCAGCCCACATAAAAGGACTTTTGTTTTCTGCTTACTTGCCCTCAGTCTTGCCAAGCTCATCTACCCTGCTGCTGAGACATACCTACTTCTTCAGGATCCCAACAGAAGACCAGCAGCTCCCGAGGAATTCCTCAGGGCTCCAGGGCCAGATCAGCACTGCTGAGACCCGTCGGGACCATCTACTGGATCCCTGGCCTTCCATCAGGAGACAGCTGTTGTTGGCCTGTAAGCCGCTCTCATACACATATATTCATTCTACCAGCTCTGTTCCTTTAGAGAACCCTAAAACGGGCCATGACCTATACTTGCAAAGTCCTCAGTAGCTAGCTGGCAACAAGGGAAAAGGATGGAAACAGCTAACAGAAAATACACCAAAAACAAAAAAAACAGGAAGGGGAGCTAGGGGTGTGGCTAAGTGGTGGAGCACAGGTCAGGTTGCTTCTATTCTCTGCCTGGCCTCTGTCAGGTCCTCTCAGGAGTCGTTGGGAAGCCCAAACAGCTTCACAGTTCCAGCTTCCCGGCTGCTGTCATATTTGCCATCTTTGTCATCACAGGCAAATGCCAGCAGAGGCCTTTTGGGGTGCCAAGCCACAGTGAAAGTCGGGGACTCACACTGTACCTCCCACAGCTTGTCTCCTATAGAAAGCAACATAAAGAATGTTAGTAAGTAGTACAGTCGTTAAGTACTTGGCACAGAGATGTCACACACAAGTAGGTGACAGGCAGGCTAACTTCAGCACCTCTACTCTGTATTCCCTGAAAAAGCAATTAACAGCTGTCATTTCCTGAGACAGCCTGTCCTTTACTGAATGTTAGCAATAGCCCTGTAAGGCAGAAAAAAATTTTAACTACTTTGTGAACAAGGAGGGAGTGACATCGTAACAAAGTGACACCTAATGAAACAGCACACACAGGAACTGAAAGCAGGTTGTCACCAACCTACTTTTTCCTATACCACAAAGCCTTACAATTTTTTCCCAAAGTTTGCTTTTCTTTTCTTTTTTTTCCTTTCTTCTTCTTCTTCTTTTTTTTTTTTTTTTTATTTTGTTTTTGTTTGTTTGTTTGTTTCAAAACAGGGTTTCTCTATGTAGCCTTGGCTGTCCTAGACTCACTTTCTAGACTAGGCTGACCTCGAACTCAGTGATCCGCCTGCCTCTGCCTCCCAAGTGCTGGGAGTAAAGGCATGCGCCACCACTCCTGGCTAAGTCTGCTTTTTCAACTTGATAAAAATATACATGACTTCTTTCAGTTCTGCTCTAATTTTTCTCAAGAGTTAAGGCATACAATGTGGGAGCGGAAGAGATGGCGTAGCAGCTAAGAACACTAGCTGTTCTTCTAAAGGACCCAGGTTCTATTCCTAACACCTACATGGCAGCTCGCAGCCACCTATTTAACTCCAGTCCAAAAAGATCTAACACCTAGGGCTCCAACTCCCTCTTCTGGCCTCTATGAGCAAAAGGTACACACATACATGAGGCAAAACAGTCATACACATCAAATAGTTTTTTTTTTACAAAAGACTTATAGTGTGATATCATTATAAAGTTGCTGAATATACAGCCGGGAGTGGCAGCACACACCTGTAATCCCAGCACTCAGGGAGGCAGAAGCAGGTGGATCTCTGTAAGTTTGAGACCAGCCTGGTCTACAAAGCAAGTCTATGACAGCCAAGACTACACAGAGAAAGCCTGTCTCAAAAAACCAAAAAAAAAACAAAAAACAAAAAAACCCACTAGATATGTTGAATGGTATGTATCTACCAGGTCAACTACATGGTCTATCATATACTACTAGAATGTATGCACATATTGCTTATGTATAAGTCTATATTTTTGTTATCTATATAGTGTTTAAAGCTACCTACGTCAAGGACAGTTATCTGCAGCCCATCTGAACTAAGCTATGTGGACATGCACAGTGATCGCTGGCATCACTACTGCACAACTCTCACTTTCCTTCAGGTGTTTACTCTGTATCCATAATTTGTTATGGGTTTGTTTAAAATAAAAAATTCACACAACTTGGGCTGGAGAGAGGGCTCAGCGGTTAAGAGCACTGTCTGTTCTTCCAGAGGTCCTGAGTTCAATTCCCAGCAACGACATGGTGGCTCACAACTATCTATACCCTCTAATGCCCTCTTCTGGGAGGCAGGTGTACATGCAGATAGAGCACTCATACACATAAAATCTTTAAAAAAAAAAAAAATCACACAACTCAAGAAAACCAAAGCAATCACGAAAAAGCCTGAAATGTTTCCCAGGGAACCATGGAGCTTTATGAACTGAGTCCTGTGCTGGCCAGTTTGTCAGCTTGACACAAGCTGGAGTCACTAGAGAGGAGGCTCCATCGGGCTGTAGGAGGACTGTAGGACATTTTCTTAATTGGTATTGATGGCACCTAGTGCAGGTGGTGCCATCCCTGGCTGGTGGTCCTGGTACTGTAAGAAATCAGGCTGCTTTCTTATAGAGTAAGTCAGTAAGCAGCACCCTCCACGGCCTCTGCGTCAGCTTCTGCCTCCAGGTTCCTGCCTTGCTTGAGTTCCTGTCCTGACTTCCTTTGATGATGAAAAGTGATAAGGAAGATTAAGCCAAATAAACCCTTTCCTGCCCAACTCACTTTGGTCATAGTGTTTTTGTCACAGCAATAATAACACTTCCTAGGGTAAGTACCCGGATAATTTACTATAAAACCTAATCACTAAGTGGCACACAGTGTTGACTGCATGAGACTGACATTACCATACTAGGCAACCAGTTCAAACAGACTGCTGCAAGTTGCATGGAATGTCTGAAAACTGAAATAACAATTAAGATTAAGTTCTACATTATCAAGCCAGCTGTGGTGGCGCACACCTTTAATCCCAGCACTTGCAGAGGCACGTGGATTGCTGTGAGTTTGAGGACAGCCTAGTCTCCAAAGTGAGTCCAGGAAAGCCAAGGCTACACAGAGAGACCCTGTCTCAAAAAACCAAAAAACAAAACAAAAAAAAGTTCTACATTATGAAGAATAAAATCAAAATTCATTCTTACCTTGCTTCAAACTTAACTATCAAAAATATTAAGAAATTATATCTAATGTTATTTACTCCAATAAAAATGCATAGACAGAAAAATAAAGACTGAAAAGAAATGTACAAAAAATAAGCAATAGTTATCTCTAAATTATGGACCTAAAAAGAAGTGAGGCTGGTAAAGTAGCTCACTGAGTAAAGGCATTTGCCAAGCAAACCTGAGCTCAGCCCCAGACACTGGCCATCACTGACTAACATGTACACCTGCTCTACATACCTGTACACCCAAGGCCGCAGGAGAATTCTCAGGGAGCTTTGTGCCTGGCCCCTCTGAGTCAGGCGTGGAGAGAGTTTAAAATGCCTGCCCGAAAGGCCCTCCCTGTGTGGCTAAATGGCTGGCAATGCTCACCAGAGATTAACAGGCAGCCCTTTAACAAGGCAACACAGGTCCACTACCCCCTCAGTATTCTACATACTACAGAGAGCTCAATTAACACTATGCTGGTCAGTTTGGATGTCAGCAATCTGCGAAGGGCGTGCGTCTCGGTGGACTTTTGTCTAGATTAGGCATGCCTGTATGGGCTTTCTTAACTGAATCCCTTGAGGTGGTAGGGCCCACCTGTATGTGAGTTTCAGGGGCTGGTCCCTGGACTGACTGACAGGAGAAGGGGAGAAGAGCCATGGCTCTCTGCTTGTGACCATGGATGTAATGCTCTGTCCAACTCTGTCATGATGGGCTGCAACCTAGCTGTGAGCCAAAAAGGCCCTTTCTCCACGAAGATGCTTTCGTAAGGGCATTTTTATCACAGCTACAGAAAAAGAAACCAAGATAAACAGTATCACAACTTGCTGATAATTAAGCAAAATTCATCAGAAAGATAAATATTCCATGTTTTCTCTCATTTGGGGGTGCTATTTTTTCTTTCTTTCTTTCTTTTTCTTTTTTCTTTTTCTTTTTTTTTTGAGACAGGGTTTCTCTGTATAGCCTTGACCATCCAAGACTCTCTTTGTAGACCAGGTTGGCCTCAAATTCACAACCATCCACCTGCCTCTGCTTCCTGAGCGCTGGGATTAAAGGCGTGAGCCACTACATCCTACTGCGGTCCTAGATCTTACATTAAAACCATGTATTTACAAATGACTGCAAATTAGAAGCAAAACTGGGAAACACAGAAAACTGACAGAAGTGGTCAGAAGGGGGATAACAGGGATTGGGAAGGGATACCCACAAATGCCTGCTCCTTGTCTCTTATTTAAAAAACTTTTTAGCCAGGCATGACGGTGTCCCACTTTAATCTCAGTACTCAGGAAGCAGGGACAGACGGATCTCTGTAAATTCAAGGCCACCCTCACATACATCAGGAGTTCCAGGGCAGTTAGAGATACAAAGTGAGACCCTGTCTCAAAACAAACAAACAAACAAACAAAAAAAACAAAAGCAAAACACTTTTTAAAAAAATGTATTTTTAAATAATGGAATAACACAAATACAAAGTATTTTCCTATACCACTTCCCTTCAAACCCAGTGCTTTGTTCCTGGCCTTTTATCCAATCATTACGTGAAACTGGCAGATATTAACAACTTCTCTCAACAAAACAGATCAGTTTCAGATAATGCTGACGAAGAAGCAAGCAGTGTACAGAGCTAAAACAGGACAAGAAAAAGCCTGAGGCATGGTATCAAACACAAAGGATTCAAATTAAGTTACCTGTCTCTACTTCAGCTATGTCAATGAAATGATCCTCCGAGGCCGACGCCAGCATTTTCCCATCATGGCTAAAACTGAGGGTCCTCACAGGCCAATCCAGTCTATGAGAGGATGGACAGAAACATCAGAATTACCCCCAAAAGAGGGAGGACGATTGATTTCCCCCAAGAGGAAAAGTCTGTGAGAGTTACTTACCTAGAAAAACACCGCACACACACTAACTCATCGACATCCCAGAGACTGACCAAAGCATCTGCACTTCCTGTGGCAAAGTATTTCCCCATGGGGTCAAACTTGATACAGATGCAGTTAGAAGGATGGGCATTGATGGACTGCACGGGCTTCAGTTCTGGGTAGCTGAGGAACGAGACACGTAGCCATCAGTGGGCAGAAGAGCGCCGTGGCACTAGAAAGCAGTAACAAAAACTTCCCAAAGAAAAGATTTGTTCAAGCCACTAAAAGAGTACAACACAGGCCTAGGTATGCGAGCCTATACCATTTAACACCAAGATAATCAATGAAGTCACTGGGCCTCACAGAAAATTACATCATCCCTAGACTTCCTGAAAACACAACTCTGGGGCAAAAGAAAGTAAGAGAGGCACAGCCACAAGAACAAACACAGAAACAAGAAAGTGAATTCAGGATTCTCATACCTAGCCAAACTATCCAATATAAGAAACACACACACACACACACACACACACACACACACACAAAAAACCACACAGAAAAGTATCTACAAGTTTATAAATATATAAACTCCTTCAATGTCCATAGCCAATTTGATTTTTGTTTTATTTTGATTAATTTGCCATTTACAGCAAATATCAACCTCTCCACCACAGAACCTACAGCCATCTCTCTGCCTTGCATCACTCTCTGGCACAGACTCACAGTAATAAACACAGACTCTTATGGCCCTGAATTTTAGTTCCATGTTTTCATTTGCTTACAGTACAAGTTATCTACTGACACTCCACCTTTAAGACCAGCACTAGGAGCCAGGCATGGTAGCATACGCTTGTAATCCCAGCACTCAGGGTGAGGCCAGCCTGGTCTATAAATCCAGACAAGTCTAGGACAACTGGTGGGGGGTGGGGAGGGAACGGACACAGACAGGACAGGGACCAGCACTAGGTTAGACATTAGCAATTCAATGGAAAAAAGACAAACACAATCCTTTCCACCATGAACCTGCTAATATAATGAGAAAGATAAAGTAGGCATTATAATACATCATTAAAAATGCGTCCTATAGAAAGTGTATAAGATACACTAAAACTCTTTAAATGTGGAGAGAAGGAGGACAGGAGGATGAAGGTAATTTTGCTACAAGGAAAATGATATTTAAGCTGATATTTTAAGGAAGCAAATCAGTGACAATTCGAGGTGCATGAGCTCCTGGCTGGCTATCTGATAATTAATTGAACCTTTGCAAACCTCAGTCAAATAGGAAGATACAATCAGTATCAGTAAAACCCAGAATACCTGGCTCAAATATACCTAAGAGAAAGTAGGATTTTCTAATACTCTTTATGTTTCAAGTATTTGGGGGTAGCTTCACACCTAACTCGTCTCTGCACATGACGCAGCACGCAGTGCACAGGTATGACAGTCCCCCAGGCCGGAACCCCTCACCTGAGAATGTTGATACAGCCATTGCCATTGGTCAGGAAGAACATGTTATTATCATTATTCCAGGAGATTTCATTGACCTCAAACTTGAACTGCTCTTCTGCTTTGGAACGATGTGTCTTGGCATCGATAAAGGTCACAACATCATCCTTGTTGCCCACAGCAATGGTCTGTCCATCGGGGCTCCAGCAGATATTAATGTTCTCCCCTGAGAACCCAGATACAATCCATCAGCAAGATCACCTTTGCCCATCATCCTCCAGAAGCTTACTCTGCTATCCTAGAAAGAAGATCAGAGCTATCTTCAGCCCACATGCGTCACCAAGTCAGTGGAAGGAGGTGCCACTGACCAAGTGGTAGCCGTGAGTCTAAACGGTTGTCAAAAGCACCACTCGAGTATCAGTCTCACCATCAAAGTCCATCAGTGTCCACACTGAACACAAAAGTTTTCAACGTCATTGAATCAAAGATGCCATTTTTGCCCCCACATTTTACTATCTATAGTGCAGTTTAAAATCTATCAGAATGTGTCAAGAACTCTGTTGTGGGAGCTTGGTGGTGGTACACACACACACACACACACACACACACACACACACACACACACAACTTAGGATGCAGAGGCAGAGTTCGAGGCCAGCCTGGTGTACAGAGTGGGTTCCAGGACAGCCAGGGCTAAACAGAGAAGCTGTCTTTTTTTTTTTTTTTTTTTTTTTTTTAAAAAAAAATTGCTGTGGGGCTAGAGAGATAGATGACTCATCTGTTAAGAGCACTTGTTGCTTTGTTTTGTTTTTCTGGGGGACCCAATTTCAACTCCCAGCACCCACAATTCACAACTGCCGGTTACTACATTTATAAGAGATAAGATGCCTTCTTCTAGCACCTATGTGTGTGTGGCGCACACACAAAAATCTAAAAACAGCAAAAATGCTTCTTTAAAAAAAAAAAAACTCTTTAATGACTTCTTAGGGTCACTTATGATAGAGTCAAGATTGCAGGGTACCGTATGGCAGGAACACAGCCTTTACATGTAAGGCACGACTTCCCAGTTGTTTCTCCCAAACCACTAAGATCAGCAGAGTGCCAGCATCCTGACCCGCAGGAATCTCCCAAATTCTCTATGCCTCTGCACACGCTACTCTCTGTACCTCCCTACTCACTCTAACCAATGATTACCACAGCCAGTCAGAAAAGTGCTCGAATTCTACTCTTCCTTGTCTCCTCCTAGCAGACATACATAGCCCATCCTGGTGACCCATGATGCAGAGCATCAGCTACAAAGAGCACAGTAAAGGGCTGCTGGAAGTTACCCTAGCTTTTCTTCCGAAAGCCCCTCTGTCTGAAGTTACCTTTAGTGTTCACAGTGGCAATGCATTTTGTAGTCCTCACATCCCAGATGCGAATGGTTTTATCTCCAGAGGCAGTGACAAAGAGGTCAGGGTTGCTTGGATGCCAACAAAGCTGATCCACGCTGTCACCATGTCCCCGGTAGTTGTTTTCTTTGACCTTAAAAGAACAGAAGCCAGATGCCACTTCACACAGAGATACATGCAACCTAACTTTTTATCAAAACGGTGATACCCTGAAACCAGGAAAGATCTGGATAATTAAAAAGAAAATCCGCTTTCCAAAACTTCAGCCGCTGTGAACTGCTCTGAGTCTCGACATTGGTGCTCTTACTCTTGCCCTTCCTGGCCTCCCTCCTTTCTTCTTTTCTCTTTTACCACCGCCATCCAATCCACCTGTCCATCCCCAAAGGATGCGCTATCATTTTCAAATGAAAACGCCTAGCCACCTTAGGGACTCTATCACCCCACCAGTCTCTAACCACTCCCTGCCAGGGATTCCTTCCTGGGGCTCCCCTAGACCTTAACCACGCCAGGCCATCTGACTTCAACTTCAACTTCCCCTGGCCCGAAACCTCGTACCGACACTAGGTTCACACTCCGCCGTCCACCAGGCGGCCTCGCCCCATTCGTTACCCCAACTCTTCCAACCCTCGCCACGTCCTTCATCACCGCCAACGACAGGTCATGCACCTCTCCATTCCTCAGGCCCCTCCTGCACTCTCTCCCTCCACACACAGCCCTCTTGCCGGCCAGGACCGACCCTACAAGCTCACCAGCCGGTCCTTCTCCAGCAAGAACACGCTGGCAGTCTTGTCGAAGGACCCCGAGGCCAAGCGACGGCCATCGCAGCTCCAGGCCACCGAGTGCACCTTGGCACTGTGTGCCGGGAACTCGCGCGTCTTGCTGTGGCCTCGGAACAGCTCCTGCATCCCGAGCACGTAGCGAGATGGGCCACTGCTCACAGAGCACCAGGGCGCCATGGAGCCGGGGCCACCCGGACCGAGCACCGAGGGCCCTAGAACTGCCGTGGGCGCCGCCATGCCTTCCTCCGCACGGACCGCGCGCAGGCAGCTGGAGACACCGAGCCTGGCGCCGCTGCCGCGCGCATGCGCCGAGAAGAGCGCCGCGTCGGTTCGCGCAGGCGCGTCTCACCCTCCCCAAGGGACTGCAAATCCCGGCACGCAGCGCGCGTCCACCTTTACCTTTTGGAAAAGCACTGATTAATTCGTCCATAAATTCACTTCTTTTTGGAAGAGTTCGACTTTCTTAATGGTCATCTCACCTTTATTCTAAAAAGAGAACCAAGATAAAGCTTCCAGTTTACCTACAAGTGAAATATCCTTTTTTTTTTTTTTTTTTTTTTTTAAAGCCGGCATGGGTGGCGTACACCTGTAATCCCAGGCAGAGGCAGGTGGATCTCCGTGAGTTCGAGGCCAGCCCGGTCTACAAAGCAAGTCCAGGATAGCCAAGGCTACAAAGAGAACCTTGTCTTGAGAAAACAAAAAACAAAAATATCTCCCACCCCCACCCCCATCCTACCCTTAAAGGAGAAAACCATAGGAAATTCTTGCTCCAGGAGAAAGGTTAGCTGTTTGTGGAATGAAGGAGCTGATAAGAGGTGTGGGTTTGTTGGTTTGGGTTAGGAACTATTGTTTGGTTGATATGGGATTTGGTTTGTTGGGGGGTTTCTTTTCTTTTTTGTTCTAGTGTTTCAAGACGGGGTTTTTGTGTAGCCCTGGCTGTCCCGGAACTCTAGCAGCGGAGGGGGCTGGGGGGGTGAGAGGACTGGGGGGGGGGTGAAGGGGCTGGGGGGTACGAGGGGGGTGCGAGTGTGGTCCTTTTATCTAGGGATCAGATCTCCTGCAGAGATCTCCATAGGCTAAAGTATGCCAGCTTATCTGAGAGGGCAGATGGTGGCTCCCTGAGTCTGTTGACTTATTTATGAATCTACAAGGGAATAAGAAATAAGAAGGAGATAGAAACAAGACCATTCTCGCACACAAACGTCCACAAGAGGCAAGTGGCCCTACCAAAAACTTTATTGCCCTCGTTAGACTTCGAATACTCTGAGCAACAGCTATGTCAGGGAAAGAAATACCTCGTAGTCAAAAGGGTTTATCACAGAGACAGATAAAAACCATTGCTATGGGAGGGATTTTAGTGATTACATGTTTCCTACTAAGCTAAACATTTATTTATCTGGCCTTACATTCCAAGGTACAAAGTAGATTTAAAATGACAGTATTTTATGTCATAAACTGACAAGGCTTAAGGAACTATAACAAAGCAGTTTGTATTTTTTGACATTATGGTTTGTACATAATTTAGACATTTCTTGGTAGTCCCTGTTATTTTCTGGGTTCATGGGAAGTTCAAACCAACTTGCCTATATTTATGGTGTGTGCCAGGATTCATTTTTCTAGAGTGAAAGCTTATCTGAAGTCACAAATCTGTCTCAAGCCTGTCTCCTGGTGAGGCATACGTACTTGGCAGCTGGGGGCCGGTTGGGGGAGTCCATAAAAGTATTTATTGTAGCTATAAGCTTTCTATCAAATATCTAACTTTTTAACTTCTAAGACTGTTTGTATCATATCAGGGATACTGCCGCATCATTACTAGGAATTATGAAATCATCAATTCATCTGAACAGCAGTGCATCTTCATAAAGATCCGTGTAGGAGGTTTGTTCAATCAGAGTGGGTAAATACCCAGAAAGTAAAGGTTTGCACCATGCCAGATTTTTGGAGCGATACAGCAGCACAAAAAGAAGGAGCGACAGAGGCTGGAAGAGATTCTGGGCTGATCTATATCTCCAATGTAGACCTTGTGAAATGTCGGGTTTCCTTCCAGGAAGCTCACATGCCTGCTGAACTTCTCTAGAAGGATGGCCCTTGACACTGTGCCCCGCCCGTGACTGGAATTCCCCTGTGCTTTTCCTGAGCATTCTCTTCTGATGCTTTCATTAATAGCTCTCTCTCTCTCTCTTCCTGAATACAATTTCTTGAGAGCAGTCATTCCATCGTTTCCATGGCCCAGCAGGCTTGGGCCCCTCCAGTGGTATCTTGCACATAGTAGTTTACTAAATAAAATGTGAAAAGTAAAAAGAAAGGAAGAAGCCCTTATATAACGGCACCATATACAATGAATATTCACGAGAAAAAATTAATATTTTGGGGGATGGCAGGGGTAGTTTGAGACAGGGTTTCTCTATGTATCCCTGGCTGTCCTGGGACTCCCTCTTGTAGACCAGGCTGGCCTTGAACTCAGAGATCCGCCTGCCTCTGCCTCCTGAATAAGAAATCAATAGATAGGTAATCAACAGTAGGTAATCACTAGCAGCCCTGTTATATAGTATATCCTGTCAGTGTCCTTTTTGCTTTTTATTTAATAAGGCAGTAGCCATGGAGGGATAGTTTAAACTTTTAGCTCTGTTACAGGGCATCCAGCTATATACAGCTAGACTGAGGAGACCTACAGCAGAGAGTGTGATGGCCACGGCCTTAGGTTTTGAGAAGAGGGCTATGTTATCATCACAGTCTCCAGGTAGGGCCTCCCTCTGTCTCTCACATTGGTGTCTTATTGGGCTTTTTCTTCCTGGGCTGTTGGGAAAATTATAGACAGTCTACTTAAACAACGAGGGGTATTACGAGACAGGTTAGCAGGAATATTGTTCACAAGTGAAAAACCATCCTTCAGGCAAAGGAATATGGCCCATCTCATAGAGGATGGCCTGGGTGTAGAAACAATTTCTTTGTCCCTTGGGGATGTGTGAGCATTTCTGGGTGCATGTCATTCATGTGTGATTTAACATCGGGAGTATGGAGTTCTATTGCACCTAGTGCTTTGTCATTAGAAGCCCTTCCCCAGTTGTAAGACTCTTTAATAGCTGGTAGGCTTAGGGATACCTGTTCAAGAGTTAACCTGGGAGCTGGGCGTGGTGGCACATGCCTTTAATCCCAGCACTCGGGAGGCAGAGGCAGGTGGATCGCTATGAGTTCGAGGCCAGCCTGGTCTACAAAGTGAGTCCAGGACAGCCAAGGCTACACAGAGAAACCCTGTCTCGAAAAAACAAACAAACAAAAAACCAACAACAAAAAAAGAGTTAACCTGGGTAGGCTAGCAATATCCTGGATGGGTTTACAGACAGGAACAAGACAAGTGTCTAGCATGCTTTAGGCACTTAACTCCTCTTTTAGACAGAAGTCAGGAGTATTACCATATGAGTTAATTTTCCCCAGGTGTTAGGATGTAAACACTGTCCTAGAACAAGGTAGGTGTCTTAGTTAGGTTTCTAATGTTCCAGTGAAACACCATGACCAAAAATCAAGCTGGGGATGAAAAAGTTTATTTGGTTTATACCTTATCGATGTTCATCATCAAAGGAAGTCAGGACAGGAACTCAAGCAGGGCAAGAACCTGGAGGCAGGAGCTGATGTAGAGGCCATGGAGGATGCTGCTTACTGGCTTGTTCCCCATGGCTTGCTCAGCCTGCTTTCTTATAGAACCCAGGACTATTGGCATCGTGCACAATACAGTAGGCCCTCCCCCATTAATCACTAATTAAGAAAATGCCCTAAAGGGCTTGCCTAGAGTCTGATCTTATGGAGGCATTTTATTAATTGAGCTCTCCTCTCAGATGTGTCAAGTTCTACAAGATTGTGTCAAGTTGACATGAAACTAGCCAGGACAGTAGTCAATGCAGAAAAGACATAGTAGAAAGGGGGACCAGGCTTGATAGTGCTTGAGAGTTTTTGTTTCATCTGGAAACTGTGGACCTGGATGCACCTCTACAATCGACCAGGTGAATGTAACCTTTAAGGGATCCTCTGAAAAAATGATGGTCCATTGGTCAGGAGTATCTGTTGCCCACTGGAGCTAGGTGTGATGAATCAGGGAGTGTTTCCAGCAACCTCAACAGCAGTGGGTATGGTGAGGACCCCAGGATATGCGAGTCCAGCGAGGCTCAAGTGTCTTTAGACTATGTCTCTTAACCGAGACATTGGAAGTGCCATTGGCTTGGTAAAGATGGGCAGTCCAGTCAGAGTGTCGTGGCTGGTTCTGTCTCAGTTCGGAGGACATGCTGAAGAACCTGTTGCAGCCCCTCAAGGCGTGGGCTGGAGAAGGGAATGGTTAGGAATTTCAGCTGAGTGTACGTTTTGTAGTCTAGGCAGGAAAGGAAGAGGTCATTCAAAAAGAATTTCAAACGGAGAACCACACCCCCATAAGAAGTACATGAGGGAGAAAAGACTAAAGAGAGAGCCAGGCAGGCAGTGGTGGCGCATGTCTTTAATCTCAGCACTCAGGGGGCAGAGGCAGATGGATCTCTGTGAGTTCGAGGCCAGCCTGGTCTACAGAGCTAGTTCCAGGACAGCCAGGGCTACACAGAGAAAAGAAAAAAAAAGAGAGAGAGAGAAATACATCAGGCCTATAAGAGGGCAGAGGGAAAGTGGTGCACCAGACTCTGCTGGTCATTAGTGTTAATTTCCTTCAGAGTTCCTCTCATGCTTTCTACCTGTGCCAAGCTCTGAGGGCTGTAAGCACGTTATCCCTAAGACCTTAGCCAGTAGTTGAGAGATTTCAACAATGACCCCCATTACCAACGTTATGCCAAACCAGAGAGCTAATTCCTGTAATAGCTTCTTTACAATAACCTGTACCCTTCCCAAGCTGGCAAGAAAAGCCTCTGCCCAACCTGAGAAGGGGTCTTCAGATACAAGGAAGAACTCATACTCATGTTGGCCTGGCTTTACGTCAGTGAAGTCCACCTCCCACTGTTCCCCAGGAATCTCACCTCACGTCCTGACTCCCATAGGCACCTTGGATGGCGGCCCAGTGGCTGTTTGGGCACAACTTGTTCACCGCCTGATGATGTCCCATGCCTTCTTTTCTTTTACATAAGGCATGTGAAACTTTTTTTTTTAATAGTTTTGTACTTCCCAAGTGGGTCCCCTGATGGAGTTGGTGACTCAGGTTGATCCCCAGTATTTTGAGGGGAAAGGCACCCACCCTGGAGGTGCTTGCATGAGCTTGTCATCAGTGACCTGGAGCTGGGTAAGCTAGCTTTTGTTCTTCCTCCATTGACATAGGCCAAGGCAGTAAATCAGGCCCAGGCGTGGACTCAAGAGTTTGCAGGGGTCCAAAGTAGGGGAAGCCTCCTTAGGTACCTAATCATCAAAACTGCTTCCCATGGCCTTGGGAGAATCATCCTTTTGATGTCCTTTACAGTGTGTTGTGGCCACACTTTTTTGGTGGCCCTAATGGTAGTTCTGGGATTCATGGGATTTTTTTTTTAGCCCCCTATCATGTGAGGAGTCTGCCTCTCCTTATAGATATTTCCATGAACATGCCTTGTTGCAAAGGCCTAACTGCTGTCCATATAGATGTTTACAGTCTTGCTTTGCCCTGGTGGAGGACCTGGGTGGAATTTAGCCTTCTGGGTAGACATCCCATGATCCCATGCCTGAGCCCAAATGACCTTCTATTGGTTTACCATGGCTGCCCAGCAACCTGTATCTCACCCTTCACAAAGCTATTCCCGTCAGTGTACAGCTCCTCATGAGGCTGAGCCCAGGAGGGTTGGTGACAGGTATCAAGAGCCCCCTTACCTTGTTAAGTGTTTGGGCCCCCTGAGGTCTGGTAGAAGGGAAGATAGTTTCCCTGGTTCTCAGAGGCTGTGGTCCTCCTCACCTCCCTCCTGAACCCCCTCTCTCCTGAGGTGAAGAGGGTTTGGTGGTGCTGTGGACAGGTCATCCCAGGTGGGCTTGTGAAGTGTAAAACAGCCTTGAGAAGAGATGTTCAGCCTTGAGGTTTGAGAACAAGGGTTCACCTTTTCTGGGACGATAAACCGTAAATGGGGCTGTGGGAAGGATGTCATCATTGCCTGAGCCTTCCTGTGGGGGAGGGGACCAAGGACCTGGAGGGACAACTGGGCTGGAGATTGGGCTGTACCTGGGTCTTTTATTTATTTATTTATTTTTCGAGACAGGGTTTCTCTGTGTAACCTTGGGTGTCCTGAGCTGGCTTTGTAGACCAGGCTGGCCTTGAACTCAAGAGATCTGCTGGCCTCTGCCTCCCAAGTGCTGGGATTAAAGGCATGTGCCACCATAGCCCAGCTAACCTGGGTCTTTTAAAGACAGGTCAGGGGAAAGAAGCCTTGGCTGCAACCCAGAGCAGGGAAGGAAGTAGAACACAGAAGGACCCACTGCCGGCCTGGGAAGGTCTGAGAACAGAGTCAGGAGCAGTGGGTTCGGGAGGAGTCACAGGCAGGGGCTAGGGTGGCAGCAGAAACTCAGGGGCAGGGTTTTCTAGCAGAATGAGAAGCCTTTTCTCCCACATTGCTAAGACTTTCTGAGTTCCATGTTTGTGGTACTCCAGCAGCCAGAAGCATTGTGTTCCCAGGATCGGTAGCCATGTTTGATTGTAGGGAAACTGATGCGGGTGTCCAGGACAATAGGCTGAACCCTGGCAGCAACTCAGACGTTGACTGACCAGGTATCGGGCAAACCCGCGCTAAAGGCTGGCCAGTGGAGGTCCCTCAGAGATGTGGACTCCAAACTCGGATCCCCGCATTTTGAAGCCTGATTTAAAGTTTTGTACCATGCATTACAAGGCAGAGGTTAAAAGCATTGATGAGGTTCAGTTCACGACGCCTGCCTATAACTGGAAAAAAGTAATGAGGACACAGAAACACAGACAAGGGACAGAGACGACAAGAACAAAACCAACAGACACAGGACACAAACCAGTGGCCACAAGACAAACCAGATCCTGAGGGTGGGTGATGTCATAACAGCCAAATCCCAGACTTGGGAATTTTTCCCAAGTTTTCCCAGGTTTTCTACAAGTTTCCCCCGGTTGGCACCCCAGACTGGCCAGAAACCAGAAATGCGGGTTTCTGACCTCCAGAGGTCTCCGATACAGGTATGTAGGTGAACTCTTTTCAAAAAGTTTTAGAGAGTAAGCTGGTGAGGGGTAGTGGATTTCTGGGTGGAGGAATGTCCTCTCAGGGGCCTCCCCTAGGGCCACCAGCCCTTACCTTTGCCTAGGAGGAGCTTCAGCTCAGGGGTCTGAGTTTCTCCTCAAGGATCTCAGTGGGACCTCCAAATGTTATGGAACACCTGCAGAGAGACCACACAAGAGAAGCCAGAATTATTCAAGTGGCACGGAGCCTTTATTTTCCACCAGAAGGGTCACAACATATAGAGTAATGGGAACCAGCCCAAGCTCCAATTTGCTTGAGCTTTTACAGGCAAAACCATAATTCAAAAATTTAGATGCACCAAGATAGGAAAGGTATCTTCTTCAAGGCTGTCAAATACAAATAGCCAAAACACTAAGAATGTAACAGTTATATATTCCGTGATTGTGTCATGGTTCTTCTTGCCATAGGTAATCTATTGTATATATGTGTAACAATATAAATATGTACAAAAATAAAATTTTTTAAAAATGAAAAAAGAACATAATTGTGTCACATCCTCAGTAAGGCGGCTGTGGAGATCTGCAGGGAACAAGTGGGCGGGTTTTTGTTTGTTTGTTTTACTTTTGGGGGGCATTGTTTACAGAAGCAGAAAGATAGCAGTGAAGGGCCAGGCTGTTCTGATAATCCTGAGGCCAGGGATACATTGTATAGAAATTTATGACCAATGACCAGTTCACTCAAGATAATTCCAGCACTTAAAAGATTTTAAGAATGCTTTCATGAGATGGCCTCGCTGTAGATCAGCTGCCCACATCAACTGCTAAATTTTGTTGCTGATGCCAAAGCCTTCTGCAAATAGAGTGTGGAGCCAGCCTGGGAGAGAGAGAAGTGTGCTACAGTGAGCAAAGCTGGAAGATCTGAGGAGTCAGCTAAGCCCCTGGACACTGGACAGAGAGCTACAGAATGTGGAGTTCGCTCTGCTGGGTTTTGGCCTTGCTTTGGTCCAGTGTTTCCTAACTGTGCCCCTTGGCTCCATTTTGGAATGGAAATGTATATTGAAGGTATATAACTTAATTTTTGCTTTTACGGGGATTACAGTTAAGAGATTGCTTTAAGTCTCAAAGGACACTTTGGATGTTGGGGATAATAGGCCATATGACCAATGTTCAGCCATCTTGTCAGAGTTTGCACCTTTAAGTCTCTGTTTTTCCCAGAGCTTGCCTTTCACCAGAAACTAGCTAACCCAGTTGTGGGTCAGCAGTTAGACTAAAGACAGATAGAGATGGAGCAACCCTATTATGGTTCAGCAGTTAGACTAGACAAAGAGGGAGCCAGATACCCTGTGTGGCAGGACATTATGACCCTGCCTGGAATTCCCTGTGTTTTGAGAAAAGCCTGCAGCTGGGTTGCTATAGCAATATGCTTCCCTGCCTTCGGACTTATAAAAGCTGCTGCCTGACTAATAAAGTTTGAGAGCTTGATCAATCAGACTTGCTCTCCTTCTTTGTGTCTTGCCTTCCAACAGGTGAACCTCCTCCTGAGTTTTAGTCGAACCCCGCAGGCAGGGGCATTTGGACTTTTAAATACTGTTGAAATTGTAGTAGACTATGGGGACTTTTGAAATTGAACCGAATGCACTTTTACATCATGATATAGCTACAAGCCTATGGGGGGAGCAAGGAGTGGAATGTGGTGGTTTTAAGGGAATGACCCGCATATATTTGAATGTTTGGCTCCCTGTTGGTGAACTATTTAAGGAAGGATTAGGTAGGTGGTGCACTGGCTGGTTTTGTGTGTCAACTTGACATAGCTAGAGTCATCAGAAAGGAAGGAGCCTCAGTTGAGGAAATGCCTCCTAATGACATTTTCTCAATTAGTGATCAATGGAGGAGGGCCCAGCTCATGGTGGGTGGTGCCATCCCTGGGCTAGTGGTCCTGGGTTCTATAAGAAAGCAGGCTGAGCAAGCCATGTGAAGCAAGCCAGTAACTGGCACCCCACCATGGCCTCTGCATCAGCTCCAGCCTCCAAGTTCCAACCCTGCTTGAGTTCCTGTCCTGGCTTCCTCCAATGATAGACTATGATCTGGACGTGTAAGCCAAATAAACCCTTTCCTCCCCGACTTGATTTTTAATCATGGTGGTTTCACCACAGCCCTTGAAACCCTAAGTAAGATAGGTGGTTTGGCCTTGTTGGAGGAGGTGTGTCACTGGGAGTGGGCTTTGAGATCTCAAAAGC
This sequence comes from Acomys russatus, assembly GCF_903995435.1. Lineage (NCBI taxonomy): Eukaryota > Metazoa > Chordata > Mammalia > Rodentia > Muridae > Acomys > Acomys russatus. The sequence goes on from NC_067139.1 coordinate 36,722,394, forward strand.
CCATGCCAAGCCCATTCTGTCTGTCCCTCTGTCTCCACACCCCACCCAACCCCCATTCAAATCTGGATGTCAGCTCTTAGCTAATGCTTTGGTGCCATGACTTCCTGCATGCTGTCATGCTCCAACCATGATGGTCACAAACACCAACCAAATGTTTTCTTCTTCTATAAGTTGCCTTGGTCATGGTGTCTGTTCATAGCACTAGAAGAATAGCTAAGATGAAGCATTAAATGCTTACTTGTGAGTCCCACAGCACCCCAGATCACCTTTATCAGGGTCTACACTAGATTGCTTTCCATCTCTCCTTTGCTCAGAAGGTGATGGGCCCAGAGCATAGAGAAAACCCTTTCGAAGGCAGCAGTGTACACTGCGTCTGTACAGCATAACACCTGCATGGCAAAGGGCTCCTTCCCGAGCATCAGCAAAGTGCCAGGCATTTTGAATGCCAACAAACTCTACCCGAAGTGACTCAGTTATTCTGCACATTTAAAAGACAACCATGTGGCTCAGTGGAAGAGCCCTCGCCCAGTGTGTGTGAGGCTCTGCACCGCAGCACTACACAACAAAATTCAAAAAAGCATCAAAAGAAAGAAAAGTCATGAAGGTGAAGTAGTTTATCCAGACCCTTCCAGGAATGAGCCCAGGTCATCCCTCTCCTCCTACTCCATCACCTGCCACTCTACCACCCAGGGCCTGGCACTCCTCCTCCCCTCCAGCCCCGCCCCCTTCCACCTGACCAGCTTCTCCACCAAAGGACAGCTTGCTGTGCTGCCAGCTACAGCCCCCTTCCTCATGTGGCCTCTGCTCCACAGGTGAGCCCACAGCACTCAGGACCTGCACTGAGACCTGCTCCTCCACACCCACCCCTTCCCTAGGTGCTCAGCCCCCTGGAGCTCTGCCCTCCTCCCCGCACTGCCCACTGGCACACAGTGTTGACTTCATTCTTCTTGCTCACCGCACATCATCCCATCATACACCCCAACAGGCTGTGAGAAAAAAGTGCCCTGTGCCTGCCATGCCCAGGTGTGAGGGCTCAGTCTGCTCCATAGCATCTCCCCCTGCACTGATTAATGGGGTTCAATCAACCGTGGGAGTGGGAAGTGGGACCAATGACAGGTCTCTGCAGCCAGCCCCTGTGCTCTCACTGGGAGCTGCCCCATCACACTCCAGGGAAGGGATGCATAAAGCATCACCCGTGTGCCAGGTGCTGTGTGACACTTCAGTGTCCTCACAGCCATGGGAAGGGCACACATCAGCCCACAGCTTCATGATCAGAGAGTGGTTCTGGTGCATCACTACTGGCAGCTTCAGAGTAAGAGATGCCACTTGGGCTGTGCCAGTGTCAGGGAGGAGAAGGCAGCAGCTCACCTGCACACAGGTATCCGGAGTGTGCAGTGTGCACCAGCGTGTGGCATCTCTGCTCCCTGCTCTTAAGACAGGGCTTACCTCTCAACTCTGTGAGGGTTTCTCCTTCCACAGAGGGTTGACATTCCATGACTAAAAGAATATGCCTTGTGCTGGAGAGATGGCTCAGAGGTTAAGAAGTCCTGAGTTCAATTCCCAGCAACCACATGGTGGCTCACAACCATCTATAATGTGATGTAATCTCCTCTTCTGCAAAAAGAATATGCCTCTATCAATAGAATTTGCTTTTCAGGCAGTTAAGCAATGCATGGACAAAACTACCACATTTTTAAAAATTATTATTATCACCATTTTTTCTTTCAAGATAGGGTTTATCTTTGTACCCCTGCCTGTCCTGGAACTCCGTTTATAGACCAGGATGGCTCAGAGATCCACCTGCCTCTACCTCTTGAGTGCTTTAGTCTTGAGGGACTAAAGACTTGTGCCACCACCGCCTGTCCCCAACCACTACCAACCACCATTCTTTTTTCTGAGGCAGGGCTTCTCTGTGTAGCCTTGGCTGTCCTAGACTCACTTTGTAGACCAGGCTGGCCTCGAACTCACAGCGATCTGCCAGCCTCTGCCTCCCGAGTGCTGGGATTAAAGGCCCGGCTTGCTTTCTTTTTCTTTCTTTCTTTCTTTCTTTTTCTTTTTCTTTTTCAAGACAGGCTTCCTCTATGTAGCCTTAGCTGTCCTGGACCTGTTAGACAAGGCTGGCCCCAAGCTCATAGCCATCTGCCTGCTTCTGCCTCCATGAGTGCTAGGATTAAAGGTGTTTGCCACCATGCCTGGTTCAGTGTACTTTTTCTTAAGTTCAAATTGGTTCTCTAAGATTTTTTGCATCAGAGCCACTACCAAAAAACATCTTTACCCAACTTTGCTGAACAATCTATTTTTCCAAATTCTAAGGGTAGTCGTCACTGCTAGCACTCTACATCTGTTGGTTCTTTGCGTGGGTGGTGGTTGAATCACTAATCTGCTCCAACAGCAATGCCTAAAAGAGATCAAGCATTGTTATTGTGTATACCAATGATACTGCCGGAAGCCCCCCCTTATAGTACTCACAAAATTCATATATTAAGAGGACTATAAGGACTTCAAAGGTAACAAGCAGAGCTATGCTCCGTAACAGCGTGATGTCCTCAGGATACATAGTTGTAGAGGTGATGCCTCACCGAGACACATCCATTGTCCGTATGTTAACCAGTGGGCTGTATTTCATAAGTTCTACAGCTGTTTTTGCTGTTCCTCCTGCATGGTCCCCAACACTCTGCAGCCTAGGGTAGTCTCAAACTCACAATCTTCCTTTTCTGGATTGCTGATGTTGGTCAGTCTGCCCAGCTTAAGCCTCACTTTTGAATGGACCTGGGGTGAGGCCAAGGTAAGTGGCTCAGACCTCAATGTCAACCTTCTGTACTGGGAGGGCAGGGGTTTCATGTCCACGGAAACTTTTAGGGCATCCTCTTGATACATGGCCTCCTGCCTCGGCTCTAACCTTTTTATTGTCTGCCTCCCTCTGTGGGCTCATCGTGCCTGCAATCAGATAGGTGTTAGGATACCCTGGACCAGAAGGACTGGCAAATGACCAGGAGTCATGAAACCCTCAGCAGCCACTCTGCAGCTCCCACCCTCATGTAAAGCTGTCAGTTCCATGCTGGCCACTACTCTGGAGTTGAAGGTAGACACTGGACAGGGTGGTCACTGCTTTGTCATCCAGGCTGAGCTGGGATTGCCTGGAGGCCTCGGCTTGGTGGCTGCCTCCACTGGGGCAAGTAGGGGTTGTTAGGCCAGGAGTCCTTTATTCCTTAAGCAGGATGCCTAAAGGTCATGATTCTCCTACTTTGAACTCAGGCTGTCACACAATCGCCATCATCCTGTGCCTGCCTTGTGACTTGTGAAGGCCACAGGGCTCTCTTGTGCATCTGAACATCCATCCACCCAGCTACACAAAGATCAGATTAGAGCAAATCAGGAGAAAGACAAGGTGAACTGGCCCCTAGGGTATGGTCTTGTAGGGTTGACTTAGCACCCCAATCCTAAAGATTTCCTCTTTATCCCTATACTTACAGTGATCAGCACTACAATGACGGAACTGGGAGATAGTAAAACTTTAAATGCCACTGTCCCCTTCTTGTGGATCTCTGTTCCCTCTAGGAGCAGATGCATGTGTTTCCCTGTGGCCTAAGACTGCAGACACAACCTGCAGAGAACACACATAAGGGAAGTAATGCCTAGCTTGGAAAATGAAGTCATTAGCAAAGACTACATTTTAATCTTTGAAGAAAAAATGTATAATGACAAAAATTAATTTTTTAATGTTTAATTTTTAATAGGGAAATTTCCTATTGGGGTAGGTGTGGAAAAGCATTTGCTTTTCCAAATAGTACACTTCTGAGGGGACAGTGCCGAGGACAGCAGACAGGGTTCCTTCGGACAGGTGGTGCTTGGACCCTCTGCTGATATAGATTGGCTTGGGACACAGCCTTTCTAGACAGTTGGATCTGGTTGTAATAACACAACCTTTTATATTTCGAAGGTAGGTCTTGTAGCTTGGGACTAGCTTGGTGAACACAGCTAGTGTTTTCTTGTGCTGTGGAAGGTTGACCTTGTAGCTTGGGCCTGGCTTGGTGAACACAGATAGTGTTTCCTTGTGCTTTGTTTGCCTCATCAGTAGAACTCCTGTGATGACAGACTTGCTTACTCACTGGAGCCTGGGGTGGTTCTTTCTGAATAATTTTCTTTGAAGGAGTACACACATGGCCAGCCCCCAGTTGCTTTTCTCCAATCCATCCAACAAAAGTTATAAGGTCCTGCACCTCAGCCACCTTTTGGTATGTGAACACTCTGCTCATGCCTGACCCTCGGCTTTGGGAGGTGGTTGATGAGGCCCTGAATTTTTTCAGAGAGTTCTCTTTCCTTTTGGGGGCCAAAATCAACATTATGAAGTTTTTTATCCTATCCCCAAACTCTTTTTCTGCAAATGGGGAGGAACTGCATTCATGAATATTTGGCCTGTAGGTCTGGGCTTGTTTCATCTCTGAAAAGCATACATCCTGCCTGAGACCTCTACAGTCCTCTTTTGTGTCACTTGGACCAAAGATACTGCTAGCCCATGGTTCCTGGGGTTTGGAGACAGTGGAGACATTCCCTTCTTTTGATAAAGAGTAGCTGTCTTGGGAGGCTGATTTGCTGGTGGTGGTCACAGTCTTGAAGCTGGACGGGGAGGCCTTGGAGGCCAGGATATCTGCAGCAAGCAGAACCTCAGAGACACAGTCTTGAACGAACATGCCAGTGGCACAGTCCTGCAGGGCAACAGCAGTGGCCGAGTGAGGTGTGCTCAAGCCTGAGTCTTCTGGATCCTGGGAAATGGTTCTCAAAAGCGATTGACTTTCACTGGTCTGTGGCAATTCTAAACCCCTCAGGTGTCCATTGTTAGGTTGAGACTTTGGCATCCATGTAGTGCCCCGTCACAGGACTCTTCCTCCTCTGCCTCCTCCAGCTCCCTGGAGATTGGTGACTGGGATGCCACACTGATCTCTGGAACTAACACCCCTTGGTAGAGATCTCTTAAAGTCACAGCCTCCTCCTTCTCCTGTGACACATAGTCACCTTTGACTAGGCTTGGACTTGGCTCTAGGTTGCCTGTCCAAGATTCAAGAACCATATCACTGTGCCGGGCTCTGCTCAAAAGGCTGTATTGGGTGGACAGCAAAGTCACATTGTCCTTCTGGACAGTGGAAGGGTCCTCAGAGGGCCTATACTTGTCACTAGGTGGAGTCTCTGTCAGGAATTCGAGCTGGGGGGGAGCAGCAGGAGAGTTCTGGGTAATGGAAGCTATTTCTATTGTCACTTCCTCTTCTGGATCCTTCTGAACAGGTTCTCCCAAGACACTGGCTATCTTGTCAATGGAGTCATCTCTAGAGTCCCAGCAGGTTAAAGAGGGTGTCAGGGACTGTGGCGATTTTAAAGCCACAGCCTTGTCTATGTGGAGATGATGAATGGTCTTGAGGCCTCTGAGGGGCAGGCTCCATCTGTGCCCCACCAGGTGTCTTGTAAGATGTGTTTCCAGCATCTTCTGAGTGCCAGGATCTAGGGAAGAAAGCCCATTGGAAGTATTCTCCCTGGTGGTCTGAGAATTCAAGGATGGTTTCTTCAGAGTTTCCATCTTTGTCTCTGAGTTGTCAGGAGGGGCCAATGTGTGGTGTATTCCATGACAAATGCCCACAGGCATCTTACTGTCATTTGTGTGTCCCCATTTGCCATGGAAGGCGTTTTTCAATATAACATCTAGGGGCTTCTTTCCTGGTCCCACTGGCTGGGGACATTGTGAGTCACGTTCCATCTCTGTCTCAGAGGTGTACTCTAGAACTTTGCCTAGGGAACCTTCTGGGGTGCTATGTGGATCTTTCAGAGATCGTCCTAGAGAGTTTTTCATATCCTTGCATGGGTCCTTCCGTATCTGGAATATCTCTGGACGCCTTGATGGGACACTCTGTAGATGCTGCTTGCTCGCATCTTCCAGTCCCGAGAAACTCGAGGTCTTCTGACTGTCTGCCTGGCCCATCCCTGACGGTCTGTGTTGAGACTTTATCAGCTCCAGAGACAATTGGATCTTGTGAGGCCATTGGCCCTGATGCTCCATGAACCTCTTTTTTAAGTGTTGTTCCAGCTTCTCCTGGAGCTGAGGGTTAATGAACTCCCGTGGGACGGGAACAGCGGACTCCTGGCCCTGGGAGGCATGACTATTAGAAGTGAGTGGATTAAAAGCTTCCTGTGACTTTTTAACCATGGCCAGTATATTGTTCATTTCTTGGCTCTTCTTCAAAAGGTGGCACTCTAGGTGCTGAGCAGCAGGTGGGACGATGAACTGGGATCTTGAAGCCACAGGGCGAGAAGCCCCATAATCTCTAGTTGGAGGTGAATGACATGGTAGTTTTGACATAGAGGATGGGCCACGGGCCTGGGTTTGGATTCCAGCCACTGACAGGGATAAATTTGGGGTGAAAGGTTGGGATTTGGCCATGTGGTGAAGCAAGGGCTTTGGAGAGAAGAGCTGAGGTGGTGCATTAGCAAGTCCATTGAATAATATGAACGGGGCATCTGTCCATCTGTCCATCCTGACAGTAGCCACAAGGGGCTCACTGTGGAGAAAAGAGAGGCCCCAGAAGAGTTGGCTACAATTTTTTAAAAGCCCCTGATTACTCACTGACTCGCTGCGGCAGGCCTGCAGCATACCGCCTGTGCAGATCACAGAACAATCAAGCCTTTCCTTTCCTTTCCCCTCCCAAATTTTTAGTTCGACCCTCTTTCTTATCTGAAGTTCCAGATTCTCCTGGACATCAGGGCTGATGAAGGAGGGTTTCCCAGCCTCTACTTGTCTGTAGGTTGGGTTTGTGCAGAGCGAGGCCCCTCGGAGGGTAAGGGAAAGATGCTCTTGCAGGGACTCACCCTGTGATGAGCTGGAGCGGCACCAGGTTTCGGCAGCTACCTGGTACCATGAGGGGCCTGAGACAGGCCTTCTTGAGTCACAGAGGCCTGCGGTGGTTGGAATAGGAGTAGGCAAACCTGTCAGAGGTGTGGGGTGTGAGGTCCGCACTGGTGTTTCCCAGTCATGCTGAGGAGGAGCCATGCTGGGATCTGGCATGGACGGAGAACAGGGCACAGGACCAGAAGGACAAGATGCGGGGGAAGGTGCACTTGGTGCTGGTGAATGACGCCTTCCAGGAGTCAAGGTCTCTGGTGGCCTAGAGGCGCTCATAGATGGCTGTGACTCAACAAAAGCCAGGGAATTCTGCAGGACTGGTGACACCATAGACTCTTCAGGCAGCAGGTGTTTGAGAGGAGCTGAGGAGGCCACTCAGGACAAATTGATGGCCACAGACTCCTATGTGGGCTGCCTAGGTGGCTTGTGGTCATTGGCAGTTTCTGGTTTAGACACTTCACCAGAGGCATCTCCTCTGAAGAGCTGGCAAAAGCTGATGGTGTCAATAACCTTCTTCACTATGCTGCGGGAGACAGGAGATAGGATCACAGCCAGGAGAACATGGGGCCAGGAGGCTGAGTTCACTGACTAGGGATGGACACTTGCAGCTCATCACAACCACTGTTCCACACTCTGATCTTTACATGACCTTGATGTCCTCACTTCTAGGACTGTACTCAGGCCCCACCCATTCAGATGGCTCCTATTCCCATGATAAGTCTATGTGCTGGTCAGAGGTGGGCACACAACAGGCAAGGAGTGAGGAGCCAGAAAGAGCTGGAACGTTCTTACCTGTGCAAAAATGAAAGCAGTAACTTGCTGCCCTTCTGTCTCTTCCAGCTGCTGCCTCTATAAGCTGCAAATGAAGACTGGGTTATGGTGGGTAAAGGAGGGACCCGCAGATCTTACCAGAGACAGAATGAACTGTCCCTTCAGTAGAAATGGAGAATCAAATGGGAGGTCAGACATCCGTGAACAAGGCCGCATGCCCAAATGCATTGACAGCAAGGCACACATGGGGCAGGACAGTGCTATGGACCAGGAGCTTCCACTTCCACCAACATCCATGGGCTTCGGGACCTCCCTGTGGAGGGGAGGGGAGGACCAGTGTTCTGAAGGAGCAAAATGTCTTAGAGAAGTGAAACAGCCAGTTTGTCTCCAAATCCAGGCAGCATGGCTCCACTCCTTCCCACACCACCCCTCCTGGCAGCACCCAACACTGGCCATCCATAGCTTCTTTCTGCGCCCAGAAACTGGGGCGTGTCTTCAATCCTGGGTTCCTTCCCAGGAGCTGACTCCTCAGGGTTCTGCAGCTCACTTGGTGTTATTGCTTGGGGACAGGGGAGATGAGGGGAAGGAAGGAGCCTACCTTCCATGGTGCTGATTTTCTCCCTGGCCTTGCTATGCTCTCTCTTCATTACCTGACAGAGAGAAACAGTACCTGCAGGCCCGTTCACTCATCTACTCTGTGGGTTAATATGTATTCTCTTCCTCTTGGAAGACCCGAATGGGGAATGTCTCTGTGAGAGATCCACCATGGATATCAGCTCTGGGGGTTTTACTGCTATATGAGGCAGTCATGGCTATTTTTTAAATTGTTTTTCTTGAACAAGCAGTGGTTAAGTGAATTTACAGAAGCAGGATGAGCATCTAACTAATATTTTTGGATAATTATACAATAAGAGTAAGGGGGAACAATTTTGGGAAATGAGCCAGAAGATAGATATTACTCTCCTCTTTAGTAGCCAGAGAGTCGGCCTGTACTCAAGTTCAAGCCTTACAAAGATGGTGGGTGACACACAGCAGGTCGGTGAGTCTGTGGTCCCAGAAGACACTGAAGAAGTGTGACCACCATGAAAACTGAAATAGGGTTCCAGTCACCAGTGACCAAACCACCAGGACCATGGACTCACTCGGGGTGTGGCAGTGATGTCACTGCTGAGTGCAAATTAACTATGCAGGACAGCAGGGCATCCCTGAATTGTCAATCTGAGGAGGTCAGGTTCCACAGAGACCAGTACAAGCTCTTCCTCCCCACTAGAATGTAGGTACCTAAAAGCATAATAGTGAGAGGTATACACTTAATGACACAGTCTCAAGAACAGTCCCGTGGTCTTCCCCGCCCCCACACCGCCCTGCCCACCTCAGCCATCCTGCCCTCTGCATGGCTCTGACCATCTTTCAGAGTGCATCTAGAAGCACCAGGGAGGCTTTGGTGAACTGCATGGCCTGAGTGAGCTGAGGGTACAGCCACGAGCAGCAGGAGCTGGTTGACAAAGAGAAGGTTTCAGTTGAGTCCCCAGCAGGATACTTGTACAGTCACAGGGAGAGGCGGCCATGGGAAGCCCAGAGCAGGACAAAAGAAAAAGGCTTGCAGGGAGGAGGGCCTCCCAGCCTGTGAGCCGAGCCCTTGCTCGGGTCAGGAAAATAGGCAGGTGCTGGTGGAAGCATGTACCCCTCTATGCCAGTCAAAGAAGTGACAGTCTCCCCCAGAAAGGCATTTCAAGAGAAGGATTAAGAATGTTCCACACTGTGTGACTAACAGGCCAGGGGAGGGAATGCTCTCAGCTCAGTGTGACATTCCTGCAGCTGCTGCCCAGAGTGGGGCCTCAGTCCACAGGAATCTCTTCCTATACTCAGGGCAGTAGGGTGCTCCTGACATCATTAGGAACAGCCTGCTGCAAAAGATGCCAAGCTGTGGACTGCCTAGCCCTCTGAGGGCAGCTACCGCCATCACCAGCAGGGGACACTATGACATAGAACAAAGGAGAGACATGAGCTGCCATCACACCAGCCCCAGGGGCCACAGCCATCCAATGGAGAACAAGTGAGTCACAGGCCTTGCTGCCCAGAAAGTCTGTTCCTAGGAGACTCTTCCCACATAGTCCACAGGGCACAGCTTCTGGGTTACCTTAACCATGTCCATCAGGAGGCATTCAGTAAGGTGGCATGTCTGATCAACCCAATGTTTCTCATGCATCTTGGCAGAGAAAAGACCTTTCAGTAAAAATCCATCCCATAAAGGAAAAGCTTTCCTTCTTATGTGCACACACCTGCTGGTCACTAAGGGCTGCCTCTTCCCAGGAGGAGGACTGCTTCCTGGTGTGTCTCCCTCAGTGGAGCAGCTTCTGTCTGCACTGAGCCAGGCACAGGGCAGGGTCAGCATTTGGCTGTCCTTGAAGCAGCTTCTAGAAGTGAAGGGCACACAGAGACATGACAGTAACACTGAGACTCACACTCACACATAGTCCCTAGCTGCACCATGAGGCTCGCCATCCCAGCATCTACAAAGGTATAAAGTAGAAAGCATCCACAAGTGTGGCAATGCACCAACTCTTCAGCGACCCCACTCATGGTCTTGCTCAACCTGCCTACATTAGTGCAGGTGAAGGTATGGGTGTGCAGAGGCAGGACAAGGCCCAGTACCTCACATATCACACAGAAGGTTCAGGAATGCTGGGGCTGTGGTGGCCTTGAGCTAAAAGTTAGAAGACTCCTGAGCCTTGGGTTTCCTGGGGAGAAATGAAATCCCCAGGAGAGACACCCTTTTTCTCCCTGATGTAGCCTGTGGGAGCAGAGCCCTACATCCCTTTAGCTCAGCCAGGGTGATGATGTGGTGTCATCCTCCCCAGTCCTTGCTTTCTCTTCCTCCACACACTCCCTCTTGGAGGTACCACACTGAAGCTGCATCCCTGCAGTATGGTGGCTGCAGGATGGCATTTAAGGGTGTCACCCTGGCCAGGGCTCTCCCATCTTTTCCTCTGCTCAGGCCTGTGTGTGCAGCCATGGTTGCCATGGACAGGAAGCCTCTGTCCTCACGGGACACAGCAGTAACTCTAGAGAGGAGACCTCTGGATCTGAGCCTTCTCTTTCTCTGACACCTCTCAGGGACCCTTGCTCTTGGGACAAACCAGAAGCCTGGACAGACAGACCCTTCAGTCCCATCACAGACTTCTGAGGGTGAGCAGAGCCTGCAAGCAGGGAATACTATTTCCAAAGAGCATAGCTGACTACTCTGCCTGTTCTCGCCTCTTAACTCCAGAAAGAATGAGTCAGTAATTGATGGGAAAGCCAGACCTAGGGGTTCTGAATGTGACTCACACCCTGGTGACCTTCATGCACACACATGGCTCTCCCACTGCACTCAGGGCAGAAGAGGGGACCTAACGTGCTCAAGAACATGACCTGGGATCACACAGCAGGGCATTCTGGGTTCCAGCCCTTGTCTTCTCATGAGACCAGGCTAGCCTACAGAACTGGCTCACACAAAGGGGACTTGTTTAAAGTGCAGGTGCTGTGTGGTCACTGAGCAGGCCAAGAAGGGTCCTGACTGGGTCTCAGCCAGCCTTCAAAAGCAGCCATTTATCCTAAGTCTTTGAAAGAGACTCCCACTATGAGAACACCATGGTCATCTTTAACTGTGTTTCTATCTTTCTGTCTGTCTGTCTATATGTGCGCCACACACCTGTACTGCCTGTAGAGATGTCCAATCCCTGGAAGTGGAGTTCCATGCAGTTATGGACAACTTTATCTGAGTACGGGGAACGAAACCCAGGTCCTCAGTGAGTGCTCTTATCTGATAAGCCATTTCCCCAGCCTTTCCATGTTCATCTTTAAAGACTCCTACGGTAAAGCCCCAAAAGAAAAACACTCAAGGTTCCCCTCAGACGGGCCCACTCCCTACACAATGACCCCTGAAGTTTCCATTAGGCCCTCCCACATTGACATTTAGAGAACCCCAGAGACCCCCTCAATCCCTCTCTTCCACAGATAGTCACATAGCCTTCACAGAGAGCCCCTAGTACTCCCATGGCCTTTCATAAAGGCCGCTCACGGTCACTCTCACCAAGCCCTCTAGACCTGCCATAAACCTCTACAGAAATGTAGATAATTGTGCCTCACTCACATTGAGAACCCACAGACACTTATCAATACAGAAACACCATGCAATAATACCTGAAACACCCAGACGTAGCACATGAGCTCAATTCGACGGAGATCTCACAGACGCCCTTATACACTTCCCACAGACACCCCTGACAGAGACAGACTCTGAGAGACACCTCAGAGACAATTCCTCTTCCAGAGTGGCTTCTAAGTGACTCACAGTCCCAAAAAGGCATGCTCACATCACCACGAGAGCCATGCCACAGGAGCACTGGAACATGCTAGCATGTCCTCTACTTCAGCAATTTGCCTTCGTCTTTCATGTTGACATCTGAAGCACTTGCTCACTTAGTTCAGGAACTGGACTCCCCGTTACCTCCTCACTGATGCCTTAAAGAGCTTTGCCATCCCTCAGCAATGATCACATGACCCCAAGATGCCCCTCAACTTGGGGATCCCTCTGAAGCTTCAGAAAAACCTGATGGTAACCGGATGCTAGGAACATTTTACATACCAATCCCAACACCACGGAGAGATCAGAGAGAAGAGGACTCTGGTTTTGTGTGCTGTGGTCCCTGGAGTGAGGCAAACTTTGCTACGTGTCTTGAAACTTCCCTTGCTTCAGCTACAAAATAGGAAATGAGTGTTAATACTGCATGATGGGAAATGAGTGTTAATACTGCATGATGGGAAATGAGTGTTAATACTGCATGATGGGAAATGAGTGTTAATACTGCATGATGGGAAATGAGTGTTAATACTGCGTGATGGGAAATGAGTGTTAATACTGCGTGATGGGAAATGAGTGTTAATACTGCATGATGGGAAATGAGTGTTAATACTGCATGATGGGAAATGAGTGTTAATACTGCATGATGGGAAATGAGTGTTAATACTGCATGATGGGAAATGAGTGTTAATACTGCATGATGGGAAATGAGTGTTAATACTGCATGATGGGAAATGAGTGGAGAAGGTAAAACACACTGGATTGCACCGTAGGGATCGCTTTTCAAATTTATTATATGTGCACAGGCTGTGCCTGCATGGTTGTATGTGTACCATGTGTGCGCCAGGGGCCTGGGGTGGGGGGCAGAGGCAGGTGTCTGAGGCACCAGAAATGGAGCTAAGAATGGCCATGAGCCACCATGTGGGTGCTGGGAACTGAACCTGGGTCTTCTGCAAGAACAGCCAGTGCTCATAACAGCTGACCCATCTCTCCAGACCCCAGTTCTTTTTTCTATCATTGCTTTAATTTCTTGTGACATTCTCTTTGTGATTGTCACTTGCTAAACCATACACAATAAAGAGTTCCCCCCCCCCCAATAAAATCAAGCAACGTCATTTTTAACACAAGTTAGCACAGGTATTGGAGATTCACAGTCCACATGACAAACAATCTGGATACTCTTTCAGGTCAATTTTCGAGTCGTTTCCGGGTACATGCCATGCAGAAGGTCTGTAATGTCCTCTGGTGGTAAGGGCCTCTTCTGCAACCCTAAAGCCATTGCAGGGGTGACCATCAACGCATGGACCTCAGGGGGTTTGGGTTCGCCAAATCATCTTTTTCTTCATACGGTCTGTACACACTTGTCCCCCGCATGGAGTCAGGGGTTCCCCTGACTTACTTGCTAATGTCCAAATAAGGAAAAGTCAGCTGCCAGGACCAGAATCCTATTGCAGTGACACCATGCCCATTCCATAATGGCTGAAGGGCCCTGAGGCACTGAAAGGAAAACGTCTTCCCTGTCCAGAAGTGAATCTTGAAGCCTTAGCCTGGCTGGCAGCAGTCGCACACTGCCCCATTCCCTGTCCTGGTGTGGCTCACTCTTCCTCCAGACAGGTCCCTGACCAGGGCCTTCCGCCAGCAGGAAAAGCTGAGGGGGGCCCTGGGAACTCACGCTTTACACTGCCTACTGTGGGATCCAGGAAAGGTCCAGGCCTCCAACTTCTCTTCCAGGCCTTGCTCCCCCACTCCCCTAGCAACCTTCTCCCCTTTCCTGTCCCCACACTCCGCCTCCAGCACTCCATGTGTTGAACTCTGATGTCACAGTCTCAGCGTGCCCCCCCCCCCCATGCTTTGGCTTCATTATTGGCCAGGTACTTCAGCTTCCCATGCAAGTCCCAGCAGCCCCAGCAGCTCTGAATCTCCCCCCGCCCCCGCTGCCCCAAATGCCATGGAGGATACAGAAGGTTCTCTGCTGCTTGCTGGGTGCAGATTCTTACAGTAATGCTGACAGCAGTTACAGTAACAAGGTCCCACCTCTTCTATCCCCAGCAGCTCTGGGACCCAGCAGTTAAACTGCCAAAGAGGGGCAAACTGTTCAGAAACAGCTTGATTGGCTGCTGGCAGCACTGAAGGTAACATGTGATCTCTTGCTAGCCTGTGATTGGCTGAAGCTTCATTGCTGTGATTGGCTGAACTGATGATTCAGTTACAAGGTTATCCTGAAATATTAAGCTAAAGTTTATGTATTAAGTGAGGCTACAGTTCACTCTGTGTGGTGACCATGTGATACAAACGTTATCAGCCAGAAACTGGGTAAAGGTACAGGCCAAACAAGTTACAATGCAATAGTCTCATTTTGATCATCCTTTTCCATCATTTTGATCAGCCGATCACAGGTTAGCAACAGATCACATGGTACCTTCAGGGCATGCTGCCTGCAGCCAATCAGGCTGTTTCTGAACAGTTTGCAGCTCTTTGGAGCATCCGTGAAGAGACTGATGCAAAGCATGGGTTTGGCCAGTGACACCTTCTGCAAGGATCACAATGAATCTGCTTGATCCCCTTGTAGACCTCATGATTGCACAGCGTGAACTTAGCCAAATACGTGGATTTTACCTTTTCATTATTCTGATAATAAAGAGGCCCTTCAGCAGACAAGGGCACTGGGGCACAGCTGTTTAAATTTGAAAGGAACTTGAACAAAAGTGTCATTCTAAAATCAACTGCTTTGCAGGGAGAATAAACTCAGGTGCTTTTGTTTGTTTGTTTGTTTGTTTGTTTGTTCAAATCTTTGGCGTGACTACTAGATAATATAATATGGAGGAAACATTTTTTCACAGAAGCCACCATGAGGCAGTTCAAGCAAAGCAACAGCAGGAGGGTCAGGTCTCAGAGGCAGTTCAGTAGTCTGTGATGGATGGTGGTGAAGGCTGAGAACAAGGCAACAGGGCTGGAGAGATGGCTCAGCAGCTAGGAGCACTTGCCGCCCTTTCAAAGAACCCAGGTTCAGTTCCCGACACCCACATTGCAGTACAGAAGCACTTATAGCTCCAGTTTCAAAGAATCCTGCACACTCTTCTAGACAAAACACCCATCCATATATGCAACCAGCATAGGCTGCAGAGTGTCTGTCTTAGTCACTGATCTGTTGCTGTGAAGAGACACTATGACCAAAGCAACTCCTAAAAAAGAAATCATTAAATTGGGGCTTGCTTACAGTTTGAAAACCTTAGTCCATTATCATGGGAAACAGCATGGTGGCAGGCAGGCAGGTGTGGTGCTGGAGAATTAGAGCTATATCTTGTTCTGTTAAGGGGGTCTGTCCCACCCCCAGTGCCACACTTGCTCCAACAAGGCCACGCCTCCTAATCCTTGTAATCTTTTCAAGCGAGTTCTGCTCCCTAGTGACTGAGCATTCAAAAATATGAGCGGGGGCGGGGCAGGGGTTGGGGGGGAGGGAAGAGGAGAAATTCTCATTCAACCTGCCATAGTTCTGACCTTGAGGGGTTCTCGTTCCTGCAGGTCACCTGGTGACATCTTCCATAGTGATCTGCAGACCAAGAGAGACTTGAGGATGAGGAGTCCCTGGCATAGCCAGGCTGCCATGTCCATGAAATACACTCTGAACTGGACAACAGGTAGCCATCCCACCAACACCTCACACGCAGAAAAGATGAAGGGTTCATGAGGCTGTACAGCAAAGAAAGAAGAGAATACAGAAAAAGAAAGCATTTGCGTTGCCTTCCTGCCTGCTCCTCTTCATCTCTCACACAGGAACATGTAACGTTCGAGGAACTGCTGCAAGCCGCACACTCTAGTGAAAGTGGGAAGATATTTGTGGATACAAAGGAAAATAATTTTCTACTTCTGTGAAGTACTTAATCCAGGAACAAAAGTAAAACTGCAACAATGGCTTAGGCCCAAATCTACCACACTCAGCAGAGCTCTTCTAGGACTCTCCACCCTGTGCCTTCTCATCCTCCAGGTCACTGTGGCCACGTAAAGCCCTCAAGGGCACCACGTCATGTGGGGGAGGTGACAGAAGTGACCCAGTCCCCTGCATCTGCATCAAGCATTTCAGAAAATCTAGACAGAGGGAGTGGGACACATCACATGGGGTCTACAAGATAACTTCTTCACCTCAGCATCTTCCTCCAAGCCCTCCACCAGGAAGTCAGAGTGAGCATTCCCCTAGTTACAATGACCCTAGTTTTGCCTGTGCCACACAGCCCTGAATGGTTCAGGGTCCTGGGGACTTCCTATGGCCTCAGTCTATCCAGCCCTCCTTTGGTGTACTCTAGCTATGTTGGAGTTTTCTCTTAAATATTCAGGATGCCTTCCCTCCCAGGAACCCTGCACTGCGATCCTGTCTGGAAAGGCAGCTCTACTGATGCCTATGGCTCCTTCATGCCTCAACAAGCTCCTCCCTGAGTGTTCATCCAAATATTTTCCTGTGACCCTCCAGGTGGATTGGCTCTGTTCCTCTCCCTGTTACAGTCCCTACTTGACCATATTCAACATTGGTTGTATATTCATTGTCAACAGCAGTAGGGAACTGGGAAACTATGTCCCCAATCAGGAACTTGATGTCTGAGCATAAAAAGTCCATGGAAGCTGCAACTCTGGCCAGAGCTGACCTGCAGTTGTCCCTGGAAAGCAAGAAGAACATAGAGCCAGTCCCAGAAGCCTTCTCCCTAACCCAGAACCCTCCTCTCCTCTCCTAGCCTGACGCTGGCCCTGGAGGCAGGAGGGTCACATTTCCAGTAGCAGATTTGGAGCGTGCCTTTGCAGAGGCAGGTGAATGTGAGGACCCTGTGTGACTCTCAGATGCACCTCAGAGCATAGGAGGAAATCCTGAGAGCTAAAGGAACTGAATGTCTGGCTTATGCTCAGGAGCCAGGATCCCCCATGTCCAGGGGCTAGCACCCCACCTTCCCAGCTGAAGCCTCACTAGTCCTCTGCATTCCTGTCTTCATTGTCTGGAGCTCAGAATCTGTGGAGGTAGCCTGGAGTCTATTGGGGCAGGCCTTCCATTGTCCAGGGAATGGAGAAGGACCTAGAGCCTGTCCCGACACAGGACCACTCATAGCGGCCTAAGACCTGGGTGCAAGAGGCCTGTGGTCTTAGGGAGAGACAGGGGTAATGAGGTCAAGGGCATCACATCTCAGGATATTGGTCATCAGCCCCGCACAGGCCTCTGCTGAGTTCCTAGAGCCCTACTTGACTGTCCAACAGTGGCCTGAGCTCTTACCCTGTCCCCTTCTGCATTCAATGGCCTGCTCCAGCCCACTGTCTCCCAGCAGCATAAAGGCTGCTCCACCCCAAGGACTCCTCCCAGGGCCCTTGATAATACTAAACACTGTGTCCATTTACCCATTTTCTAGGATGTTTTTCTTTGTTCATCCTATGGATTGTCTCTTCTTCATTCAACCTGAAGTGTTTCTATGTCTTGAAGACTCCAAGGCCAGGTTAGCCCACACATCAAGTGCACACCTGCCATGTAGGGCTGCTCCAACAGTTTAAAGGGCACTGTAATTGACCACTGAGAGTTCTCATGTCAGTGAGTACAATGCCAAACCAAACAGAGGAGGCATAACGAGAGATGTCTTATCTGTCTGAGGAGAGGAGAGGAACATGGGCCTCATTTGGAAGGCAATGTCCTCCTCCAAAGAAAGCTTATACATCCTGAGAGTGGGCGAACCATTCCCTGGCACATTCAGGGAAGGGGTGTGTATCCTCCATTCTGTGCATATCCAATGAAGGAGAGCATGACATTCATTCCTGAGCATGATCAGTTTTAGGTGATGGAGCTCATGCTTGCATTATTTAAACAACGGACAGAAGTGTCTTTGGGCATGCTCCGCTTGCACTGTGATCCTAAAGATGACAATAGTGGAAGAGGCACTTTAAAGGTTCATTGATGCAGAAGCCTGTCCCAGAAGGTGCACACCTCACTTTGTGCCTTCCAACTGGGAAATTCAAGCTAAAGCCACTTGAGGTTCCATCTCATCTAAACCACAGTGGCTGAGATGAAGACAAGTGAAAAATACTGACAAGTATTTGGAGAAAGGACCCCTCAGCAACTGCTATTGGCTGTGTGAACTGGAAGAGAATGCTGGAAATCAGTATAGAGGTGCCTAAAAGCCAGAAGTACCCCGAGCTCTGGACTACTATTCCTAAGCAAGGACTCCAAGGATGCTGTCGACATAACGCCAGTGAGATACCTGCACACCCATGCTGATTGTGGCATTATTCAAAATAGCAAGACAATTAGGTATTATAAAATAGCTGAGTTAATTGTATTAAAGTTTGATAACTTAAAAAAAGACCATGTAAAGAAAAGCAAAATACATTTTTTGCTGAAATTATTATGAATGTCTAATTCATAGTTGGCCACAAGCATTCTTATGACAAAGTATTGAATTTTATTTTTCCTTAGCATTCTATAGCTGAGGACAATAAAATTATATTGACAATGGACTAGCTAAAAAAGTGTGAGACAAAATGGAAGTTTTATGTCTGAGTTGACACATGTCGTGGAGATGTAATAATGGACAGACATGGATCTGCACAAAGAAGATGACATGAGGGCCACACACTCTAAAAACAACTCTGGTTCCACACGGAAGCACACTTTGTCAAACACTATGAACCTCATGGACTCAAGCAGACATCTTCCAGGAGGCAGAGATGCTCTGCAGTCCAGAGAGGGAACGTTACACGGATGGAGCTCTATCTCTGCACCCGGAAGGGGAAAGCAGGAAAAGCAGGAAGCAAGAGGCTCTGCTGGGATGCAGGCTGGGGAGAGGGTGTGGCACATGCCCACAAACACACACACACACACACACACACACACACACACACACACACACACACACACACTCCTGCCAGGAGCCCTTTCTGATGAGGAGGCCACAGCTGTGTGAGGTGGCCTGAGCCCTCTTGACAAGTCTCACACTGCACTCCCAGGACTCGGTGGCCTGAGAGCTGCGCTGAGATGCAGAAGATGGAGAATTGTCTCCTTCTGCTGAAAAGCATGAGTGACTCGTGGAGGAGCCCCAGCGCCATGTTCACCGCAATGGACATGACCTTCAGCGTCCTGTGTGGAGTGGGGCTCTTCTTCCTACTAATCCCACTCCTGAAGAATGACCCAGTGTCACCACCACCTGGGAGCAAAGGGAGCACCCCAAGGGTAAGGGAAGCCTTGGTTGAGACACAAAGGAGTGTGCAGTGCTGTTCACTACTGTTACTTTCACATTTGCTAGGCAAGTAGGGAGACAGGTGAGAGACATCTCCAGAAAGACCAGCACCTCATCTGCAGGGGATGGCAGGCCTGGCAGAGGTGAGAGTGGCCCTGAGGTGTCTACCTGAAGCTCTCAGACCATCTGTACAGGGTGGCAGAGTGGTCACTGAGGAAGAGCATGGCTCTGTGAGCACACTGCATTTCTGAGATGGTGGGGACGCAGGACAAGCTCTGAGAAAGGGGCACATGTGTTTGTTTGTGGTGAGCTGATGAGAAGAGGGTGATGAGAACAAGGGCCACAGATCAGGGCTCTCGTCTTCTCTGCTCTGCGGAAGCAAATCTCACCTGACCATGCAGAGGCAGCTGCAGAGCTCAGCCTTGGGCAGGATCCTGTCTAAGGAACACTGACTGGAGACATCCACAGTAAGTGTGGCATAGACAGCTCCTTCTTCTGTTTTTCCAATAAGATGAAATGGAAATGTGTTTATGCACAGTACAAATGAGTCAAGGCTGGATGAGAGAAGCTCTCTGGGAAATGGGGATTTCATGTTATCCTTGACCACAGAGGACAGGCAGCCTGTCTAGCAGAGAAAGGAAGGAGCCAGCTCATTTTTGTTGTTTCTCACTGTCAGGAGGTGAAAAGGGGGCAGAGCAAGACCAGGAAGAGAACTGCTGCTGTGAAAGGTAGGCCTCTGCTTTCCTATGGAGACGATTCCATCAGCCCTGCCCCTCAGTGAGGAGAGCCATGATAAGAGCCAGGCTTCTGAGGACATGAGATGCAGAGCACCAAGAAGGAAGAGGGGGTTGCTGGGCAGCAAATCAGAATCAGGGAAATTGCCCAGGTTCTGTGAAAGAATGAAGCTGTTGTTCCCCTGGGAGTGGTGCTGTCCAGGGAGCACTGTTCAAGGCAGTGGGGTGATGCTGTGCCTCTGTATGGGGGACTCTCTGTGTCACCCAAGAACAGGGAGCTTCCAGCCAGCCAATGACATTTCTTTCAGATGATGTATCCTGTGTTCCTCACAGTGTTGTGAAGGGAATGACAGGGCTTGAGGAGAAACAAGAGAGGTGTAAATGGAGAAATGAAGTCCCTCCATTCCACCTGTGCACTTTAGTGTTCTGGGTCCTTGGACTATGGTAGCTGGGCATTCGAATCCTAACCTGGATGGTCTCTAAGTGGTCTCACTCTTACAGTCCTCAGAATGTAAGCCCTTTGGCACATTCTCCATAACATGAGCATAATTTCCTGGATGTCAACATGGCTGAGAGAGGTTGGAGGATACACAGAATGCATCACAAACTGAGGAAATGTAAAAAGTCTACCACTTGTAAAATTATTCAAACCAGAACTCAGGACATGAGATCAGGGTTTGGGGTTCTGCATACTGGGGATACAGTCTTTTTAGATCTGACGCTAAGGGATATGGGATATTTAGGCAGTGGAGGGGCTATGGGACACAGGTGTCATATTTACGCAGACTGATGGACCTCTTGACCAACTGCTTGGGGCTGATGCTTTTGCCTCCTGTCTTCTGCAGCCTCACCAAGCATCCTTTACTGGACCAACAGAACACCAGATCATTTCCACACACCTAGTCCATAGCACTCAAGAGGCCTGATTCTAAAACCACAGGCACTTACTGAGGGTGATTGCAAAGCAAACAAACAGTCACAGTCATGGCCTGCTTGACTCCATCCAGAAGGTCAATGTCCTGAGCATCCTGCCACAGTCATCTTGCCTTCACAGGACTCCCTACCCAGATCCAAGAATAGAGCACCAAATCCCAAGACTTCCTATGGCCTAGGTGATGTGTTCATGGAGACAGATCACAGCCACCAGACTTGGGAGCATATTGTCCCCAACGACAAGATCGAGAAAAGACTCCCAAGGTGTTTCATCAATTTGAAGACAGGAGAGGACTTACTAGCTCCAGAGCCTAAAGCCTGTGAGAAAGGCTTGGGGGAGTGCAGTCCTCCCCAGCCTGAGGCCTCAATGCTTCCAGCTACCTCAATGATTTAGCCACCACTGGGAGTCAGTCCTCACATGATATGCCAGGAAATGACAGGCTGCCAGAAAGCTGTCTGAAGGAAATCACAAAGAATATTATAAAATATCTGAGCCTTAGCAGGAAAGACAAGGAGCAAGGGGATTCTCTGAAGAACGAAAGCCCTCCCCCACTGTCGACTGTGCAGATGCAGGGGGCAGTCACAAGAGAAGAGCTCTTCTGCACTATGGCCCCTGAAGTACAGGCCTTCATGAATGCTGTGGTACAGACCCTGGTGAACTGGCTAGACCTTAACGTAGAGGACCCACCAAAGGTTCAAGGGCGTAACGTGGAACCTCTGACATCCCATCTGGGTGGCTCTTCCTGCTCCTCTGAGGGTCTCTATAAGCCAGACTAGAAGAAGAATGAGCTGTGATCACACCAGCACCCAGGATCACAACCATCAATCCTTGTACTGGGGAATCAGAGACAAACATCAGTCGGGTGTTGATGCCCAGACAGCCTGTGATCAACATCAGGGCAGAGTGAAGAGAGGAATCGTCTCTGACCATCCATGCAGGCCCATGCAATACAAGTATAGGGTCATGGGAGATGGACAGCAATCAGGCATTGCTGCTCAAACAGCCTGTGACCCAGATCATATCAGAGTGAAGTACCAAATGGTCTGTGGTCCCCATACCATCCCCAAGAGACACAATCCTCCATTTATACCCAGACTGGAGACAAGCATCAGTCAGGTGATGCTGCACAGAGAACCAGGGACCCTAAGAGCATAGGCCAAGGAGCAGGTGCCACCTGTGCCTTTGCTCATCAGGAAGTTTCCCAAAACATATCCCATCTACCCAGACATTGTCTCCTCCATATTCCTGGTAATAAACATTGAATTTCTCTCCTGCAAAAAAAAAAAATTTTTTTCCTATTGGAACTCCTCCTATTGGCTCCTTCTCAGATCGGCACCGCTTCCTAGCTCATGTTCATGTCTCCTTTTTCTCTTTTCTTTCATTGGAAATAGATTATTTTCGCATACAATATACCCCAAGTACAGTTTGCCCTCACTCTGCTTCCCCCAGCTACTCCCTACCTCTCCTTCCAACCATATCCACTCAATTTCTGTCTCTCCTTAGAAAAGAACAGGCGTCTGTTCTAAGAAATAACCACCGTTGGCAGATCTCTGTAAGTTCGAGGCCAGCCCGGTCTACAAAAGTGAGTCCAGGACAGCCAAGGCTAAATGGGGGAAACCCTGTCTCAAAAAAACCAAAAGCAAAAACAAAAACCCAGAAATAACCACCATACATGACAAAATAAAATGTGTCACATATAAATTGGACAAGGCAACCCCACAGAAGGGAAAGGAGCGTTAAGAGCAGGCACAAGAATCAGAGACCCATTCTTTCACACTTTCAGGTGTCCCATAAAAATACTAACCTGAAAGCTATAATATATCGACAGATGACCTGGTGCAGACCTATAGGCTTTGAACTTTTTCAAACCTGCTTTATTTGTGGTTTTTCAATGCTTATACATCCCTTTCAACCTACCCACCCTAGGTAGGAGAGAAAAGAAGTTAATGGGAGCAGGAGAAGTTGGCCTTTTTAGACTCAGTTCCTTGGAGCTGGCTTAGTTGGCAGGATTCCAGCAGATGGGTTAAACAGCACACCAGCAATTCTGCAAAGGTGGCTGCAACCACAGCAGGGAGAAACTGAAATAGCAGTTGGAACCTGGAGCATCAAGGTGTTCTCTCCAGCGTTTGTCTCTAAGAACATCTGAAAATGCAGCGATGAACAGCAAAACAATAGCAAACTATGCAAAGACCAAAAAGCCCAGCTTCTTGTTTAGATAGATAGATAGATAGATAGATAGATAGATAGATAGATAGATAGATACATACATACATACATACATACATACATACATACATGATAGATAGATAAATAGATAGATAGATAGATAGATAGATATCATCTCAGAGTTTATACTAGAATGTGAGTCAGCAAAGACCATGTCTCTGCAAGAGGCAGTTCATCTTCCAGTAAACCAACATCATGTGTTTTCTCACAAGTCTGTTTCCAGAGGACAAACACCACACACCCTCACACAAGTCTGTTTCACATCCCACACTGGGATCAAAACAAAAACATTTTTATATCCACTACATAAACCTGTGCAGGCTCTGTTCTTGTTGCTTTAGTCTCTGTGAGTTAATAGGAGCCTCCACCCACTCTGGCTCTTACACTCTTTCCATCTCCTCTTCCATTGGGTCTCCTGAGATTTGAGGAGAGGGATTTAATGGAGACATCGCATTTAGAGCTCTATGGAGACATCACATTTAGATTTCTGTTTCATATCTCTCTCTCTCTCTCTCTCTCTCTCTCTCTCTCTCTCTCTCTCTCTCTCTCTCCTCTCTTTCCTCTCTCCCCTCTCTCCTCTCTCTATCTCTCATCTCTCATCTCTCTGTGTGTCTCTGTGTGTCTCTGTGTCTCTGCGTCTCTCTGTGTCTCTGTGTCTCTGTGTCTGTCTGTCTGTCTGTCTGTCTCTCTCTCTCTCTCTCTCTCTCTCTCTCTCTCTCTCTCTCTCTCTCTCTCCTCTATCACCTATCTTTCCTTCCCTCTCTGTGTAATGGCTGGCTGTGGGTCTCTGCATCTAAGTCAGCTGCAGGAGGAAGCATCCCTGATGACTAGATAAAGCACTGAACTCTGAGTATTGCAGGATACCATTAGGAGTCTTCTATTGATCATGCTGTTGTCTTTAAGTGCACTGGATTCTATCTTGCAGTGATGGAGGGCGGAAAGGTCAACATCTGTCTCCCTTAGTGTAGCTTCTGGAGGGGATGGGCACAAGGGGAAGGCACAGTCCTCTGGTGTCATACTCACCTACTTCCATCATTGTGCAGTTAGTGTTAATCATCCCATCATTACAGAGAGAAGCAACCAAAGTCTTCAAGTTCTTTTTGGATGAGCCAACCCTATGAAGATCACACTCTAAAGTCTACCTCAGTATCTTTTCCCTGATTTATACCATGGTGACCTGGATGTTGCTGTACATATTGGTGTGCAGAGACACCAGAGAGTAACTTTCACAAGTCTCAAAGTCAGAGCACGAGTGTGCGGGTGATTTGGCATCCTTGCATTCATAGTTGGGAGAATCCTGTCCAGTGGGTGCCTATGTACGGAACAGAAAGCATCCAGCCCTTGCAGCCCCAGCTGAACCTGCTGCAGGCTGAGGAGGAGCTAAGCTTTCCAACACCATTTCCTGGATGACAGGGAAATATCGCCTGCCCTGATTCTTGCCTTGTTCTCTGAATACAGCAAGAACCAGGAAGTAATCTACAGAAAATGAGCCCATGGGTATGATGTTTAAGGCCCCAGTTCCATATTTTAGTAAATATATTTCTGAGAAGAGAGCCAATATTCAAAAGGGGTAAATGTCTTCATTCCAGTGGGATGTGCAGTTAATCTCTGCAAGTGCAGTTTGACAGCACAATATCAGTTATTCCTCTGTCATGGAAATGAGGTTGATTTTGTTCAGTTATGGTGCTAAGGGAGAACTGGGGCTGTGTTCGGCTCAGCAAATACTCCAGTGACAAGCTCTATCCCAAGCCCAAGAAATGCAGCCTTAGCTCTTGGGAAGAAATTTCCCCATTAAAATGATGCAAAGGTCACTTTATAGTCACTTGTGATTTGACTCTATCCAAGACCCTTATAAGAAAATTTATGAACATCTCATTTGTTTCTTATTTGTAAAATGATGAATAAAAACCTATGTCCTTGTGCTAGCTTCCTTCTGATGACACAGATGTGTCATATAATTATAAATTTACATTCTTAAAATACTTAATATTGCTAAAAGGCCATGGAGATTCAATTATAATCAAATCACAGCAGGCTTTCCTCACAGAAATAAACAAGTTGATTCCAGAGTGGATGTGAAAATTCAAATGACCTAAAGCAACCAGAGAAGTTATAAAAGAACTAAAGGTGTCCCATTACCTCAAGGACAAAGGAAAATTGAAGCTACAGAGAAGGTGTGACATTAGCAGAAAGACAGGCGTGTATGTAGGTCAGTGCAACTGCAGACCGAACCAGTGCATAATTAGTGCATAGTTGATCTGAAGATGCTATTTTGGGAAATGAAAGGTTTCTATTTCAGCAATGCAGAAAGGACTGTCAACTACAAAATAGTGTACTTGCACTGGACAGTGAATCATGATCCCAACATACTTACCCATGTCCCATTTTCCATTTTGACTTGCAGGCTCTGTGAGAGATGGACACTGTCTGCTGGGTGAGACCAATGCATTGTAGGATGATTTCTACTGCAGCTTGGCTTCAGGTGCTTCCTTCTGGTCACAGATAGCTGTCTTTCTTTCTTTCTTTAGTTTTTCAAGACAGTGTTTCTATGTGTAGCCTTGGCAGTCCTGGACTCACTTTGTATACCTGGCTGGCCTTGAACTCACACTGATCCGCCTGCCTCTGCCTCCCACATGCTAGAATTAAAGGAGTGCGCCATCACACCTGGATACTGGTGACTTTCTTATGTACTATTCAGGCATGTAACTAAAACCAAAAATATAAAATCATTTAAAGAAAACAAGTGAATCTTTAAGTCTGAAGGAAGTCATTCTATATAAGGCAGAAAAGTGAAAGCCAAGACAGATAAACTTGATGACATAAGAAAAATGGTCATGTGTGGGCATGTGCAATTGTATGTGGGTGTCCGTGTAGGTTTGTAGACACATGAGTGTGAACCCAGGGGTCAACTTTGAGAGTCATTTCTTAGAAGCCATATTGTTTTTGAGAAAGGGTTTCTCTGTGGGACGCGGGGTTCATCAATTTGGCCAGGCTGGCTAGTGAGGCTCACTGTGTTCACATCCCCAATGCCGCCAGGATTACAAACCCACATTGCCACACACATAGCTTTTCACGTGGCATCTGTGGATTGAACTCTTCTGCTTCAGTGGCACCCGCTTTATTGTCCACCTCCATGTGCCTTCAAATCAAGTTCTCTCTAAGTGCCATAAAGTGCAGACAAATGGATGCAACAATATATGTGATAAATATGCATGATATAAGATCAAATAAAAATATATGTCCTAGGAAGTGGGACAAAGGTTCAGTGAAGACATTTTAAAGGTAAGTATTGACTAGAAAAAGGCCACACTCCACCTGGGTAATTTGGTGGGGAAAGTCGATTAAAATCCACCATGATGACCCCTTTCCTGAACATACAATGAGAGTGTTCAGCACGCGAACTCTGAGAGTCACAGATACATGGGAACTTGTGGTGGGAGTGTGAGCATAGCTGGTCTTAACCTTGGCTAGTATGGCTCTAGATGCAGGAGCCAAAGTTGAAGTATGAAGACTCAGCTTGTGGCAAGTCCCGTGCGTTTTACACCCCTCCTTGAGAAGCTGGGAAGTTTAAGTCAAAGTTCCTCATTTTCAGAGTCTTCCGTGAGCACCTCCCTGTGAACTCCAGGCCTTCACCTTCCTCAGCGGTGTTGGACTCATGAGGGCCCTCGACACTGGGTTCCAATCTTAAGCATCAGTGACCTCAGAGATGTGCCAGTGTGGACTGCCATTCTACCCAGCCTGGCCGGTTCTACTCACAGAAAGATGGACCCCAGGATCACCTTCTGCCCACAGGATACTACAGCATAAGAAAACCCTGACATGAATAGAAACAGATGCTGAGACTCACAGCCAAACATTGGGCAGAACGCAGACAGCCCTGTGGAAGAGTGGGAGGAAGGATAGAAGAGCCTGGAGGGAACAGTAGCTCACACGAAGACCAACAGATCAGCTAACCTGGTCCTGAGGGGAGCGGGCAGCTGTGGGCTTGGAGAAACAGAAACATCAACCAAGGACCATGTTCCAACTGGACCTGGGCCACATATGTATCTGATGGGCAGCTTGAGCCTCTTGTGGGTCCCATAGTAACAGAAGGGGGAGCCCTGTCTGACAAGGACTTTTTTGCATGTTTTCTGTCACTTCTGCTTGGTGGGGCTTCCTCACCAGGCCACCTTGGTAGAGGATGCATTCAGTCCTGATGTGACTGGACATGCTAAGATTGGCAGGTGGGGGAGAGCTTCCCTTTTCTCAATGAAAAAACATAACTGATGTGCATATATACACATTAAATTCATCTCAATCCACTAATTCAAACATTAGGCCCTACTTAATGCTAAAACACAAATAGACACAAGTCACAAACCCTCTGAGTTGCCAAACTCCCCCACAAAGCCATCAAGCTCACCACAGTCTAAAGGAGAATTCTCACCTCCAGCTCTCATGTCATCCAAATCCAAATCAAAACACACATTTCCTCACATTCTCAGACACACAGGCTCCTTAAAAGACACAGACACACACACACACACACACACACACACACACACACACACACTTCATTCCATAACAAATAAATCATATACAGCTTAATAATAGTCTTTGCTGTGATTTTTTTTCTCTCGTCTGATCTCACACAATGATTTTTGTGATTATTTCCACTATTGAGTTCATTAGAAGACACAAGATTGAATTATAAAAGGCCTATTATTCAGTTATTCAAAGTTGCTAACGTCACTGTCCATTAATAGAACTTTAACATGAAGGCTGGCTGAACTTTCTGCTTACATGGGAAACTGTGATAATCTTAACCACACTAGGAGGGAGATGCCTTCTGGGGCAGAATCCTTCAGAGCATCCTGGAAGCCTGGAGCTCCAGAGAAAAGGAGAGACAAACAGTGCACTGTGGGTGCTTCCAGGCCTTGTCACAGAACCTGTGTGGCCATCCCTCTTAAAACCAGGGATTATGACCATTTCCAATCTTTGCATTCAGCATCCTCACCCAAAAATGTTGAAGAGGTCTGACCTAAAACAACCCCTCCCCTGCTGGCCACAGAGCTTTGGATCACATTTGTCTCCTCAATGCTTTCCAAGAGCAGTGAGTCATCTCCCAGACCATCTGAAAGTTACATTTAAAAACACTTCTAGAAAATAATTCAGACCCAGGAGATGTGCCAGACTCTGAATGTGCCCAGTCCTTTCTGTGACCTCCACTGTGTGAAGTTCACCTGCGTCACACTGAGAGGAGGTGGACATGGGAGTAACCCTGCACCACCACACCTTTCAGTGTAGCTGGCTCTTTACAGAGAACAGAGGCTCCATGCAGAGCCCTGTGGAGGTGAGCTGTGCAGCACCTCTGGACACCAGGCTCTCTCCTCACAAAGCGAGAGCAGAGATTAGCAGGGACCAGTTCAAACTCAGGTGTCAGGGCCAAGCTGATATCCCTGCTGGAGCTGCTCAGAGTGGTGGTTCTCAACCTGTGGGTCGCGATCCTTTTGAGGGTTGTATATCAGATATAGTTTGTATATCTTGTATTTACATGACAATTTTCAGGAATATCAATTTTACAGTTATGAAGCAGCAACAAAATAATTTATGGTTGGGGGTCACCACAACATGAGGAACTGTGTGAAAGGGTCTCAGCATTAGGAAGGCTGAGAACCACTGCCTTAGAGGAAGGAGATTGGGCACAAAAGACAGAAGGGAAAGAAACAACATTATTCTTTTCATTAAATGGCTCCTGTTTGCACTGAGTGAAGTGAACATAACTTCCCAGCAGTATTTGAGCATGATGTCTAAAGAAATGGCTTCCAACCTCAACCCCTTCCATGTGTGCCCTGTGCCCAAGGACTGGCAACAAGTCTCAGTGTCCACTGTGGTATTCTTAGGCACACTGAGACAGGCACTTCTGGGGCAGACCCCTTGAATATATCCTTCCACTAGTTTTAGCATTCACCATATCAGAGAAAGCTGAGCATTGCCACAGGCAGTTGTGTCTGTCATTTCTGTTTTTGTTTTTTTTTTTGTTTTTTTGTTTTTTTGTTTTTTTTGTCATTTCTGTTCTTAAGGTGTGTGCAGCAGGAACTTAAATTGAGCATGCCCAGGAGTGCACTAAACTCTTCCTTAAGCATGCTTAGGAATGCAGTGAACCCCTGTACTGAGGATTCTCAGGATACCAGGGTCTTCCTCCATGGAGCATGGAGGACCACGCATCGACCTGTTTGTCCAGGCTCCCTGAGTAAAGTCTCCGTGCTTAACTGATGGAGCAGAGCATGGCCTTGCAAATACGATGCCTGTGTTCTCCTCACTCCATCAGCTAATACACCTCTCTTCTCTCTTTTCTCTCAGTTTCTGCTTTTTCTGTTGCAAATACAAGTCAGGAGCTTGGATGATGGGGCCATGCTTGACCAGCATGAGCATAACATTGTGGCTGGTGATGCAGGAAGCTACAGGAGCAGGGAACTAGGAGCTAAAATCAGCACCTGCAGGAAGGGTGCAGGAACTTGTACCCTGAGTTCCACTGGTGTCCGTGTGGGAACAGGCTCACATCCCCATGGCGCTCAGGCCTGGCTCCTTTCTGTGCCTCTCAGTCCTTGTGAGGCTGATCCTTGCTCCCCACAATTCAACAACCACAGAGATGGATGGGTTTTTTCTTCTTCATCACTTGAAAGTAGGACAAAGGATGGAGACTGTAACTTTTAAAATACTGCACTTACTCAGTACTGAGTCCTATCAACAGCATCCCTTATCCCCTTTGTAAATGCATTTTGGGTCAGGAAAAGCCATTCTCAATATGAGCCAGACCGGGAGAGGTGGCCAAGCTCTCCTTGGGAATCTGAGAGTAATTCTGAAGGAGTCATCACATTGAGCTATTGCTGCTTCCTCTACCTGGAGTCAGAACTGCGTATCTTTGCACTGAGGTCAGGATCTCACTGAGCTCCACATTCATTCCCTGCAAACTTAAGTCCCTAGGAAACTGTCTAACACATGTCAGCAAGATCTCCCACATCTGACTGCACGTTTGCTGTCCTTACTGAACAGACATCACTACAAACATATTGATGGCACAAGCACATCCACAGACACCCCCTTCCTACCTGTCCAACATGATACACTAGGTACAATGACCCCCCCCAGGGCAAACCCTGCTGCCACCTCGCACACACAGCAAACTATGATGCCCTTCTAGATACCACCCAACTGCTGCTGGACCACCGCACACTAGGAACGGGGCTCGGAACCAGGTCCTCTTTAACATGGCTCCCCAACATTGACACTAAAAATAAACTACTATTCTTTAAGCCATGTTAACTAGACTCATCCCTGTTCACCTACCTTCTAAACTTACAGGTATCAGGGCTCTTTGACACCTCCCTCAATGACAACCCACATGCAATGCCAGATATCAGGCACTAGTGGATACCTTTCCATGCCCACTGCCACCCGACTTATAGGCCTCCCTATTGCCACCTCATGTCACATACGGGTACCAGGCTCTGCTTGAAGCCTCCTTGATGGCTGACACAACATCAGACCCTGATGGACACCCTCATATCTCCACCATCTATAAACTTCTGGATATCAGGGCTCTGTATTAACCATTCAGCCAACGTTTAGGGATTTATGCAAAAATGAGAAACACATGTATCTCATTTGTGTGAAAATAAGTGGCTTTCATCTTTAAATAAACAGTAAAATGATATACATGCAATATTATTTTAAAAACAAATTGATAGTGTTTTACAGTAAATATTTGATTGGCACACTTTTATTACAAATACAGACATTCTTCGGGGCGTGTGAACGGTTTTTTTGGTTGAAAACAGTCATGAGTGGAAGAAGCTCAAAGCATCCCTGCTCTTCACCACAGAGAAAGACAGCCTGCTGCCCTGTGGGTCACAGAGAAACTGTCAATCACCATGGTACTGGAAATCCTCAGGTTTATGGGAGATGGGCACTGACACTGGGCCCCCAGATTCCCCAACGTCAGAATGTACTACTACGAAAATGCCCCACAGGCCCCACAGAGCCCTTTGCCACCCAGCTTCAGAGTGTGAGCTATCCTGAGTCCATAGGACCTGAAAGAGCCATGGCGGTATATGTGGGGTGGCAGCCCTGTGGTGTTCAGCCTGCTACCCAGCAATACATTCAGGATGACCCCTCTATGGACCACCATCTTTAATACATGTTATAGATAAGAGATTTCCAGATGTGCCACCTTCCTGCCATCAAACTCCAGAATATACTGCTTGGTGCCAGGCCCTGCTAGAGTGAAGAGAACCAAGACCCCCTGTTCAGATGTAACCAATAGTCCACGCGGCCGGGAGGGAGGACTGGTGCAGAACCTCTCACATGCACTCTGGTGCCCATGGTTTTGTTACTGCCCCTTAGCAAGATGGCAGAAGACACACAGAAGAAGCAGATGCAGGCTGTCCTGATGAGACCTAATAGACTGTAGCCACACAGTGGGGGTAGGAGAGTGACCCCTATCAGAGGTCTAGGGGAGGGGAATAGGCAGAACAGAAAGGGTGGGAAGATAAGTGCAAGGGATAACAATTGGGGTATAATGTGAATAAATTATAATAAATAATATATACATTTTATCAAAAAGCACTGGCTGAAGTCAGTTCTTAGCACCCATGTGGCAGCTCACAACTGTCTATAGCTCCACTTCCAGAGTGATCTGACACCTTTACAAATATATATTCAAGGAAAACACACATGGGGAAAAAATAGAAATGAAAAATGAATGAATAAATATAAAGAAAAATAAAATACTGATTTCAATACTACAATATTATCATGCAAATGAAAAAGTGAAACTTTAGGCTTAAAGTATACAACTGGTTGAGGTTGAAACATTTCATGTTATAATAATGAACAAATATGGACCTGCAGACAGAAGACATCCTGAAAGCTAAAATCCCTGAGAAACAACTCTGGTCACATAGAAAACCCACTTTATCAAACACTATGAACCTCATGGACTCAAGCAGACATCTTCCAGGAGGCAGAGATGCTCTGCGGTTCAGAGAGAGGGAACATTATATGGATGGAGCTCTATCTCTGCATCCAGAAGGGTAAAGCAGGGAAATCAGGAGGCAAGAGGCTCTGCTGGGATGGAGGCTGGGGAGAGGGTGTGGCACATGCCCGCAAACACACACACACACACACACACACCACACACACACACACACACACACACTCCTGCCAGGAACCCTTTATGATGAGCAGGCCACAGCTGTGTGAGGTGGCCTGAGTCCTCTTGACAAGTCTCACACTGCACTCCCAGGACTCGGTGGCCTGAGAGCTGCGCTGAAATGCAGAAGATGGAGAATTGTCTCCTTCTGCTGAAAAGCATGAGTGACTCGTGGAGGAGCCCCAGCGCCATGTTCACCGCAATGGACATGACCTTCAGTGTTCTGTGTGGAGTGGGGCTCTTCTTCCTACTAATCCCACTCCTGAAAAATGACCCAGTGTACCACCACCTGGGAGCAAAGGGAGCACCCCAAAGGTAAGGGAAGCCTTGGTTGAAGCAAACTGGAGCGTGCATTCTGTAGTTCAGTACTGGTTCTTTCACACTGGCTAGTCAAGTAGAAAGACAGTTGAGAGGAAAGCTCCAGAAAGTCCAGCTCCTCATTCTACAGGGGCTGGCAGTCAAGACAAATGTGAGAGTGGCCCTGAGGTGTCTGCCTGAAGCCCTCAGACCATCTCTACAGGGTGGCAGAGAGGCCTCTAAGGAAGAGCATTGCTACATGAGCAGACTGCATTTCTGAGACAGTGGGGACACAGGACAATTCTGAGAAAGTGGCATCTGCCCTCTGCTCAGACATAAGTTTTTGTTTGTGGTGGGCTGGTGTGAAGAGGTGATGAGACCAAGGGCCTCAGATCAAGTCTCCAGTCACCTTTGGTCTGAGGAAGCACATCTCACCTGACAGTCCACAGGCAGAAGCAACACTCAGCCTTGGGCAGGATCCTGTCTGAGGAACACTGACCTGGGACATCCACAGGAAGTGTGACACAAAAAGGCAGCTCCTTCTATTTATTGTTTTTTCAACAAAACCAAAACGAAATGTGTTTATGCACAGTACAAATGAATCTAGGATGGATGAGAGAAAGCTCTCTGGGAAATGAAGATTTCATGTTATCCTTGACCACAGAGGACAGGCAGCCTGTCTAGCAGAGAAAGGAAGGAGCCAGCTCATTTTTGTTGTTTCTCACTGTCAGGAGGTGAAAAGGGGGCAGAGCAAGACCAGGAAGAGAACTGCTGCTGTGAAAGGTAGGCCTCTGCTTCCTATGGAGACGATTCCATCAGCCCTGCCCCTCAGTGAGGAGAGCCATGAGGAGAGCCAGGCTTCTGAGGACATGAGATGCAGAGCACCAAGAAGGAAGAGGGGGTTGCTGGGCAGCAAATCAGAATCAGGGAAATTGCCCAGGTTCTGTGAAAGAATGAAGCTGTTGTTCCCCTGGGAGTGGTGCTGTCCATGGAGCGCTGTTCAAGGCAGTGGGGTGATGCTGTGCCTCTGTATGGGGGACTCTCTGTGTCACCCAAGAACAGGGAGCTTCCAGCCAGCCAATGACATTTCTTTCAGATGATGTATCCTGTGTTCCTCACAGTGTTGTGAAGGGAATGACAGGACTTGAGGGAGAAACAAGAGAGGTGAAAACTGGAGAGACAATGGCCCACATTCCACCTGTGCAGTGTCAGGATTCTTGGTCCTTAGACTACGGCAGCTGGACATGTAAATCCTAGCTTGAATGGGCTCTAAGAGGGGTCACTTCTACAGTCCCATGGAAAGTAAGTCCTTTGACACATTCTCCATAACATGAGCATATTTTCCAGGTGGTAGACATGACAGAAAGCATTCAGAGGATGCTCAGAATACATCACGCCCTGGGGAAATATAGAGAGTCTAACAGTGTGAAATTATTCAAACCAGACCTCAAGATATGAGATCAGGGAAGCCAGCCCTTCATATTAGAGATACTAAGCAGTGTGGGATTGGAACACAGCCCTGTTCCATCTGACGCTAAGGAATCTGGCCTAGGGAGGCAGTGGAGGGGCCTCTTGACCATCTGCTTGCGGTTGATGCTTTTGCCTCCTATCTTTGCAGCCTCACCAAATATCCGTTAACAGACTCCACGCCACACCATTTTTGGAACTCTAATAAGAAACAGCTTCCCCTCTCTCATATGCTGTCTTACTGGAAAGTTTTTGCAGGGTCTTATACAGCAGAAACGTAGCCGACTTTTCCGGGTCAAGTCCTCTGTGCTCTCTGAGTCGGTGGTGGCTACAGCCTGGCTTTCCAGGACACGTTCCTCTGCAGGACATAAGACTGTGAGGTTCAGTGATGCACATGACCCTCCCTCAGCTCTTCCTCAGACTCAAGGACCTCCACAGCAGCTTTCCCAGGCCCAGCCCTTGCCCCAGCAACCTATGACATGACACTTCATAGATGTGACTGAGGTCCAGGAACTGGACAACCTACTAAGCGCTACACCACACCTAACACCTTCTTCATCCAAAAGTAGGACCTGTGGAAGAGCACATCCTACCACTGACACAAGGACACGGGCATCCCTCCCTGCTGAAAATCAGCCCTGACTGCAGTGACTTAATTGGAAAGAAACTCTAGATTCCAATATCCAAAGAAGGCAAGCAGCCATCAGCCAGCCCCCTGACAACTTGCCCTGGGGCATTCTGTCCATTGAAGCTATCAGGTCAGCTGCCATCCTTCCTGAGCACTGTCAGACCCTCTAGCACCAGGAAGAGCCACAGAATGGAAAAACAAGGTGACTAAGATGGGAGATGAGGAACACCCATCAGATCCTTCCCAACCAAAGAAATGAAGATTCAGGGACAGTTCCCAGCACAGTCGTTGGCAGTCCCACAACAGACCCAACCTCTCCTACCCTGCCCTGCCCTCCATCCTTGACTCCAAAATCTGCAAGTTGAGACATATGATGTGGCCCATGCCCTGGGGCATGCCCTTAAAGAAGGGGCCAGCAAAAGGTAACACACATGAATCCATTAAGAAAGGCCTATGTGATGGGGCTGAATACCCACATTATAATTCAAGCAACATACCTGTGAAAATTCTGGAACCCAGAAACCCTGCAATGAGGACAGATCAGCTGTCCTATGTGGACACCACCCAGGACCTTTCCTTCCTTGACCCAAAGACTCAGATGAATCTGGAATCAAATATTAAGAAGCTTCCTGTGTAAGGCAGAGGGAGACCATCTCTACAGACTCTTGAGTCAAGGATCTCATCCCACCAGCGCTTCCAGTCTCATCCCTTCCCTAGCGTTTCTTTCTCTCCTAACCCACCTGTGTTTCCTAGTCTGGATACTATCCCAAGGCTGCCATGATCCTGGAGAACTTGCATCCCTGAGATCCAAGAGGAACAGGGGGAGAAACTGTACCAGCCACCAGGCTACAGATGCCTCTGTCTGCAAAAGCACCTTCAGAGGTTCAGGAGACCCAAAGAGCTTGTCCACCTGCTGACAGCCAATGTCCTCAATGGCCCATCCAGATGCACAACAGAGACACCTGAGTGCTAAGACCCGTGCTTTCTGCTTCCAGGCAAAAGCCCAGCAGAGCAAGACTATCTGAGGAACTGAAGGAGGCAGCCTGCCTAACTGCCAGCCCAAGAATGGCCAAGCATGCACCATGGAAGTGGTATGAGACTGTGACCTCAGGGCATCCCTGCTGGAGTGAGACAGTGATGGGCCATCAAAAAAAAAGGGGGGGGGGAGGCTGGATCCACCTCTTAAGTGGCCAACAAAACTAAAGATCAGAAGTCAAAAAAAAAAAAAAAAAACACATCCTGTGTGAAAAGTGAGTCAGGGATCCAGGGAGATTCCCAATAGCCAAACCATCAACAACAATTTCAGAGACTTTGAGGATGTAGATGCCAACAGAAGCCCAAGCCATTTCCAAGCACTTAGTCAACAGCACTCAAGAGGCAGAGCTCAAACCCTTAGGTGCTTACTTAGAGTGAATTCAAATCAAAGGAGCAGCCACAGTCATGCCCTGCTGGGCTCCTTCCAGTGGGTCAAATCCTGTGCATCCTGCCACAGTCATCTTGCCTTCACAGGACCCTCTACCCAGATCCCAGAATAGATCCCCAAATCCCAAGACTTCCCAGGGCTAGGTGATGTGTTCCTGGGGAGAGATCACAGCCAGGAGTCTCAGAAGCTCAGAATCCCCAAAGACAAGATTCCAGAAAAGACTCTCCAGGAATTTCTTCCAGAGAATTTATGTGATCCAGACCCAAAGGCCAGGGAGAAAGACTTGGGGGAGTGCAGTCCTCCCAAGCTTGTGGCCTCAGTACCTCCACCCAGATCAAGGGTATATCAACAACCGGGAGTTGTTCCTCCCTTGATAAACTAGGAAAGGGACAGGCTCTGCCAGAAAGCTGTTTGAAGGAAATCACAAAAAAATAAAAATAAAAATAAAAATAAAAAAATAAAATAAATAAATCTACAATATCTAAGCCTCAGCACAAAAAACAAGGATCACGGGGATTCTCTGAAGGGTGAAAGCCCCCATTGTAGACTGTGCAGGCACAGGAGGCAGTCACAAGAGAAGAGCTCTTCTGCACTATGGCCCCTGAAGTACAGTCACTCATGAATGCTGTGGTACAGACCCTGGTGAACTGGCTAGACCTTAATGTAGAGGACCCACCAAAGGTTCAAGGGTGTAATGTGGAACCTCTGACATCCCAGCCGGGTGGCTCTTCCCGCTCCTCTGAGGGACTCTATAAGCCAGAGAATAGCAGACCAGAGAGAAGAATGAAGTGTGATCACACCAGCCCCCAGGGTCACAACCATCCTTTCTTGTACTGGGAAATCAGAGACATTAAATCAGTCGGGTGTTGGTGCCCAGACAGCCTATGATCAACATCAGAACAGAGTCAAGAGAGAAATAGTCTCTAACCATCCATGTAAGACAAATATAGGAGCATGGGAGAGAGACAGCAATCAGGCATTGCTACTCAAACAGCCTGTGACCCAGATCATATCAGAATAAAGTATCAAATGGACGGTGGTCCCCATACCATCCCCAAGAGACACAATCCTCCATTTATACACAAAGAGACTGGAGACAAGCAGCAGTCAGGTGATGCTGCACCGAGAAATAGGGACCACAAGCAGACCCTAAGAGCATAGCCTAAGAGCTGGTGCTACCTTGGCCTTTGCACACCAGGAAGTTTTCCAAAAGATGTCCAATCTGTCTAGCCATTTTTCTGATGGTTTCTTGGTAATACACATTGACTTTTTCCTTGCAAAGAAATTTTTTGGATCACATTTGTCTCCTGTATGCTTTCCAAGAGCATCATGTCGTCTCCCAGACCACCTCAAAGTTACAATTAAAAACACTTCTAGAAAAAAAAACAAAGAGGCCCAGGAGATGTGCGCAGACTCTATATCTAGAGTCCTTTTATGACATACACTCTGTTAAGTTCACCTACTTCAAACTGAGAGGTCTGTTTATAAAGGTCACTCTCCAAAGAAAGATCGCTCTACCAACAAATGTTACCCTGCCAGCAAAGACAGTTCAGAAACCTTTTTAAACATTTCACTATACCTTTGAGGCTTGATAGTCTGGTTCCCCTAAATCTCTTTTCCTTTCCCAAACCTCTGGCACAACGGGAACTCCACTGACTCCTACCAGGAAGAGGCTCCTGCCCAGCAGCGTCTGCTGCCACTCTCGGGATTCTCAGTCCATGTCCCCACTCAAACATGTCCTAGGAACCCTCTTGTCACAACACACACTGACACTGCTGTCTCCCAGCACCGTGATGATGATCAAATGAGACACACAACATCAAATAGGAAGCAGACAAGCTTTCTTTAATGAGGTGCAGCAACCACACCCCACACATAAGAGCACTTGCTCCTTCAAGTTACGATCTGTTTGTTCCCAGTGAAACCCATCATCAGTGGGAGCATCCAAAGTCTGACACCTGTTACCACCCAAGCACTAGAGGCCCCAGTGGGTTACGTGAACCATGCTCAGAACACACATCACTCTATAATTGAGCAAAATCAGCTCACAGCTTATGGTAGAATAACAAATGTCTGATAGTCCTAAAAACTCAAGTGCTTTTGTACACATAGGACACAAGGACACAAGCGCAATACACAAACGTGCTAGGAGCTCACCACAGGACAAAGCCCTGGCTCTTTATCCCATGTGGCCTGTAGAAACTGCAGCTCATTGCCCCTGCAGA
The DNA here is from genome assembly GCF_903995435.1 of Acomys russatus. NCBI lineage: Eukaryota > Metazoa > Chordata > Mammalia > Rodentia > Muridae > Acomys > Acomys russatus. The sequence goes on from NC_067139.1 coordinate 36,760,722, forward strand.
GCACTGCTGCCATCACAGTATCTCCAGCCTGGGGAAATTTTGCAGCCAGATTCCAGTCCAGAGCTAACAAGCAATATAACCAATGTTCTCTATCTCAAAACAGCTACTATAGGCAGGTGCTCCAATAAATAACTCTCACAAAAGATAGCTCATTCATCTTAACCTTTTTTAAACTGGATCCCAAAGCCTCTTCTAGGATGAATTGAAGTGAATTTCTTTCCACATATTTACCTCATTGATATCATCCAGAGTGTAATCAGACAAAATAATTACACCACTAATTTGAGTAGAGAAAGTTGTTTTCAGTAAAGGAATGCTAACTATTGAGCGGAGAATGTGAAGACAAAACAAAGGTAACAACCTCAGAAAACAGCTTCCTTCCTAGGATGAGGGGAAGGAGCCTAAGGTGGGAATCTCCTTCAGGCTCTGATGCAAACCCAAGCAGGAAGAGCATACTGCGGGGACTGGGGCCTTGCCAAGTACATCGAGTTAGATCCACCAAGATTATTTGTCAGAAGAGCAGAACGCTGAGACAAGAAACCATTGGAACATTGTCTGGATTTCTTGCAGAAACTAGTTTTTCTAGAAACTTTCTATTTGTTGTTCACCCAGGATTAATGTTTCAAAGGAAATATGCCTTGATGTAAAGAGGTCAGAGGTGGGAGTCAGAATTAGAGCCAGGGAAGGAGAATTAGAGGCAGACTGCCAAAACTTATTTTCATAAGGAATGAAGGGGGATGGGTATGAACTTGGTGTGTTCGGGCAGAGAACAGCACACACAGCTGGGTTGAAGCTGCAGTGCTTATGTGATGCCTCCTCCAGCTCTGGTTTTCAGTGAGCTCATCCAGAGAGTTCTCCAGTTAATCCCGGCACTCAGAGGCAGGCAGATCTCTGTGAGTTTCAGTCTGGTCTACATAGTGAGTCCCAGAGTAGTCAGTCTTCACAGACCTTGTCTCAAAAGGAAAAAAAAAAGCATTTTTGAAGGCAGAGGAGAAGGCTCAGTGGATAAGGAAACCCAATATGTATACTTAAATTCCCTGAGTTTGGAACCCCACCACCCACATAAAAAGCCTGCTATAGCCACACATGCATGTCGCCCAGCACTGGGGGCAGAGAAGGAGTGTGACTTCGTGTCAGGACAGTAGTCACTTGGGTGAAGAACAGCTGACTGTAGTAAAATTACTAGACAGTCACGGTATGCTAGTTGTAAATATAAGGTAAGAAAAATAAGAGAAACTCTAATAAAAATCAAGTAGAAATTATATAGTTGAAAACTAGGAAATCATGTTAATTAAAGTTTCATAAACAGTCTCATCAAACTATTCAATATAACAGAAAAAAGAATTCTATAAACATCCAAAGCACCTTCAATCATAAAGAGAAAACAAAGCATTCTCAGATTAGAACTTGTGTCCAGGCAGCTTGCCTCACAATAAGTACTAAAGAATTCTTCAGTGTGGAGGGGTTGGTGCCAGATGGTAATCAATCCCAACAGATAAATGGGCACAGACAGAGGAAATAAAGCCTGTGTAGACATGAACAGACTCAAGAGGGCTTGGTGCCATGTAAAGTACTAAGGCGATGTGCTGATGAGTTTCCACCATAGAGATGTAATAAAAATGGCTATTATGGCACAAAGGAGGGAAAGATAACAGCTGTTTTGAAGCATATTTTCGATTTTATCAAAGCTCGGTTTCTACTAATACAAAATAGGTTGGGAACATCATCAGATCATCTAGTAACTATGGATACAATATTAGCAAAATAGTTAAAACACCACACAATGTATCTATATAGTATAAGACAAAGCAAGTGAAAAATAAAAGTGGAGAGAGAGAATAAAACCGAAAACGCTACAAAGAAAAATTCAAGGCCAAGAGCATTAGTAAGTGTACAAATGAGAGCAGCATACACAAGGCAGTTCAGAGGGAAAGACTGAGATTCTTAAAAGGAAGCTCCTGTTCAGATGGGGCTTTTTTTTTTTTTTTTTAATGAAATGCAGGTTGGTCTAGAATGTCACAATTCTTGAGTCTCAGCTTCCCAAGTGTTGGGATGTCATCATGTGGTACCATGCCAACATAGAGATGGCTATAAATGTAGTCTCTAGTCCAAGAGAGGGAGGCAGGAGGAGCAAGTCAAGGGAGAGGAGGAGGAGGGTGAGTGCAGTGCAAGAAGAAAGAGGGGAATGGGGGGAGGGGCAAGGGAGCGAGGAGAGAGGGGCAAGAGAGTGAAGGAGGGAGGTTTTTCATCCCACAAGGACCACAAGTAGAAGTTAGATTAATAAGGGAAATGAATTTATATGTTGAAAATACCAGGGAGCTCATCACACAAATCAAAAGTAAAATGACTAGAACTATTAAACATACTATTATTAAAATGATGCTCCCAGCATGCTCTAGACATGCATACTCACCACTTGTCAAAAAGCCTCTTGGCCTTCCCCAATTCCCATCCTACAACCTAGTCAGTGGCAGGCCATTTGCCAGGTCACAGCCCTGGCAGAACACTGAGACCAGACCAGCATTTGCCTCACAGTCCCCCCTCTCCTATGTCTAGAATACAGACTAGAAGTTTGAAGCTGGCCAGACAGAGCCCAAGAGTTAGGGGAGGACGTCGGTTGTCGCTGATCTCCACCCATCTGCAGCGTGGGTTCCTGTGCTCCTGAAAGAAGAGATTCAGATGAGACGCAGCATAAGATCCAGCATCCAGAATGTAATGAGCAACCACGGACAACAGAATGCACCGTTTAAGAAACAAGTGGACCTAGCAGAATGGACTCACATTTCTCCTGCCACTGTTACCTCTTCCTGTGCCTCCCTTAGAGTAGGTGCATAAAGGACACGGATGTCCTTCTCTTGAGAGCCCATTTCACCATGTATTACCAATAGGTGTTTATATATATGCACACCACAGTTGAAATGTTTATGAGAAGAAAGGGTAGCAGTATTCTGAAAATGCTCCACTGGCCAGGAAGTAGCTGAAGCTGTGCTAGACAGTCTACAAATCCATGCTTGACCAGAGTGAGCATAACATCAGGGCTGGTGCTGCAGGAAGCTAACGGAGCAGGGAGCTAAAATCAGCACTGCAGGAAGGGTGCAGGAACTTGTACCCAGAGTTCCGCTGGTGTCCGTGTGGGGACAGGCACACCCCCCCCCATGGAGCTCAGGCCTGGCTCCTTCCTGTGCCTCTTAGTCTTTGTCAGGCTGATCCCTGCTCCCCACACCATGGAGAGGGATGGGTCTTTTCTTCTTCATCACTTGAAAGACACAGAAAGGAGACTGTCAGTAACTTTAAAATACTGCACTTACTCAGTAATAGTCCTATCCACAGCATCCCTAACCCCTTTGTAAATGCATTCTGGGCCACGAAAAGCCATTCCCCATATGAGCAAGAAAGAGGTGGCCAAGCTCTCCTTGGGAATCTGAGTGACAGTAATTCTGAAGGACTCATCAGTGTGTGCAATGTTCAGCAACACCTGCTCCCTCTAGCTGGTGTCAGAACTGTTTACCTTTACAAGGAGGTCAGGAGCTCACTGAACTCTGCACTCATCCTTAAGTCCCTAGGAAACTGTCTAACACACATCAGTAAGCTCTCCCGCATTCTGACTGTGTGTTTGCTCTCCTTACTGAACAGAAATCACTGCCAATGTATTGGTGACACAAGCATATCCATGGGCCCTGCCCTTCGCTAATGCCTCAAAATCACGTCTGGAAGACACCCCCTTCCTACCTGGCCAACATGATCATTTAGGAGTGAGGACCAGCCAGGCAAACCCTGCTGCCACCTCACACACACACACACAGCTAGCTGTGATGCCCTGCTGGTACCACCCAACTGCTGCTGGCCCACCACACTGCTAGGAATGGGGCTTTGCGGGAAGGAGTGAAGGGTTGTCGTCAGAGGGTGTGTACCAAGTCCTAAAACACAGCCGTGTGTGCAGGGTGGAGGTCAAGGGTGGATGTCCAGTAGGGTTTGACAACTTGCAGTGGGTGTGAGTTGGCTGTGGGATGGAAGGGTTCCCAGTTGGGTGTAATATCTAGTGTGCATGTAACAACCTGGGCAGCTGGATAAAGGCCTGATACCTCGAAGTTTATATGGGGAAACAGCAGGAGAGAGTCCAGCATGACCTGACTCTTGGCAGTTTATGACCCCACTTGCCCATGTTGCTGCCCCCACATACAATGAGAAATCGCACACAGGGCTAGACATACCATCTAGCACCCTATGTAGACTTTAAAATGTCAGGACCCACTGGACAGCACTGTCCAGTGGCTAAACCTCCTACCACACTGGGTAACAGAAGTTACTGGACAGCACCCCCCCACCCCGCCATCTGCAGACACAGCTAGTTATCAGGCCACACCCCCTGACCCCTGATGAAGCCCCGCACTCCCTGCCATACTCAGATCCTTCTGGATACTCTCCACCTTCCACGTCACGTACACTGAGGTTTGTAGCCCTGTAGGACATCCCCTCCTCTACCACACATAACTCTATGTACTAGGGCCTGCTGGTCTTGCCTTTCCCCCATTGCTACTGCCTTAAATACACACTTTTATCATTCCCTGCAGGTTGCTCACACACATTACTATATTTCAGACAAGCATAGCCACCCAAAGCCACCTTCTCACTTAGCTTTTAGGCATTAGGCCTTCCTAGGCAGGTTTCCCCTAAGGATGCCACTCCACCCACAGTGCCAGGGATTAGACATTACTGGAAATCCCACAGACACTAGCACATGTGTAGCTTGGCCAAAGGACAGTGTGTTGGCACTGCATACACACAGACTGGTGAGGGGATGACCAGCAAGTCTGATGTCCTAAAAGTTGATACAGGTTGGCATCATGGGGTGTCCAGCACTGTCTAAGCCACAGTAGTGCATGTTGCGTGACAGGGGTAAAGAACTGAGCCAGTAAGGCCTGATAACTAACACTGTAGTAGGGAGTGATGGCGGCTGATGTCTCAGAGGGTCCTGACACCTAGCAGTATATGTGGCTTTTTTCGTGTGAGGCTGTCAAGCAGGGCCCAGTGAGCAGCCCTGTGTTGGGGGTTCAGTGGCAGGGGAGGATTCAGCATAGCCTGAGACTTAACAGGTAATGTAGCGTTTCGTCAGGGGTCTTTCAGGGCCAAATACCCAGAAATAGATGTGATGTATAGATTAGGGGCTTGTCTAGCCATTAGTGTGGTGTTTAGTGGGAAGTCACACATAGCCTAATAGTTGGGAAAGTACTTGAGGATGTGGGGAGGTCGTCCAATAGGGCCTGGCACCTAGCAGTGCAAGTGAGGTGGCATGGGGTTGGTTTCCAGCCGTGCATTGTAGGTGATGGTATATGACAGGGCAGGAGGTGAGTGGTAGGATCACAGCATGTGGACCATGGACAGGATGTGGAATGTCCAGCAGGGCCTGAAACCCATCACTGTATCTCAGGTGTCACTGGGTCAGAGGGCTATCTAGCAGGGTCTGGTACCTGCACTGTGTATGGGACAGCAGGAAAGACACTGTCTAGCCATACCTGATATCTAGAAATCTATGTAGTAACAATGTATACAGGATGTTAATGGGGGTAGGAGTGCACACAGAACACATAAAAGTTTATAGGTATCATGCCCTACTGCTAACCCAATGGTACTACACCTGACAACATAGTCCTATGCGCTGATCCAGCAGAACAACCCCTCCCTGTCACACATGTGTTGGGAATCAGGCCTCACCCCATCACACACTATGCCATCACCACCTTTGAACTTCAACCCAGATGTGATTTTGATAAGTAACCCAAAGTCACACAGTCTGACGCTTCCTTTGCCATGCTGCAGGATGTTGTCTGGTCTGATGTCCTGTGTGGAAGGCTGCTCTCATGGCAGTAGTTAGCTGCACACACCATCTGTGTGGAGATGTGGTGAGCCTGCTCCTCCTGCAGACAGCCCCGCTCCTCACTGTGGCTCACCAACCCCCCAGCAGCGTGCTCCATCACCATAAAGGTGTGCTCTCTGGTTCTGATGATGCGAACAACTTGATGATGTTCAGGTGGTAGAAATTTAAGGCTGTCAATTTCAGTCTTGTTTCAGGAGTCATTTTTCTCACCCCAATCAAAGATCCTGAAGGCAGCCTGCACTTCTGCGCTGAGGTGGCACTCCTCCATAACACTGCCTTTGCCAAGGATCCTGAGGGTGAGGTGATGATCCATAAGGGTCACGGTTCTGGAGGACCTGCCCTCCAGGTCCAGCTGCATCGTCGCCTCCTCTCTTCACTTGCCTGAGAGTTGCTTGAGAATTTTCAACCCAATAGGCAAATCCATATTTAAAACAATGAGAATCAGGTCTAGGGGGAAGGTTTATGGCTCTCAATTCCTAAATGGAAAAGTAGAGAGATGTGAGGATGGTCCCACAATGCACTTCGGTGTCATAGAGAAATAAAAACAAATGAAACCCCCAAAGCGGCAGCTGATAAAACATGCTAAAGATGAGCACTGAGCCCCATGAATCAGACCATAGAGACCAATGCAAAAGAACAAGGGGCCTGGATATTGAAGAAGACAGGAAAATACCACAACTAATGCAACGAGCAGATGCAGAGTAAAACTAGAGACAAAAGAAGGTGATATTACAGCACATGAGGACAGGCTATAAGGTCATTAGGTCAGATTTAGAAAGCATAAACTGCAATAAATTGTAAAACAGGAAGAAATGGGCACATTTCTAAATAAACATAAAATGATGGAATAGACCAATAACAAGCAATGGAGTTGAAATATTAATGAAAAATATCAACAAATAAGCCCAAGGCCTGATATATTCATGGAAAAATTCAACCATATCTTTAAAGAACACCAATGTTCCTCAAATAGTTTCATAAAATAGAAGGGAAGGGACACATCCCAATATATTCCACAAAGCCAGTGCTACTCTGTAACCAAAGCCAAGGCAAAGGGAAAGTGGGCTGCCTCAGTGAGTATAGCTCTTATACTCTACCCACTGACAGATCCGATGACCTGGGTGTATTTCATTCCTTGAACCCACACCTTGGAAGAAGAGAACTGACTCTACAGTTTGTCCTCTGACCTTCACATGCATACACACACACACACACACACACACACACACACCACTGCAATAAACCAAATACTACATTGCCAATATTTATGAAGTTGATGTGATAGTCGTGAAAGCGTACTTGATATTTCACACTAGTTCAACAACACATGTGAAATACCATGTTCATGGTCAATATGAGTTCATTGAAGAATATAAGGTCAGTTTGAAATACACAGACTCATAAAGTACATGAGGAGGATACAAGGCAAAAAACAATTTGCCTTAAAAATGGCATTTTTCATTTTCCAAAATAACAAGTGGAACTGAAGATGATAGTGTCAGTCTTTAAAGACAAATATGGCTTGTTTTCTCTCATATTCACAATGTGGAAGTTTTGGAGGAGCCTGAACATAAACGGAGGAGTAGTAGGGACATGAAAGAGGCCAAGGGTTTGTTTTCCAGGGATAGTCCACAGTGTGCTTGGCAGGGGACTGGGTGTCTCAGTCACCAGAGACTGCCCAGCGAGTGCTGCAGAGTCCTGGGTCATTCAGAATCAAGAGTCTTAAAGCTCTGAGCCCTTCATTGGCCAGGCAGTGGGACAAAAGGGTTAATGCATGAAACCCAACCAAATTGGTTCAGGCAAGCAGAGAAAGTGGGGTGAGGGACCTATGAAACCAAACTAGTAAGGGAGGCCTGCAGCAGACCAGGTGGTACCTGGGTATTGGTTGAGTAGACAGGAGGACCTCATAATCATGGTTGGCACACTGTCTCAGCCCATTGTCACTTCCACTGGTGTCCTTGAGTGAAAACTTGGCCTTAATTATTACAAGTGGATCACCAACTGTCTCAGCCACCTTGCACCAACTGTAACTCCTGATCTATGACCTAATTGGTCGCATGACCAGACCTCAGCCAATCAGACTGTCTAGCCAATCAGGACTCTCCTGGCTGGTCATGTTGAAGTCATGTGACCTGTACCTATTTGTTCTGAGGAGTCTCCCACCCAGACCCAAGGTGGGCAATGCTGTGACAGCAGGGTTAAGGAAGGAGGCTTAGCAAGCCCTGTGCTTTGTTTCCAGGGATGGGCTAGCTAGGGTGCACCTCCCCCCACCCCACTGCCTCCATCCACAGAAGAATTCATGGCTGCACTTCCTTTCTCAGGACCTCAATAAACATTCATTACAGAAGGTGGGATTTGGGGTTTGCTCCCAGCTCCTAGTCCTCCCTGAGCAAAAGGTCCATCAGTTATTCAGTCAATGAATAACCATTGTTCACTGGGGATCACCTGCTGGGTCCAGTGCTCAACAAAGCTGAAGGAATTCCTGTCTTGCAAGAACTGAAAGTCTGGGGATAAAAGTGTGCCTCTCTTAAGAAGTCTATGTCTAGATTGTGCACTGCGGTTTCCTTAACAGCACCCTTTGCCAATGCCCCTGCTTCCTTGTGTGTAATACCTTTAGTTACAAAACTCAAAGTTGCATCACAAAATAAAAATGGCTTCTCATGCTCCTTTTTGGTCCCAAAGATCTTAAAATTAAAAATTATTTTCCTCCTTGCCTTTTCCTGTTCCTTACATTGTTTTTAGGATGGGCAATTTTAATCCAATTTTTTTTTTTCTCAATGATAGCAACTTCCCCCAAATTTTTCATGATTTTTCCTGTACTTTTGGAAAATAATCACTTGCTGAACCAGTGCTCACATTTCCTGTGTACTTTCTGTTTCCTCCCAACCTTTGATATTTTTTGTTTCTTCTGATTTAAGAATTTCACGTATGTTGAGAACTTCATACACAAAACCGCATCTTCATCACTCCTGCCCCCGGCCCTCTCGCGCCTTAGCTTCTTCCAGGGTTCCCCAAACTCATGCACGTCATGAAGTCTGGAAAGCTCTTTGCAGGAGCAGTATTCGACTACCACAGGGACCAGCCATCCTGACCAAGGAGCTGCCAACATGTGGCAGTGCCACAGAGAGGATGACCTCATGGGGGTGCTTGCAGTTAAGCTGATTTAGCACAAAGAGTGAAGTCTGGGCCAGACAGCCAGTGCCTGCTCACAACTGGCCATCTCCCCAGCACTGGGAAGGCTGCCATTGTCCTCTTTACACCCAACTAAGCCTTCTACTTCTCTTCCTTGGAATCCTCCACTTTCAATGGGGTGGCCATTTTAGGTCGCCTCTTTTACAAGCTTCCTAGGATCAAACTGAGCCATCTCTTCACAGCTTCACCTCAAGACACCCCTGAACTGCAGCAGGCTAGTGTAGGTGAGGAGCCTGCAAAAGTATGGCTCTTCTATGCCTGCCCTAGCTCCGAATAATGACACAGAGACATACTAATGTTATTATAGGATTCAGACAACATATCTGGGCAGATACTGAGATGATCTGATCCAACTACGCTGGCCTGGCCTACTTCCCAGCCATGTGGCCCATTACCTGCCATCTTAGTCTCACTCTGGCACCTCCTTGTTCATCCTTGTCCTCCTGGCAACTTCCTCATGGCAACTGTTTCCTCCTTACCTGAGAAATTCTTTTTCTCTCCTGCCCAGCTTTGGCTGTTCAGTCTTTACTAAACAATCAGAGATGGTGGAGAACAATTTAACACAATATTGAGACAGGAGATGATTTAAAAATGGCAATGCCAAAACCTACATCCAGATCTCTGAGTAAAGAGATCAGCATTTGAATACACAGAAACATCTTCCAACAGGAACCACCAACTAGTACTCTGGGAGGCCTGGAGAAAAGAAAGCTCCATGGCCTGTCACAGAGCCACAGCAGGATGCAGAGAATCGTGATATCAGCCACGGCCACTTGCTTGTGTGGCAGAAAAGTCCTCAACTTTGACTGAGTGACCAGCAGCCCCAGGGTCCCCTCAGCACCTCCTCTGAAGCTTCACTGTACTGCTTGCTGTGGGTCATGATGCCCAAGGTGCAGACACCAAGGTGCTGGCGGGAACAATGACGTCACTATAGCCAAAGCCCATCCACTGCACACCGGAGCCGCCGCCTCTGCCTGCAGCTCCCTGTTGCTCAGGTAACAGGTGATGGCATTGCTCTCAAGGTCACAAAATTCATCATTAAATGCTGGAACCTTACCAACAGGGAGTTTGTGGAGAAAATCAGGGCTTCGGTTGTTTTGTCCAATGTGGAAGTGGGGTGCTGTGGAGAGCAGGTGACCATGAGCCCTGATGTGCTGAATAGTGATGAGGATGGTGAAAGCTAGGTGTTTTCAGACTGTGTCCACAGGGTGCACAAAGAGACGGGGTCAGTTGTCTGTGCTTCTGCTCATTTATGTAAACACAAAATAACTTCTTCTGTGGCTTTTTTTTTTTTTTTTTTTTTTTATCTTCCTGAGTGGTGTTTTCCCTCCCTCTTGTTAGCATAAAAGCAGCTACAAGCCTGCCTCCAGGTTGCTTAGCAACCTCTGATGTCATCACCTGCTGCCATCAGGACCAGGGAACCAGCAGAAAAAGGACAAACCTGTCATCCTTAGCTTTCCCACTTTGTTGGTCTAAATCATCGTGCACTCTATTCTCTCTCTCTCTCTCTCTCTCTCTCTCTCTCTCTCTATCTATCTATCTATCTATCTCTCTCTCTCTCCCCCTGGGGTACCTCTCCCCCTCTTTGTCTTTTTCCTTCCTCCCTTTCTACAATAAATCTCATAACATACATGTAGTGTGGAGTACATTTCCTATTTAACTTGTCCCATCCTCACAAATTGTAACAACCACCCCATAGTTTTTCCTGTTTCCTCTTTTATTGCATCTACTGTGCCCCTCTGACTAACGCTTGCCTCCCAGACCCTGTTTACTTTCCGGTTTTCTGAGGTTACTCCACATAATATTCTCACATCTGGAGGTCTGGAAGAAGAATCCAAAAATAGCAGAGACCATTCAGTGTTTAACTCTCTGTATCTGAGTCTCTCTCTCATGAACATATGTGCTGGTTCCAACCATTTGTCTGAAGTGCGGAGATTCCCTTCTTCCTTACAGCTGAATAGAGCCCCCATTGTGTATGTGTGCCATGTTTTCACTATCCAATCATCAGCGGAAGGACATTTGTCTCCTCAGTGCCATTAAGCACTGGTTATCTTTAACAAAGAATGTAAAAAAAAAAAAAAAATGCCTGAAAACTTACTAATCACCTCTGACAGGTTGGTTACATCAGAACTAGGGAGATGTAGCACTGGCATCCATACCTGAGACTCTGTTTTAATTTTATAACTGAGGTCAGGGACGTAGCTTGTGACAGCACACTGCTTGGCAAGCATGGAAGCCCAGGGCCAACCCCTGCACCAAAGCAAAACAGAACAAAGGTGAGTATGTGTGTGTGCTGCAGTGTTTACTGCACTTCCTCAGTTAGCAGGGGACAAGGCTAAATTCCTGTTGTAACTGATTCTGTGCTTTCCACCCACTTCTCTTGGAGGCTGTTACTACTCTACATGGGTTCACAGAATGTAAAGGAAGCTGCCACATGATCCTCAGGACAAACATAATTCTACTCTTCCAACAAGAAACCAGCACCACCCTCCACACCCACACCCATGCCTGCCCTGCTGCCTGGGATCCTTCTAGCAGCAGAAGTCCCAGCTTCTTCATTTTCAAGCCCTGTGTTATAGGGACTCTCTCTTTGCAGCAGCTGAAGTGATGAAGAAGGGTAAAGCTGTTCTCATAGAAGTCGTTGCAGGTGCCTGTCTCGCCCTCCTCATCCCCCAGCACTCCTAGAGGGTTTCCTGAATCTTCTTTCATCCTTTTATTGACTGACTTGCTTCTCCCTTAAGTCAGCACCAGGTCTGAACCTCATTGCCTTCTATGGCTGGTGTCCTAATTCTTAGCGCCACCTCTTGCTTGGTTGGAGGTGGTGCATCTTGAAAGAATTTTAAAAACAAAACAAAACAAAACTTGAGCACAACAAAGCTGGCCAGAGGACTCACCACCAGGAGCACTGAAAATGGCAGACACACTGGCCTCTCAGAAGACTGCTGGTTAGGGGCAGAAGTGCTCCACTCTCCTCCACCACATATTTCAAGATCCCTAGATACGACTGAAAGAATGAGAAGCCTAGAAGATTTTTAAAATTGGCCAAACCCTGAAGGAAGCACGGAGCCTCTTGAGCTAACACTGGATGATCTTGGTGTCAGCCTGAGGTCCACAAAATTCTTTGAAGAAACAGACTTAAAAGAGATTCAAGCTCCCCCTACACAGATCTATCCAATGGACAGGACATTCTCCACAGTTGAGTGGAGAGTGGGGTCTGACTTTGGCACAAACTCTGGTGTTCCATATTTGACCACATCCCCTGGATGGGGAAGCCTGGTGGCACTCAGAGGAAGGATAGCAGACTACCAAGGAGAGACTTGATACCCTATGAGCATATACAGGGGGAGGAGGTCCCCCTCAGTCACAGTCATAAGGGAGGGGACTAAAGAGGAAATGGGAGGGAGGGAGGAATGGGAGGATACAAGGGATGGGATAACAATTGAGATGTAATATGAATAAATTAATAAAATATATTTTTTTTAAAAAAAAAAGAGATTCAAGCTCACAGCTACAACCAGAGATGGAATTATTTGATAGCAACTGACCCGCCCCCCGGAAATGGGATTACACATTTCCCTGAGCAAATGGCAAAAAAAGAGAAAAAAGGAATTAAACCATTTGGACGTTAGACCCCCTTATGTTAACTAGGATCCCCACCCGCTGCTTGGGAGGTGCTGGGAGGGAAGAACTAGTAAAAAGCCCACCACGTCAACATCTACAGGTCGCCTCCCAAGATTTTTTATTTGAGGATCAGGCGTGGCCCAGCCCTGGGCTGAATTAAAGATTCCTCTTGTATGTACAGTGGTTTCGAGTCTTTTTGGTTCTTTTTGGGATCAGTATGGGCGCAGCACAACAAAAATGAACATTTCCTTCCTGTTGTTGGATGCATCTGGAGTTCACATGAGAGCTGGCATAATATTTTTCATGACCCTTAAGACTGACACATGGGCTGGAGAAATGATTCAGAAGTTAAGGGCACTGACTGCTTTTCCAGAGATCCTGAGTTCAATTCCCAGCACCACATGGTAGCTCACAACCATCTATAATGTGATCTGATGCACTCTTCTAGCCTGCAGGTGTACCTGCAGGCAAAGCACTGTATACATAATAATAAATAAAATCTGGGGGGGGGGAGACTGACACAGTGGAGTTTCATATGTATGCACTACCAAAGGCATCAGGAACTATCACTATGACCCCAAGATTTTCTGATACCTGATTAGAAGTCTGGCTCACACACTGTAATTCAAGCCTGCTCCCAGTAGGTTCCCCACCCCCACCCCTCAGTTTTAGGAACCCAGCAAGATCCATATACAGAATTCCTACCCAGACAAGGTAGAGCCCCAGGTCTCCGAGCAAAGAATCTCTAACCGGCCTGGCTCTTAGCTAGGGGTTCTGAGTGTAGGATCTTCATGCCATCACGGTCTCAGACTGCCTTTCATCAGAGAGTTTCCTCTGTGTGTATGTTGGGAGAGGGCTACTAGGAGACTTTATTTTGCCTATGTTTCTCTTTGACTGAGTGGTGGGGGATATGCGCTCTTTGCTAGAAGCCTGCTTTGGACCAGGAAAGAGGGAGCTGGAAGCAGTACCACCTGGAGATTGGTGCATACTAGAATTTTGCAACAGCTAAGAGCAGAGCCTCCAGCTGCCCCTGACAGGAAGATCTCTGGTGCCCCTGGCCTCACTAACACTAGAAGCTGGTTTGGGATTCAAAGCCACAGTCTTAAACTAGCAAGTCAGGAATCAGATGAGTTTGCTGAAGAAAGCTAGATACAGACTTGAAACTCAAGAGACCTGAGGTGAATTCTTCCCCTGCCCTGGGCCTAGTTTCTTTTGATAAATGTGACACAGGAAGGAAGACCAGAATCTTCCAGAGCATCGATGTTCTTGCCCAGGACAGGCCTGTGGAACTTTGGCCAAGTTAGGACAGAGAGCTGGGGTCCTCCAGGGCTGTGCAAACTCTCAGGTGCAGGTCACAGATGAACTCTCTGAGGATGAAGGTAACTGGAGGCATGGCGCCCCCTACACCAGGACCCATTAAGGTCTCTTCTTTATAATTAATTTCATGAACAGAGATGTCTATGTCATTGACACTGAACCCACAGAGTCCAGAAGAACACAAGAGTGTATTTAGCAAAGAGGTGAGTGAGGAAAATATTACTTCAAGTCTAGATGTGATAATCCAGGGGGCTCTCTATTTCCTGACTCTTAGGGACAACTGATAACCTTGGCAGTCCATAAAAGAGGAAAGGTGACAACATTACCCAGTGTCACCTTGTCCACAGCCATGGCTGCTCTTCCTGTTCTAATGGACCGGCCTTGGAACCTCTGAAACTGGAGAGTAGATCCTGTCTGTGGGCCTGGCCATAACTCAGTCCCTGGTGCTCTGGAGGAGGTGCCAGAAGAAAGAGCTGTGCAGCCCAGGAGGGAACAGCTTACAGCTGGGCTCTAGGCAACCAGGAGGACAAGGCTTACAGCTGGGCTTACAGCAGTCTCCAGCTGGACTTCCTCGGCCTCTGCCTGTGAAGATATGGGACAGGCAAGTTGAGACCTCTACACTTGCCATCACAGTCAAGGAAACTAGGGTTTTCAGGGCAACTTGAAATGGGATGAAGCCTTCGACACCCTCTGGAGACAGGAATAATACGCATTTGGGTGAGTGCAGAAGCTCCTTCAACAGCTGTCTGTGCCACCACATCTCCCAGAGCAGCTGAGGCAGGCTCTAATGGACACCGTCAAGCATCCCAAGTAGATCACCTCTGCAGGCTCCTCTCCCTCGTATGCTCCAGAGGAAAGCTCCCAGCACTTGTCAAAGAGGCTCTTGGTCTTTCTTAGTTACTAGCCAACATCCTAGCCATGGGAATGCTTTTTCCCAAGTCACAGCCACGGCAGAATGCTCTGGCCAGGCCAGTTCTCACTTCCCAAATTCCCCTTCCCCTATGTCCAGCCCCATAGCAAGTTAGGAGACAGACAGGTTCTGGCTTCACTCCTGCATCCTGGGAGCCCTGGACACCCAGGATCCAGAGCACAAGAGTTATGGGGAGGGCTCCAATTCCCTCTGATCTCCACCCAGCAGCAGTTTGGCTTCTTGTGCTCCTGAAAGAGAGTTCAGATGGGGCATCGTAGATAATCAAGCATCCAATCTTGAATGAGAGTGAGCAGGAAAATAGAATACACCATATAGAAAACAAGGGGGCCTGGCAGGGTGGGCTCCCATGTCTCCTGTCCCTGCCATCCCTACCTTCTGCCTCGCTCAGTAAAGACAGAAGTGTGGGTCTCACTGAGACCGATTTTACCATGAATTTAGTCTATGGTGACAGATAAGATGGCCTGTATTTGGGCAACTGACACTGTGTGAGATTGTTTTTGATGACATAGCAATACCTTCCCCAGGAGCACCTACCATTTCACCTCTAATTTCATCATAAGCTGTCTCTGGGACTGCAGGGATATTAGTCTGAGTATCCCACTGTTATAAAAAGATCCCTTCCCCATAAATTTATGATCATGTCAGCCACATAAGGTCTTAACTTTCCTGTTTGACCTTCACATATTTTACCCATCACACACTTTGGTGTATTTGAGATAACGTTTCAATTCCTCTAAACTGTGTGTAAATCTTTTCAGGCGGCCATTCTGAATTCCAAGATTTTTGAGGAAACGATGGTCACATCAGCTTCTATATCAACCAAAACTTCTATTTTGACATCATTCACTTGCAATCTTAATTTTGGCCTTTGGTCATTAACCACTGTATGCCAGAACGCACATTTCCCGGTACTTTCAAACACAACACCGCTGTTCCTTCTACCGGAGCAGCTTAGCCTTTGATGCAGGGAAACAGCAGCAGCTGGACACTCCTATTGCCTGCATTCGTTTGCATTTTTACATAGGCCACGATTTTAATTTCTCCTTTGACATCCTCACCTGTAATTCCTGGATGCACAATGAATCCTTGGGAAGTTAACCCACTCCTCCCCAAGGTCATCCCTACAGTCCCTGAAGGCAGAAGACCATAAACTGCACTGGTTATTTTGTAATGTTGAATTTAGGGGGCTGGGGTAAGGGGCTTATCTGTGGCCAAGTCTAGAGCTGCGCTGGCTACGGTAGTGTGCATGAGATCAGCAGTAATTAGTTGCTGTTTTTCTGCCTCCTTGTTATTTCCAGGTTGAGGAAGGAAATGGCTGGTGTTTTTTGCTGCAGGCTTCAGAACAGCCAGGCTGCCACATCATTCCCCAATGGCAAGAAGTTGCCTTCAATGTCTATCTTGGATCTGCACTCATTGGTGCAATGGTATCCCTAGGCAAAGTCTGCAAAACATGGGAAGCCAAGTCATTTAAAAACAAAAAGAAAGCCCATTGCTATAAGAAATGCCTTTTCACGTTGCTGGCAGAAAGCACTGTATTTCACAGTTAATGCTCAATGAATTTTGAGATCTAGACTTGTAACAGCTTGGTCGCAGTCTCTTTGTAAATGACTGAATTTTCTGCAATTGAAGCACTGGGCATTCTGAAATATGACACATTTCACCATAGCTTGACCTATGATATTAGCATTATACTCACGACAACCAGTATCAGTTGAATCCCTTATCTGTAGGCTTTGAGCTTTTTCAAAGCTACTTTATTTGAGGTTCTTTAGTGCTTAAATTTCCCTTCTAACTCACCTACCCTACATAAGAGAGAAAAGAGGGTCACGGGAACAGGAGAAGTAGACCGTTTTAGACTCAGTTCCTAGGAACAAGTCCACTAATGTAGTCGGCACAATTCCAGTAGACCACTTAAACAGCAAACAAGCAATTCAGCAAAGGTGACTGCAACCACAGCCACCAGAACTCAGAGTAGCATCTGGGGGCTGGAGCAGCCACTGGGATCCTAAAGCATTTGCTGGAACGGTTCTCTCTAGGAGTGTCTTGAAGTGGAGCGATGAACAGCTAAGACCAAAAAGCCAAAAAAGCCCAGCCTCTTGTTTTAGGCTCAAATATATATGTCTTTTCTCAAAGTCTGTACTAGAATGCTTATCAGTTGGCAAAGATCATGCCGCCACAAGAGGCAGTTTCTCTTCCAGTGGACAAGCAGCACCTGTTCTCTCACAAGTCCGTTTCCAGCAGAAAAACACTATACACCCACACTTGGGATTAAAACAAAAACATGTTTACACCCACTAAATATTCTACTTTCTATTAAAAAACAAACTATATATGATAAGAATAATTATGAGAATTATCAAGTACAAGTTACATTTACAAGGTCCAGTCCATTTGTATTTGACAATCTTAGAGAAAGTATCCCACTATCTATCCTATCCCAGTGAGTCCTATGCTAGTGTCCAAAGATTTCTTAAATCACTTTCTTATCATAACTTACATTTATCAACATAAAAACATGTTTTTAGACCTCAGACAACTAAAGCTTAATTGTAGTAATGCTATGACTATCTAGTCTTCAACCCCATCAGAGACTTAAAAAAGAAATATGACCTAATATGTAGGAACTGCAGGCAAGCAGATTCCAAAAGTATAGACGTGACAGAGACAGCTGACTGTCTAAACAGTCTATATTGTTGGGGCATCCAATCTTTTCCCTACTGGCCCAGAATATCCGACAGACTTTTCTGTGAAGCAGGAATTCTGAAGGACTGGCCCACCTAGTCTCTGCAAAGCTGGACAGCCAATTTTCCAGTGTCATGCTTCTTCACAGTTTAGACAGTCAGTCTGCTATCATCAGCAGAGATAAGAACAGTGTTTTGGTCCAGTGGCCATTTTGCCACATTTGTTTCTTTGATGCCCATCATTTTTTCTGAAGTAGATTGGAGGTACTGCCAGGAGTAGACATGTCTCTCTGTCTGAAAAAAAAAAAACAAACAAACCTTTCTTATTAAATGTCATATTCTGTAGATCTCCGAAGTGTTTAGATACCATCTACTTATTTACTATAGTGCATAATCATATCTACCTACCTATTATATATATATATATATATATATATATATATATATATATATTTATCAATCAATTGATCTGTCTATCTCAGTATATCTAAGCAAACACTGCTTGTTTCTAGCTATGTACTATCTGCTTAACTTTGAAAACATATACAAGAGACTAAATAAAGCTTCTTCTGTAATTAACTAAACTAGTATCTAACAAGACTATAAGTAAGATTTATAGGTGACTAACTACTAACTT
Organism: Acomys russatus; assembly: GCF_903995435.1. Lineage (NCBI taxonomy): Eukaryota > Metazoa > Chordata > Mammalia > Rodentia > Muridae > Acomys > Acomys russatus. The sequence continues at coordinate 36,778,976 of NC_067139.1, forward strand.
GCATCTCCAACCATTCTGAAGAATTTGCAATAGCTTTCATAAGACTAGAACTTTACATCACATTTTCAAATGAGTTGCATATGTACAATACATTAAGCAAAAGTTGAATGAAACAATTTTAAAATTCTATCAATATACAATACCAATGTAAAATATTTGAGGCTAGTAGAGTCAGTAATCTACTTTTTATCCTATAATGCTATATCCTCCCTTTTCATCTTTCCCCTAACACTAGATAGGATAGAAAGATAAGAGAGAAAAAAGGATAGAGGTGAGAAAGGAAGAAATCCCTAAATGTAACCTTTGCTAACTTATAACCAGTCCCCCTAGACAATAGTAAATATTGGTAACCCACCACAAACACCCACTCCACCTACTGTGAATGTGGGCATCGTGTCCTTTTTGGTTTGGGGGGGATGGAACACATCTTTTGGGTACCCTTAGAAAATTAGGATATTGGCCCAGAGCTGGAAAAGCTAGTCGTATCTTTTTCTGTCCTATCTCTGTGGGATCAATCCTTTGGGCTAGCTCTTTTGAAAGTGATATGTATGCAAATTGTTGAGAAACCGGTAGCTGAGGCAGTCTGCGAGGTTGAATCACCTGGGCTGCTTGCTTTTTCTTTATTATTATCTGGTCTTTTGCTCTGAAAATAAGCAAACATTTAAAAGTATTAGTTTAAGTACATTTCTACACACACGCACATATGGAATATGCAAGGTGTACAAATCATCTAAAGATAAACTTCTGCCCTATTTTTGAGCAGGTATAAGGCATCAACTTTATACATCTGTTGAGCTGTGGTATCCACTCTGTATGAAAGAATGGAATGTCATAAGAAATAGGTAGCTCATAAGATTCCTTTGCTATGTGAAGACATTCATGTTTCAGACAGTAGAAGGACTTCCCTAGTCAGATATAGTCTTTATAAGTTTTGTTGGTAACCATATTTTTTCATTCCCTATAGATACATAAGCATAACCACATCTCCATCTCAAACCATTGCAGGTTTCCAGTCCATTGTCAATAAATCTTTATAGTGTATTGGTTGTCCTAGTTCCTCAGTTTATTTTATAACCCAACGTCTCTCGGCTGCTGTTGTTCCTTTTTCATCAACTAAGAAAATTCGGAGCCAACAAAGCATTATTTAATCTGTCCCTCGGGGTATTTATCCTTCCTTTTTGTTTAATAAGCATCTCTTTTAAGGTACAATTAGCTCTTTCTACAACTGCTTGTCCTGTAGGATTGTGTGGTATACCAGTAATGCGCTTTATATTATAAAATGCAAAACTGTTGGATATATATGCAGGGACATTGTCAGTCTTAATTTGTACAGGTATCCCAATAATTGCCATTATTTCCAATAAACATGTAATTACACAATCAGCCTTTTCAGGACTTAAAGCAGTTGCTCATTGAAACCCTGAGTATGTATAAATGGTATGATGTACATACCTTTGTTTTCCAAATTCTGCAAAATGAAACACATCCATCTGCCAGATTTCATTCCTTTTGCACCCTAGGGTTGCTTCTAGCAGGCTATGGAGTTGGTTACAGAAAACAGTTTTTAATTATTTCTTTGGCTTGTTGCCAAGTGATGGAGATTTTTTTTTCTTGCTTTGACCCAGTATTTCCTATGTCTTCTTTCCTCCCATGTGAAATGGGAATATGTATTCTGTGCCACTATAGGCTGGAACATGCAATTTTGCTTTTATAGGGATTACAATTAAGAGACTGAGTCTCAGAAGAGACTTTGGACTTGAAATAGTGTTGAGACTGTGAAAGACTATGAGGACTTTTGACGTTTGACTAAGTGCGCTTTGCTTTTATGGTTTGACTACAAGCCTGTGGAGGGCTTGTTGTGTGCTCATCCCTGACTAGCACATAGACTTATCATGGGAATAGGAGCCATCTGAATGGGTGGGGCCTGAGTACAGTCCTAGAAGTTAAGACAACAAGGTCATGTAAAGATCAGAGTGTGGAACAATGGTTGTGATGAGCTGCAAGTGTCCATCCCTAGTCAGCTGGGTCAGCCTCCTGGCCCCATGTTCTCCTGGCTGTGATCCTATCTCCTGTCTCCCACAGCATAGTGAAGAAGGTTATTGACACCATCAGCTTTTACCAGCTCTTCAGAGGAGATGCCTCTGGTGAAGTGTCTAAACCAGAAACTGCCAATGACCACAAGCCAGCTAGGCAGCCCACAAAGGAGTCTGTGGCCATCAATTTGTCCCAAGCGGCCTCCTCAGCTCCTCTCAGGGAACACCAGCTTCCTCGAGATTTTACAGTGTCACCAGTCCTGCAGAAGTCCCTGGCTTTTGTTGAGTCACAGTCATCTATGAGCGCCTCTAGGCCACCAGAGACCTTGACTCCTGGAAGGCGTCATTCACCAGCACCAAGTGCACCTTCCCCCGCATCTTGTCCTTCTGGTCCTGTGCCCTGTTCTCCATCCATTCCAGATCCCAGCATGGCTCCTCCTCAGCATGACTGGGAAACACCAGTGCGGACCTCACACTCCACACCTCTGACAGGTTTGCCTTCTCCAACCAGCCCAGGCCTCGGTGACTCAAGAAGACCTGCCTCAGGTCCCTCATGGTACCAGGTAGCTGCTGAAATCTAGTGCCACTCCAGCTCATCACAAGAGCATCTTTGTCCCTGTATGTGAGAGGCCTGGTTTTGGAAAACCCCACATACCCCAAGGTAGAGGCTGGGAAACCCTCCTACATCAACCCTGATTTCCAGGAGATAGTGGAACTGCAGATTATCAACAGTTGAACTCAAAGTTTAGAAGGGGAAAGGAAGGGAAACATTTGAGCATACTGACTGACGCACATGCAGTATGCTGCAGGCCTGCAGCAGTGAGCCAGCCACTGCCACCCCGTGCCCATGCTACAGCAGACACTGAAAGTCAAATCAGTTTTCATGTACTTAAGAGCTTTTTTACAAGGTCACAGATGACAATTGTAGCCAACTTTTCTGGGGGCTCCCTTTTCTCCACAGTGAGTCCCTTGTGGATATTGTCAGGACAAGAGGCTCCCCACTAGATGCCAACCCAATCATATTCAATTGACTCTCTAATACACCACTGCAGCTCTTCTCGCCAAAGCCCTTGCTTCACCACGTAGTCCAATCCCAGCCTTTGACTCCAAACTTATAAGGGGCTGTGGTATCAGGTAGGCAGCAACCAAGGAGGTGATCTATGCAACTTGATAACAGAATCCACAGCCACAGGGAGGCAAGTGTTGCTATGGCATAAAGCACTAGTGCAACATGAGCAACAACAGTTTTTACTTGGACACAAGGAACCAGGCCTATGATTTAGCATCATCTGTACAAAGACTCAGTCATCTAGGCATTAATGTGAGCTTTCAGTGTGACATGAGGTTTGTGACATCAGAGACGAGCATGATCATGCATTTTGTCCTGATAACAGCATTTTTTACATACAACACAAAGGTAGAGGCCTCCAGAAATGGACTTGAAAATAAGTGATTACTAGGGAACTGTCACAGTCAATCTGCACCATCCACAAAACACCACCACTGGCATCGTCCCATAGACACCATGGTGGAAGCAGCTGGCTGGGGGGAGGGGGGGGGGTAACCTTGGAGCATACCACACACTGGCCAACAGGATGAGTCCATATGCCATTCCTGGAACTGACAGCAAAGTGACAGGACCAGGCAGCCATTGTGACACCAAGGAATTTTCTTTAGCCCATTTAGGGCACAACCAGGAACAGAACAGACTCACAGACTCAAGGTAATGGGTTAGGAAGGCCAGAGAGTCCTCATGTGTGACATGAGCTAGCTGACCCATCAGCTTGTGGACAAGCCACTTGAGCCCTCACTGGGTTGCCCAGTACCTGGGGCTTAAGGCATTCTGTACATACAGCTCAGCTCACCTATCAGCTCTGGCAGTGGCTCATCTGGGTGCAGCTTGCACAGAGTCAGTCTTTCGGGAAACTGCCAGAGGCTCCCGGTGTGCATAGGGGACAGTCCCGTGGGGCTGTTCAATGTTTATGTTTCTCCAAGGGCTTCAGTCCAGCTACACAAAATGGGTACCAATCTTACTGCATGGGGGTTATGTGGCAGATGAGTGGCATACCACATCGTGTTATCAGGACTAACAGTATATGATCTGCAAGATGAGTGCCCTGGTCATTGATAACCTGCCTGGCACCCATGTGACATGAGCCCCACACCTTTGCATCTTGTTAGCAGATGGCAAAGAGGGGATAAAAATCCATCTTTGGGGGCTGGAGAGATGGCTCAGAGGTTAAGAGCACTGACTGCTCTTCTAGAGGTCCTGAGTTCAATTCCCAGCAACCACATGGTGGCTCACAGCCATCTATAATGTAATGTAATGCCTTCTTCTGGCCTGCAGGTGTATGTGCAGGCAGAACACTGTATACATAATAATAAATAAACCTTTAAAAAAAAATCCATCTTTGAAGGTAGGTTCTGTCCATCTCCTGTTTTCCTGCCCTTGAGTAGAGAGCCATGTATCAGAAAATGCAAGTGCAGAAGCCAAACAGAGAGGCTGCTGGGAAGACAGTCAGACTTGGGGATACTGTCCAGGTTCTACACTTGGAATGAAGCTGTCCATGGATGATGCTCAGAGAGAGGGATAGAGTGGGGAGCAGAGCCATGCTGCCTGGATTTGGAGGGAGGACAAACTGTTTCACTTCCCTTAGAACTATTCCTCTTTCAAATGATTCCTTCTTCTCACCCATCCAGGGACTTTGGAAACCACAGAGTCTGGTAGAGGAAGCACCCTACAAATGATGGGATCATCGAACCTTTGCAATCACTACCAGCTCCTCTAAAGGACAATCTCTTGCCAGCCTTGAGCCCAGCTTCTGTCCAGTCTGTGAATCCAGCCTGTAGACATGGCTGAAGTAGAACAGACCCAGAACCTGCCTTTAACTAGGCAAATACATGGAACTTGCCTTGCATCTGCCTAACTCTCACCAGGATCTGTGATGCGACCCCAAGGCCTGGGCCCTACTGTATAGGGAAAGGCAAGACATGGTGGACTAGGACTATGGTGCATAAGACAGGAGGGTGGTCTGAGGTCAGGGCAGTCATGGGCCTATGAGCAATAGGTGATGACCCTGTTCTGCCCACTAGACTTCTTGACCCCATCCACCCCTGGATGAGGACTGCACCTCCATGTCTTCTGCAGCTGTGTAGTAACTGCCTTCTCTCTCAGCAGAAGGTGACAACTAGATGAGGTGTCCTTCCTAGGGTGACTGAAATGGAAAAGGTAGAAAGTATCAAGATACAATTAGTGGTCCCCATCTCAACTTTCCCCTGGGAAACCAGGCCACCCAGACCTCCATGTCAGTCTCTGCTTGTGAAGGATGTGCCGACAGCAAGGTCCATGAGCTCTGGAAGAGTCTCTAAGACGGGTCCAGGAGATGAAACTAAACGATGAAGCGAAGAGGCTGGAGGGAGAGGGAGGAAGCAAAGATCTACTTGGGATTGAAGCATCACCCAGCAAAGGGGCTGGAGGTGATAAGAAAGGTTCAGGTTGTGGCTGGAGAGGCCTGGCAAACGTCACTTGAGAAGGCTCCGGTCTAGGGACTCCAGCAAGAAACATCTATAGAACAGCTTGCATGTTGATTATGCCAGGAAGTTGGAGCAGGACTCTCAAGGTGATCCCCCATGTGTGTGCTGATCATGGCCTGCTGTTGACCACGCTTACCCCAAGCCCAGCATCCTCAAAAAACACATAAGCCCAGCATTCTGGAAGGGCTGCACATCTTATGAAAGCTCCTTCCTTGACCTGGGACCTCACGTAAGGCAGCAAACAGACACCCAGCATCGTGTGAGGCCCAGGTGGGGCCCACATCTTAAAGCCTTAAAGACAGTGGACCACACACGAAGGGACAGCCCAGCCTCACTCCTTCCCTGGCCTTCTTCTCCCACTTCTACCATCTGTTCTTCTTGCTAAGGTTGTCACGTTCCTGGAAAAAATTCATCAAAAGATCTAAGAGAGGTGATAAGATCAATGTCAGCTGCCATTTTGCAGAATCCTCTCTTCCTAGTCACCTGCAGGGCTTCAGGGGCCTCAGAGAAGGACCCTATCTGCTGCTGCCATGGGCCATACAACTGCTACACAGAACCTGGCATAGCAAGGCTATCCAGGGAAGCCAGAGAGTCAGCCTGCAGTCAGGTTCAAGCCTCACAAAGATGGTGGGTGACACACAGCAGGTGGGTGACTCTGTGGTCCCAGAAGACACTGAAGAAGTGTGACCACCATGAAAACTGAAATAGGGCTCCAGTCACCAGTGACCAAACCACCAGGACCATGGACTCACTCGGGGTGTGGCAGTGATGTCACTGCTGAGTACAAATTCATGCAGGACAGCAGGGCATCCCTGAATTGTCAATCTGAGGTCAGGTTCCACAGAGACCAGTAAAAGCCCTTCCTCCCCACTAGAATGTAGGTATCTTGGCATAAAAGCACAATAGTGAGAGGTATACACTTAATGACACAGTCTCAAGAACAGTCCCCTGGTCTTCCCCGCCCCCACACCGCACTCCCCACCTCAGCCATCCTGCCCTCGGCATGGCTTCTGACCATCTTGCAGAGTGCATCTAGAAGCACCAGGGAGGCTTTGGTGAACTGCATGCCCTGAGTGAGCTGAGGGTACAGCCACGAGCAGCAGGAGCTGGTCGACAAAGAGAAGGTTTCAGTGGAGTCCCCAGCAGGATACTTGTACAGTCACAGGGAGAGGCGGCCATGGGAAGCCCAGAGCAGGACAAAAGAAAAAGGCTTGCAGGGAGGCGGGCCTCCCAGCCTGTGAGCCTAGCCCTTGCTTGGGTCAGGAAAACAGGCAGGTGCTGTTGGAAGCAAGTCCGCCCCTATGCCTGTCAAAGAAGTGACAATCTCCCCCAGAAAGGCATTTCAAGAGAAGGATTAGGAATGTTCCGCACTGTGTGACTAACAGTCTAGGGAAGGGAACGCTCTCTGCTCAGTGTGAAATTCCTACAGCTGCTGCCCAGAGTGGGGCCTCAGTCCACAGGAATCTCTTCCTATACTCAGGGCAGTAGGGTGCTCCTGACATCATTAGAAACAGCCTGCTGCAAAAGATGTCAAGCTGAGGACTGCCCAGCCCTCTGAGGGCAGCTACCGCCATCACCAGCAGGGGACACTATGACATAGAACAAAGGAGAGACATGAGCTGCCATCACACCAGCCCCAGGGGCCACAGCCATCCAATGGAGAACAAGTGAGTCACAGGCCTTGCTGCCCAGAAAGTCTGTTCCTAGGAGACTCTTCCCACATAGTCCACAGGGCACAGCTTCTGGGTTACCTTAACCATGTCCATCAGGAGGCATTCAGTAAGGTGGCATGTCTGATCAACCCAATGTTTCTTGTGCATCTTGGCAGAGAAAAGATCTTTCAGTAAAAATCCATCCCATAAAGGAAAAGCTTTCCTTCTTATGTGCACACACCCGCTGGTCACTAAGGGCTGCCTCTTCCCAGGAGGAGGACTGCTTCCTGGTGTGTCTCCCTCAGTGGAGCGGCTTCTGTCTGCACTGAGCCAGGCACAGGGCAGGGTCAGCATTTGGCTGTCCTTGAAGCAGCTTCTAGAAGTGAAGGGCACACAGAGACATGACAGTAACACTGAGACTCACACTCACACATAGTCCCTAGCTGCACCATGAGGCTCGCCATCCCAGCATCTACAAAGGTATAAAGTAGAAAGCATCCACATGTGTGGCAATGCACCAACTCTCCAGCGACCCCACTCACGATCTTGCTCAACCTGCCCCTCTGGCTGTGGCCTACATTGGTGCAGGTGAAGGTATGGGTGTGCAGAGGCAGGACAAGGCCCAGTACCTCACATATCACACAGAAGGTTCAGGAATGCTGGGGCTGTGGTGGCCTTGAGCTAAAGTTAGAAGACTCCTGAGCCCTTCGTTTCCTGGGGAGAAATGAAATCCCCAGGAGAGACACCCTTGTTCTCCCTGGTGAAGCCTGTGGGAGCAGAACCCTGCATCCCTTTAGCTCAGCCCGGGTGATGATGCAGTGTCATCCTCCCCAGTCTTTGCTTTCTCTTCCTCCACACACCCCTTCTTGGAGGTACCACACTGAAGCTGCATCCCTGCAGTGTGGTGGCTGCAGGATGGCATTTAAGGGTGTGTCACCCTGGCCAGGACCCTCCCACCTTTTCCTCTGCTTAGGTCTGTGTGTGCAGCCATGGTTGCCATGGACAGGAAGCCTCTGTCCTCACGGGACACAGCACTAACTCTAGAGAGGAGACCTCTGGCTCTGAGCCTTCTCTTTCTCTGACACCTCTCAGGGACCCTTGCTCTTGGGATAAAGCAGAAGCCTGGACAGACAGACCGTTCAGTTCCAGCACAGACTTCTGAGGGTGAGCAGAGCCTGCAAGCAGGGAATACTATTTCCAAAGAGCATAGCTGACTACTCTGCCTGTTCTCACCTCTTAACTCCAGAAAGAATGAGTCACTAATTGATGGGAAAGCCAGACCTAGGGATTCTGAATGTGACTCACACCCTGGTGACCTTCATGCACACACATGGCTCTCCCACTACACTCAAAGCAGAGGAGGGGACCTAACGTGCTCAAGAACATGACCTGGGATCACACAGCAGGGCATTCTGGTTTCCAGCCCTTGTCTTCTCATGAGACCAGGCTAGCCTACAGAACTGGCTCACACAAAGGAAGGGATTTGTTCAAAGTGCAGGTGCTGCACGGTCACTGAGCAGGCCAGGAAGGGTCCTGACTGGGTCTCAGCCAATTTCCAGCCAGCCTTCAAGAGCATCCATTTATCCAAAGCTTTTGACAGAGACTCCCACTAAGAGAAGACCATGGTCACCTTTTCCCTAACTATGTGTGTGTTTCTATCTTTCTGTCTATATGTGCACCACACACCTGCACTGTCTGTCTATCTATATGTGCACCACACACCTGTACTGCCTGTAGAGATGTCCAATCCCTGGAAGTGGAGTTCCACGCAGTTATGGGTCACTTTATCTGAGTACTGGGAACCAAACCCAGGTTCTCAGTGAGTGCTCTTACCTGATAAGCCATCTCCCCAGCCTTTCCATGTTCATCTTCAGAGACTCCTATGGTAACGCCCCAAAAGAAGAACACTCAATGTTCCCCTCAGATATGCCCATCCTAGACTTTTACATTCCCTACACAGCGACCCCTGAAGTTTCCCCTTAGACCCTCCCACATTGACATTTAGGGACACCCACTAGAGAACCCATAGACCCCCCTCAAACCCTCTCTTCCATAGACCTTCACAGAGCCCTCCACAGAGAGCCCCTAGCACTCCCATGGCCTTTCATAAACATCCTCACAGTCACTCTCACCAAGCCCTCTAGACCTGCCATAGACCTCCATACAAATGCAGAGAATTGTGTCTCACTCACATTGAGAACCCACAGACATTTCTTATCAACACAGAAACACCATGCAATAATACCCAAAACACCCAGAAGTAGCACCTGAGCTCAATTCCACAGATCTCACAGACGCCCTTATACACTTCCCACAGACGCCCCTGACAGAGACAAACTCTGAGAGACACCTCAGAGACAATTCCTCCTCCAGAGTGGCTTCTAAGTGACTCACAGTCCCAAAAAGACATGCTCACGTCACAACGACAGCCACGCCACAGGAGCACTGGAACATGCTAGCATGTCCTCTAGGAAAGGTGGCTTCAGCAATTTGCCTTCGTCTTCCATGTTGACACCTGAAGCACTTGCTCACTTAGTTCAGGAACTGGACTCCCCGTTACCTCCTCACTGATACCTTAAAGAGCTTTGCCATCCCTCAGCAATGATCACATGACCCCAAGATGCCCCTCAACTTGGGGATCCCTCTGAAGCTTCAGAAACACCTGATGGTAACCGGATGCTAGGACCATTTTACATACCAATCCCAACACCACGGAGAGATCAGAGAGAAGCAGGCTCTGGTTTTGTGCGCTGTGGTCCCTGGAGTGAGGCAAACTTTACTTGTCTTGAAACTTCCCTTGCTTCTGCTACAAAATGGGAAATGAATGTTAATACTGCATGATGGGAAATGAGTGTTAATACTGCATGATGGGAAATGAGTGTTAATACTGCATGATGGGAAATGAGTGTTAATACTGCATGATGGAAAATGAGTGTTAATACTGCATGATGGGAAATGAGTGGAGAAGGTAAAACAAGCTGGATTGCACCGTAAGGATCCCTTTTCAAATTTATTATATGTGCACAGGCTGTGCCTGCATGGTTGTATGTGTACCGTGTATGCGCCAGGGGCCTGGGTTGGGGGGCAGAGGCAGGTGTCTGAGGCACCAGAAATGGAGCTAAGAATGGCCATGAGCCACCATGTGGGTGCTGGGAACTGAACCTGGGTCTTCTGCAAGAACAGCCAATGTGTGTAACAGCTGACCCATCTCTACAGACCCCAGTTCTTTTTTCTATCATTGCTTTAATTTCTTATGACATTCTCTTTGTGATTGTCACTTGCTAAACCACACACTTGCTTCCCCCCCCCCCAGTAAAATCAAGCAACGTCATTTTTAACACAAGTTAGCGTAGGTATTAGAGATTCACAGTCCCCATGACAAACCATCTGGATACTCTTTCAGGTCAATTTTCGAGTCGTTTCCTGGTACATGCCATGCAGAGGGTCTGTAATGTCATCTGGTGGTAAGGGCCTCTTCTGTCACCCCAAAGCCATTGCAGGTATGACCATGAAAGCATAGAACTCAGGGCATTTGGGTCCTCCAAACCATCTTTTTCTTCAGGCAGTCTGTACACACCTGCCCCTCAGGTGGAGTCGGGGTTCCCCTGACTTACTTGCTGATGTCCAAGTAAGGAAAAGTCAGCTTCCAGGACCAGGATCTTACTGCAGTGACAACACCACGGCCATTCCATAATGGCTGAAGGGCCCTGAGGCACTGAAAGAAAAATGTGAATCTTGAAGCCTTAGCCCTGGCTGGCAGCAGGCGCACACTGCTCCATTCCCTGTCCTGGTGTAGCTCACTCTTCCTCCAGACAGGTCCCTGACCAGGGCCTTCTGCCACCTTGGGACAAAGAGGAAGAAAAGTTGGAGGTCTGGACCTTTCCTGGAGCCCACAGTAGGCAGTTTAAAGTGTGAGTTCCCAGGGGCCACCTCTGCTTTCTCTGCCCATTCCAGGCCTTGCTCCCCCGCTCCCCTAGCAACCTTCTCCCCTTTTTGGTCCCAACACTCCCTTCTCCCCTTTCCTGTCCCCACACTCCGCCTCCAGCACTCTATGTGTTGAACTCTGATGTCACAGTTTCTGCGCCCCTGATGCTGTGGCTTCATTATTGCCAGGCACTTCAGTTTACCATGTAAGTTTCAGCAGCCCCAGAACCTCTGAATCCCCACCAAATGCCATGGAGGACACAGAAGGCTCTCTGCTGCTTCCTGGGTGGAAATCCTTACAGGAAAGCTGACAGCAGTTACAGTAACAAGGTCCCACCTCTTCTATCCCCAGCAGTTCTGGGACACAGCAGTCAAACCTCCAAAGAGCTGCAAACCGTTCAGAAACAGCCTGATTGGCTGTAGGCAGCAGATACTGAAAGTATCATGTGACCTGTTGCTAGCCTGTGATTGGCTGAACTGATGGTTTGCTTACAAGGTTATCCTGAAATATTAAGCTAAAGTTTATGTATTAAGTGAGGCTACAGTTCACTCTGTGTGGTGACCATGTGATACAAACGTTATCAGCCAGAAACTGGGTAAAGGTACAGGCCAAACAAGTTACAGTGCAATGGCCTCATTTTGATCATCCTTTTCCATCATTTTGATCAGCCGATCACAGGCTAGCAACAGATCACATGGTACCTTCAGGGCATGCTGCCTGCAGCCAATCAGGCTGTTTCTGAACAGTTTGCAGTTCTTTGGAGCATCCGTGAAGAGACTGATGCAAAGCATGGGTTTGGCCAGTGACACCTTCTGCAAGGATCACAATGAATCTGCTTGATCCCCTTGTAGGCCTCATGATTCCACAGCGTGAACTTAGCCAAATACGTGGATTTTACCTTTTCATTATTCTGATAATAAAGAGGCCCTTCAGCAGACAAGGGCACTGGGGCACAGCTGCTTAAATTTGAAAGGAGTTTGAACAAAAGTGTCATTCTAAAATCAACTGCTTTGCAGGGAGGATAAACACGAGTGCTTTTATTTGTTTGTTAAAATCTTTGGCATGACTACTGGATAATATAATGTGGAGGAAACATTTTCCACAGAAGCCACCATGAGGCAGCTCAAGCAAAGCAACAGGAGGAGTGTCAGGTCTCAGAGGCAGTTCAGCAGTCTGTGATGGATGGTGGTAAAGACTGAGAACAAGGCAACAGGGCTGGAGAGATGGCTCAGCAGCTAGGAGCACTTGCCGCCCTTTCAAAGAACCCAGGTTTAGTTCTTGACACCCACATTGCAGTACAGAAGCACTTATAGCTCCAGTTCCAGAGAATCCTGCACACTCTTCTAGAGAACACACACACACACACACACACACACACACACACACACACACACATATATATACACACACACATACACATATATGTGTGTGTGTATATCATAGGCTGCAGAGTGTCTGTCTTAGTCACTGATCTGTTGCTGTGAAGAGACACTATGACCAAGGCAACTCCTAAAAAAGAAATCATTAAATCAAGGCTTGCTTACAGTTTAAAAGCCTTAGTCCATTATTATGGAAAACAGCATGTTGGCAGACAGGCAGGTGTAGTGCTGGAGAAATAGAGCTATATCTTGATCTGTTACTGGGGAGGGGGTGCTGTGTCTGTCCCACCCCCAGTGCCACACTTACTCCAACAAGGCCACGCCTCCTAATCCTTCTAATCTTTCCAAGCGGTTCTGCTCCCTAGTGACTGAGCATTCAAAAATATGAGTTGGGGGGGGGGTGGGGGGGGAGGGAAGAGGAGGAATTCTCATTCAACCTGCCATAGTTCTGACCTTGAGAGGTTCTCATTCCTGCAGGTCACCTGGTGACATCTTCCGTAGTGATCTGCAGACCAAGAGAGACTTGAGGATGAGGAGTCCCTGGCACAGCCAGGCTGCCATGTCCATGAAATACACTCTGAACTGGACAACAGGTAGCCATCCCACCAACACCTCACACGCAGAAAAGATGAAGGGTTTATGAGGCTGCACATCAAAGAAAGAAGAGAATACAGAAAAAGAAAGGGTTTGCGTTGCCTTCCTGCCTGCTCTTCTTCATCTCTCACACGGGAACATGTAACGTTCGAGGAACTGCTGCAAGCCGCACACTCTAGTGAAAGTGGGAAGATATTTGTGGACACAAAGGAAAATCATTGTCTACTTCCATGAAGTGCTCGTTTCCCATTCCAAGGAGTGAGGCATGTTAGGGTCATTCTTACTACCTGTTCATGCTCTTAAGTTCCAGAGAACTTAGAATTCTTGTCACCTTAGCAATGATTTAAATTGAAAACAAACAAACAAAAAATCCTCTTACTCTAACTAGAAATTTAGTTCCAGGATTTAAATCCCCTTTTGATCCCAGGAGGGGAAAATGGAACACATTAAGACACAAACTCCTTGGTGCTGTTAGGCAAGGCTGCTGTTAGGAAATCCGTGTCAAACAACTGCAGCAAAGGACAGCGTGGTATTGCCAAACCTGTCCCGGTCCTGTGGCCCCAAATGTTCTTATAGAAGCCTGCACTTGCTTCTGACAGAGACTTGAGAGGGCCTGTGAGGCTCCTGGGTTTCCTTGTTTTCTTACTTCCTCCCTTAAGCCTGATGCAGGACTAGCTTACCACACACATGAGCGCTCAGAATAAAGAAAGAGTGGTAATTAGTTCCGCCCCAGTACCTGTGACATTAAAAACATGTCGCTGTGAGGGCTTGAGTTTCCAAACACAGATACTGACAAGAGTTTCAAGTTAAAAGCTCTAATTTAGGGACAGGGGAGATGGCTCAGTGGATAACGTTCTTGTTGAAATAGCATGAGCACCTGGGTTTAGATACCTAGCAACCACATAAAAAATGTAGGTGTGCTGGTGCAGGTATCCATAACCCCAGTGCTGAAGGGCGAAAGGCAAACTGATTCTGCTACTCACTGGCCAGCCAGTCTAGGCAAACTGGCCAGCTCCAGAGTCTGTGAAAGACTCTGTCAAAACATATGATGGTAAGACGTTCTAATGTCAATCTGTGGCCACCACGTGTACCCACTAGGGTGAGCACTCTTGCACACATACACATGCATATATCAAACATATAAAATCCAGTTTAATCCAAATCAATCTAGACTTTGGGTAAAGCTATCAGGGAATGGCTAGAAGTTTTGCGTGCAGTACTGGGTGAGGACTCGGGAAGGGGATGGTGAGATTAGCACAGTGGACTCTCTCTTGTTCAGCCTTGCCCCTTCTTCTTTAAGCCTTCATGTCTCTGCCCACTGAGTCAGCAATAAGACAACTTATGATATGCCCTTATTTGTCCTCATCCTTTGGCACCCCTGACTGCTTGGACTGTCTCTCTCCAGGGAGGTTCATTTCTTTTTAACCAATCTGAAGCCTTACGACCAAAGATGGTGAGGTCTAAATGGTGAGCCAGAGTAGGTTGTCTTAGGACACATCTGTCAAAGCCCCTTGGTTCATACTCCAGGAAAGTAAGGTCAAAAGAGGTCATTTGACTCACCTGAAAGCACCAAGGGCAAAAACAGCAGATAGGGAGGGCAGATCCTAAAGAGGTCTCTGATGAACATTCACTGTGTCAAGGTGAACTGTGCCAAAGTTTGCAATCTTCTCATTAGGGTGGACTGCTGTTGTGGGTGAAGAAGGGAGCCGAAATCCTCAGCCTATTTTGGACTCCTTTTGTCTCATCAGTGGTGGCCATGTTTGCTCAGGCTAAGTGAGAATGCTTTCATCATCTTGAATGACCCAAATGAAGCCATTGAACGCAAGCCATGCGCTATCACTATTGGGGATCATGTTGTGTCACCAGGAAATAATCTCCCCAGAACCAGTGACATGTTGAGCTGTCAAGTTGACAAGGAGTGGACTTGTATGGGTTAATGTGCATTTCCAACTGGACTGGATTTAGCATTTCCTACTGCACACACCAGAGGGCATCTCTAAGAACATTTCCGGAGAGGTTTAAGTCAGGCAGGAAGAATCACCATGAGTGTGGGCAACACCATTCTGTTGGTTGGGATCCTGGACTGAATAGAAAAGAGTAAAGGAGAAAGCAAACTGAGCCCCAGCCTTTATCTGTTTCCTGGCTGTAGACCCAATGTTGCCAGCCACTTCACACTCCTGTGGCCATGCTCTGCTCTGCTCTGCACCTGGAGTGTGTCCCTTCAAACTGTGAGCCAAGATAAGCCCTTCTTTCCTCAAACTACTTCTGCCACATACTTAGTTACAGCAAGGAGAAAAGTAACTAGCATATCTAAGGGAGAAATATCAGTGAACTAAAGCATATTAAGATAATTTGGTTAGCTCAGTAGCAGGGTGTTTGCCTATCAGTGTGAATCTGATTCAATCTCTGGCATTAGAGAAGAAAAACAAAGACAGTCCACACAGGTGTGTGTGCATACACACACAGAGAGAGAGAGAGAGAGAGAGAGAGAGAGAGAGAGAGAGAGAGAGAGAGAGAGAGAGAGAGAATTCAATACATGTGGTTCAATTTAGTTGGTAGAGTGCTTGGCCAGCATTCAGAAAGTTCTGGGTTTGATCCAGGTGTGATGGTTCATGCTTGTAATTCTAGCAGTGAGGAGGCAGAGGCAGAAGGTGTAGGAGTTCAATGTCATCCTTGGTTATATGGGGAGTTTGAGGCCAACATACGCTATATGAGACTCTGCTTTAAAAGAAAACTCAATATTGTACATTATCCAAAGAGATTAAAAACCATTTAGACGCCCACAAACACACAAAGAAAACGTGGTTTACACATAAGGATGTCAGTCTTTAAAAGTAAGCAATCCTGCCTTATCCTCTAGCAGAGCTGAAATCGAGGACATTATTTGTAAGTGAAATAAGCCAGTTATAAGACAAAGATACTGCATGGTTCCATGTATGAGATGTCTAACTAAATTTTTAAGAAAATAAAGTCGGATGGTGTTTGCCAGGGACCAGGAAGAGATAGGGGACTCTCTGGGGTCTCTTTTCTAAAAGCATTGGTCCCAAGTATGAGTGCTCTACCCTCATGATCTGATCACCTCCCAAAGCCCCAAGCTTCTACCTGCCTTCCTCCATTCTCCCTACAGACTAACATAGAAAGACAGGAAACTGAACACTCATAGTTCAAGAAACTAAAGAGTCCAGGATTTGGTGCCAGGATCTGGTGAGAGCCTTCCCGCTGTGTCACAGCCTGCCAGAGGCCATCACATGACAAGTGAGAACATACAAGAACTGGCTTATATACAAAGTCATGCTGTGATAACTAATCTGCTTTCATGGCAATAAAATTAATCCACTTATGAGTATGGAGCCTTCATACATAATCCTGTCTTAAAGCCTTACCTCTTAGAATCTTAACAAAGTCAATTAAATTTCAACATGAGTTTAGAGGGGACATTCGAATGACAGCATCACTGTATTAAAATTAGGTTTTTGACATATGAGCTTCAGGGGACACAAATATGTACTACATATCCAACCAAAGCCTAGTATTTAGACTTAAAAAGGGATTCTGAAAATGGAACAGCCAAACAGAAATAATCCAACTGTAAAATGGAGGAAAGATATAAATACATTTGACCAAAGAATGGCTTTATTTGGTGCCTGGAGTAATGACTCAGCAGCTAAGAGCTCTTGCTGTTCTTGCAGAGGACCTATGCTCAATTCCCAGCACCCTCAACGGCAGCTCACAACTATATGGAACTCCAGGTCCAGTGAATCCGACACCCTCTTTTGGCCTCCATAGGTACCAGGCACACACAGTACACGTACATACACGGAGGCAAACCACTCATACATACAAATAAATCTTTTAAAAGGAAAAGAAAAAACAGCCTCATCTGATATCAAATAAACATATAAAGATGTTTCAGTGTCAGTGTCTAATTAAAAACTAATAAATTAAGCCAAAATGAGATTTAAGCACATACTTGTATGAATGGTCAGAGTTTTCATGAGTGATAAATTCTAGTGACGTGGAGAGAAATTGAATAGTGTTGCTAGTGGACGTGTAAAACTGGTATAGTCACTGTGAAAAGTTTGGATATTTTGTGGGTGTGGGAGGTATGTACACATGTGTGTGGGTGTGTGTCCTTCAGCAAGACACCTTGTTTTTGAGAAAGGGGCTGTCTCTGGTATGGAACCTACCAAGAGGGTTAGGGTAGCTGGCCCAGAGAGCCCCAGGGATTTGTTTTCTCCACCTCCCCAATGCTGGAATCTTTACTTTTTGCTTACATGAGGGTTGGGAATTAATCTCTGGTCTCTTTATTGACTGAGCTTTCTCTCCAGCCCCAATTTCCTTCTTTCCATCCTACCCCCCAAATGGTATCAATGGCACTTCTAGTCAAGTCTCAGGAAATGCAAATTGGTGTGTACATGAAACTTGTTATATAAATGCTTAAAGCAGCTTTTTTGACCGTACTTCACCATGAGAATAGCCATACATACCCACACTATTGAATACTTCTCTGAGGCACAAACTGAATAAACTTCTATGGGTATTTTTTTAATGAAGCATTAGTAGATTGCTTATTATTTAAAAGGAAAGGATATATTTTTCTTTTCTTTTTTTTTTAATTTGGGTTTTCAAGACAGGGTTTCTCTGTGTAGCCTTAGCTGTCCTAGACTCTTTGTATACCAGGCTGGTCTCGAACTCACATCGATCTGCCTGCCTCTGCCTCCCGAGGGCTAGAATTATAGGTGTGCACCACCACGCCCGGCCTTTTTCTTTAGTTTTTATGTGTTGATATGAGACAGAGTCTCACTGTGTAGCCCTGGCTGGTTTGCAACTAGCCATGTAGTGTAGGCTAGCCGAGAACTCAGGAGATTGCCTTCCTCTGTCTCCCAAACAAGATTAAAGGCCAGTACCACCACGGCCGGCGTAATTTCGTTCATCTTAATAACCCTGCGCCCAGTGGACCGCCAAGAACAAAGGCCACGTCCTGATTCTCTCAACACAAAATCCATAGCGCGTCGTTACACAAATCTTAGGGGTTTCGAACCTCCATCTACACGAGCCCAGTACATGTACAGCACACCCACGCAAGGAGGCGACCCCCCAACTTCCGGCAGTCCCGCCGAGAGATTTTCTGACGTCACTCGTCCGCGCCCCACACTATTTGACGCGACTCTGACGCGCCTGCCGGAAGTCGGGCGACGGGCCATGGCGACGGCGGCGGCGGAGCAGTGGGTGCTGGTGGGGAAGGTGCAGGCGCTGTATGAGGTGCGTCCGCCACCGGAGCCTCCCGTGATCCCGCGAGCCCCGGCCTAGCGACCTGCTCCCTGGCTCCGCGGGGCTTCCTGCTCCCCGGGAGCACAGAGGACCGGGCCTGGGCTGTACTCGCCTCCTGGAGTCCTGCAGGATCTCGGGAAAGCAGCCCTTGGGAGGGGTGCCAAAGACATTCAAGTCCTCAGAATCACAGTTAAACTGGTGGAGAGACGGGTTGATGGGAGTGGGCGGTTTTAGGTGTGAGGAATGTCTTATCATAAATTGTAAACTTTGCCCAGGGCTCAGGGGAGAGTAGTTTAGCAAAGAAAAGCAGAATAATTGGGAATTAATGTAGTCATTCTTTTGCCTACAATTTCTGTTATAAACATACAACTTTCTGAAAGACTTAAAGACTAGCCGAAGGGTTGGTGTGGTTCTGTTTAGCTATATACGACAATGTAAGATACAAAGCCGGTCTTGGAGAATGCTGGTCTACTGGACAGCTGAGCTATTCTGCTGTATCCTGTAGAACTTGTCGGTGGCTTCTAACGCAGGTGCTGTTCAGTGCGGCAGTGGCTACCACCACGTGACAGTAGACACTGGCAATTAATTTGCAATTACACGTTACTGTAAATGTTGGTGACCAGATGACTAGTGGGTATATACTGGGCCACACAGATCTGAAACCTGGAGGACCTGCCGTGAGCCAGCAGCTTGATCCCGGTGCGTAGAGAGTTCATGTTAATTGAAAGCGAATTTCACTTCTTTTGCTGATGTTCCAAAAGTTGGTGCTTACTGGAACGGGTAATGATAATGCTCCTGGGATTTCTTTATGAAGAATATTCGAGAGAGAGCATACCTGATTTTCTATTCTATGCCGAGGTCCAGTTTTAGGGTAGTTATAGCTACTAAGCCATACAAATTGATTTTTTTAAAAAAAGAAATGAGTACTTTTCTGTTGTATAATATGGCTGTTATTCCATAAAAGGGACCAACACAGACTTGGGAGAATTCTTTTGTATCACATTTCCTAGGGAGAGAGAGAAAACAAAACATAACTGGTATTTATGATGATTCGAGTAATTCCTAGACTAATAGTTTTTTCATCTACGGTAATTTCTTTGTGGGGTTCCCTGCTTGTTGAGTGGAACAGATGTTTGCTGGCTGTTGTCCAATTATTGAGAAAAGCAAGCTTATCTTGAGTTATTTCTAAATTAAATTTGTTTAAAGAGTGGTCAGCAAAAATTTTAAGTCATCTTTTTTTTTTTTTTTTCCCGAGACAGGGTTTCTCTGTGTAGCCTTGGCCATCCTGGACTCACTTTGTAGACCAGGCTGGCCTCGAACTCACAGCGATCCGCCTGCCTCTGCCTAAGTCATCTTAAAGAAAAATTTCTGTTCTTGTTTTTGGTTTCTGTGTATTTTGTAGAATTTGAGGTTTGTATAGTATACCTGAAGAATAAAGGTGTGTGTGTGTGTGTGTGTGTGTGTGTGTGTGTGTGTGTATGTGTGTGTGTATGTGTGTGTGTGTATGTGTGTGTGTATGTGTGTATGTATGTGTGTGTGTATGTGTGTGTGTATGTGTGTGTGTGTATGTGTCTGTGTGTGTGTGTGTGTGTGTGTGTGTGTGTGTGTGTGTGTTCTCTATAGTTTCAGGGGTATTTTCACATTGACTTGAAAGTTCATATATGAATTTGTCAGCAGTTTTCCATTCTCTGTAGTCTAGTATATTGTTTGTTTTTTAGCATTGGTGAAATACCATCAATTATTTCTGCCTCATTGTTAGTCTGTTTTTGTATTTAAGTTTGTAAATACATGTCTGCATTTTGAGATAAAAATCTCAGTGTAGATTGGGCTCTGTTGAACCCTGGAACACCACATGCCTAACTTTTAAATGTGCAGGTTTGCCGGGTGTGGTGGCTCATTCCTTCCCGCACTCCTGATCTATGTAGTGAGTTCCAGGCTAGCCTTAGCTACATAGTGAGACATGTCCACAAAACAAAAGGCCTGGGTTTACATTTTATTTCTTTTGTTTCTTTATTTGTTTTTGAGATAGGGTACAACTATGTAGGCCTTCCTGGCCTTAAACTCAAAGGTCTCCTGTCTGCGCTTCCCAAGTACTGGAATTAAAGGAGTGCACCACCACACCCAGCTTAACAGGCCTGGTTTTTTTCTGGTAACAACCCTCAGGAATAAGAGTGCCCATTCACTAACTGACTGAAGGCTATTGGTGTCCAGATTCTTCTGTATAAATTCAGCCAGGTCTTTGTCCTGCAAGTGTGTAGAAGACAAGATGCTAGAACAGCTGAGAGACCGTCTCAGCAGCTAAGAATACTTACAGCTCTTCCAGAGAGTCTGGATTCAGTTCCCAGCACCCACATGGTGGCTCACAGCCACTTGTAAGCATTTCCAGCGGCATCTTATTCTGGGGTCTCTGCAGGTACCAGCCACAAATGTGGTCCACAGACATACATGCAGACAGAATGCTATACACATAAAAAATAAATCAATAAAAATTTTTAAATAAAAAAAAGATATCTTTGTGCCTATCAACATGAAACAGGTTGGCATACTTTGGGCAACTTATAGAAAAGAGAACTGAGTTCTTTTAAGAATGTATTACTGGTCGACTGGGCAGATGGATCAGTGGTTAAGAGCATTGTCTGCTCTTTCAGAGGACCTGGGTTCAATTCCCAGCAACCACATGACAGCTCACAACTGGCCCTAACTCAAGTTCCAGTGGATCCAACTCCCTCACACAGATATTCATGTAGGCCAAACACCAAATATACTTAAAAATTAATTTTAAAAATTATTAAAAAAAAAAAAGTGCCGGGCGTGATGGCGCATGCCTTTAATCCCAGCACTCGGGAGGCAGAGGCAGGCAGATCGCTGTGAGTTCGAGGCCAGCCTGGTCTACACAGAGAAACTCCGTTTTGAAAAACAAAAAACAACAAAATATGTATTACTGGGCTGGAGAGATGGCTCAGAGGTTAAGGGCACTGGCCACTCTTCCAGAGGTCCTGAGTTCAATTCCCAGCAACCACATGGTCCCAAACCATCAGTAATGAGGTCTGGTGTCTTCTTCTGGCCTGCAGGCATTAATATGCAAACAGACAGAACACTGTATACATAATAAATACATCTTAAAAAAAAAAAAAAAAGAATGTGTTATTGCCACTCCACCCATAGTCCACACTGCATTGTCTAAGATTTAAGGAGACTTATCAGGGTAAGAAAATACGGTAAGGGGCCAGGCGTGGGGGTGCACGCCTTTAATCCCAGCACTCGGGAGGCAGAGGCAGGCAGATCACTGAGTTCAAGGCCAGCCTAGTCTACAAAGTGAGTCCAGGACAGCCAAGGCTACACAGAGAAACCCTGTCTCGAAAAACAAAAAAAAATGAAGAAAATACGGTAAGGGGTACAAAACTTGACGAATTATGGAAGCTAGTTTCCTCATTGTTAATGTAGGCAGATGTGATAGGCTGTGTACTGTTTTCTTACAGTCATTTCCTGCTGATAAATGTTAAAATTATCTGAAAGATATGATAGTGTTGCTGTAAGTCAGGCCTAACCTTTTTCAGTTTCATTACTGGGAGGTTTTGTTTGTTGTTGTTGGTTTTTTTTTTTTTAAGATTTATTTATTTATTATGTATACAATGTTCTGTCTGCATGTACACCTGCAGGCCAGAAGAGGGCATCAGATTACATGATAGATGGTTGTGAGCCACCATGTGGTTGCTGGGAATTGAACTCAGGACCTTGGGAAGAGCAGGCGGTGCTCTTAACCACTGAGCCATCTCTCCAGCCCCTCATTACTGGGAGGTTTTAAAGCTGAAGTATTAGGGATTTTTCATGTGATGGAGTAATCACCCATTGTTAAGATGGGAAAGGCATGAAGAGCCATTGAGAAAGCCCTGGCAGTAAGGTTTCCATGGTAACGGTGGGCAGGTCAGCAGAGGCAGCACTGTTGTGGCTGAAGTTCCCTGCAGGCTCTGAAGTGGCTTTGTGGCTTCTTTACTCTGTCCTTGCTTTTGTCCCTCAGGCTCCAGCGTATCATCTCATTCTGGAGGGAATTCTAATACTTTGGATAATCAGACTTTTTTTCTCTAAAACTTACAAGTTGCAGGAGCATTCTGATCTTACAGCCAAGGTAAGAAATGAAGCTTGTTTTACTCAAGGTAGGTGGAAGCCACATCTTTCTAAAAAGGGATGACCCTGCAGTTAACACGCTTAATGGAGAGAGAGCGGGGAGTGTGGAACATCTGCATAGGCAGAGTGTGAGGCGTGTAGGATAAAGCCACACTGCAGCACACCTACAGCAGCCTGCTAGTAGGTGGTCTGAGGGGCGCATGCAACTACTGGACTTCAGTGTCCACACACAGGTTATGTGAGCTGTGCCTGAGGCCTAAAGAAGAGTCCTTCGTGTGTCTTCAGGAAGGAGGTTAAGAGTTGAAATAATCCCACCTGGCCGCACTTAAAATAGAATTGCGGTGTGTCTTGTGTGGTAAGGAGGCAGAAACCCCCGCACAGAAGGAAGATTTTTAAGTTGGCTTTCATTCTTCATCACAGCTGGCAGGGTGTTTCTGGGGTTCACTGTTCAGTGTTTGTTGCAGCGTTGTAGTTAGGTGTCACCAGAGACAGTGTGAGGTGACTCATGTTGGGCCACACTCGAGTTTATGCCTTTTCTTCTGCAGGAAAAAGAGAAGCTGAATATTCATTAGTGTGATAGACTATGTCTAAATTTCCTTGCTTTTTATGGTTGCATGAGATTTCATTGCATATGTAGAGACATTAAAATCTATTCCATATTCAAAGTTATATCCTAGGGTCCCCAGCATGAGGTTAACTCACTAATCAATGAGGGCCCTTAATCGAGTTAAGAGTCTACCGGGAGAGGCTGGAGAGATGGCTCAGTGATTAAGAGCACTGGCTGCTGCTCATCCAGAGGTCCTGAGTTCAATTCCCAGCAACCACATGGTGGCTCACAATCACCTATAATGCAATCTGGTGCCCTTTTCTGTCTAATGCTCTTTTCTATCATGCGGTCATACATGCAAATAGAGTGCATACACACAAATCCTTAAAAAGAGACTAACGTGACAGGGCGTTGGTGGCACCTACTTTTAATTCCAGTACTCGGGACACAGAGGTAGGTAGATCTCTATGAGTTCGAGGACAGCCTGGTCTACACAGAGCAAGTTCCAGGACAGCCATGGCTACACAGAGAAACTTTGCCTTAAAAAAACCAAAAAAAAAAAAGAAAAAAAGAAAAGAAAAAAGGAAGAAAGAAAAAGAGTCTAACAGAGGAATGGAGGATTTGCGCTCTGAGATCCAAATGCATCTCTTTCCTGTGCCTTGATCTCCTGGCTGATCACACAGGGCGCTTGTAAGCACTGAGAGACTTAACTGTGATACAGTTCTCTTAATGGTGGTCAGGACCCATGAAATGGGCACTGTTCTTGTCTTTCTGCTCCTCCATCTTTTCTGTTTGAGAATGACTAGAAAGTTCTATGCTTATAAGTGCCAGCCCCTGTACTTTCCCCTTAGCTTCCTGTGCCAGGTTGTACTATCCCCCGCTGAAAGGCACCAAATAATGAAGTTCAGAGCCATTGAGATGTGAAAACAGACCCTGCCAAGGAAAACCATGCCACCATAGGAACTGTCACTCCCAGCTTGGAAACTTCTTCACCAGCAAATGAGGGCAAAATTCCTTTTCTCTCAGCTGCCTATAAATGTCTCACACTTTTTGTCAGAATCTCCTCCCAGCAATGTGGCAGACAGATTCGGATGAGCAAAGGAAATGCAAGACACAGAGGAAATGGGGAAGAAAATGCACCGAGCACGTGCAGGAGACACACTTCCGGTGATGCAGAAGCACCATTCCCAGGGCATGGAGGCTTTGGGTTGCCAGTGTGCATGGTTTGTAGCCTGGTAAGTGATGGAGATGATCTGAGATGGCACGTGAGATCAGAATCTCCACCCCGTGCCACACCTCCCTGACAGATCTCCATCACAGAAACCCAAGCAATAAACTTTCAATCCCGTGAAAAGCACTCACCCCAAAGTACTGGACTTAGCAGTGTTCTGGGGGAAATGTCACAGCTCACAAAACACGTGAGTACAACATTAGGATGCCATAATGCTGGACAAAGGAGAAGGAAACGAGGAAGATGAAGGTTCCAGTTGTAGCTAACAAAGAGAAGATACAGACAATGTAGCGTCTGTTCCCGACTTTACAAGGACGAGAAAACCATGAACATGGTCAGGGAGGAGGATTCAGTGTCCGCTGAAGGCCACGCACCCTGCAGCATATGACTCGGGAGCAACAGGTAACATTGTTTCCACCCTTTCACCATGTGAGCCCTGGGGATGTACCTCCGGCTATCGCGCTTTAAGTGCCCAAACATTTCTGCAAATAGAACTTAAAAATTAGAACAAAAAGAAGGGTTAGCTACTGACAAAGTTACAGGTTCAATATTCACTTTTCAAAGTGTTTCTCAGCGCCAACGTCAAACTGTTCTTCAGAATTCCAAACAGAGCTGACCCCCTTGACACCCAGCCCCTGAGCAATGGCTGTGACATTTCCATCGCCTCCTTTCTGAACAAAGCCACTGACTACTCAGACCACTTACTGGGTGTGGTGGCCTGTCCTGCGTCCTTACAATAAAAAGGAGTTCTTATGTGGCCGAAGTGGTCCTGAGTAGAACCCACCTCTCCCGGCCTCCTCACTAGGCTCAAGGCAACCCTTGTTCTCCCTTTTAAACTAACGGAGTTGAGTTCAAAGGTGCTGAAGAGAAGAAGGCCGATAAGGAAGTGGAATGAAGAAGAGTTGAAAGCCAAAGAAAATTTCCATTCACACAGTTCATATCAGAGCAAGTGCTTCATCACTTGGTCTCTCAGGGACGCATCTCTGGCCCTTCACTAGGACACGTGGTGCTCCAGTTTGGAGGCTTTTCTCCATCTTTCACACTCATGGCTTCTCCTGAGAAAGTCCCTAGAATCTTTGTTAAAGTCCATCTTTTTCAGAACATCTAAAAAAAGGTCCCCCTGCAAAGCTGGCTGAGGAGGCCCCTGCTGCAGCTCCCTCGGGACACAGCAGTGCCCTGCCAGCTAAGCCCATGGTCTCGTGCGGTCTTACCATGAAGAGAAAGCTACAGGGCTTTTACAGCCAACATCAGACCATTGAGGGCTGGAGAGATGCCGCCTCAGTGGTAAGAGCACTTGCTGTTCTTGCAGAGGACCTCGCTCGGCTCAGTTCCTCGCCCCACATAGCAGCTGACAAACCGCTCTAACTCTAGTTGCAGGGACCCAGCTCCCTCCTGCCTAGTTTATTAAGTTGGCAGCTGATGCCAATTGTGACACCTCCTGATGTCATAAGACATCGAATGGCACTGCTGATTATCTGTCTCCACTCCCTTACCTGGTAATCGCAGGGCTATTGTGAGCATTTGTCAAACACATACAAAGCACACGGCATACACTAAGTATCCAGTTAGCACCAACCTTTATTATAAATATACACAAAGCATATGGCACACACCAAGCACTTGGTCAACACCAACTTTTATTATTTCTAGCAGATTTTTAAAAAATTATCTCACAGGCTGGCTGTGGTGGGACATACCTACTACCTAACAACTCAAGGCTGAGGTGGAAAGATTTTGAGTTACAAAGCAATACCCTGTTTCAAAAAAAGATAAACCACTAACGGAAATACTTTTAGTGTTGAACTTAGGCAATATTCTAAAGTATTTCTTCATGTTATATTTAAAAAGATTATTTCATTTGTTCCTTATGAATTATAAAAAAAAAAAAAAGACCATGAGTTCTTTGTGTATTTAAATTTATGGACAATGATGTGCCTTGAAAAGGTTATGTAAAGTTGTGAATGCGTGTGTGTGTGTGTGTGTGTGTGTGCTTGCCTGTGAGTGTGTGTATTTGTATGTGTGTGTGCATCTGTGTGTGTGTGTGAGGGTGCTTGTATGTGTGTATGTGTGTGTGTGCATCTGTGTGTGCGTATGTGTGTAACTTCTTTAACAGAAGAGGTCTCAGTAGCCTATCTGAAAGGAATCAAAATGGGGTACAAGAAAGAGGAAGCAGATGGGCTTGACCAAGGTGAGCACTTCCAGGCCGACCATGCTGTCCCCTGCCACCACGGAACAGAGTGGATGGCATTGTGCACTTCGCTGCATCTCTGCCATCTTAGGTCTGGTCAGTACTGTGCCCCAGTAGAGGAACCCAGGTGTGACTTGGTGTGCTTCTGCCCATCCCCTATGGATTCTAAGTCTGGGGTCTAGGGTGTGTACCCCATATCTGAATTATAATGAGCTTTATGAGAATGCTGACTGCAGGTGGATTTTCATGCAGAGTTTGCACCCAAAAATCCATTAGTTTCTTCTTGGGATCATAAACTGTGGGGCTCATGGACCGTGACTCCAGGGGAACTGGCATGAGACTAGCGAGATGGAACGTGTTCAAAGCCTGGAAACCTCAGATTTGATATTTAACAGCTCATCCTGAGAACAGAAGGGGTGGGACAAAGCTCTCTCCTTGTTTCAGTGCCTGCCTCAGGAGCATGTGACACAACCCCCAGGTGGCTACAGGTGGGCAGTCACAAGAGCTTGTCACCTTTCTCTTTCCCCATGCAAATAGAGCATTGCTAGTGTCCTAGGTCCCAGCCAATGAGACGCATTCATGCTCGAAGCCCCTCCCACTGCCCAAGGATTATAAGGCCTGCTTCACATGAAATAAAGCAGTGAGCACCTGTCACATTGCAAGACACCAGGGCAGGTCCCAGGGGCCACTTCCATCCATGTCAATGTAGTTGGAGTTCTGAAGGCTGCCAGATGTGCTCACAGGTTTATTAGGACAGTTCACACAAAGCTGTGGGAGACGCAGATGGCCATCATGGGGCCACAATGAGGCAGAGCTCTCTTTCCAGCAAGGTTCATCCCATTCATTATTAGTTCCCGCTCCCTGGGGAGCTCAAGTTTCCTACTATGGACTAAGACCTTGAAGTCCTGGGCTCTGAATCCTGTGTGCTGGAGAAATACAAACTTATTTTCAAAACAGAGAGGCCTGGATGCATTGTAAATGATTATTCAAGAAAATAAAAATGTAAAGGAATGCATGCCTGGAAGATGTGCCTATGGTCTGATAAGCTGGCTCACAGGTGACTTACTGACACACTGACTGTCCTGCTGTTTAAGGCATATGATTAGAGTCATCAGACGGCTACCCTCATGAATATTCAGTGAGTCTCATGAATATTCAGCTCAAGGCTTTTTGTACATTTGGTGTTTAGTTGTTTTTCCTTTCTTTTTTTTTTTTTTTTTTTTTTTTTTTGGGTTCTAAGAATGTCTCCTTATTATCCAAGGCAGCTCCTGAACTTGCAATCTTTTTGTCTCTCTCTGATGTCTGGGTGCAAGGGCTATATTGGCATGCACTGCCTCATCTAGCCAGTTCAGCATTAGTTCTATCGCCCACGAGGTGTACATTACCTTTACAGGAAAAGCCAGTATAATCCATGCAGGCTTAGTTATGCAGTGCTGGACAGGACCACAAAATGAGACCTGAGCATCAGACCCAGGAGTCAGATCTGGGCCCCTCCAGCAGGGTTAGGTGATGGTTGGGTAGGACTCACCCAGTCCACTAACTTCAGTGGAGAATTAATCACTCACTTGCTCACTCAATCTCACACACATCACTGTCTCAATATCCAAATGGCTCAGAATAACAGAATATAGGAAGGGATTTACAAACAAGGATAGAGGAGTGTCTGTTTCGTTCGAGAACATCACACAAGGTGACTGAGCAGCACATGTAAATTAGATGCCCTTGAATCAGACCTTGTGTTTACTTCCCTGTGATGGGTAGGTATGGGGCCCCCTGCCTACACGAGGCTTTTATGCTTACAGGAATCATTTTGACAGTATCTGCCTGTCTTTGGCTTACTCTCAAGAGTCGCATAAAATCAACCCAGTTGGTAAGCAGTTGGGAGTCATGCTCTATCTGCTAGTTCTCCAAGGATGTGGTCGCTCCTGAGTAATCCTCCACTGCTGATATCATACAGACACCTGCGTTATCTATGATGCCATGCTAGGGCTGTGCTGGTCTTCACACCACAATGACAACTGAGGTCTTTGAGTGGGGTTTCCATCCAAGCCAAAGCTGAAGGACCCTGTTCCACTCAGAGTTGAAGACACAAGGAATCCATCTACCTACAAAGACCCAGACATCAAGTCCAATGGTCCCAGAATGCCCTCTACTTGGTTGCGTAAGACTTGCCTTTTAACTTATGATCCATAAACTGCTGTGTGTGTTTTTAGTGCCATGATGATTTTGCCTGGTGATGGTGTTACTGTAGAGTTTGGGCTCAGGTTTTGTCGTCTGAGAGAAGGTCTTTCTGGTGTGGTGTCCATGTCTCATGGCCTCTGCAGTCATGCAGCCAAAGTTGACTCGGTGACCAATTCACAGACACAGGAATGAAATAAGCAAAGCAATACAGCAATAGCCAGGCTGAAGGCATTAATGACGGAGACCAGCTCCGCGAACGTCTTGAAACAGGCGGACTACTGCTCTGATGGCAAGTAGCCTTAAACAGGCGGACTACTGCTCTGGTGGCAAATAGCAACTGTTTATTTCTTAAGCACAACTTTTATACTATTCTAAAGTAGCATATTTCTGGCTTGGCGCGTAACATTAGTTATTCATTAATATTACCAATAACAAACTTGGTTCCCATACCTATTAGACTAAACACATTCTGGGAATCAGTCAAGGGAGAAAATTTCACAAACAAGAAAGATAATTATAAGCCTTCCCTCTCCTTGAACCAATAACCGTTTAACTTTATCAAGAAGTTCAGAAGGAATTACCGCCAAGACTTCAGGGAGCAGAGCCAGAGCCACCCAACCCTTCCAGGAGGGGCAGCCCCTGAGTTCTTCCCCAGAATCCTTAGTTAACCCTTTCAGGCCAATACTAAGTAGCAGTTCTCCTCATTCCATTCCTTTTTCTTTTATTAAATAAACATGGAGGGCAGCTTATCCTTATCTTGATACAACTTAAGTTTCTTCATTTCTATAAAGCTCCTATTAAGCTGAGTAGTTAACATCTTCAAAATCACAGGCAGAAGGAGGCAACTCAAAAGAATAATAATAACTATGGCAATAACACCAAACACCCAATGTTTAAATGAGGAAATAGATGGAAACACAGACTTTAACATATTCACAAAGCACTTCGCTTGTTCTGCTAAGTCTACTTTAATTTTTGGAGCATTCAATACCTCTTGAATGTGATTTTTAAGCTCCTCTAAATCTAACGGAGTATTAGAATTATCCCATATCCCCTGAAGATGCTGTTGTATCTTATCCCAAGAGAATTGTGTAGCGTTATATGGTACAGGAGTAACACATATTATTTTATAATCAGCATGGCAAGGGAGAGATTCCCTAGTGGCTAGAATTTGTAATTGTCGCCCCCTTAAATCAACTGTATCCTTTAAAGAGTTAAGTCTCAATTCCGTTTTTTCATCCCATTGTTCTTGTGCTTGTAATGCTTTAGTGACATTTACAGCCAAACCATTCACAGAGGCAGCAGTGTGAGTACTTTGAACTAATGATACAGAGGCAACAGCAGTAACAGTAATGGCAACAACAAGAGCAGCTATTCCAGCAATTATAAGTCCAATCACTCTTTCCTCTTCGTAATAATTGTGCAGAAGCTTGATGAATAGGTTCAGTCCCTCTTCATACCATCCTTGGGACAAATTAACAGGAACATGAACATACCCTGGCTGTTTCACAATCAAGAAATTATCAATAGTATGGTTAATACAATTAGTAATTTGACAATCTGAACAATTAATTTGGGTTTGTCCTATGGTCACATTTCCGCTTAAAAATGCATAAGGTTCAGGTACACAGGCCCTATTGAACACATTTATTTGATTTTGATTCTCAGTCAAACCCATACTACCCCCTGTTTGAATCCAAGTAATATTACATCTTTTTACTTTTATTTCCCCCAAAGTGGCTACTGCCTTCCACAAAGATGTAAAATATGTCTTATTATTAAAGGTCCAAATTCCAGATACCAGATTTATAGGTCGTTGACCAGTGGCGTCCAGCATATTTTAATCGCAAAAGGATGTGTTGGAACAAACAGTCTCATTATTGTGGCATACTCTCCAAAAGGGAGCAAAGTCTGATTTAGGAGGCACTACATTTTGACAAACAGGAATATTAATTAGAAGGCGGCCAGATCCACGTCGAGGATTTCCCTTATATGGATAATAAGAGTCCAAGGCCCAATGAATTCCTGTAGAAACATTTGTGTCCCAATCATCTTGTATCTTAACCTGTTGGCATCCTTCAGCAAAGTTCTTTGTAAAACAGATCAATTGTCCTTCAAATCATCCTGAATAGTTCAAGAAAGCATGAAAATATTTAATATGACTATCAGAGTATTGTCCCAAAAATTTTGTCTGATTAACATACATAGGAATGTCAAAGGTTTCATTCCATGTTACAGGATGAATAACTGGCAGATTGTGAACGTACGCCCAGTATACTTCTGCATGGCATATTCTTTGAAGCAGCCAAATGATGCTAAGCAAGGCAGCGAGTATCTTCATATTAAGCATGGGCATTCTCTGCTCCGGAACATGCTGTAGGGATAGTCGAGCCATCCGTCTCCTCAGTTTTTCCATCCTTGTTTTTGGCATGCTTAACACACCGCTCAGGGTATCCACCGAGGTGCAGGAGCATCTGTAGGATAAACACAAACGTACCCACGCCCCCATACCAATACAGGGTCAGGGCCGTAAATTTTCCCATCTAATGGGTCCTTCCAGTATACCAATGGCTTTGCCTTATCTAAAGGACGCCAACGGCAATCTGCTGCTGATAATCCATCTTTATCCAAAATTTAAAAATTTAAAGTAAAGAGAGCATGTGATAATAGGGTTTTTGGAGTATCTTTTATACCCCATACTCCCCCTTTTATTTTTCTTAAATGATTTTTAAGTAAATGATTTGCCTTTTCTATAATTCCTTGCCCCTGTGGATTATAAGGAATTCTTGTCTTATGTTGTATTGAGAATTGATGACAAAATTTTTCAAAAGATTTACTAGTATATACAGGGGCGTTATCAGTTTTAATAACTTTGGGCACTCCCAAAATAGAAAAGCATTGTAATAAGTGAGTAATAACATATACAATATGTTTTCTTGGAAAAACATTAGCTATTATATAATGAGAAAAAGTATCTATAGTAACATGTACAAATGATAATTTTTTAAAAGAGGGCATATGTGTCCCATCCATTTGTCATAAATCATTAGGTCGTAGCCCTTGAGGATTTACCTCATAATGAGGAACAGGCGACAAAGGTGTACAGGGAGCGCATTGTTTAACGATATGTCTAGCCTGTTCTCTGGTTAAATTAAACTGTTTTCGTAGTGATAAAGCAGATTGATGATGTAAAGAATGAGAACATTGTGCACTTTCAATATTAATATTATAAATTCTAGTAAGAGAATCAGCAAGAGCATTATTTTTAGCTAAAGGCCCAGGAAGACCGGAGTGACTACAAATGTGTCCTATAAATAGAGGATAAGAACGCTGCAATAACAAGGATTGAATGAGACTTAGATGTTTCTGAATAAAGGAAATTGAAGAGTTAATTAAAGTAACAGTCTCTAACCATTGTAAAGCTTGCACTATATAAAGACTATCCGAATAAATATTTAAAGAATCAGGAACTTGTAGTAATGCTTAATAAACTGCATATAATTCTGCCATTTGTGCAGAAACATCTTGTAATTTCCATGTATATTTTTGATCATTAAGAATTAACACAGCGTTCCTCTCTCACACGTACTCTGGTGCCCCTTTTCTGACCACGTCCCCTGGATGGGGAGACCTGGTGGCACTCAGAGGAAGGATAGCAAGTTACCAAGAAGAGACTTGATATTCTAAGAGCATATATAGGGGGAGGAGGTCTCCCTCAATCACAGACATAGGGGAGGAGAGAAGGGGAGAAGTGGGAGGGAGGGAAGAATGGGAGGAAACAGGGGAAGGGCTAACAATCGAGATGTAATGTGAATAAATTAATTTAAAAAAAAAGAATTAACACAGCGATTTTTTTTTTTTAAACTGCCGAGCCGGCGCGCTTGGGTGCCGGTTCCAATGTGCGACCCAGGGGCTCCGCTGGGCAGTGCTCGCATCGTCCCATTCCACAATGTATTCAGATGAAAACCGGCAATAAAATCATGTACAACTCCAAGCGGAGACATTGGTGGCGAACCAAACTGGGTCTATAAGGAACCACACATAGTTATGCTGTCTGAATGTCACTGCTAACTTTCTGTACCAAGCTTAAAACATTGCCATTGTTCGGACAGCTGAGTGTGTTTATTGGGAATGTGAGTTTTTCTTTGTTTCTGTGCTCTTGTAGGGTCATTCAGGAATAAATATGTGAAACCTTTCGTTTAGAAGAAAACTTTAAAAAAAAAAAAAAAGAATTAACACAGCATTACCATTTGATGATCCATCAGTAAAAGCTATAATGGCAGAAGTCAAAGGCGTTTGTCTAACTATCTTAGGAAAAACAATCTGATGATATGAGGCAAAACTTAATATCTTATCCTTGGGGAAACAATTTAATACCTCCCCCGAAAAAATTGGCCAAGGCTTCTGCAAACGAATCTAACATATTTAGTAACCAAGTTATCTGGTCTGGTTTACAAGGAATAATAATTGTATCTGGATCTTTACCTAAATGGGTTATACTTAATTTTCTTCCTTGTTTAATCCTTTGTGCTATTTTTTCTGGATAGGAGGTGAGTGTTCCTGATTGTTCATGAGACCCATGTATCCAAAATAAAACTCCATCTTGATATAATACCCCAGTAGGAGTCAGTAGAGTAGGCAGAATAATCAAACTCCAAGACTTAGTAATATCTACATAAGAAAGGCGTGCCTGTTCCGTGGCAATCTCCACCCTTCTTAATGCTGCTTTAGCTTCAGGAGTCATGACTCGAGGGGAATTAGGATCCGAATCTCCTTTCAAAATTTGGAATAATGAGCTTAAATCATGAGTACTGAGTTTCAAGGAAGGTCGAACCCAATTAATATCTCCTAACAATTTCTGAAAATCATTCAATGTTTTACAGGATGATAAAGAAATAGACATCTTTTGAGGAATAAAATATTTTGGGTATAATTGGAATCCCAAATATTTGTATGGAAAGTCCCTTTGAATGTTTTCATTAGCTATTTGCAATCCATGATCTCTCAATTGCGTCTCCATCACAGCATATGCTCGAACTAATAAATCACCATTAGGGGCTGCCAGCAAAATGTCATCCATGTAATGAACCATAATAATTGTAGGATATAGTTGTCTAACCTTTTTAATACTATTATCAACAAATTTCTGACACAAGGTAGGACTATTAGCCATTCCCTGAGGTAAAACTTTCCAATGATATCTGGACATTGGTTCTTGAAAATAAATAGAAGGAACACTAAAGGCAAATCGAACACAGTCTTTAGGGTGTAATGGTATCGTATAAAAACAATCTTTTAAATCTATAATAATTTTACAGTAATCTGTAGGAATGGCCATAGGGTCAGGTAGGCCTGGTTGTAAAGCTCCCAGAGGATACATAGTTTTGTTAACAGCTATAAGGTTTTGTAACAATCTCCATTTACCTGATTTCTTTTTTATAACAAATATAGGAGAATTCCAAGGAGAAGCAGAGGGTTCAATGTGCCCTGATTGAAGTTGTCCCTGTACCAGCTCTCGGGCAGCCTTTAGCTTAATTGCTGGAAGTGGCCACTGATCAACCCATACAGGATCATCACTTTTCCACAGTATCTGATCTGCATGAATTACAGGAGAATCAGAGGCTGCTACTGAAAAAACCCCAATCCCTTATGATCCTGTTTAATTTTCACTTGAATTGGCTGTTGAATTCCTGTTCCCAGATTACCTAAACATTTACCTGGAAGGTACCCTTGATTAGCCATTATATTGGAAACTTGAGGACTAGGACTATACAGATAGGCTCCCATTTGAACAAGAATATCTCGTCCCCATAAATTAATTGGCAAATTTGGAAGTACATAGGTTGTATAGTGCCAGAGTGTCCTTCTTCATCCCGCCATTTCAAAATCTCGGCACTCTGATAAGGTGCGTTAGCTGTTCCGACACCTTTTAAATTAGTAACTGACGGTTGCAATGGCCAATCGGGGGCCAGTTTTCCTGGGCCAACACAATGACATCAGCCCCAGTATCCAACAGTCCTTTAAAATTAATATTTCTAATACGTATCTATAATTCAGGTCTTTCATGTCCGACTTGTTGCAAGAAACAAATATCACTGGAGCCAAATCCTCAAGCGCCTCTTTTTTTATTGTTAACTTGACCAAATTTATTTATCATTGGTAATAATAAAATTTGAGCTATCTTGGTTCCTGATGGAAAAGTAAATATACTAGTTTCAGTTTGCATCATGACCTTTATCTCTCCCTCATAATCTGCATCTATTAACCCTGGTGACACTTTCAACCCCTTCATAGTAAGGCCACTTTGGCCGATTATTAGCCCACAAATTGAGTCCGGAAGAGGACCATATATCCCAGTAGGAACAGCTTGCATTCCCATCTCTGGAGTTAATACGAGGTGGGAGGTGGTACAGAGGTCCAGTCCGGCACTTCCAGGGGTTGCTCGGATGAGGGAAGAAATGGATTGTTTACTTGAGCTGGGTAGACCCCCTGTTTTTGTCACTGGGCCTGGGGGAGGCCCCTCATATCGTTTCCCGACTGTGTGCTGGCAGCAATTAAATTACCATCTTTATCTCTTTTTGAATGGCATTCATTAGCCCAATGTTTTCCTCGCTTACATTTTGGACATATGCCAGGTTCCTTCCCAGTAGTTGCTTTAGATCCCCTTTTTCTTGGGCAGTGTCTCGCCAAATGTCCTAATTGACCACAAGAATAACAACTGCCAGGAGGGCCTAACATTCGTTCTCTTTTTCGTCCTTGTAATATTGCCATAGCTTGCTCCACTGAAGTGCCTTTCATGGCGAGCCAATGTAACACCCTGCACATATATCCTGGGCCAATGTCAGCACAGAGTTTAACATAATCATTAAGAGTCGCTCTTCCTTTCCAAGGTCTCATGGCAGCCTGACAGACTGCATTAGCATTTTCAAATGCAAGTTCCTTAACGAGTATAAGAGCGGCTTCAAAATCCTCTATTAATCTGGCAGAGACCTGTAACAGGCAGGCCACAAAGTCCTGATATGGTTCATCAGGGCCTTGTTTAATTTTAGATAACTTTTTCTTTCTAGAACCAGCTTTTGGTAACTTTTTCCAGGCATGCATTCCTGTCCACCGGATAATCTCATAGGCCCGGGCGTGGAAATTGAGCTGAGCATGTACTGCTGCAAAGTTCCCAGAGCCTACCAGTCGATCATAGGTAATTCCTAATTGCTGATATTGTTGATTTTGTGCATAAAGGGAACACTGCTCAGAATACTCAGTGGTCCACAATAAATAATCTCCTCCAGATAAAACAGCTTTAACAATACTTTTCCAATCAGAAGGAGGGAGAACGTCAGAGGAAATGGCTTCTATGATGGCGATTGAAAACGGTGGTGTAGGACCATACTGAGCACAGGCTACTTTTAGCTCCTTTAACTGTTTAAAAGGAATAGGTTCATAATCATTAAACAATTGGCCATTGGCATTTTGTCGCTGAACTACAGGGTATACTTGAAAGCCTTCTAGTGCCTCCCCTTCAGCTTTTGCCTTCTTTAATGCCAATTGCATGGGAGATTGTCGGGCAATTAAATCCTCTGGCCCGGGAGGTGCAGGCCATTTACCATCTCGAAAAGCAGGCGGGACAACAGGTAAGGATACCTGACTCCCTGCCTGTAATCCGACAGACTGCATAACCGGGAAGGCTTCTCTTCTGCGACTAGGATCATATTGAGCAGCTGTTCCTCCAGATCATCCCAATCCTCAGCATCTGGACCCTTTGCTAGATTTAAGACTTGTAATCCTTCTATAAACTCCTCATCAATACCATCCCCAGCATGTCTTTTAATTGGCTTGGAAATAGGAGTCATAGGCTTCTCATTGCGAGGAAGCTCAGCTGGGGGAGCAGAAGGAAGAAGTGGTGGAGGAGACAGAAGAGGCATAGCACTCATAGAACGAGATCGAAACAAAACTCTTCTCTGACTATCCAACTGTCGACCCCACTTCTCATCCCCTGGGTCTCCTCTCAGACACTCCTTTATAAGTGACCAGAGTGTAAACGCATCTATAGGAACTTTCTCTGGTCCATGAGCAGTATGAAAACTCTTGATTCATTCTCCTACTTTATTTCAGGTTTCAATAGTAACTGTCCCTTCTTTAGGGAACCATGGACATACTTCATTAACAAATTCAAGAAAGCGAGAAACTTGTTTAGAACCTACTGTAATACCTCTAGCAGTAAGCAAAGATTTAACTACATTAACAAACATTTTTCTTTCAGTACTTGAATTTACACCCATTTTATCGCCTGCAAAAAACTCTATTACTGGGCTGGAGAGATGGCTCAGTGGTTAAGAGCGCCACCTGCTCTTCCAGAGGTCCTGAGTTCAATTCCCAGCAACCACATGGTGGCTCACAAACACCTATAATGTAATCTGATACCCTCTTCTGCAGATAAAGCACTCATATGCAATAAATAAAATAAATAAATTAATTAAAAAAAAACTCTATTACTTATTTCTCTCAATACTTGCATTTACTCTCAATACTTGCATTTATTCTTATTTTATCGCCTGTGAAAACACTATTCCTTCCCTCAGGTACTACTCACCCTGGCCGCGGCTGGTTGAGGCAAGCGCCATTCCTTGGTTTCGAGTTCCCGGGGTTTTGGCACCAAATGACGGAGACCAACGTCTTGAAACAGGCGGACTACTGCTCTGGTGGCAAGTAGCCTTAAGAAACGGGCGGACTATTGCTCTGGTGGCAAATAGCAACGGTTTATTTCTCAAGCACAACTTTTATACTATTCTAAAGTAGCATATTTCTGGCGTGGCGCGTAACATTAGTTATTCATTAATATTACCAGTAACAAACTTGGTTCCCATACCTATTAGACTAAACATGTTCTGGGAATCAGTCAAGGGAGAAAATTTCACAAACAAGAAAGAAGATAATTATAAGCCTTCTCTCTCCTTGAACCAATAACCGTTTAACTTTATCAAGAAGTTCACAAGGAATTGCCGCCAGGACTTCTGGGAGCAGAGCCAGAGCCTCCCAACCCTTCCAGGAGGGGCAGCCCCTGAGCTCTTCCCCAAAATCCTTAGTTAACCCTTTCAGGCCGATACTAAGTAGCAGTTCTACTCACATTAACATTCCCCAGAACAAGAAGTGATGATCCCAGGACCCTTATCTGAAATTCTGGCCATTACTGTCACTTACCCCTCAGCTGCAGATGGTCTTGGGAGCACAGAATAAATGGAAAGTAAAAAGTGACTGAGGGTGGGATACCAGCCACATTGCCTTTGTGTGTCCTCACCCAGGCTGGGTGGGAATGTTCAGAGATGCAACTGCTTTTGAATCACCCCTCATCTGCTTCTATAGATCCCCAATAAACTCACAGGGTCACCAAGAAGACTTAGTTTGCTCTATTAGTGCCCTAGCTAGGGAGAGTAGATATTTCTTCATTTCTCCCTGTCACAGACATGAGGACAAGTCGTAGAGGCTTTGCTTGACAAAGTTCCAAAGATCTCCGGCTGATCACCACTGCCCTTAAATATTATGTATGGTCCAGGTGTAATTTTGTCTAAAAGTCTGCCTTTTCTCCTAGGATTGTGTTTTTCTCTTTATTTCTCATCCCTAAGGAAATTCACACAGGGAAAACTTTTTCCCACAGAGAATGTTGAAAGAGGACATCTGGCCAAGGGCTTGAGACAATGATAAAAGTTTTTGCTCTGACTGTGAGCACCCAAGCAGAAAATGCATGAAAGAAAGTTAAGACCTTGATATAACAGAACCTGGCTAGATACTGTTACCCATAGAAAAGTTTCTTTAAAATCTGCTTTGAGAGAAATAGAAGGTGGGCTTGGAACATCATGCTTTACGTATATTGTAGGATGAAAGACCCCTTGGCAGTTAGCCTAGGCTTGGCTGGCACACCTGTTGGTGTGGGACTAGGAGTAAGTCAAGTTTTTTCTTTATTAGAGAACATTTAGCTCAAGCTATGTTGCTGTAACGATCTTGTAAACACAATAGCTTTAGCCTGGGGAAATTTATGATTAAACTTTCCCAAGTATTGCTTAAGAAATAATAATCCGGTTATGCTGACCATTGCTTGGAAATTGATTGACTTTTTGCTGTATGCTTTACTGTAAGTTATACAGAACTGTTTGTATTTCCTTGTTAGACTGTTCTCTTGCTTTGTTGATTTTTGAATGCCCTATTGATTGCAAAAGATGAGAAAACTCATGGTGTAGTCTGTAATGAAAAAAATTGAACTTTAAATAAAATACTGGGGTTGGCCCAAGGAGAACAGCAAGCAAGTAGCAGACATGAGAGAGTGAGCTAGAGTGAGACAGAACAGCAAGAGAGATAGAGGGGACCAGTAAGCAAGAAGAGAGACAGCAAAGTAAGAGAACAGTAAGGACTCAGACAGACAGCAAGCAAGACGGAGACAGACAGACAGAAAATAAAGTTCTTCTGGGCTTTAAGACATTCAGTTTTACACCACACATGCCTGGGCCTCTTCAGTATTTCTTTTTTCCTCCATTCCTCAGCCACGCAACAGCTAGTTACTGTAACTAGTTGTTCCCCAACCACTGGTTTCCCTTAACCAGCTGGTCACTGCCTGCTCAGTCCTCCCTACCATGGACCCACTTCTCTTCTCTCCTCTTCACTGTCCCTTAGCTGGTCTGCAGAAGCAGCACTCCCCAGGAAAAGTAGTACTCAAAAGGTATGTACCCCAGGTTAGCCCCAACCCATAGTCCTCCTGCCTCAACTTTCTGAACGTGTCACTACTCCCGACTCCTTTAGTCTTTTGTTTTGTTTTTATTTTTTATAAAAATGGTGGATTTGGGGGGCTGGAGAGATGGCTCAGCAGTTAAGAGCACTGTCTGCTCATCCAGAGGTCCTGAGCTCAATTCCCAGCACCCACATCAAGCAGCTCCCAATAACCTGTGACTCCAGCTTCAGGGGATCTGAGGTCCTCTTCTGGCCTCTGTGGCACTGCACCCACATGGTGCACATACATGCATGCAGGCAAGCATTCGTACTCATAAATGAAAATAAAGCTTAAATGTTTTTATAAATGTGTGGTATGCTCGCTGTGAAAGCAGGAAGTTAACTTACCACAGACGGGTCACATATGCACCAGGGAAGCAAGAACATAAAGGACTGAAGGTTCTTCAGCTCGATGCACATCTCAGCATCTCTCAGCACACGCTGTGGCCAAGGGCTTGGCCCCGCAAGACTGCACTTTGCTTTAGAGTAGACAGTTTCAAGGAGCTAGGAAGTGCAGTAGAGGCTGCAGGGAGATTGACTCCTGTAGGTGAAAATGTCTGTGATGGTGAATCTGCCTATGGCCACTCAACTGTGTAGTTAAATACGGTTAAAATAGGGACAGGTGCGATGGCTCAGTGGGGACAGGTGTTTGCCACCAAGTCTGATGGCCTGAATTCAATCCCTGGAACTCATATGGTAGCAAGAGAGAACAGATTCCCCAAGCTGTCCTCTGATCTCCATGTGTGCGTTGTGGCACAAGCATTGCCCACCCCCAATAAATAGATAAATAAACAAATAAATGTAATATTAAATTGTTTAAATTGTAAGATTTATGCATATTTCTATTTTTTTCCAGCTTTTAGGAACTTTATTTTCCTTCCATTCTTCCCCTTGTTCAGGTGTCTGCAGAGGCGCTCAGGATCACTCAGTGGTGGCTTCAATCCACTCAGTGGCCTGTGCTGTGGGAGATGCTGACCAGTCCTCAGTGGCTGGCTGGGTGCTCCAGTCCTCAGTGGGGAACTGCTGGATGGATACAGAGGGCACCTGCACCCTCAACCTGATCTGCCACCTCTGGCTGAGCAGCGGTGAACTCGGGAGCTGGCGCAGTCCATTTGCCCTGGAATTCTTCCTTGGTCACAGCCTTCTCAGCAGCAGCCTGTTCCTCCTCAATCTCCTCTGAGTCTCTGTAGAAGTAAAGGTCAGGCATAACCTCCCATGGGTGCTCACAGGAGATAGTGCCACACATGCGGAGTACTTCCCGGGCCAGCATCCACCACCTCAGACCCACTGAGTGAGCTCCCTTGTTGTTGCATGGGATGGCAATGTCCACACAGCACAGAGGAGATTCCATGTTGCACAGAGCGATGGTGGGCAGGTTGACATAAGAGGCCTCTGTGCAGGGCTGGTGGTCAGCCCTGGGGTCAGTCCCCACTAGAACCCGTGGCTCCCTGAAGGCTGCTGCTTGGATCTGGTTAGTGAAGGTCCCAGGTGTGAAGCGGCCAGTAACGGGAGTGGCTCCAGTGAGTGGCAGCAGCAAACTTCAGCACAGGCAGTGTTCCTGGAGGAGATGATGCTGATGTCAGCAGGGTTCTCAATGGCCACAATAGCCCGAGCTGCAAGCAACAGCTTCTCCCAGGTCCTCTTCAGATTTATGATGTAGACGCCATCACTCTTCCTTTTGTAGATGTACTGCTCCATCTGAAAGTCAAGGTTGCTGCCACCTAAGTGGTTCCTGCAGCAAGGAATTGGAAGATATCCTCCTCCTTCATCTGCAGGACACCAAGGGCTCCGGCCATTGTGTAAGTTTCCCTTTAAGTTATGACAGGAATCAAGAACAATGTCATATGGACCGTCCCTGGGCAGCACAGAAAGGCGATGTATGCATATTTATAATGAAATCCCATTATGATTTGATTTTAGGTTCAAGAGAAAGCAGCTTGATAGCATTTACCATAGTTTCCAGTCACTGAATTTCTTTTCTAAATTAGCTTCATCCCTTCATAAAAATGTCCAGCATTAACCTACTTCATGCCCCATCCTTGGAAGTTTTAATGGTGATCTTCTTCTGCCTCTGGATAAAATGTTGTTTCATTGAGAAAAATCATAGACAAATTACAAAGCAAAGCCATTAGCATAATTGTCAGTTAGAAATAAGGTCAATATGGGTTAGATCGTTGGTGACAGTTCTGGAGACACTTGTGCCTCTGCATGCTCTTTCTGAGGACCACTAGGGGGCGATCTACATAAGGCACAGTGGAAGCAATAAGTGAGCTGTGTGCCTGAATCCAGGCACCCTACAAGCTGATCTTATGATTAACTAGTCTTCCACCTCTTTTGCCCAAATAAAATTTACATCTGAAGTAAACAAAAGGTCTAAATATGCGGGAGTGTGTTTCTGTCAAAATCAGCCTGGTCAGAGCTCACACTGAGAGGACAGAAAGACAGACATGTGGGAGAGCTAAAGCAATGTATGCAGTTCTCGGGCCAGATAGCAACACCCTCTGCCCAGAGCACTGGAAATCAGGCAGGGCATCAAGGGGGAGGAGCTTCCTAAAGCAGGAGCAGATGTCATTAGAAAGGTAAGCATGGCGTCTGCCTGGTCTCCTATGTGCCTTCAGTCCAAGAGGATACCGCATCCTCAAGGCCAAAGGCTACAGGTTATTAAGTTATATAAAGGTATATTTTAAGTTTTGGCTAAGTGGGAGACCCTATTTAAGGGGTTGAGTAACAAAGAGGTTGGGAGACATGCTCCACGTGCTCCTCACTGACTCCTAAATAGCACGCTGAGCCATCTGGGCCCATCTGTAGGATGTGCAGCGCCTACAGGAACTCAGGGCCTCCTCCTGCAATCTGCAGGTCTTCAGAAGGTAGTGTGGAATGTAATGGCTGCTGCTTCTTCAGTCCAGCTAGCTCACAGTAGCATCACAGTCACGAGCTGTATCCTCACCCTCAGAAGCCCAGTGTGTACCTTATTTTCTGCCAGCTTGACATAAAATGGAATCACCTGGGAAGAGAGGACCAACTGGGGAACTGCCTCCATCAGATGTGCCTATGGGCATGTCAATGAGTGTTTGCTCAATTGACATGGGAGGGGTGTTACCACTAAGGATAATTAGAGACACACAACAGATTTGATATGGAGAAATTTATTGTAGAAGGGGGGAGGAGGGAGACAGGAGGGAGGAACACCCCATGGGGACAGAGAGACAGAGAAATGAGGGGGGAGGGAATATGAATATGTAAGAGAGAGAGACAAGGGGGCAGGTTGGCCCCTTTATAGTCTGGCGTTCACATGGTGGCAGCAGGCAATGACATCATTGGTTGCTAAACAACCTAGAGGCAGCTGCCTATATGCTAACATTCCTCCTTTTTCTTATACTTAAAAAAAATGAGGCCGTTGGGCTGCTTCTCATGTAAAGTATATAATTGTAGGTTCATTGGGAGAAGCTCTTAGCCACCATGCAGGCCTGGGGGGATAAGAGAGAAAGAAAAAAGGCAAGAGCAACAAAATGTCTGGATTATATGGTGAAGGGGAAGGAAAAGCTCTGCCCTGGAAAGTTCAGGGTAGAGAGCAGGGTATGCCAGCCATGTCCTGCAGCAGATAGGATACGAGGAGTACTGAGAGAACCAGGAGCTTTTATCCCAGGTCTGAAGCACAGCATTCAAGCCTTTTGTTGATGATAAATGCATAAGGGGTAAAGAAATCAGTCGTCTTTAGCTGATTCCTGCTGATATTGGCGAGCTAATAGGGAACCAAAAGGCTGAAATGTCGGCCAAGTCCAGGAAGAGCAGGCTGTTGTATTCGTTGTCCAGGGTCTGAGAACATCTGCGGCTAGGAGGGGCAATGCAGGTCCAGCTGGCAGCATCTGTGAGGTCAGACTGGAGCACCTGTGGGTAGCTGCTTTGGCACTGTCTTGGATGTGGGAAATCTGGCAGGATACTGGAACATATATATGGGCAGAGAACAAAGTTAAATAGGCTAAGGAGGAAATTCCCTTTTGGTGTACATTTGAAACTTTTAGGAGAGCAAGCAGAGAGGGAAGGTTTGGAGTGAAGAAGAGAAAAGCCTGAATGTAGGGAACCTCCTTCCATTTACCCAATTGCTGGCAGTAATTTAAAAGGTCTTGTTTTGGATCTGTCCAAGTTTGTTTTGGCTGCAGAAGTATGTAAGCTTAGCAGCCCTTATTGTAGATGTAGAGATTTGAAATTCTCCAGAGGGCATCCCATAGGGGAGCCTATTCCCATGAGTTGAGTAGAAATCAGTGGCCTGTCCAAGGTGTCCCAAGAGTAGGAATCAGTGACCCGTCCAAGGTGTCCCAAGAGTGGAAATCAGTGACCTGTCCAAGGTGTCCCAAGAGCAAGGTCTGACAGAGATTGGTGCAATCTGTCCAGCAACTTGCCAGCGCTGATCAGAGACCAAGGGCATAGCCCGAGCA
Source organism: Acomys russatus (assembly GCF_903995435.1). Classification (NCBI taxonomy): domain Eukaryota; kingdom Metazoa; phylum Chordata; class Mammalia; order Rodentia; family Muridae; genus Acomys; species Acomys russatus. The sequence goes on from NC_067139.1 coordinate 36,822,824, forward strand.
GACACGGTCACCTGGTACCAGGATTTCAAGTGTGAGTGGGGGAAGAGAGAGGCAGAACTGCGCTGGCAGAGGGATTTCTCACCCAAGGGAGAAAGTCCTGGATGAAGGGTTTGGATGTAGGTTGGTGAGAACAGCAGGAAGTGTTTATGCCGATCAGAGGGAAGACTCAGCCATCAGCCTGTGTTGGGTTACAAGAATGTAGCAATCAGGGAGCTGTAAAAGGGAGGGGGTCGCAAAACCAGGGAAAGGGGAAGGAATCCCACCCTCTGAAATAGGCAGCAGGTGGGAAACTTAGGCTGTTGATTGGCTGTAGCTATCTGGATTCCATTTGGCCTGAGAGGTGGATTTCCTGTAGCTTACAAGAGTCCTTTTAAGTTCACAAAGGCAGATACATTTTAGACATGTTAGCATTGCTATTGTTTGCAATCTGCAGAGAAATACACATTGTAGAAAAAGGTACTAAACATACATTTATGTGTTATAGCGTAGCAGAGGCTAGGGCAAAAACCTTGGGTTAAAAGCATAAATACTCTTTGAGGTGAGCTTAAGAAAGGCAGAAGCCTTACGGATCTTTTGGCATCTGTGAAATGGTAAGGTGGGGAGGACAGAACCTTCCTGTAGAGCAGAAGGGCAACAGCTCACTTGGTCTTAAATTTTAGTATGATTACATAATATAAGAGTCCCTTTATTCAGAAGATTGGATGTATATACATCTAGCACAATGAGAAACATTTTAAGTATATATTTAAAGACAAACCAAAGGAAAATTCAATTTTTTGAGCTTGGAACTATGATAGTGGGTCATAGAGTGGAATGTTTTATCAGAGTTAGATTAATAAATCAGGGCTCTAGTGATTAATGTCAAAGCTCTAGATGGTCTGAACACAACAGTAGCACAGCAACAGGAAGAAATCTGAAGCATCACCTTCTTGTAATGACCTAGGCTCCCACTTATATTTGTTAACCTTAAAACACCTTCCTAGACATCAAAATACCTATTTGTTTCCTTAGGCCTTATTTTAAATTTACCCCAAGACACAGGTGAGACTGCTGGGAGCAGTCACTGTCCTTTAGCTAAAGGAATGGTAAATGGTTGTATCTCAGACCTGTCTTAAATCTGGTAACAAGGTAGACTGTATCTAGAGCTGACGGGAGCAGCTCTATCAGTGAAGCTTAAGGCCTGGTCCCCTGCATGTGGAGAGGACTGAGGAAGCATCTGAAACCTGTTTATCTTTATCATGAGGTCTGAGATTAAGGCACACCTGTTGGACTTTTAAATAATAAGTCTAGTAGTTAGTACTTTTAACTAGCTAATGCAGGATGGATTACTTTGGGCTAAGGAACTGACTGCCTATTAATCTCCCAAGTACCCACAAAACAATACAGCCACTGCAAAAGAATATGCTATTGTGCTGGGGAAAGGACAAGTCACCAGTGTCTGGTGTCAGCAGTGTGTGTGGGTAAGGAGTAGTTGACTTTCTAAGAGTGATATACTAGTTTTTACGAGCCCAGCTAAGCATGTGCATGCTCGTGTGCTGGCATATGGCCGACAATTCCCACCACACAGTGTTTCCTGCCTTTCTTATCACTGTTCTTTTACTACTGAAAAATCAGGTGCTATTTGACAGCACCAACCAGGTGTGGACTAGAAGTGGAGTGTCTTGGGGTGGTGTCCAGGCTGGTGGGGGGCAGGGTACCACTGTGGGTTGAATTCCTCCTTCCTGATGGTTTCCCTCTGATGCCCAAGAAGGGACAGTACAGCTCTGTGTCCTAAGTCCTCTATCTCTTAGAGGAGGAGATCTTCCCTTTACTGGAGCAGGGCTAAAATATGGAAAACTATTTTTTAAGTCAGGATTTCATATAGCCAAGGCTATGTATCAGAGGGTGATCTCAAACTTCTGATCTTCCTGCCTCCTGGGATCCCAGATGCGCAGCACCTCAGCTGGTTTCATGGAGCTTTGGTGAAACCCAAAGCTTTGTGCATTTTAGGCAAACCTTCTACCAGATGAATTATACCCTCAGCCCCAAAACCTGTTTTAAAAAGAGCTAGAAGGGGCTAGAAAGATGGCTCGGTGGTTAAGAACATTTACTGCTCTTGTGGGAACCCAAGTTTGGTTCTTAGCACCTACATGGAGGCCCAGAGCTGCCTGTAATTCCAGTTTCAGAGGATCTGATGCCTTCTTCTGGCCTCTGTTGGGACTCCATACATGTGGTGCACATAAACTCTCCCTCTCTCCCTCTCTCTCTCTCTCTCTCTCTCTCTCTCTCTCTCTCTCTCTCTCTCTCTCTCTCTCTCTCTCTCTCACACACACACACACACACACACACACACACACACATACACACACACACACTCGTAAATATGTTTTTAAAAGACAATTGGAAATGTTGAAACAAAATTTTTACTAATTCACAATTAACCTAGTATATAAGAAAAAACAATGAAAACAAAAATATCGTATTTTAGTAAAGGCATTTAAATAGGATAAGATGCTACATGGTGTTAAATGAATGGTCATGAATAATCTAATATTAAAATTGTTTACTTTGAGTCATGCTCAAACTATCCATACTGTAACTCACAGAAACAGCATCATGGTTCAGTTAACTACTGCTGTGTAACAAAGAAGATCCAGCCCGCTGACTAAGAAAGTGACATTAGTGCTCCTCCTGTCTGTGGGCAAGGCAGGGATAATAAACTAATCTGTAAACTACCCTAACCCCCAAATTCAATAAAATACATAAAATGGGTCAAGTTTTTTGGAAAGACAAATATGCTAAAATTCACATGACAGCCTGAGTAGGGCTATGTCCATCAAAAGAAAAACAAGCAAGCAAGCAAGCAAGCAAACAACCCAAAAACTGAATCATTAACTAAGAACCTTCCCTCACAGAAAGCACCAGGCTGAGGCATACTTCTAGATAACGTTAGCAATGCACCTAAGGAGGCGATTGTACTAGCTCTCTACCGTGTATTCCAGAAGACAAAATACAGAGGTTACCTCCTAGCTCCGTGTATTGAGCCAGCATTGCCCTCATACCAAATCCAGGCACAGACATAACAAGAAAAAGCTAAGAATGCATTAAAAACCTCAACAGACTATTAGAGATTACCTAAAAGTGAGTGTTATGTGGAATAAACAAATGGGACTTCTCAGGGGAAAGGCTGGTTCCACACAAGCCAGCCAGGGCCATCTTGATCATAGTTCTGGTTGACTGGTTGGTTCTTCCATTGTCTACTTTAATTACCTACTTTATTACAATCACTATTGGCTTTGGAAACCACCCTTTATTTCAAAAATTCTACCATTCCAATACAGGCAATATTCCTTGTTTTTTATTTTGTATCATATTTACATTTCCCCCTCCAAACCTCTCATGAACTTTTCCCCACTTTTCTTCAAATCCACGTCCTCTTTTTTTTTTTTTTTTTTACTGTTCTCACATGCATACATGTATTTGAATTCACAAGTCTGTATAAGGCTATATATATGCTTTGGGGGGCTGGCCTTTGGCACTGGGCAACCAATTAGTGTGCTCTTCCCTGTGGAGGACCACCTCTCCCACTCCCAGCTTTCCACAACTGCCTTTAGATCTTTGTGGATCATTGAGGCCTCATGGACCCCACCCCACCCCAGGTCACATTGGCATGTCCATTGCTCAGCTCCCATTTGGGCAGTCCTGTTGCTGAGAATTCATGAGTGTAGTTTTTGACATTACTAGGAGGCACAGTCTCACAGCAAACTCCCTGATCCTGTGACTCTTACAGTCTTTCTGCCCTCTCTTCTGCAATGTTCCCTGAGCCTTAGCTGTGGGAGCATCTTAGATGTATTTGTTGGGACTGGGGTTCACAACTCTACATTTTGATTGGTTGTAGTTTTCTGTAGTGATTTCCCTCTGTTGCAAAGAGAAGTTTCCTTGAAGAGGGGAAGTTACATGTGAGTATAGGAACAAATGTTCAGAGGCTGTATTTAGGGTTATCCTGGTTTAGTAAACTGCTGGTTGTAGGTTCACCTCCTATGGTAACCATGACTTCAAGAGCACTGAGTAGTTGGGTTCCCAGCAGCAGGCATGGTTTCCCTCTTGTTGGAAGAGTCTAAGTCCACTTACAGAGCTGTTGGTTACGTCAAGGTAAGTGTGCCATGTGATTCATAAGCATCACAGCTAAGTAGGGCTGTTGGGTGCCTCCCTCCTTCAGAAGCTTGCAAGATAAAAGTGATGCGATAGGAAAAATGGGGAGGGGGCTCTTTAGGGAGATAACACAGCAGGAGGAGGGAGGAGGAAAACTAACAAAGATGTCTGAAAACACTACAAGGAATCATACTGTTAACTATTTAGCTAAATTACTACAATAAATGTAATTCTGTATGTAAATATGCACATATGGGTTTGTTGTTGTTGTTGTTTTGGTTTTTGGGTCTTTGTTTTTGTTCTTTCGCATATGGTCTTAATGAATTTTTCTCATCTGGGCTGATGGTGCTTCCTCCAAGAGCCGAAGACCATCTAACAAAAATCCTAATGTGAGGTATGAGAAGCCCTCCTTTGAGTGGCTGGTGAGGGATGTCCAGGAGACTCCCAACACATACAGCCTATTGCTGTTGCCCCCAGCTGCCCTCCCCCCACCTCCTCAGAGGTAGAAGGTAAGTTCCCGTTGCTGAAGACACTGTGCACTGCAGAAACAAGAGGGTAAGTTCCTGTTGCTGAAGACACCATGCACTGGAGAAACAAGACTCAGAGACCTCTGAGCTGGAACTGACCTGAATGCCCCCTCCCTGGGATGGTTAGTTCTGGCTGTCAACTTGACAGTATAGAGAAGTGCTCCTCACGACCTCTTTGGGGTTGAATGACTCTCTCACAGGAGTTGCCTAAGACCATCAGAAAACATAGACATTTATATTACGATTCATAACAGCGCCAAATTACAGTTATGAATTAGCAACAAAAATAATTTTATGGCTGGGGGGTGTCATGACAGCATGAGGCACTATAGTAGAGGGTCACAGCATTAGGAAGGTTGAGTCACCTCAGAGGGTAGTCTCCATTGAAGGGTTACCTAGATCAGATTGGCCTGTAGGAACATTGGCTTGATTGCTAATCAAGTGAGAAGACCCAGACCATTGTCTGTGGCACCATTGTCTGTGGGCAATAGAGGACAGGAGAAAGCCAGAGCAAGCAAACAGGCAGTGTGGGCGCATCCATTTCTCTCTGTTCTTGACTAGGAGTGTAATGGGATTAGTTCTTCGAAATTCTGGCCTTCCTCACAATGATAGTCTTTAATCAATAATTGTAGTACAAAATAAACCCCATTGTCTCCCAAATTGATTTTGCCGGGTGTTTTATCACAGCCACAGAAATGAAACTAGAATACATGCCACACATGAAAGAGCACATGGTCACGCCAGTAGATTCAGAAAATGCGGATACCCGTTCATGCCACAAACACTCAGCAGTTAGGAAATGGAAACTGAATTCCTCACTTTGACAAAGGGCAATGCTGACAGATAACATCACAGGACAGTGGGAAACGAAGAGTTTTACTATGTAAATAAAAAAGCAAAGCTCCTTCAACCTCACACTGGAACCCATAGTTCACGAACTGGGGACAAGAAATGAAATATAAAAGTACACAGATTTGGAAAGGAGAAAGGGTTTCTCTCTTGCAGACGGGTTTTTCTAGCCAGAAACCTTGACAGAATCAGCAAGAAAACATCTTGAAGGGGAAAGTGGCCATAAAAAAATTGCAAGGTCTTAATATTAATATATAAAAAGCAGTCTCTTCCTTCTATGAATGCATGAAATAAATAGAAAATGTAAATCCTATTGGACCCAATTAAATATTTAAATAAAAATCTAAAACACACACATACACACAGAGAGAGAGATCTCTATGAGGAAAAACACAAAAACACTGTGGCTGAGGAATTAAAGAACTAAATAAATGAGGAAACTAGTTCATGTTCACATGAATAAGAAAACTTAACATTATGAAAATGCCAGCTCTTTCTCCCTACTTGCTATGTAGACTTAGTGTAAAAAAATTCTACCATTGTAGGCTAATGTATTTGAATGTTTGGTCCCTAGTTGATGAAAACAATTCAATGTTCCTCATTTTTTAATTATAGGAAAAGGTAGAAATGTTAGGATTCTGCTTCAGTCAGCCTACCTGTGATGTCATTGCTTACCAGCCAGGGAGGTGTGGCCCTGCTCAGGGTCATATGAAAGGCAGACCCTCCACGAGGTAGGTCTCTCTCTACTCTCTCTTACTCTTACCCTCTCTCCCCTCTCTGTCTGTCTCTGACTCTGTCTTTCTCTGGGGCACTCCTCTCCCCTCTCCTTCTCACCCCCATGTTCATTTAATAAACTCCTCTACAATATATCTGCTACCTGGTACATTATTATCTTATTTCTTATGTATTCAACATAAAAGTTAATCTAAGTGGTATGGTCTTCAAAAGATTATTATTAGGCTTTTAATTATTGTGGCAGTACTTTCTAACCCACTATCAATCAACAAAAACACAAACATCTGTTATATTTTAAAATAGCTTTGCCTCACCTGGGGCAGGGCAGATATTAATCCCCCAAACTAATTCCTACATATCTCTGCCCCTATCCCGTGCCAACAGCTTCTAATAATTTCTCCTGAGCTGCCTCCCATCCATAATCCCAAATACTTGCTAATGTTCTTCATCTGGGCCGAATCCTCCATCCATGCCGGCCATGTGCTTCTTCTCCACCTCACCCATCGCAGCTGCCTCCTTGCTTCTCTTCTTCCTCTCCTGTCTCTCCCAGGATCCTCTCTGTCCTCAAGGCCTTGAACTTTAACCACGCCCATCCCATTTGCCCTGCCCAGGTGTATTGGCTTTTTATTGGTCAAACAGGAATAAGTTTTTAGGCAAGGTTACAAACATCATTTTGGGGTACTTGAGTGTGCTCATTTGGGCAGCAGCCAGACCAATCCCCAACAGGGAAGGATTAGGAGGTATAGCTTTGTTGGAGGAAGTGTGTCAGTCCCTCCCTTCTACTCTCCGCTCTCCTCTCCTCTCCCCTCTCTCTAACTCCGCTCTCTCCTCTGTCTCTGTCTTGTTTGTAGATCAGGAAGCTCTCAGCTGCCAATTCAGTGCCATGCTTCCCTGCCTGCTGCCAAGTTCTCCTCCCCAGTGGTAATGGGTTCACTCTGAAACCATGGCACCCCAAATTAAATGCTTTCTCTTATAAATTGCCTCGGTCTGTTCACAGGAGTGGAAAAGTAACTTTGGGAGGCAGAGGCAGGAGGATCACTGTGAGTTCAAGGCCAGCCTGGTCTACAAAGTGAGTCCAGGACAGTCAAGGCTACACAGAGAAACCCTGTCTTGAAAAACCAGAAAAAGAAAAGAAAAGTAACTAAAACAGAAACAGGTACCCAAAGTTGGGTGTTTATGACACAGGGCTGGCCATTCTGGGTCTTTTCTTCTGTGTTTGTTTGTTTTGAGGAATGTGGGAGACTTGGGACTTTGGACTAGGAAAGTGGCTGAATGCTGTAAACAAGGCTGAAGGAGCAGTCCTAGTAGGGGCTTAGGAGATGGTAATATAGAGAGCAATGTGGACTAGGGAGACCTAGCTCAACACGCTCCAGAGAGGAGCAATATTAACAACTGGGCTTAAACAATTCTTATGATATTTTTGGGGATATGGCTGCTCTTTGTCCTCATCTAAAGAATCTTCCTGAAGCTAAATTGAAGACTTTTAGGTTAATTGTTATAGATTTAGTTAGGCAGAGGAGATTTCAAGACAGTTTAATATTGACTCTGGTGTGTAGTTATTAGAGATCACTGTTAGCAAATCTACAGTGAAAAAGAACAAACGGGGGGAAGGAAATATCAAACGTACAGCTTGAAGAGAAAAGAGCACAGGGAATTTAATGCTGTAGCCTTGTTAGTGCTGAAAAGGATAAAGATAAGTGGAATAAACGAGTGGTACCCTCAGGGGAGACCAAAGCCAAACTAACCCTGCAACTTGGGAAAAGAAAAGGCTGAAGGAACTATCTGTCCCTAGAGAGCAACAGCAGATCCAAGCATATACAAGTGCAATTCCAGAAGGGCCCAGGCTCCATCCCAAGCACGAACTTGGTGGCACTGGCCATGTGGTTCTGGCTTTAGAATCATGAAGAATAAATGAGTAAAGGGGTCATGGACTCATCTTCTGTGGTTAAAGCTATTGCTGAGGCCAGGCCTGTGACAGGGGAGTCCCTGCATGGAGGCACGGAGAGACCATTGCATGAAGCTGGGGGGATTATGCCTGGGTTGTACTGGAGACCACAAGAGCTGGAGACACCAGAGTCATGGACACTTGCCAAGGAGAGCTGCAGACAGGGTACAGAATCAGCCCAAAAGAGAGGATTCTGTTGTAGTCAACAAAACTGGAAGGAGTAGAAGATCTGAAAAGCCCTTTGACATCAGGCATGGAGATGCAGAGCTTGGCATTCTCCCTGCTGGGTTCTACTCTTGCTTTGGCCCAGTATTTCCTGTCTTCTTTCCTCCCATTTGAAATGGGAATATGTATTCTGTGACATTGTAGGCTGAAACACGTAATTTTGCTTTTATATGGGTTACAATTAAGAGACTGAGTCTCAGAAGAGACTTTGGACTTTGAAATAGTGTTGAGACTGTGAAAGACTGTGAGGACTTTTGACATTTGACTAAGTGCATTTTGCTTTTATGATTTGACTATAAGCCTGTGGAGGGCCAGAAAGTGAAATGTGGTGATGTGAATAAACCTCAAAGACTCACTTAGTTGAGTGCTCGGTTTCCAGTTGGTGGAACTGTTTGGGAAGAATTAGGAGGTGTGGCCTTTTGGAGGAGGTGTGTCACTAGAGGTGGCTTTGAGGTTTCAAAAGCCCATA